>NC_134558.1:7385592-8585592 GCF_025594145.1 Primulina tabacum
TTCAGTTCCTTTCGAAACATTAGCTGATAGATATGACCATCCTTAAAGATGTCCACGCACACAGCTATGTTCAATTGCTCCCACACTCTTTTCAACTCTGCCACCAGTTCGGGAGTGGTAGCATCTCCAGTATTATACAGGAACTCAAGCTTCTGTAACTTTTCCCAGTAGTGAAGACTCTTATAGAAGATTTCATCTTCTATAACAGCCTTCCTGGTCTCCAGAGCAAACGGCCTGAGCACTCGAGCTACTCGTATCTGCCATTCTTTTTGTCTTGAATATCTTCACTAATATGACTGAAACTAACCGTGTTACTTCTATTTATAGACGAAAATCATGGAAGCTGAAGGGCCGTCAACGTTTCAGCAAACGATAATCTTTCCGACCTTTGAATTTATTTTTATATCGTCACTTTAATTATTCTATGCACCGATTAAGGGGGAATAATGGTTTCAAGAGGTTAACTGAGAAGACAAATGTTAGTAAACTCTCAACTGAAAGGACACAGTCTTACAACTGATCGTTCAGTTGGGTATTTCACTAATCTTCTCATATAAGTTTACTAATTAACCATATTATATTCCAAATCAAGTGACGTGACTGTCTGCTATCTAATGATGAATCTTATTTTAAAAACGTGGAAGCATTTGAACCGCTCATTTTTTTGCACACACGCTTACAGCACACGTACACATATTTTTATTCAAATTTTTTCATGGATTGACACGTGTCCCGAATTTGAACAGTCACGTACAAATGTACTATGCCCGCTTCAATTCAGTTTTCTTTCTTACGAATACAATCAGTTCCTAAAAGCATACTAATTCCAGAGCTTATCTTTTACGAATTTCAGATCGTTTTATCTTTCGAAATGGCGAATCTAATCCCAGCTCACGTGTTGAACGCTATGGCCATTGATTTGACTCAGTTTTATCAGTTCAAGAAATTGAAGTTAAGAACGTCTTTCTGAAGATTGAATCTGCTGGTCTCAGGATGTTTTTGGGACAATCTTCGCAGGAGATATACCCCAAGGAAGTAAATGAATTCTATCTGAAGGGTTTGTCACTACTGATGGAAGTATATCTGTAACTGTCAATGATCAGCTGTTGATCCTATCTGAAGAGGCCTTCGGAGAAATTTTCTCTTTGTCAACTGATGGGTACGTCAGCTTCTCTTAAGTCAAAACATCTGACCTTGAGGAAATGAAATCTTTACTGTCTGCTGATGGGCGGAAAATCAAAGTTTCCGATCCAAAGAAAGAGCTGAAATCAGAAATTCAGTTATTAGCCGGCATTGTGGCGAAGGGCATATTGGCTAAGGCCGGCTCTTATGCTGCCCTTACTCTTGAAAAATTCCAAGTGATGACCATCATCATGGGAGAGAAGAAAGCTAACTGGAGGCATATTATTTTCAATATTCTGAAGAATATGCTTCAATCTACCAAACAATCAAGAGGCTTTGCTATTCCAATCAGTTATCTTCTGAAACTAAAGGGATTGGTAGCTGACAATGCTGGAAAATCATCAAAGTTCAAGGTATTCACTGCCAAGAACATCTTGCCCCCAAAGACCAAACTGGACATTTTTTCCAAACAGTTTTTGAAAATCAAACAGGAGGTTGGGACGCAACCACCTGCTCCAACACCAGTCAAGAAGGCCAAAACTTTGGCCCAACTGAAGACTGCAAAACGAAAACTGATTATCAGTGAATCAGATTCGGAGAAAACTCCTACTCCTAAGCTTGTCAAGAGACCGAGGACGCAAAGAACTAAACCAATAACAGCGGTGGAATTAATTCCAACTGAGAGATTGACTCAATCACCTGCACAACAGCCTATTCAGGCTATCCCTTTGCAGGTTGTTCCACCTGATGATTCAATTACTGAAGAAAAGACACCCACTAAAGTAAGAGCTCCCTTGACTCATGTAAATCGCCCTACCATTTTGCCTCCAGGCCAGATCTAAAGGCATTATATTAAGAGAACAAGTGGACACCACTCACTCTGGTTTGGATATTCCTCACATTCTCACTACTGAAAAAGGAAAGGGCACGCTAGTTGAAGAGCCAAGACGCCATCCAAACTCACATTGACCTGGTTTGGGAACAGGTAAATGCATTTGCCACATCGAAACTAAAATCTTTTGATAGTTGGAAGAGTTTTAGGACTGAGATTTTTGCCAAAGAGCTGAAGCACAAATCCCAACTGAAAAAGTTTATTAAACTTGAAGCGATTATGTTGAATATAGTCAAAGATGCTACTATTGCCCAGGCATTGGAGAGGCAAAAATATTTCTTTGATCAAATTCGAGCCAAAAAGCTGACTAGAATGGTTGAAAAGCTGAAATCCAACTACAATCTCATAGGTCCAACTGCATATCATGATAGAGCTGTGTTCACCCAACTGGACTCAGATCTTAGTGGCCTACAAAGGGAAATAAGATTTTGGGAACAGGATCAGGAATTGGTTCTTCCTGAAAAATCCTCCTGTTCAAAAACAGAAGAGGATACATTCTTCTCCCAGCAGAAAGAGCCACCTCCACAACCAGTTGCTGAAGAACCTGTTCAGGATATGCCACAATCATCTGCTGATAAACACATGTATTCCGATGATGAATTAACTTTTGCCAATATTGATGAAATCATTCAGACAGTAGCCCTGGAAGCTTAGCTAGAACCAATAAATTCTGAATCAGTTGCTCCTTCAACTGAGAAACCAGAACAAGAGGTTCAGATATCATCTGAAGAACCAGTTGAGACTCTTGTTGCTGAAGAATAAATTCAGCAAGAAATATCTGCTGAGACTGAAAAACAAACTGAAGTGCCCATCCAAACTTCAGAAAAAAGAACTAACTGAATCGGAGGAAACTCAATTAATCGT
The DNA here is from genome assembly GCF_025594145.1 of Primulina tabacum. NCBI lineage: Eukaryota > Viridiplantae > Streptophyta > Magnoliopsida > Lamiales > Gesneriaceae > Primulina > Primulina tabacum. The sequence continues at coordinate 7,388,471 of NC_134558.1, forward strand.
TGAAAATTTTTCAACTGAAGAGCAAGCCCCAGATTTGGTGCAAGAACAACAAGAGGCACAAATTTTTGTAGTTACAACTCAGACTGTAGAAGAATTCATTGAATCAGAAGTCCCTGATCTTACAACTGCTGAAACTGAAGTTCAGAACACGATTCTAGTAATTTCTGATCAAGCCTCTAAAGATCAAACACAGGGAACATCTGATCAATCACGTCCTCTTCAATCCACGGAAATGGATCTTGTCCTTGAAGAAATCCAGAATATGCAGAACAATATGCAGCAGATGGTTACTGAGATCAAGAAAATTCAATCCACACAATTGTCTCATACTGTCAAATTGGATTCTTCAATTGAATTTGATTCAGCAAAACTGAAAGCCATTCAAGTAAACATAGAGTCTCTTACCCGAACTGTGCTTGAGATGAAAAATAACAGTGGTTTGGCTGAGAGTCTCTCCATCACTCAAGACGTTATCAGCAAACGAGTTGAGCGATTGGAAACTTCTGTTTCTAATAAAATGGAATTGCTGCAGACTCTTTTACAATCTGCTGTCTCAAATATCTCCTCAGATGTCAAAATTCTTTCCACTGACGTTCGAAGATTATCTGAGAAGATGGATTTGTTTGACAAAAAGGGGGAAGAAATCAAAGAGCATCTTGAGAAACAGCAGAAGAAACCATCTTGTTAAAAAGCAGTTAATCAGATTATTAGATTCAGCTGTTATTGAATCAATACCTCTATCAGTTCAAGAAATTCAGATCTTATTTTATCCACATAAAGTTCAGTATTCAGTTATTATTATTTGCTAAGTTTTGTCAAACACCATAAAGGGGGAAATTGTTGAAAACAAGATTCTAAATTCTGGAGTTTGACAAACTGATCAACCAACTGATACGCGCGATTATATTCAGCAATTGGACTTAACAACTGAAATCAGCTGATCTAATAAAGAAAACTGATCAGTTGGAAACCGAGCAGTTGATACATTCAGCCGTATGCTTTTAAGCTAAGCATCCTTCAACTGAACATGTCTCGGAAAAGAACATTCAACCGACAAAGAGACCTAGAAGACTGCAACTGAATATGAAACGTTGCACTTCAATCAATACAGCTTAGAACAACACATTTCGGCTAAAGTAGTTAAGACGCCGCATTAGAATAAATGAAGCAAACAATAATGAAGTGGCAATCAACGGATACAAAGATTCAAATATATCTCTGTTAGAGTAGGTGCTCGTCGAGCCAAGTGTTGGCCGAGTGTTCACAATGAAATTCTATGTATAAACGATCTTTATTTTAATAAAATTTGGAATTATTATTTTGGCACTTTTTTATCTGTATACCCATGCTAGTTGCATAGATAAAGTTCTTGAATATATAAATAGTAGAAAGAATATGAGATGCTCATATGATGAGTATCATGAAACTCATATTTGGAATACTATATATTCTAAACAGTTCCTAGTCGATTCAGCCGCCGCTAAGAAGGATATAGGCCGCTCGAGTTAGAGACTAGTATCTGCGATGTGAGTACCATGTTTCATTGGTAGGGGACATTGTGATGTCCGAGCATGCAGATAGGTGCTCCTGGTAGAATGCACTGAACAACCCTCCATAAAGGACTTTCCAAGAGGTTCTCACTTATCGAGTGGAAACGTCCTAGTTTATGTGTGGGGACCCGGGCTCTAACTCAATTCCTTTCGGGATTAATAGGATCTTTATTCAAAAATGTGGGTCAAAATTTTGCTTTTTAACATTAATTCAAATGTAAACACTAAACATAATATATTTCCTTATTTAATTACAACACATATAATATACATGTCATGTCTTACTACCAACACATCACTAGGATTTAATACAAACCATAAACTACGAGTAGTACAAATCTAGTACAACATCACTAGTGATCTTCTGCGCCCGTGATCACCACGCTATGTCCATCTCTCATCTCTGTCGTGACCCTGATCATGCCCCACCTGTTGTTATGCGCACACACAGACATAACAACAGCCGGAAACTCCGGTGAGAACAAATCCCAGTATAAAACATGTATACATGCTGATACGAAATCATAAATCATGCATGAAAGCAATAACAATAGCTCCATAGTCTATGAAACCGATCTATCTAAACATGCAACTCAATTCAAATCATGTCTTGATTCAAATCGACTCTACTCTAGGGATCCCGGTGTGAATAAGACGTCACTGTCTGTCACCTACCATCCCAATCGGGGTAACTGTACGTCTTATTCCTAGACCTCGGTCATGTCTGTATCGAATGTCTACAATCGGAGGATGTCTGCTCCTATGCGTCGATACACCGAACGTCTAGAAGCTTGGCAAATCTGCCATTGACTCTCCTATCTCAAATGCATGAATATAAATCTATAAATGCGTAATCATATCACAAGATTTGAATACAATCCATAAACAAATCATAATCATGTCAGAATTCAAGCAACTAATCTAGTATGTGGTTTTGTTGGGAAACTCAAATTGAATCTTATTTGAGTTGTGTCTTCCCCAAACAAAACATGCATTATACCTTTCGTCGCACAATCTCTGTCGATATCGAAGTCTCGATTTCAAAGTCGCCAATACAAATCTGAAATGGCATCATCAATGTACATTCTATCAAGCTCTAGTATACCTCAATACACATGAGATTCAATATTTCATTTCAATGCAATTTTGACGGCATAACGGCTGATTCCTGATATACCGATCAACTCATATAACAGTAATCAATAACCATAATTCAAAATCTTCATGAATCACATGTACTATTCTGAAATCTGCACTATCTCAATTCCATACATGCTGGACAATCATAACAATCACATATAGTATTATTTCTTCTATTTCTTTTTCCACTATATGTTCACAACAATCATAAGAACACAAAATAGAGACCAAATCTGATTTCCTTTAACAGCTCAACTTCAAAATATGCTGAACTTAATAAAACATATACCCTTTTGAAGCCCTTGATGCAAGGAATAAGAATCTCCACTTGGTTCACACTTTGGACATGTAATTCTTTCACAATTCAAATTTCCAACAAACAAGCTTGAAGGAACTCTCTCCTTGTTCTTATTCTCGGCTGCTGAAGTGAAGGAAGAATGACTCATGCTTGAATTATATATATACCATGCCATGTGTCAACTTAAGAAACAAAGGTGGATTTTTCGCATGCAGCACCGCGGGTGCGGTCACTCTTCACCGCGGGTGCGCTGTGCCCACGGCATGCCTTTCATTTTCTGAAATTCGACGACCGCGGGTGCGGTAAATATAAGACCACGGGTGCGGTGACATTACCGCGGGTGCGGTTATGTTAGCACCGCGGGTGCGGTGTCATTTCTGTAATTAATTCTCAACTCTCTGTCCATCAACCGCGGGTGCACTCTGTCTTGGACCGCGGGTGCGGTGACCCTACTGTAAAATGACCAATTTTCTGTCCATGCACCGCGGGCGCGGCATCAGAAGGGGCGCGGGTGCGGTCTCTTCCTTCAAGCAACACTTCATCTTTTCATTTTATCCACATACAATCTAGGGCATTACATTATGGTTGTACACTATTAGTCCTTATGACCCGGGACAACATTGAGACTCTATGTGCTATAATTACAATTTGACTTGTTTACCGACTCTCATGGGGTCATCAGGTGGCAAGGTTGGGTGTTCTGTCGAAACATATAGGAGTCGATGCATTGTAGTCGGGGATTCACCGCTTACCTTCGGGTATGGATAATCTATGTGTTCTCATGTGTATGTAGGTTGAAATCTCTGATCAGAGTATGGTGGTAATTATGAAAGGGGTTTCATATATTACACCATCGATGCAACTACAACATGACACATAGTATCGATTCATTGACAACTCTCGATAAACCAATGGTTGTCGAATCGGTCGGGATATATGAGTTGAAGGGACCGTACTGTACGCTAACCATAATTGAATGGTTCTTGCAGGCACTATCATTTGATACCTAGGGAATCATGTAAGCGATGCTGCTAGGCGTTTAACATGATTGGTTGGGTACTATCAGACTTGAGTTCTGACGTTCTTATTATCAAAAGAGTTGATAATTAAGAATGGAGCAATTGGGGTATGCTCATATAAGGACATGTTTAGTCCGAATCACATGGAGATGTGAACCCACGACTAGTTGTATCAATGAACCATTGAGGGCCACACAAGTACTAGCTTTCTAGATCCCGTTGAGAAGTAAAATTGTTCAATGTGTTGAACGGCTTGTAAATGAGTTTATAAGCATAAATAAAATAGAATTATGACTTCTATGAGAGAAATGTGACTTTTAATTTGTGGAAGTGTTCCTAGATTAAAAGTTGACCAAATAAATAATGTATTTGAAAATTGTAATTTTCATAAACATTATTATGGACTAAATTAAATTAATTCAAGTGTTGAATTAATTAAACACTAGTGGGCCTAGTAGAGTCCAAATAATTAAATTAATTCAAGTGTTGAATTAATCAAATAACATTGGGCCTTGTAGAGCCCAATTAGAAATATATATTCAACTAGTGACTTGAGTGAATTCAAGTAATGTTTAATTAGTCTCAAATATATTTGAGATAATTAAAATAAGTCCATGTATTTTTAATTTTTAAAAATCAAATAAGACTTGCATGCATGGGAGGTGAAAAGTTGGGAGACAACTTTTGCTACATCCAAGGCATGGCATGCCTTTGGAATTCACACTTTTTCCCACAACCAAGACTAGTCTTGTCTCCTCCTATTTTTGAAGGGCATGGCCGAAATTTGCAAGAAAATTCTCCAAGTTTTTCTCTCATTTTTCTTCTTCAATAGTTGAGGAAAGAAAACACTTCTCCAAGAAAAATGCTCTAATTTTTCTAGTGCAAAATTAGAGTGGTTCTAGCTTGTTGGTGGTGGGCTTAATATTTGAGCAAGGTGGGCTCAAAGGGAAGCTTGAAGATTGTCTTGTCATTCAAGAGCTAAGGTGTTTACACCTTAGTTGGAGCCATCATCAATCTTTTAAGATTGATAGGTAACTATTTCTAAACACCCTATGTATGACATTTTTGTGTTTCATTGTATTTGCAACACACAATGCAAGGTGACCGAAATTTTCTTTAAAATTTAAAATTTTTAACTTCCGTTGCGCATACGGTCACCGTAACCGATCCCCTTTCATTCTCAAGTTACCGTTGGAAGGGAAGCTTATAAATATGACAGAAGAACAGCTAAAAAAAAAAGAAGATCATTTCATTCAAAGCTTGCTGTTATTCTGCCAAAATCTTAGCTCACTCTTACTTGATTTATTCGTAGAAGTCAAGGCTACAATTTGAGCTCACTAGCACTTTGTAATAATCGTTAAATTCGATAGTGCTAAGATCAATTACGCACTGAGAACATTTTGTAATACTAAGAGTTTCATCTTTTGGCAGTGATAAGTCCAAACTGAAGTGGGTCAGTACAAATCTTGTATTCGATCAAAGTCTTTTAGTGGAAATCCTTTCCTTGAGATAGAAGGGGTGACGTAGGAGTAATTGAAATCTCTGAACATCCAGAAACAATCCTTGTGTATTTTATTTTTGTATTCTATCTTTCAGTCAGTTACTTTCCGCAACTACTTTAGTTTAATTGATTGTCATTGACCAACAAGATTCCGAGAATTAGTTTTTCACCAAACTGAACTCAAAATTCGAAAAGATCAGTTTTAATTGTGAGTGTTTATTCAACCCCCCCTTCTGAACACTCTTGATACGTTAATCGATCCTATCAAAAGGAAAATATATTCACTTTGTCAAATCAATTATGGAACAAGAACAACCGGAACTAAGTAAACTGGTTGTACAGCCAACTGAAAGTATGAACAAGGGCAAAAGATGTGGTATTGGTTATAGCCCAAAAGAGGTAACTGATTCATGCAGTCAGTCACCAAAAAGCTTTAGCAAAAATTATTCAAATGGCTACTCCAATTACTATAACAGGAAGCCAGTTCAGAAAAGATACTGGCTGAACAGTCAGTTGAAAAAGGGCAAATCACATGTTGTATCTTCTGCACACCATACACCAAGCACACACAGATCGGGAAAGACCATCTGGAATACAGCAACTGGACGGTCAGTTAGACTTATCCAAGTCTGGATTCCTAAAGGACTAATCAATTTCGGACCCAAATAGAAAAGGGTACCAGAATCTTATCTTGTGTGTGATTGCAGGTAACAGGTACAAGCATTGAATCAATATGGTATTTGGATAGCGGATGCTCACGACACATGACATGAGAGTCAAACTTGTTATCTCAACTGGATAAGTACACTGGACCAAACATCAGTTTTGGAGATAATTCCAAAGGTAAAACTGTGGGTAATGGTAAGCTTATCCATGTTAACTTTATCATTAATGATGTTTTATTAGTTGAGAATCTGTAGTATAATCTGATTAGCATCAGTCAATTATGCGATAATGGATTATCAGTTCAGTTTGACAAACATTCTTGTTCAATCTAATGCTCAAATAATGAGATCATCCTAACTGGCAAACGGTGTGGAAATACATACAAAGTTAGTTGGAATGATCAACCTTATGCACCAGTATGTTTAGTTGCTTCAAAATTTTCTCAAAACTGGTTGTGGCATAAGAGATTAAACCACCTGAATTTCAAATCTATTGCATATCTGAGTAATCACGATCTTGTCACTGGTTTGCCCAAAATGGATTTTATCAAAGACAAAATTTGTCCAGCATGTCAGTTTGGTAAACAAGTAAAATCTTCTTTTAAAAACAAGGGCCGTAAATCCTCCTCCCGATGCTTAGAGTTGTTGCACATGGATCTATTTGGTCCAATACCGGTCATGAGCTTAGAGGGAATGAAATACACCTTGGTAGTTGTAGACGATTTTTCAAGATTTACTTGGGTTATTTTCCTCAAGACAAAAGACCAAACTGCTGCACAACTGATCAAGCTTTTCAAAAGATTATTAAATGAAAAATCAGTTGGTATTGATAGAATCAGATCCGATCGAGGAACTGAATTCATCAATCAAATTCTTTCAAATTTTTTATAAAATATTGGAATTAAGCATGAGCTCTCAGCAGCTAGAACTCCTCAGCAAAATGGTGTAGCTGAAAGGAGAAATCGAACCCTTGAAGAAGCTGCTAGAACAATGCTTGCTGATTCGGGTATTTCTCAAAGATTTTGGGTAGAGACAGTAAACAATACGTGTTATACTCAGAACAGATCAATGATTAATAAGAATCATATGAAAACACCTTATGAGATCTGGCATGGAAGAAAAAGTGTGGTTTCTTATTTCAAAATATTCGGCTGCAGATGCTTCATTTTTGACAATGACAAAAATTATTTAAAAACTTTTGATGCAAAATCTACAGAGGAAATATTTCTTGGATATTCTTCGGTGAGCAAAGCCTATAGAGTTTTTAATAAAAATTCTCTGAATGTTGAAGAATCTATCCATGTTGTTTTTGAAGAAACTGTACTAACTGATAAGCCAATTGATCCAGTTGAGCTAGTGGATAGATTTACAGATATCAGTTTGGAGGATGATGATGAAGAAGACAATCATAACAATCAAAAAACCTCCAAACACCTGAACCAGAAGTATTAGATCAACCAGCTAAACCATAAGTTGTTCCTAACTATCAGTTGATAAAGCAAACAAATGATATTTAGTTACCAACTGAAATCGCTCCAACTGAAACTGAAAACATTCAGTTACCCATAGAAGCAGTTGCTGAATCAGAAGCAATAAACGCTGAACTCAGATGGAAGAAATCACATCCTCCAGAATTGGTGATAGGTAATCCATCTGATCCAGTGAGAACAAGAAATCAGATGCTCAATCTATTTATTCACTCAGCTTTTGTATCACAACTGGAACCAAAGAAAGTTGATAAAGCTCTTGCTGATCCAATCTGGATAAATGCAATGCAAGAAGAGCTAAATCAATTTATCCATAACAATATCTGGAACTTAGTTCCAAGACCAGTTTCAAAAACTGTTATAGGTACAAAATGGGTTTTCAGGAACAAACTGAACGAAGATGGTTCAGTTGTGCGCAACAAAGCAAGGCTAGTAGCACAAGGTTATAGGCAAGAAAAAGGAATTGACTACGATGAGACATATGCACCAGTTGCAAGACTGGAGGCAATCAGAATTTTCCTTGCCTATGCTTCATTCAAAAACTTCAAAGTCTATCAGATGGACGTAAAGAGTGCATTTCTAAATGGCCAGTTGCAGGAAGAAGTCTACGTTGAACAACCTCCAGGTTTTATCAATCATCACCTTCCTGATCATGTCTACCATTTGAACAAAGCCTTATATGGTCTTAAGCAAGCTTCACGAGCTTGGTATGACACTCTTTCAAAATTTCTAACTGATCACGATTTTTCTGTTGGATCAGTTGACAAGACTGTTCAAATTCTCCAAGAATGATCATATTCTACTCATTCAAATTTATGTTGATGACATCATCTTTGGGTCAACTAACCCCAAATTATGCGAGAAATTTGCTAAGTTGATTCAGGAGAAATTTGAAATGAGCATGATGGGTGAACTGACATTCTTTCTTGGATTAAAAGTGAAGCAACTGGAGTCGGGTACTTTCATTAGTCAAACTAAATACACAAAGGAATTACTGAAGAAGTTTGTCATGGAATCGTGTTCAGCTGCAAATACTCCCATGAGTTCATCAGTAAAACTAGACACAGATCAAGGGGGAATATAAGTTGAGACGACGCTTTACAGAGGTTTAATAGGTTCATTATTGTACCTAACTGTTAGTCGTCCAGATATTGTATTTGCTGTTTGCATGTGTGCTAGATTTCAGGCAAATCCTATGCAATCACATTTCACAGCTGCCGTATTCTAAAATATCTAAAAGGCACACAAAATATTGGGTTATGGTATTCTAAGGATTCATCTTTCAATTTAGTTGGATATTCAGATGCATATTATGCAGGATGTAAGCTTGATCGTAAAAGTACAAGTGGATCATGTCAGTTTCTAGAAGACAGACTGATCTCTTGGTTCAGCAAGAAGCAAACATCCATAGCAACTTCCACAACTGAGGCAGAATACCTTGCTGCTAGAAGTTGCTGTGCTCAACTGCTCTGGGTTCAGCAACAACTGAGAGATTATGGAATTGACGCAAAAGAATCACCCATATTTTGTGACAATACAAGCACGATTGCTATTACCTACAATCCAGTTCTTCACTCCAGGACCAAGCACATAAATGTCAGGCATCACTTCATCAGAGATCATGCCTTGAAGAAGGAAATCAGACTGGAATATGTTTCAACTGATCAGCAAGCAGCTGATATCTTCACCAAACCATTGGCTGAGACTAAGTTTTCTCATTTTCGCAATATACTTGGCTTAATTGATTTATCTTAATTTTTATCAGTTAATCTTTATCAGTAATCTTGCTTATGAGTTATTTGTCAGCTGATAAAATTGAAAACAAATACAGGAAAATAAAGACAGAGATAAATTGGAATGACATTTTATTCATCTGAAGAAATCATCATGGATTACAGTGTTCAATTCTTCCTGAACAAAAGCTCTCCACTTGCTCATCCATTGAGATAAATCTCCAGTGGAAGTCTTATGGAAGTTGTCAGATTCAGCCATAAGTTCTAGGATTCTCTTCTCCTTATAGAGCATAAGCTGATAATCTCTGTCATACTCGAATATATTCACCGTGTGTGCCACGTGCAGGCGCTTTCGGTATTTCTGCAGTTTCTCCACCAGGACGGGAGTGGTAGCCATCTCATTCTCCAAAAGTAACTGGAGTTCTTGTAAATCCTCCCAGTAGCGAAGGATTTGATGGAAGACTTCTTCTTCTATTGTCTCCTTCCTTTTCTCTAGTGCAGCTCGCATAAATTCTTCAGCCATATCCGGAGCTTTTGAACCACTTGCATCTGCCATTTTAGCTGTTGAATTTCTTTTTGCTGATATATTTGCAACTAACTGTTCTACTCGTATTTATAGACCAGGACAAGGAAGATGAAAGGAAAATGTCATTACAGCAGACGCTTAGACTACTAAGCATCAGGATAATTTTAATTAATATTGCTTATAATTTTTATATGCATCTATTAAGGGGGAATATTGGTTTTAAGAGGTTAGCTGAGAAGACAAATGTTAGTCAACTCTCAACTAAAAGGACTCAATCTTACAACTGATCGTTCAGTTGGGTATTTCACTAATCTTCTCATATAAGCTATCTAATTAACCATATTATATTCCAAATCAAGTGACGCGACTGTCTGCTATCTCATGATGAATCTTATCCTATCTTAAAACGTGGACGCATATTAACCGTTTAATTTGTACACACGCTTACAGCAACTATACACATGTTTTCACTCAAATTTTCAATGGACTATCACGTGTCCAGAATTTGAACAGTCACGTACATAAGTACCTTTCCCCGCTTAACTTCAGTTTATTCTTACGCGTACATCAAATATGTTTGGGACTTGAGTAAAATCAAGTAAACATTAAATGGACTCAAATATGTTTGGGACATTTAAATAAAAGTCCATGGGCTTTGTAAATGTTACAAGCCCACTTAAAAAGCATGCTAGGGAGGTGAAGAGTTGGGGATTACTTTTTCATTAAAAAATTGCATGGCATGCTAAAAGTGACTACTACTTCTCCCACAACCAAGGCAACTCATCCTTCTCCCATTACCTCACCTTGGCCGAAACATTATCAATTTTTCTACCAAAAACTCTCTCAATTTTCTTCTTCAAGAGTTGAGGAAAGAAATCACTTCTCCTTGAAAAATCCTTTTGTTTTTCTAGTGCAAAATAAGATGGGATCTTCTTAGCAAGTGGTGGGCCTAATTTTGAGCAAGGTGTGCTCAAGGAAAGCTTGTAGAAGTTCATCCTTTGAAGAGCTAAAGTGTTTACACTTTAGTTGGAGCAATCATCAATCTTTAGAGATTGATAGGTAAATTTCTAAACACCCTATGAATGTCATAGTTTGTGCTTTTTGTATATGTTACATACTAGTACTAAGGTGCTCGATTTTTCACTTGCAAAAACCGAAAATTTTGTGCCTTCCGTTGCGCATTCGGGCACCTAAAATCGATCCCTATAAAGTGGTATCATGAGCTAAGGGTACTAGTTTTTTGTGGCATATACATAATATTATATTGAGATCAATTTCTAACCGAATGAGATAAAAATTTGCAACAAAAATCAAGGCCATGTGAGGGGATATTTTGGGCAGCATGTTGCTGCCCATTTCGGGCAGCAAGGGCAGCCCGAGGGGCTGCCCGAACAGCCCCTATTTTTAATAAAAAAAAAAATTTTGTCGCCGGAATCCGTCGATGACAACTAGGGTTTTTAAAAGTGTTTTGGATTATTAAAGTGTTATGGGCCTTGAGTTGTTGGGCCATTGGATGGCTAACACATTTGTGAAATTTAAATGGGCCAAAATGTTTTTGGGTGAAAAATGAATTTTTGGTCCCTTAAGTTTAAATTTACAAAAGTTGCAAATATTTTCTCATGAAATAAATAATTGAAGTTGGACTTTAATTATTTATAGTAAATGGTGATTTACAAGAAATTCGGTTATAAATAAATTAATTAGAAAGTAGACAAAGGTGTTTGTATATTTTGTTAATTTAGTTTATAATCGTAGCGGTTAGTGATTGGATGAAGATATATAATATTGAATCAATTAATTATTGTGATAATTAATTGATGATGTATGATATGTGATATTATACATGAAGGATGATCAAAAGGCCAAGCCCAATATGCTAGGTGTATGCTAGGATATTTTGTGTTGAATGATTGTAATAATTATTAATTTATAAAGTGGGCTTAGTTTATGGCCCGTTCCCACCCCATGAGATGTATCCCTATTTGCCATGGATATTTATTTGTAAATATTAGTATAGTGGATGATCAAGATTGGAAGATGGTGGCCATGATGATTATGAAGATCGAAGACATGTAAATATTGGAAGCTAATGTAATAGTTGCATTTGCATCCCTTGCATTTCCCTAGGAATTGGACCTAGGCCCGTGCTTAGCTCACACGGGCCATTAGTTTTGAGGCGATTGATCATCCTTGTTTTGTTTACTATTTATAATATATGCATGATACGTTATAAATAATGAGTATGTGCGTTATTATTATGATAATAACAAAGTTGCATGAATCCGGCAAACATACGATCAAACATGGCGAGCTTTTAAATAAAATTAATGATGAGACCTTTCAAAATTAAAAACCCTCATTTTGTAATAAGATTTCAAAATTAATATCAAGCCCGAAAAGGGGAATTATAAATTTGTTTATAATTTCCATGTCTTCCATCGACAATGGGTGCATGATGAACGCTACCCGTACTCGGGGCTCGGCTCATATTATTGGGGGGCCCTGGGTGCCGGAAAGCTGTGACATCCATTGACATGGTGATGTGAACTACGTGGAACTCCCATGATTTCGGCTCATATTATTGGGGGAACTCACGGTGACCGTCCATTAAGGTTCAACATCGATGGGTAAGGCTTGACACGTAAAGATGAACGACGTCATATTATTGGGTCCTAATCAAACGTGAGACAAAAGTTTGCGTAGAGGGTTGCATGGTGATGCAATTGGAAACTACCTTTTAGGAATTGTGATTGGCTGATATTATTCGGGATCATAATTCGCTAATTGGACCTTGCGTACCTACTGAGGAAAGGATTTTCCCGTTTTCACTAGAGGGTAGTGAAAGATGTCAAAACAGTGGGAGTAAACATTTATAAAGTAAAAGTCCATACTTTATATCTTATTAAATATTTTAAATATTTTAAAATAGTCATTAACATTTATCTGTTTTACTTTTCAGTACAAAATTTGACAATGTCTTCAATTCGCAATCCGCTTTCTGCCATACTCGAAAAACACGTATTAATCGGACCTAATTACATCACTTGGCTAAGAAATCTTAAAATCAGTCTTGAACTCGGAAAAGATTGCATATACACTGACTGAGTCGCCCCGACTAGCTGCACTCCTGAGGAATTGCAGACCTACAAGGATTGGTGTGACCATGACTTGAAGGCCAGGTGTTATATGCAGGCTTCTATGAATGATGAGTTGCAGAGGCGTTTTGAGGATGCAAAGAGTGCTGCTGACATTCATTTGCACCTCAAGGATCTCTTTGGAGAGCAAACACGTCCTCTTAGGCATTCTACCGTCAAGGAGCTGATCACTTTGCGCATGCGAGATGGGGCCTCGATCCATGAGCATGGCCTAAAGATGATTGGGCTTGTGGACAAGCTCGTTGGCATGGATTTGATATTGCCTTCGGAATTGACCACCGATGTGTTGCTGTTATCACTGCCTAGCTCATTTGATCCTTTTGTGGTGAACTTCAACATGAACAAGATGGAGCCGACCCTTGAGGAGTTGGTGAACATTCTTGTGACCTTTGAGTCCACCGTCAAGAAAGAGAAGCCGGTTCTTTTTGTGGGCTCTTCATCTGGTACGAAGACCGGTCCACCTGGGAAGGGAAAGAAGCGTTCTTTCCAACGTCTCAAGAAGAACGTGCCCTTGAAGAAGCAGACTCCGGGTCCCGTTGTGGCAGCCATACCAGTGAAGGCTGACAAGACTGTTGACATCTGTCATCACTGCAAGAAGCCTGGACATTGGAGGCGTAATTGTAGGGAATATCTGGCCCAGAAGAATTCTGGAAACGGTATGTTCTATATTGAAGTAAACATTTCAATTAACTCTACTTCTTGGGTATTGGATACTGGATGTGGCTCACATCTCTGTAATGATTTGCAGGCGATGGGAAGAAGTAGGAGGCTCAGGAAAGGTGAGACCTTCTTGAGGATGGGCAATGGAGCAAAGGTTGCTGCCAAGGCTGTGGGAGATGTTTACTTGCATTTGAACAATGATTTTAAGTTGATTTTGAGAGATGTTTTGTTTGTACCAGACTTGGTGAAGAACATTATTTCCATTTCTATGTTAGATAAAGATGGATTTTCTTGTTTATTTAGCAAAGGTGTTTGCAACATTTACAAGAATGAATGTTTAATTGGTACTGGAGAACTTGAAAACGATCTCTACACCTTAAAATTGAAAGATATTCCACTAAACAATGTCCAAGCTATAACAACAAACAAGCGCAAACAAGATACTCTAAATTCGGCACAATTATGGCATGCTCGATTAGGACATATTTCCCTAAGAAGGATGAACAAGCTAGTGGGAGTGGGCATGTTTGATATGTCTGATATTAATGCTCTCACGACTTGTGAATCCTGTCTAAAAGGAAAGATGACCAAAATTTCCTTTAAGTGCCATGTGGAGCGAGCCAAAGGGTTATTGGATTTGATCCATACCGATGTGTGCGGTCCGCTTAGCATCACCACTAAGCATGGACATGCCTACTTCATCACCTTTACCTATGACTTTTCGAGGTATGGGTATGTGTATTTGATTAAATACAAGTCTGAAGCCTTTGAAAGGTTCAAAGAATTCAGAAGTGAAGTAGAGAAGCAATTGGGACGAAGCATCAAGACACTTCGATCGGATCGAGGTGGTGAGTACTTGAGTGCCGAGTTCCAAGAGTATCTTAGGGAGAATGTGATTCTCTCGCAATGGACTCCACCCGCTACACCACAGTTGAATTGTGTTTCGGAGCGTTGTAACCGGACTTTGATGGACAAGGTTCGGTCTATGATGGGGTTCACGGAGTTGCCGCCATCCTTTTGGGGATATGCGCTTGAGACAGCGGCACTGTTGTTGAACAATGTCCATTCAAAGGCAGTTGACAAGACACCATATGAGATATGGATGGGTTAGCCACCCAAATATTCTTATGTTAGAATATGGGGGTGCCCTGCTTATGTGAAACAGGTAGTGGGAGATAAATTGGATAGTCGATCCATTTTATGTTACTTCGTGGGATATCCAAAGAATTCGGTTGGATACTACTTCTATCATCCCAAAGAAACAAAGGTGTTTGTTTCTAGGAATGCAACCTTTTTGGAAAAGGAATTTCTATTGGATAGAAAAGGGGAGATGATAGAACTCGAAGAGGTTCGAGAGACACCCACAATTATAGAACTCACACCCGAAGAGCCAAGAGAGGAGATACAAGCTCCTAGAAGATCCGAGAGAGTCTCGAGACCACCTTTGAGGTATGGTCTGCTTCTTGAAGAGGGCCATGATGAGCCTATCCATGGATGTGATCCAAGGACCTTCAAGGAAGCGTTATCTGATGCCGATTCATCCAAGTGGCTTGAAGAAATGGAATCTGAGATGAATTTCTTGCATTCGAACCAAGTGTGGAATCTCGTGGATCCACCTGAGGGAATTGTTCCCATAGGGTGTAAATGGATTTACAAGAGGAAACTTGGGGCGGATGAGAAGGTATTGACCTTCAAGGCGCGATTGGTGGCAAAAGGATATACTCAAAGACAAGGAGTTGACTTTGAGGAAACCTTTTCTCCAGTTGCAATGTTCAAGTCCATAAGGATTTTGCTAGCCATAGCTGCATGGTATGACTATGAGATATGGCAGATGGATGTTAAGACAGGCTTTCTTAATGTGGATATTAAGGAAGAGATTTACATGTCTCAACCTGAATGGTTTACATCTATCGGAAGTGTGCATATGGTATGCAAACTTCAAAGATCTATTTATGGTCTAAAGCAGGCATCTAGGAGTTGGAACCTCAGATTCGATAGTACAATCAAAGAGTTTGGTTTTGCTAAGAATCCTGAGGAACCCTGTGTGTATAAGAAGGTCAGTGGGAGTGCTGTGACATTCCTTATGCTTTATGTTGATGACATTCTACTCATTGGGAATGATGTAGGGATGTTGCAATCAACTAAGATATGGTTAGCGAGTAAGTTCTCGATGCAGGACATAGGTGAAGCATCTTTTGTATTGGGAATATAGATCTATAGAGATAGATCAAAAAGATTACTTGGTCTCACCCAGTCTACATACATTGATACCATCGTGAAGAGGTTCTCGATGGATGAGTCCAAGAGAGGACATCTACCAATGTGTCATGGCGTGTCCCTATCCAAGTCTATGTCTCCCAAGACTGATGTAGAGATAGCGGCTATGACAAGCATTCCTTATGCATCTGCGATTGGTAGCATCATGTATGGGATGATATCTACACGTCCTGACGTGGCTTTTGCACTAAGTGTAGTGAGTAGATATAATCCAACCCTGGTTTTCCACCCTGTGAAAGACATCCTCAAGTATTTGAGAAGGACCAATAAGTTGTTCTTGGTCTATGGGGGTGGAGAACTGAAATTGGAAGGCTATACCGACTCTAGCTTCCAAAGGGATATCGATGACTCGAAGTCAACCTCTGGGTTCATATTCATGCTGAATGGTGCTGCTGTCTCTTGGAAGAGTTCCAAGCAAGACAGTACTGCGGATTCCACCACTGAGGCAGAATATATTGATGCATCAGCTGCAGCAAAGGAGGCTGTTTGGATAAGGAATTTCGTCCAAGAGTTGGGCGTCATTCCTAATGGAGTTGCTCATGTCCTGGTGTTTTGTGACAACACGAGAGCCATTGCTCAAGCAAAGGAGCCGAGGTCTCATCAGAAGTCCAAACACGTATTGAGAAAGTACCACATCCTCAGAGAGATCGTGGAAAGAAGAGATGTCACGATTGACAAAGTCGGCTCCGCAGATAATGTTGCTGATCCACTAACAAAGCCTTTACCTGGACCATTATTCGAGAAGCATCACGAATCGATTGGTTTGAAGCATATGGGTAGTTGGCTCTAGTGCAAGTGGGAGATTGTTAGAGTAGGTGCCCGTCGAGCTAAGTGTTGGCCGAGTGTTCACAATGAAACTCTATGTATGAACAGTCTTTATTTTAATAGTATTTGAAATTATTTTTTTGGCACATCTTTATCTGTATACCCATGCTAGTTGCATAGATAAAGCCCTTGAATATACAAATAGTAGAAAGAATATGAGATGCTCATATGATGAGTATCATGAAACTCATATTTGGAATACTGTATATTCTAAACAGTTCCTAGTCGATTCAGCCGCCACTAAGAAGGATATAGGCCGCTCGAGTTCGAGACTAGTATCTGCGATGTGAGTACCATGTTTCATTGGTAGGGGACATTGTGATGTCCGAGCATGCAGATAGGTGCTCCTGGTAGAGTGCACTGAACAACCCTCCATAAAGGACTTTCCAAGTGCTTCTCACTTATTGAGTGGAAAAGTCCTAGTTTATGGTTGTACACCATTAGTCCTTATGACCCGGGACAACATTGAGACTCTATGTGCTAGAATTACATTTTGACTTGTTTACCGACTCTCATGGGGTCATCAGGTGGCAAGGTTGGGTGTTCTGTCGAAACGTATAGGAGTCGATGCATTGTAGTCGGGGATTCACCGCTTACCTTCGGGTATGGATATCCTATGTGTTCTCATGTATGCGTAGTATGAAATCTCTGATTAGAGTATGGTGGTAATTATGAAAGGGGTTTCATAGATTACACCATCGATGCAACTACGACATGACACATAGTATCGATTCATTGACAACTCTCGATATACCAATGGTTGTCGAATCGGTCGGGATATATGAGTTGAAGGAACCGTACTGTACGCTAACCATAATTGAATGGTTCTTGAAGGCACTATCATTTGATACCTAGGGAATCATGTAAGCGATGCTGCTAGGCGTTTAACATGATTGGTTGGGTACTATCAGACTTGAGTTCTTACGTTCTTGTTATCAAGGAGTTGATAAGTAAGAATGGAGCAATTGGGGTATGATCATATAAGGACATGTTTAGTCCGAATCACATGGAGATGTGAGCCCACGGCTAGTTGTATCAATGAACCATTGAGGGCCACACAAGTACTAGCTTTCTAGATCCTGTTGAGAAGTAAAATAGTTCAATGTGTTGAACAGCTTATAAATGAGTTTATAAGCGTAAAGAAAAATAGAAGTATGACTTCTATGAGAGAAATGTATTTTTTTAATTTATAAATGTGTTCCTAAATTAAAAGTAGGCCAAGTGAATAATGTATTTGAAAATTGTGATTTTCATAAACATTATTATGGACTAAATTAAATTAATTCAAGTGTTGAATTAATTAAACACTAGTGGGCCTAGTAGAGTCCAAATAATTAAATTAATTCAAGTGTTGAATTAATCAAATAACATTGGGCCTTGTAGAGCCCAATTAGAAATAATTATTAAACTAATGGGCTTGAGTAAAATCTAGTAAACTTTAAATGGACTCAAATATGTTTGGGACATTTAAATAAAAGTCCATGGGCTTTGTAAATGTTACAAGCCCACTTAAAAAGCATGCTAGGGAGGTGAAGAGTTGGGGATTACTTTTTCATTAAAAAATTGCATGGCATGCTAAAAGTGACTACTACTTCTCCCACAACCAAGGCAACTCATCCCTCTCCCATTACCTCACCTTGGCCGAAACATCATCAATTTTTCTCCCAAAAATTCTCTCAATTTTCTTCTTCAAGAGTTGAGGAAAGAAATCACTTCTCCTTGAAAAATCCTTCTGTTTTTCTAGTGCAAAATAAGAGGAGATCTTCTTAGCAAGTGGTGGGCCTAATTTTGAGCAAGGTGTGCTCAAGGAAAGCTTGTAGAAGTTCATCCTTTGAAGAGCTAAAGTGTTTACACTTTAGTTGGAGCCATCATCAATCTTGAGATATTGATAGGTAAATTTCTAAACACCCTATGAATGTCATAGTTTGTGTTTTTTGTATATGTTACATACTAGTACTAAGGTGCTCGATTTTTCACTTGCAAAAACCGAAAATTTTGTGCCTTCGGTTGTGCATTCGGGCACCTAAAATCGATCCCTATTAGCAGGCTGTTCCCAAATCAGTTAAGATTGCCCATGCTCTACCACAGAAGAGGACTTCAAAGCGCAAACTGCTTATCAGTGATTCTGATGTAGAGAAGACCCCGTCTCCTCCAATTGCCATGAAACCACGGACACTGAAAACCAAACCTACTGCTACATTTGAAGTCATACCAACCGATAATTGATGAAATCAGGAGCTCAACAGCCAATCCAGGCTGTTCCATTGAAGGCAATTCAAACTGAGTCCTCAACTGAGGATCAGTTACCCTTGTTCACCATTCCGCCAAAGAGTATAATCACTAAATCTAGTGATAAAACCAGACTTGCTGGAGTAAAAGATCCACTTATTAGTATTTCTCCTTACTCCCCTTTACCATTTGCCAGACCAACAAGGGGTGTGCTCAGAGAAAAGATTGATGCAACTACATCTGGATTAACCATTCCTCATATTTTGACTGACTCCAAGGGCAAAGGTAAAATACAAGAAGAGCCCAGACCTTCAAATGCCATTCAAACTCACATTGATCTAATTTGGCAAGAGGTCAATAAATTTGCTGAAGAGAAACTCCAAGTTTTTGAAGAATGGGTAAATTTCAGAGTCTATGTTTTTGCCAAGGACCTCAACAAAAAGTCTAAGCTGAAAAGATTTATTGCTCTAGAAAGAGCAGTGCTGAAGTTTGTCAAAGCTTCTTCAATTTATCAAGCTTTGCAGAGGAAGAGGTATTTCTTTGATCTTTCAAGAGAAAAGAAGCTGAAGCACATTGTTACTGAGCTTCGGCAAAATTTCAATCCCACAAGTTCAACTGCATTCAATGATAAAGCAGTTTATGCTCAACTGGAGACAGATTTAATTGGACTACAAGCAGAAATTAAACAGTGGGAAACGGATCAAGAACTGATCATACCAGAATTTTCTCAAGAAATTGTGACTGAAGATCTAGCTGAACAATCAGCTGGAAAGTCTGAGAAGGACAATACTGCTATCCTTTCTCAGAAAGCAGATGTCTCCTCATCTTCAATTGCTCCATCTTCATTTGTGTCACCTTCTCCTATTGATGATCCCAAGATGTATTCTGAAGTTGATTTGACACTAGCTCATATTGATGAAATCATTCAATCAGTGATTCAAGAAACTTCCACCAATGAACCCTTGTCAGTTGATCACTCCGCTGATCAAGCAGTTGAAGAGAATCCCATCTTAACTAACGAGCCAGTTGAAATTGTCATTTCTGAACCAAATGTTCAAGAAATAATGTCTGTTCAATCACCAGATCACCACATTACTGAGAATCTGGAGGATCTATTGACTACTTCTGAAAATCCTCTAACGGTTGTGTCAGCTCGAATCTCAGATGATCATCAGGCAGAAGCATCAGTTCATGACCCTCTAGTTGAAGACCCTGCAAACTCTCACATTCAGCAGGAAAGCTCAAATGCTAATCAACTTCAGTCTTCACCTCCTCTGGTCCAAGCGGAAGTAACTGAAACAGATATTCCAGCATCGACTATTGCTGCAACAATGATATCTGAAAGAACCATGGTGGTTTTTGATCGACTCTCTCAGGAAACTGGAGCGTCGGATCAGCCAAATCCTCCCTCTGCCAAAGATCTCGATTTTGCTCTTGAAGAGATTAAGGATATTCAGCATAATATACTGAGAGTGATTAATGATTTGTACAAAATTCAGCATATTCAACTAGCACATTCTCTAAAGCTAGAACATGCTGAAGAATTCAACTCAGAGAAACTGAAAGCAATTCAAGAAGCCTTAATCTCTCTTTCTCGGTCAGTGGACGCTATTCAAAAGAACAAAGGCTTGGCTCAGAGTCTCTCCATCACTCAAGACGTTATCAGCAAACGAGTTGAAAATCTGGAGACACTTGTAACAAGCAAAATAGACTCGTTGCAAACCACAATGCTCTCTACCATCTCTAACATATCCTCTTCTGTCAATCTCTTATCAATCGATGTTTGGAAATTATCTCTTCAGATGTGTTTATTTGACAAAAAGGGGGAAGAGATTAAAGAGCTGCTAGATCATCAAAAGAAGAGCAGTCTTTGAGTCATTGTCTGTTACTCAATTCTAAACTTTTATGTTATCTACGATGAGTTCAGTTGTTCAGTTATTTTGTGCTTAGTTTTGTCAAACACCTTAAAGGGGGAAATTGTTGGAAACAAAATTATGGCGTTTGACAAATTGCCAACTGATTATGCGAACCAACTGAATCTAGTAAACTGAACTCAGCAACTGAATATAGTAAACTAATCTATGCAACTGAAACGCAACTCAGTTATTCTCCTCACCAGTTTATTGCCCAGCAGCTGATTAATTCAGCTGAACGCGTCATTAACAACCGACAAATAGTACCACTACAGTCTGCAACTATTAGTGGAACGCCACATTTCAGAGGTCACAGAGTACTGTTGTCAGAAGAATAACGACGTGGCATATCAACGGATATAATATTCAAACAGCAGTTAATGTTACCGTTGAAATGGAAGCTTATAAATAGTTGAAGAGAGCAGCTGAGAAACCAACGAACTTACAACGAATTTCCAAGCTTGCTGTTATGCTGCAAAATTCTTTTATTGCATTCAAATATCGAAAGCTCTCACTCACTTGATATATCAGTAGCATTCAGGCTATACATTTGAGCTTAATAGCACTTTGTAATATCTGCAAACTCTTTAAGTCGTGCTAAGTTCAGTCAAGGACTTGTAAAAGAGTTTGTAGCTAAGAGTTTCAGTTTTGGCATTGATAAGTCCAAACTGAAGTGGGTCAGTAAAACTCTTGTATTTGATCAAAATCTTTTAGTGGATATCCTATCTTCGTGATAGAAGGGGTGACGTAGGAGTTATTCAAGTCTCCGAACATCCCAGAAACAATTGAGTTCTTTTACTTCAGTTATTATATTTCAGTTAGATATTCTATCTTTCAGTCAGTTCATATTCCGCAACTGTTTTTCTTCAGTTTAACTGATTGTCATTGACCGACGTGATACCTAGAGTCAGTTTGTAACCGAATTGAATCCAAATCTCGAAGAGAATTTAAAATTCGTGAAGTGTTTATTCAACCCCCCCTTCTAAACATTTTTCCTCCTTCCAACTGATCCTTTCAAGCTTCACTTTCTCTGTCATATCTCTAATCATATCAGGCCCAATCTCAGGTACCTCAGAAATATCATCCCAATAAAGAAAGGATCTGCACTTCTTACTGTACAACACTTCAAATGGAGCCATCTCTATACTCGTCTGATAGTTGTTGTACAAAACTCCCAAAGTGGCAAAGATTCTTGCCAACTAGTGCCAAAATCTAGCAATACATCTCTAAGCATATCCTCTAGTGTCTGGATAGTCCGCTCTGACTGTCCGTTGGTCTGTGGATGATATGCGGTACTCAGATGTAACTTCGTACCAAGAGCCTGCTGTAAACTGTGCCAAAAATGCGAAGTAAACCGAGGATCACGGTCCGATACAATCGACTTATGCACTCCGTGCAATCTGACAATCTTCTCTGACATAGATCTCTGCCATCTGGTTATGTCTGTATGTCATCTTATACGGAATAAAACATGCTGATTTGGTCAATCTGTCAATCACAACCCAAATCGCATCACAACTTGGGAGGAACGTGGTAGCTTCGTCACAAAATCTATAGAAATGTTATCCCATTTCCATTCAGGAATAGACAAGCTGTTTAACAAACCTCCTGGTTTATTTCTTTCTGCTTTTACCTGTTGTCAATTCAGACACTTTGATACAAATTTAGCAATATCAGCTTTCATCTGTTTCCACCAAAACTGTCATTTCAAATCATTATACATCTTTCTGCCACCAGAATGAATACTGAATCGACTACTGTGCGCTTCTGACAATATCTGTCGTTTCAAATATGAAACATTCGGCACAACAAGACGATTATTCACATACAGTACACGATCACGTACATGATATTCTGATCGATGCCCTGCTCTGACCATCGATATCAAATTCTGCACATTCTGAGCTTCTTTAATTCTCAAAATCAGCTCTCGGTTCGACTTGAATAGCATAAAGTCTCAGCGGTTTACAATCTGTTTCAAATGCTAATCCAGACAAACAGCAATCTTCAATCAAATTCGAAACACCCATCGTCGAAAAGGATAAAGAACATACCTTCCGACTCAGTGCATCAACTAATGCATTGGATTTTCCCGGATAGTACTTGATCTCACAATCAAAATCTTTAAGCAAATCAAGCCATCTTCGCTGCCTCATATTCAACTCTGATTGTGAAAACAGATATTTCAAGCTTTTATGATCAGAATAGATCTCGAACTTCTCACCATATAGGTTATGTCGCCATATCTTCAGTGCAAATACGATGGCTGCCAATTCAAGATCACGAATTGGGTAGCGAGACTCGTTTGGCTTCAATTGTCTTGAGTCATAGGCAATAACATGTCCTCGCTGCATCAAAACACAACTCAATCCTCTGTGAGAAGCATCACAATAAAAAATAAATTCACCAGTACCTGATGGAATCGTCAATACAGGAGAACTTGTCAATCTCTTCTTCAGCTCTAAGAAACTGGACTCACACTCCTCTGACCAAACAAATGGTGCATTCTTTTGAGTCAGCTGAGTAATCGGCTTAGCAATACTCGAGAAATCTTTAATGAATCGACGGTAATAACCTGCTAAACCCATAAAACTACGTATTTCTGGCACAGATGTCGGTCTAGGCCAACTGATCACGGCCTCAACTTTGCTGGGATCAATAGAAATACCATTCTCAGATATAATATGCCCCAGAAATACAACTTGTTTTAGCCAGAATTCACATTTAGACAGCTTAGCACACAGTCTCTCTTTTCTCAGAATTCTCAATACTGTTTTCAAATGCTCAGCATGATCAATCATATTCTTTGAATATATCAGAATATCATCAATAAATATAATCACAAAATCATCAAGATACTTCTGAAAGACACGGTTCATCAAACCCATAAATACAGCTGGAGCATTCGTTAAACCAAACGGCATGACGATAAACTCATAATGGCCATACCTGGTTCTGAAAGCTATCTTCGAAATATCAGAATCTCTGACTCTCAGCTGATGATATCCAGATCTCGGATCGATTTTGGAATAAACAGAAGAACCCTGCAACTGATCAAATAAATCATCAATACAAGGCAAAGGGTATTTGTTCTTTACCGTAGCCTTGTTCAGTTGCCTGTAGTCAATGCAGAGTCTCATTGAACCGTCCTTCTTTCTCACAAACAGTACTGGAGCACCCCAAGGATAAACACTCGGTTTGATGTAACCCTTGGCCAGTAAATCTTCCAACTGCTCTTTCAATTCTTTCAACTCAATCGGTGCCATTCTGCACGGAGCTCTAGAAATTGGAACTGTACCTAGTACCAATTCAATGATGAAGTCTATCTCTCGAATCGGAGGCAAACTCGGAATCTCATCTGAGAATACATCAGCAAAATCACAGAGCACTGACAAATCACCCAATGATGGGCTCGATTTCAGTAAGTCAACTGAATACACAAGGAATTCCTCCGCTTCTTTCTGTAATAATCTAGTCATAGATAAAGTAGATATCAAAGGAATTCTAGATCTAGAACCCTTACCGTAAAATTTTCATTCTTCAGGCATATCAGGTCTGAATATCACAATCTTCTGGAAACAATCAATGGTAGCTCTGTACTTGGTCAGCATATCAATACCAATAATGCAGTCAAAATCAGACAACCCAAGTACGATACAATCTAACTCAATCTCATGCCCGTCATACTATAGCATACAATGTCTAACAGACGTCACTGATATAAGACCTCTCCCCAAAGGTGAAAAGACAGATACTACAGCTGATAAAGACTCAATAGGCAATGCATGACTCAATGCAAATCACTCAGAAATAAATGTATGGGACGCACCCGTATCAATCAATACGTAAGCAGGATAACCACATAAAGCACAGTTACCTGCCACAACATCATCTGGTGCTTCCTGAGCCTGTTCTTCAGTCAAAGAAAATACTCTGGCCTGCTATCTAGGAGGCTGGATAACAGTTTGGCTTCCTCCTGGCCTCTGCTGTGACTGAGGAGTAGTCGGTGGTGGCTGGAAAGAGTGAACAGCAGATGATCGTCTGTCAGTCTGAGCCACTGATCCAGCTGATTCTGCTCCCTGGGATCCTTGGGGACCTCTCTAGAACAAACTCTAGCAAAATGTCCCTGCTGTCTGCAAATACAGCAATTACCAAGTACTCGTTGTCATTGCTCTGTGGGATGTCTCCCTCCACACGTCCTGCAAAAGACCCATGTACTACTCTGGCTCTGTCGAGAACCACCGGAGCTAGATGAACTGCTCCCTGATTTCTTGAACTGTTTTCCTCGGGCTTTCAAGAAATCTTTCTTTCCACCACCACTACTACCACTCTCAAATCTGGGAGGGGGTTGCTGAAACTGAGTAAAAGGTGGTTGCTGTGGTCTCGGTGCTGAAGGAACATACGAAGCTCATTTCTGTCTCATCAGACCTGCTTCTGCTCCTTTTTCTCTGTTCAAGGCGTCAGCAAAATTATTCGGTCTCCCTGTGTTTACCA
Organism: Primulina tabacum; assembly: GCF_025594145.1. Classification (NCBI taxonomy): domain Eukaryota; kingdom Viridiplantae; phylum Streptophyta; class Magnoliopsida; order Lamiales; family Gesneriaceae; genus Primulina; species Primulina tabacum. The sequence goes on from NC_134558.1 coordinate 7,413,943, forward strand.
ATATAAAGATCTCAGGATTCAATCCATTGATAAACTGATCGGCAACAGCTTCGCCGTTCTCAGCAACATGTGGAGAAAATCACAGCAATGTAGAGAACTTGGCCACATACTCTTCAATGTTCAACTGACCATGTCTCAAATTAGCAAACTCCGCCCCTTTGTCTTTCCTATACGATACTGGGAAAAATCTTTGATAAAACTCAGTCTTAAAGATTTTCCAAGTGATAACCATGCCTCGTTGTACCAAAGTCCTCTTAGTCGTGATCCACCAATTCTTCACAACGTCATGCAACTGGTGCCCAATCAGTCTAACTCGGCTCTCATCAGTATAATCCAGTGAATCAAACAGCATTTCAATGTCATCTAACCAACTCTCGCACTCAACAAAATTATCGGTACCCTTCAAAGTCGGCGGTTTAAAAGACTGAAATCTCTTCAGTAGGGGTTCCATCGGAGTTGCTGTGACATCCATTGGATTAGCCGAGGTACTACCCTGTTCTGGGATTCTTCGAGGAGGCATATCTGATTATCAAAAGGATTAGTAACCAAATACAACAAACCTGTTTCAGTCCTCCTCTGATCATCTTACTGCTGATCAAGAATCGGTTCTGATTCATTCTCCACAACACATGTTTCCAATCAAATCAGATAATTCAGGCAAACATGCATTTCAAAGCAATAAGACATGCTAGCATAGCAAAAGCAGGAAAGAAAACTCAATCTACCCCGCTCACTAGCTTCTATCTCAGTCTAAGAAACCTAATGCTCTGATACCACCTGCTGTGGGGACCCGAACCTAATTCGTCTTCTTAATCATTATTAGGATCATTTAATTAATCTGGTTCTAAATTTTTTTTTTAAAATACATACATGCGGAAGATAATGAAATCAGTCTGATATTAATATCAACATAAAGTATAGGTCTTGTACAACAGATATTCAGATACACTAGTGTTCAACAACTATATCAAGTGCTGAAAACTAAATCTGTTCCTAAGTCCGGATCTCCACAGCTAAACTTGATTCTCTCATCCTCTTTGTGACCCTGATCCTGTCCCACCTGTTGTTATACACACATACAAACACAGCAATAGTCGGATAACTCCGGTGAGAATATAATCTCAGTATAAACAATGTATACATGCAATCATATAAAAAGATATAAAAACATGAAATAGATATCAATAAAATGTATCAAATCTGAAAGACATGAATCGATATAAACTGTAAATCAAACTCGAATTCGTCATCTCAGACTCGACTCATCTCTAATCTAGGGATCTCGGTTCCTGGATAATTGGCGAACTATATCGAATCTCCGCAATAGAAGTTAGTCCGCTCATACGCAACATCGATATAAACCAAATATCCAGTGTCTTGGCCTATCCGTCAAAGACTAGGCACCTCCGCCAATGACTAGGCACATCCACCCATGACTCGACACATGCTTTGCTATAAATCAATAGACTAAGCATATCAATCTCATGAATTGCAAATATCAATGCAATAAAGTAAAGTATGTGATTTTGGGAAACTCAAGTCAATTCAAACTCGAGTCGTATCTTCGCGGTTTCAACATTGGTTTATACCTTTCTTTTGTTGGTTTGACGAAGTCGAAGTCTCGAATTCGAATCTGCCAATATCAAATCTGAAATGACATTCCCTATAGGCACAATATCAATATACAATCTCAATCAATACTGGATATAATCAGAATTCAATATAATTCTGTTTCAACGGCATAGCAGGCACAATCTCAATATACCCAGCAATACAATATCAATCAGATATCAATCTCAACAACTCATAATCGATAACAACACAAATCTGATATCAATTCTGTATAATCTCAATCAAATCAACTCTGAAAATCATAATAAATTCATACGGTATCTGTTCTTCGATCCGATTTTGATTATACGATGTCTAATATCGCAAGAACACCATATATCATTCATGTCTGATTCCTTCAATATCATATTTTAAAATCATAACAAAACGTAGTAAAACTTACGTCCGTTTGAAGTCGTTGACACGAGGATCACAGAAATAAACTCAGATCGAAAATCGGACAGACGGATTTTGAACAAATAAATTTCTAAGTCTTCGAAGGAACTCAATCTTCCCTGGAGCCTCTCATTTGTTTCTTCTTTGCCATTACTGAAGAATGAAGGAATTATACTTATATCTTGCATGTCTAAGGACAAATGGCTCATCCTTTAGGCTGCACGTCTCGCGCATACGCGAGACGTGCAGCCTAAAGGATGAGCCATTTGTCCTTAGACATGCAAGATATAAGTATAATTCCTGCGCGCCCCTCCTCGACGCATATGCGCGAGACATTCTGTCTCGGCGCGTGTCTTCTCGGCAGCTCGCGCATATGCGCATACTTGCCCGGCGCATATGCGCGAGGTTCTCTGCCAATCTCGCGCATATGCGCGGGTCCTGTTGCGCATATGCGCGAGGTTCTCTGCCTACTTCGCGCATATGCGCCCTGTCCGATCGCGCATATGCGCGAGGGCTCATTCCTCGCACATAATTCAAGTCTTCTTCCTGTCTTTCCCAGTCTGATCCTTTTCGTCTATAATCACATCAATTATCAACATTTCAGATTACAATAACAAAATTCTCGGGCATTTCAAAAATACTTTTAAATAGCTTTTAAAACTATTTAAAAGTAAGGTAATTTTAGTCAGTTTTAAAATGTCTTTCTTAGGACAACAAGCTCTGATACTAATTGATGGATTGGTCCGAGCACTTACGAGTGTGCTTCAAACACAATATTCTCGATGAGCTGCAATAGCTCTTGTTCTAAGAATGTATACAATGATGAATGAAATCGAGTTCGGTTTCAAACCAAGCAGAAAACACTCGAAGTAATCCTTCGTTAAGAAAAACTGATAGATTTTTAAAAAGACTTTTAGCTTGTGTGAACTGATCAACTGAAATACGAGGAATCAGTTCTTGCTTCTATCAGTTCAGCTATAGTTCATAGCTGAACTGATCAAATCAGTTTAAAACACAGTTAAACAGTTAATACACAAGATATTTTCATGGATGTTCAAAGACTTCAACTGCTCCTACGTCACCCCTTCTACCACCTCGGGTAGGATCCACTAGAAGTCTTTGATTTATACAACACTTTGTACAAACCCACCTAAGCTTAGGACTTACCCACTGCCTAACTGAACTTCTAGTCTAGACTGAAGGCATCACCTTCCAGCCAACACTTGTTTAACGTATGTGTGTCAAAGACTACATACACAAGTTTTACGTCTTGTGCAAGACGCATCACATGTGACCGTTGCAATAAGCTTGCCCTTTTTCTCTCTCTTGTTTTTTGCCTCTCTTACTTTGTTGATGGTCTTAGTCTGTATTTATAGCAGTAATGCGACCGTACATCAAGACGCATCACATGTGACCGTTGCAACTTGATTGTGTTTCTTGAAATTTGTGTCTCGACTTTTCCGACAGCCATTCTGGAACATTTTGTCTTTAAGCTTTGTTGCAACGTCCATTATTGTGCTATTGATAGTACAGATGATTTTGTACCTTTGTGCACAGCTGGATCCCATAGAATAGTGTTGGAAACTTAATTTCGATCGTTTGACAAACTAAGTGATTAATTAATTGGACTAACTGATCAAGTAAATTGTAGTAACTGAAATACACAAATCAACTGAAAGTTGCCTAACTGAAGATTAATGCGCAGTTTATCGAAGGCAACTGAAACCAGCTGAACTGAACTATCGAAGACAACTGACTGATCAGTTGGAAACTGGTCAGTTGACATATTCAGTTGTGAGCTTATCAGCTGATCATTCAACTGTACACGTCATCAGTTGAAAAGGACATTCAACCGACAACAGTACAAAGCAGATTGCAACTCGTAGTGGAACGCCGCATTTCAGAGCTTACAGTGTACGAATATCAGAAGAATATCGACGTGGCAATCAACGGTTATATTGATTCAAATTATATTTAAAGTTACCGTTGAAGAGAAACCTATAAATAGGTGAGAAGAGCAGTTGAGCAAAAAACCAATTGATCTATCTATTCTCAAGCTTGTTGTTACCCTGTTAAATTTATAGCTCTTATTCGAGAAACAAATAGCTCACACTTATCTGATTTATTTGTAGCATTTGAGGCTACCTGTGGGGACCCGAACGCTAATTTATTTCTTAATCGTCTGTGGGAATAATTAAATCAATTATAATAAACAGGGTCTAATTTTTTTTTTTAACATACAAGTGTCAAATGCGGAACGTAATGGAATCCATTTGAATATATACATCGAAAACAAAGTACAATTCTTGTACCGTATACAATCATTTAAAACTAAGGTTTAACAACTACATATCAAGTGTTCAAACCTTATCTATAATCCAAGTCCGTAGTCTCCACTCTACTCACGATCTCTCTTCATCTCCTCGACCCTGATCATGTCCCACCTATTGTCATGCACACATACAAACACGACAACAGCCGGATAACTCCGGTGAGAAATATATCCCAGTATAAATCAACGATACATGCAATCATATAATAAAATATAAAGCATGAAACAGATATCAGTAATATGTATCAAAATCTGAAAACATAATTCAATATAAATATGTTAATCAACTCCTGACTATATATCTCAGACTAGACTCATTCCTAGTCTAGGGATCCCGGTTTCTAGACGTTGGCATAGTATATCGAATTTCAGTAAAACAAGTAAATCCACCTCTAATCAAACATCGATATAAACCAAACATCCAGTGTCTTGACCTATCCGTCAAAGACTTTGGCACCTCCGCCAATCACTATCCCGTGACAATGTGCAATGGGCCAGTGACGATTCCATCACCATTTGACCCTTCAGTCACAAGACCAATCATCTAATACATGCTTCCTATAAATCAATAGAACAAGCATATTAATCCAAATCAATGTACACAATAACAATCAGTATGTGGTTTAGGGAAACTCAAGTATTTCACACTCGATTCATTCTCCCGGTTCGACATTGACTTATACCTTTCTTTTTATCGAGGTTCGGCTTTGTTCTGTCTCTGAATCTTCAATACCAATCTGGAATGACATATCGAATATCAATATACAACTCATAGCAATACTCATCTGATCAATACGCAATCTAAAATCTGATAGACCCAATCTCAGTCAATGTCGACAGCGTAACGGTACAGTCTCGATATACCCTTGGCAATTCATTATCAATAAACAATCTCAACAACTCACAATCCCAACAAATACAATCATAATTCAAATCTGCTCAACATCAATTGATATATTCTGAAAAATGATAACAATTGCATAAACGATCTGTTCTTCGATCTGGTTTCGATTCTACGATTACCAGTATTTCTAGAACACAGAATATCAATCAAATACTGATTCCTTCAATACATAAATTTCAAACCATACTGAAAAGTAATAACACTTACATCTTGTTGAAGTTCTTGACGAGAGAAGTACAGAACTGTGTTCGGATCGAAATTCTGATAGCCGGATCTTGTACAATCGAAATTCTAAGGGATTTAAGAAAACTTGAGAATTAGCTATGGGAGCTTTCGGGTTTCCCCTCAATTCTGAAATGAGAATGAAGGTAATATACATCCAAGTTGCATGGTGAAGACAAGCGTCCCACTCAAATCCATTAATTGCAATTTAGCCTCTGAAGTCTTCACTATTTGCAATTTGGTCCTCAATAACTCTTTTTAATTCCATTTCAATCCTAATTCATTACAAAAACCGTGGAATCTAATTCATCATTCCAAAATTCATAAATTAAATAATCTCGGATTAAAATGATAAAATCTCGGGCCTTACAATTCTCCCCCTCTAAGACATGATTTCGTCCTCGAAATCGCAGGCAATCAAATCACATAAGATAAGAAGATATAACAGAAGCTATTAAAAGACTCACATCAGTGAAATAACTATGGAATTCCTGTCTCATATCTGATTCAGTCTCCCAGGTAGCTTCCTCAATGCCATGACGACTCCACTGGACTTTCACAAGCGGAATAGTCTTCGTTCTGAGCTATTTTTCCTTTCGATCGAGAATCTGAATCAGCTTTTCAAAATAGCTCAATGTCTCGTCAAGTTCGGCCTCGGCTGGCTGAATAACATGTGAAGCATCAGGCAGATATTTTTGCAATAATGATACATGAAAGACATCATGTATCCCAGATAAAAAAGGCGGTAAAGCGAGTCGATAGGCACGATCTCCTATCTTCTCTAGTATCTCATACGGCCCAATATATCGCGGAGACAGCTTCCCTTTCTTTCCAAATCTGACAACTCCTCTGAAAGGTGAAATCTTCAAGAACACTCGGTCTCCTGCCTCAAATACCAATGCTCTACGTCTAACATTGGCATATTTGGCCTGTCTGTCTTGAGCTGCCTTCATTTTCTTCTGAATCGGCTTCACTTTCTCTGTCATATCTCTGATCATATCAGGCCCAATCTCAGGCACCTTAGAGATATCATCCCAATAAAGAGGGGATCTGCATTTTTTCCCGTACAACGCTTCAAAAAGAGCCATCTAGATACTCGTCTGATAGCTGTTGTTGTAGGAAAATTAACAAAGCGGCAATGCATCTTGCCAGTTAGTGCTAAAATCAAGCACTACAGCTCTCAGCATATCTTCCAGTGTCTGGATAGTCCGTTCTAACTGTCCGTCGGTCTGTGGATGATACGCGGTACTCAAATGTAATTTCGTACCTAGAGCCTGCTGTAAATTCTGCAAGAAGTGCGAAGTAAACCGAGGATCACGGTCTGATACAATCGACTTCGGCATTCCATGCAATCTGACTACTTTTCTGACATAAATATCGGCCATCTGGTCATGTCTGTACGTCATCTTGTATGGAATAAAACATGCGGATTTGGTCAATCTGTCAATCACAACCCAAATCGCATCACAACCTCTGGAGGAACGTGGTAACTGAGTCACAAAATCCATGGAAATGTGATCCCATTTTCATTCATGAATAGATAAACTGTGCAGTAGACCTCCTGGTTTCTTCCTCTCGGCTTTCACCTGTTGGTAATTCAGACATTTGGATACAAATGTAGCAATATCAGCTTTCATCTGTTTCCACCAGTATTGTGTCTTCAAATCATTGTACATATTCCTGCCACCAGGATGAATGCTAAAATGACTGCTGTGCGCTTCTGCCAATATCCGCTGTCTCAAATCTGAAACATTTGGCACAACAATACGGTTATTCACATACAAAACACTGTCATGAACCTGAATATTCCGATTGATGTCCAGCTCTGACCATAGCAATCGAATTCTGTACATTCTGATCAACTGTCTGTGCCTCTTTGATTCTCAATATCAGTTATGGTTCAACCCGAATAGCACATAATCTCAGAGGCTGACAATCTGTTTCAAAGGCTAATCCAGACAAACAGCAATCTTCTATCAAATCGAAACACCAATCGTCGATAAGGATAAAGAACATACCTTTCGACTCAGTGCATCAGCTGCTGCATTGGACTTTCTAAGATAGTATTTGATTTCACAATCAAAATCCTTCAATAAATCAAGCCATCTTCGCTGCCTCATATTCAACTCGGATTGTGAAAACAGATACTTCAGGCTTTTTTTATCAGAATAAATTTCAAACTTTTCACCATAAAGGTAGTATCGCCATATCTTCAAAGCAATACATTGGCAGCCAATTCAAGATCATGAATTGGGTAACGAGTCTCATGTGGCTTCAGCTGTCTCGAGACATAAGCAATAACATGTCCTCGTTGCATCAGAACACAACCCAATCCTCGGTGAGATGCATCACAATAAACCACAAAATCACCAGTACCTGAATGGAATAGTCAATATCGGTGCACTGGTCAGTCTTTTCTTCAGCTCAAGAAAACTGGACTCACAGTCTTCAGACCATACAAACAGAGCATTCTTCTGAGTCAACTGAGAAATAGTCTTGGCAATACTCGAGAAATATTTAATAAATCGACGATAATATCCTTCCAAACCCATAAAACTACGAATCTCGGGTACTGATGTCGGTCTCGGCCAAGAAATCATGGCTTCAACCTTGCTGGGATCAACAGAAATTCCGTCTCCAGATATAATATGACCCAGAAATACAACCTGTCTCAGCCAAAACTCGCATTTCGACAATTTGGCATACAATTTCTCAGCCCTCAGAATTTTCAATACAGTTCTCAAATGCTCGGCATGATCAATCATATTTTTCGAACAAATCAAGATGTCATCAATGAATATAATAATGAAATCATCAAGATATATCTGGAATATGCGGTTCATCAGACCCATAAACACAGCTGGAGCATTAGTCAAACCGAACGGCATGGCAATAAACTCATAATGTCCATACCTGGTTCTGAATACTGTCTTCGAGATATCAGAATCCCTGACTCTCAGCTGATGATATCAATATCTCAGATCGATCTTGGAATATACTGAAGAACCCTGCAACTGATCAAACAAATCATCAATACAAGGCAAAGGGTATTTATTCTTTACCGTTGCTTTGTTCAGTTGTCGGTAGTCGATACAGAGTCTCATAGAACCGTCTTTCTTTCGAACAAACAATACTGGAGAACCCCAAGGCGAAACACTCGGTCTGATGTATCCCTTGGCCAGTAAATCTTCCAACTGTTCTTTCAACTCTTTCAACTCAATCGGTTCCATTCTGTACGGAGCCCTCGAAATCGGAAATGTACCTGGCACCAATTCAATGCTGAAATCTATCTCTCGAATCGGAGGCAAACCCGGGATCTCATCTGGGAAGACATCAGCAAACTCGCAAACCACTAGCAAATCAGCCAATGATGGACTTGATTTCAGTAAATCAACTGAATAGACAAGGAATCCCTCCGCTCCTTTCTGTAATAATCGAGTCATAGATAATACGGATATCAAAGGAATTCTAGATCTAGAGCTCTTACCGCAGAATTTTTATTCATCAGCCATATCCGGTCTGAATCTCACAATCTTGTGGAAACAATCAACAGTAGCTCTGTACTGGGTCAGCATATCGATACCGATAATACAGTCAAAATCAGACAACCCAAGCACAATACAGTCTAACTCAATATCATGCCCATCATACTATAGCATACAATGTTTCACAGACTTCAGTGATATCAAACATGTCCCCAAAGGAGAAGAGACAGACACTACAGCAGATAATGACTCAATAGGCAAAGAATGCATCAATGCAAATTGCTCAGATATGAATGTATGCGATGCACCAGTATCTATCAATATATATGCAGGATAACCAGAAATAAAACAGTTACCTGCAAAAACATCGTCAGGTGCCTCCTGAGCCTGCTCCTCTGTCAAATCAAATACTCGGGTCTGCTGTCTAGGAGGCTGGCTCACTGTCTGGCTACATCCTGGCCTTTTCTGAGACTAAGATGGTGTTGGCTGGAACAAATGAACAACAGCTGATCTTCTATCAGTCTGTGCCGTTGATCCAGATGATTCGACATCTTGTGATCACTGAGAATCTCTCTGGGGACAAACTCTAGCAAAATGTCCCTGCTGTCTACAGATATGGCAACTGCCAAACACTCCTCGGCACTGCTCTGTGTCATGTTTCCCTCCACAAATGCTGCAATAGGCTCCTGTATAACTCTGGCTCTGACCTGATCTGTTTCGAGCCACTAGAACTGGATGAACTGCTTCCAGATCTCTTAAACTGCTTCCCTCTGGTTTTCAGGAAATCTTTATTTCCTCCACTGCTACTACCACTCTCAAACCGGGGAGGTGGTTGCTGTGGTCTCGGTGCTGGAGGCACAAACGAAGCTCCCTTCTATCTCATCAGACCGCTTCGGCTCCCTTGGCTCTATTCAAGGCATCAGTAAAATTGTTCGGTCGTCCCGTATTCACCAATGTAAAGATCTCAGGATTCAGGCCATTGATGAACTGATCAGCAACAGCTTCGTCATTCTCAGCAACGTGTGGAGCAAAACGTAGCAAGGTAGAGAACTTGGCCACATACTCTTCTATGTTCAACTGACCCTGTCTCAAGTTTGCAAACTCTGCACCCTTGTCCTTTCTATACGATACTGGGAAAATTCTTTGATAAAACTCAGTCTTAAAGATATTCCAGGTAATAGTCGTACCTCGGTGTTCCAAAGCCCTCTTTGTTGTGAGCCACCAATTCTTTGCGACGTCATTCAACTGGTGTCCAATCAGTTTAACTCTGCGCTCATCAGTATAGTCCAAGGAATCAAACAGCATATCTATATCATCTAGCCAACTCTCACAATCAACTGAAGTCTCAGTACCCTTCAGAGTCGGTGGATGGAACGACTGAAATCTCTTTATCAATGTTTCCATCGGTGTTGTTGTCACATCCATCGGATTCGCAGAAGTACTTCCCTGTTCTGGGATTCTTCGAGGAGGCATATCTGAATATCAAAAGGGTTAGCAATCAAATCTGACAAATCTATCTCAGTCCTCTTCTGATCATCTTACCTCTGATCAAGAATCGGTTGTGATTCATTCTCAATAATACACATTACCGTATCAAAATCAGATAATCAGGTAAACATGTATTAAAGCAGTAAATCATGCTAGCAATCAAAAGCAAGGAAAGAAAACTCAATCTACCCCACTCACTAACTTCTATTTCCGTCTAAAGGATCTATGGCTCTGCTACCACCCGTTGTGGGGACCCAGACGCTAATTCATTTCTTAATCGTCTGTGGGAATAATTAAATCAATTATAATAAACAGGGTCTAATTTTTTTATTTTTTTTAACATACAAGTGTCAAATGCGGAACGTAATGGAATCCATTCGAATATATACATCGAAAACAAAGTACAATTCTTGTACCGTATACAGTCATTTAAACTAAGGTTTAAAAACTACATATCAAATGTTCAAACCCTATCTAGAATCCAAGTCCGTAGTCTCCACTCTACTCACGATCTCTCTTCATCTCCTCGACCCTGATCCTGTCCCACCTGTTGTCATGCACACATACAAACACGACAACGGCCGGATAACTCCGGTGAGAAATATATCCCAGTATAAATCAACGATACATGCAATCATATAATCAGTATAAAGCATGAAACAGATATCAGTAATATGTATCAAAATCTGAAAACATAATTCAATATAAATCTATTAATCAACTCCTAACTCTATATCCCATAATAGACTCATTCCTAGTCTAGGGATCCCGGTTTCTAGACGTTGGCATAGTATATCGAATTTCAGTAAAAGAAGTAAATCCACCTCTAATCAAATATCGATATAAACCAAACATCCAGTGTCTTGACCTATCCGTCAAAGACTTTGGCACCTCCGCCAATCACTATCCTGTGACAATGTGCAATAGGCCAGTGACGATTCCATCACCATTTGACCCTTCTGTCACAAGACCAATCATCTAATACATGCTTCCTATAAATCAATAGAACAAGCATATTAATCCAAATCAATGTACACAATAACAATCAGTATGTGGTTTAGGGAAACTCAAGTATTTCACACTCGAGTCATTCTCCCAGTTCGACATTGACTTATACCTTTCTTTTTATCGAGGTTCGGCTTTGTTCTTTCTCTGAATCTTCAATACCAATCTGGAATGACATATCAAATATCAATATACAACTCATAGCAATACTCATCTGATCAATATGCAATCTAAAATCCGATAGACCCAATCTCAGTCAATGTCGACAGCATAACGGTACAGTCTCGATATACCCTTGGCAATTCAATATCAATAAACAATCTCAACAACTCACAATCTCAACAAATACAATCATAATTCAAATATGCTCAACATCAATTGATATATTTTGAAAAATTATAAAAATTGCATAAACGATCTGTTCTTCGATCTGGTTTCGATTCTACGATTACCAGTATTTCTAGAACACAGAATATCAATCAAATACTGATTCCTTCAATACATAAATTTCAAACCTTACTGAAAAGTAAAAACACTTACATCTTGTTGAAGTTCTTGACGAGAGAAGTACAGAACTGTGTTCGGATCGAAATTCTGATAGCCGGATCTTGTACAATCGAAATTCTAAGGGATTTAAGAAAACTTGAGAATTAGCTATGGGAGCTCTCGGGTTTCCCCTCAATTCTGAAATGAGAATGAAGGTAATATACATCCAAGTTGCATGGTGAAGACAAGCGTCCCACTCAAATCCATTAATTGCAATTTAGCCCCTGAAGTCTTCACTATTTGCAATTTGGTCCTCAATAACTCTTTTTAATTCCATTTCAATCCTAATTAATTACAAAAACCGTGGAATCTAATTCATCAGTTCCAAAATTCATAAATTAAATAATCTCGGATTAAAATGATAAAATCTCGGGCCTTACACTACAAGCACAAATTGATATATTGTTTATTTGATCTTAACTAGATCAGTTATGCTAAGTTCAGTCGAAGAACTGTGAGATATTTAGTAAACTAAGCGTTGGAATATTTCATGTTCACAATCTTGTTTTTGATGTTAACAAAACTTGTTATTATGTTTCTAATAATTTACCGAGTGTGCAGATATTGTAACTGATCAAACTGATCAGTTACCGAGCCTAAACTGAAGCTATTGAAGACATAAACTGAAAAATACCAACTGATTGATCGAACTGAACCAATAGAACTGAAGTAGCAAGAGCAGTTCAAATGACTGTCCAGTTGATAGGTGGGTCAGAAGAAGACCTTTAAAAGCACGGCCAGCTCATGAAGTTTTCAACTGATGAAGAACCCAACTGACAAGTTTAACTGAATCAGTGAAATCAGTTCAGCTGATGAGTCAACTGATTTCACCTCACCAATTCAAGACCAGTTCAGAACATCAATTAGGAGCGAACCAATTTGCAGATACGACAAGCTTAATCCAGCTGTGCACAAAGGTACAAAAGCTATTGTACGATCATAGTACAATAAGAGACGTTGCAGCAGCACTTAAAGCCAAATGTTCCAGATATCTATTTGGGGGAACAAATTCAAACTGCAACGGATTCATTCATTGAGTCTCACTGTACGTTCAGCCAAACGCCTATAAATAGAAGCCAAAGTTCAGTAAAGACGATGATGAGAGTTGATGGAAAATACAGAGATGACACTCTTATTGCATATCAGCTTTGAAGAAGCAATCAGCCCAGTTTTCTGAGGGAACACTTCAACATGTTATCAGCTTAGATTAGAATCATATTTCCCTCAGAGTGTTCGGGTAGTTCACAGAGATCAGTTCTCACACACGCACACACCACCACTCAAATTTCGTCTTGCACAATGACGTAAAACATGTGTATGTAGTCTTTCTCACATAGACATTAAAGAAGTGTTGCACTGGAAGGTGCTGCCTTCAGTCTAGTCTAGGAGCTTCAGTTAGGCAGTGGGTAAATTTTAGCTAGGTGGGTTTGTACAAGTATTTGTATCGATCAAATTCTTCTAGTGCATCCTACCCGAGGTGGTAGAAGGGGTGACGTAGGAGCAGTTAACATCCATAAACATATCTTGTGTATTTAAATTTTTAAATATTGTTTTCAAACTGATTTAACAAGTTAGAGCATCCGTTGGTTCAGTTTTCATCATAACTGAACTAAAGAATGCAAAAACTAATATAGTCTTTTGGTTATTCAGTTACACAAGATATACAAATATATCAGTGTTTCTTAACGAATGATTATTTCAAGTGTTTTCCGCTTGATTCTATACCTAACTCGATCTAATTCATCAGTGTATACATTCTTAGAACACGAGCTATTGCAGCTCTTGGAGAATATTTTGTTTGAAGCACCTCAAGGTGCACTGCAAACGATCCTTCACTAAGAGTTTCAGTTTTGGCAGTGTTAAGTCCAAACTGAAGTGGGTATGTACAATCTTTGTATTGATCAAAGTCTTTTATTGCATATCATATCCTTGTGATAGAAGGGGTGACGTAGGAGTTATTTCATTCTCCGAACATCCATAATCTTCGTGTTATTACTTCAGTTATTTATTCTATCTTTCAGTCAGTTTATTTTCGCAATTGTTATCAGTTAAACTGATTGTCATTGACTGACAAGATTCCTAGTTTCAGTTTGTCACAGAACTGACACTCCATTCGAAAAGATTCAAAAATCGTGAGTGTTTATTCAACCACCCTTCTAAACACATCTCAACCTATCAACCGATCCTAACAAGTGGTATCAGAGCAAATTTCTACTCAAGCATACTCTTTTTCGCAGATTTCACTCAATCAAATGTCAAACAAAATCCCAGCTCATGTCATGAACGTTATGGCGATCGAATTTGATTTAGTCTTGACTGTAAAAGGAAGAAGAAGTCAAGAACGTTTTTCTGAAACTGCAAGCAGCTCGACTGAAACAATTTTTGGGATTATCTTCTCAAGAAATTTATCCTAAGGAGATCCAGATCTCTATGCCACCGGTTATGTCACTAAAGAAGGCAGTATCGCAACTACTGTAAATGATCAGTTGCTGATCATTGAAGAAGAATTCTTCTGCAATTTATTTCAACTGCCTACTGATGGGCTAGTTAACCTTTCTGAAGTTAAAGCATCTGATGTTGAAGAGATGCAAACCATACTCTCTGCTGATGGTCGGAAAATCAAAGTTTCCGATCCCCAGAAGGAACTGAAGCCAGAAGTACAACTGCTGGCAGATATTGTAGCGAAGGGGCTCTAGGCAAATGCAGGATCCTTTGCTGTACTTACTCTGGAGAAATTTCAAGCTATGACTGCAATCATGGCTGAAAGAAAGATGAACTGGAAGAATATTATTTTCAACATCTTGAGGAACATGTTTCAGTCTTCCAAACAATCAAAGGGCTTTGCAGTCCAGCTCAGCTATTTGCTGAAAGTCATGGGAATGGTGACTGGTGATTCTGAGAAATAATCGAAACTAAAAATCTTCAATGCCAAAAATGTCCAGCCACCCAAGCAGAAACTGGATATGACTCCTGAGAAGTTTATTCAAGTGAAGAAGTAGATTAGGATGGAAGGAGCTCCCAAATAAGTTAAGAAAGCTTGGAAGGAGACTCAGAAAAAGGTGCTTAAGCGTAAACTGATTATCAGTGAGAGTGACTTTGAGAAGACTCCATCTCCCAAAATTTCCAAGAAACCCAGGACCAAAAAGACTAAATCAGTGATGGATGTGAGCACTATCCCAACTGATAGGATCATCCAATCTGCAGCTGATCAGCCGATCAAGGCTACTCCACTCAGAATTGTACCAGTTGAGCCGTCAACTGATGATTAATTACCACTGTCAGCAGTTCTCAGAAAGTCTATCATTGAATCTGCTGAAAAGAAGAAGCTTGCTGGAGTTAAAGCTCCACTTATCACTGTCACCAGACCAACTCCTCTGCCAATGGCAAAACCTAAAGGAGTAGTGATTTGAGAACAGGTGGACACGACAA
Organism: Primulina tabacum; assembly: GCF_025594145.1. Lineage (NCBI taxonomy): Eukaryota > Viridiplantae > Streptophyta > Magnoliopsida > Lamiales > Gesneriaceae > Primulina > Primulina tabacum. Next base: position 7,429,361 of record NC_134558.1, read on the forward strand.
GATCAGGACTGAGAATTTCTCATGTTCTAACTGAATCTAAGGGCAAAGAGAAAATGGTTGAAGAGCCCAGACCAACCAATATCATTCAGACTGCACATTGACTTCATTTGGAAGGAAGTCAATGAATTTTCTGAAGGTAAACTCAAAACTTATGAAGAATGGGTAAAATTTAGAATTGTTGTGTTTGCCAGGCAATTTCGGAAGAAATCAGTTTTGAAGAAATTCAATTCTTTGGAAACACTTATTCTGAAATTGGTCAAAGCTGCCACTGTGGTTCAAGCACTTGAGAGGAATAAATATTTCTTTGATCAGATACGGGCAAAGAAACTGAGTCATCTGCTCAGTTGCGTCAAAACTACGATCCCACAAACCCAACTGCTATTAATGATAAAGCAGTTAATGACCAACTGAACTTGGACTTGTTAGCTCTACAAATGGAAATCAAGCATTGAGAAATGAATCAAGAACCTATTATTCCAGATAATTCCTAAGATCTTTCTTCAGATGAGCTAGCTGATCAATCAGCTCAAGCAGATCATCTATCCAAGGATCCAAGTCAAGGCTCTGCTGAACATATGACTGATTCTTTTTCTAAAGATACATCAAAGTCAACTGATGTTCCTCAGTCTTCAACTGTTGAAGCTACACTCTACACAGACGTTGAATTATCATTGGTCAACATTGATGAAGTAATCAAATCAGTTGCCTCTAATGTTCAACTAACCATTACTAAAGCAGTTGAAGAGTTGCTATCAACTGAAGAAGCAGTTTTTCAAGCCCCAGATCAACCTCTTGAAGAACCAGTTCAGTTGCCCTCCAAAACTAAACAAGAAATTTTTACAATTGAAGAACCAGTTCAGTTGCTCTCCACAACTGAACAGGAGATTTTGACAACTGAAGAGCCAGTTCAGTCAGTTATCATGACTGAACAGGCAGTTTTGGAACCAACTAAAGAGGCTCAGCTGCACTCAGTTGCAACTGAAGAAGTGCCAACTGATCAGCCTTCTATCATTCAGCCAACCGAAACATCAGTTGGGCAGTGTATCCCAGAAATAACTGCTGTTTCAACTGATCATCCACTTGAAGCATCATCAGACCCTGCTACTGATCCAACTTCTCCTCCACAACCTCAACAGGAAGTCTTACCAGAAGAGACTTCAGAAATGGTCAATAATACAACTGAACCAACTGACGGGGCACTGGTCATTTTCAATGAAGAGAACAGAGAGCAACCAGAAACTTCCGGAGCCATGTCTCCAGGCATTACAATAGAAACTGAGTCTCTGTTTGAAGAAATTACAACTATTCAGAACAACCTCGTTCGTATAATGACTTCCATTTCTGACATCGGATCAACACAATTCTTGCAAAGTATGAGGATTGATTCTATTAAGGAAAATACCATGGGTAAACTGCAGCAGATCCAGAAGGATGTTTCCAATTTATTCTTTCAGATGGAAGAGCTCCGCAAAGATAGTGTTTCAACTGAATCACATTTCTAGACGCAAGCATTAGTGACAAGACGTCTAGACTATCTGGAAAGTACTGTCTCAAAACGAATGGATTTACTCCAAGATATCCTAATGCAGTTTCTAATCTCCCTTCAGATGTGCGAATCTATCAAAGAAGGTTGATGAGTATGATAAAAAGGGGGAAACTAGAGAAATAAAAGATCAGAAAGGGGAAGACAAAGGAAAGAAGAAGAAATAAAGATTAGTTGAAGACTTTAGCAAGAATTCTTTATTATTTTATTCTTTGTACGAATCTGTACATAAGAAAAATTATTTTATCTACAATCAATTCGAAGAATATTTTTTTAGTTCAGTTGATCAGTTAATACTTTACAAGTTTTGTCAAACACCAAAAAGGGGGAAATTGTTGGAAACTTAATTTCGGCCATTTGACAAACCAAGTGATTAATTAATTGGACTAACTGATCAAGTAAATTGTAGTAACGGATCTACACAAATCAATTGACAGTTGCCTTACTGATGATTAATGCGCAGTTTACTGAAGGCAACTGAAACCAGCTGAACTGAACTATCGAAGACAACTGATTGATTAGTTGGAAACTGATCAGTTGACATATTAAGTTGTGAGCTTATCATTCAGCTGTACACGTCATTAGTTGAAAAAGACATTTAACCGACAACAGTACAAAGCAGACTGCAACTCGTAGTGGAACGTCGCATTTCAGAGCTTACAGTGTACGAATATCAGAAGAATATCGACGTGGCAATCAATGATTATATTGATTCAAATTATATTTAAAGTTACCGATGAAAAGAAGCATATAAACAGGTAAGAAGAGCAGTTGAGCAAGCAACTAATCTATCTATCTATTCTCAAGCTTGCTGTTACCCTGCTGAATTTATAGCTCTTATTCGAGAAACAAATAGCTCACACTTATCAAATTTATTTATAGCATTTGAAGCTACCTTTAGAGCTTACAAGCACAAATCGTTGTATTGTTTATTTGATCTTAACTAGATCAGTTGTGCTAAGTTCAGTCGAAGAACTGTGAGATATTTAGTAAACTAAGAGTTTCAGTTATGGCAGTGTTAAGTCCAAACTGAAGTGGGTCTGTACAATCTTTGTATTGATCAAAGTCTTTTAGTGCATATCATATCCTTGTGATAGAAGGGGTGATGTAGGAGTTATTTCATTCTCCGAACATCCTTAAATCTTCGTGTTATTACTTCAGTTATTTATTCTATCTTTCAGTCAGTTTGTTTCCGCAACTGTTATCAGTTAAACTGATTGTCATTGAATGACAAGATTCCTAGTTTCAGCTTGTCACAAAATTGACACTCCATTCAAAAAGATTCAAAAATCGTGAGTGTTTATTCAAACCACCCCTTCTAACACATCTCAACCTATCAACCGATCCTAACAATAAGCTTGTCGAGTTCTGCAACTGATTGGTTCTAACTGATGTTCTGAACTGGTTAGTTGAATTGATCTTCAGTTGGGCTCGTGAAAACAGTTGACTCGTCAATTTAAGTGATTTCACTCTTTCAGTTTAACTAGTCAGCTGGGCTTTTCATAAGTTGAACTCTTCATCAGCTGGCCAGGCTTCTCAAGGTCTTCTGCTGAACCACCTTTCAGCTGGACATTCAGTTGAACCGATTCAGTTCGATTAATCAGTTGGCACTTTCAGTTTGCATTCTTTGATAGCTTCAGTTACATTAAGCTAACTGCGCACTTAGATAAAATCATTAGTAACAAAATAACAAGTTTTGTTAACATCAAAATCAAGTAAGATTGTAAACATGAAATGTTCCAACACGTCGCCCTTCAGCAAATAAATGGTACAACGAACCCGGTTAACGTCCGCCATGTCCATATACTTCAAAAGCACCTCCAAAGACCTCATCCGTCCCTCAGCCATGAATGGATCAATAGTGTCAGAAAAGTCCTCGGGGTCCATCCTCCTAAACCGCTCATAATCTGCCTCTGGTCGGACCCTCGCAGTGTTCCCAACATGTTGCTCCAGTAATCGAGCAGTACCAGCTAGCAAATGAGCACTAGCCTCCTGATTAGGAAGAGGCGGTAGAATCTCCTCCTCCTGCCTATCTCCTCCTCCCATCCTATTCTCACTATCTCTACGAAGAACTCATCTAGGAGGCATCTTTGTATATGTCATCCAAAACACGTAACCAACATATATTTAAATTCAAAATTACATCTAGCTTCTTAATTCATGTATCATATAAGCATTTAAAACTCATCACATAAATCTTAAAGTAGTAAACTCACAGATTTGAGGTGTGACTTCTTGAGCATCTCGGAGTGACAGTAACACAACCATTTTGGGATCCTTCGCTTTGATACCAACTGTAATGCCCAGATTCGACGACTGTCCCCACTGTATCAAAACGAGTGTTTTCAGCGTGCTTATGTCCTTACTCACACGCACACTAGAAAACTTGTTAGGGGGTCACTCATCCCAGAATTGCCACAAGTCAAGCACGCTTAACCTTGTAGTCTTATGTGATGAGCTACCGAAAGAAAGATGCACCTTCTTTATATGAGTAGTACATATCAAATCTTTTAAACCCTCTTCATCTGCATTGTCCCACACCTTAACAGTTTTGGAATCCCTCTCATTTCGGTGTGAGATCGGTTCATTCATGTTTCCTTCGCCTAGAAGCCTGCCAGGAGATGCCCATTGTCCGTGCAACCTCATGGCACCGGCGATCACCTCCCGCGCTCTTCGGCCCCGGGCCTCACATGCCCACCATATCCCGCTTGGTTCGTCCTCGAACCACCAGATCCCTCTCATTTCGGTGTGAGATCTGATTTATTTGTAGCATTTTGAGGTCGGCTCCGATACCAACTGAAATGTCCCTTATTTTTTAACTTTAAAATCCAACTAATTTTTTTTATATCATAAAATTCGAAACAATCATTTAAAACAACTCAAGCTTTAAAATTCTTAAATGCATAAAAATTCATTAATCGTTAAGAAACAAAATCATACTTCAACCTTTAAAATAATCCAAAACTAGACTTCAAAATAAAGCATAAAATCTCTAAATAAATAATCCTCAAATCTTTACGTAAAAACTTTAAATACTAAGTAAGTGCGAAAAATAAAGTCCCTCGGGAGTGTACTGCTGGACTCGATCCACTCAAGCTTCAGTGTCTCCCTCAAAATCGTCATCACCTGTAACCATCAAAACCTAGTGAGTCTAATGACTCAACACGTTCTAATCATACGTAGCAAATAATACATATACAGGCACACAATTAAAATCATACTTTTATTAAAATAAGCTAGCATAAATCTGTAAGCGTAAATAAATCATAAATTATTAAATCGTAAAGCTTTCCATCATCGTATATCATTTTTGGTGAAGTTTGATCCTTGAAACTAGCTGTAATCATATTATCATGTGGTCGACTGATAAGTCTTAGCTCGCCAATGTACATGGAGGCGGGGCGTCAGCAACTTTCGTCACTGGGCCTCGGCGAAAAGTTGAAATACGATTGACGGGCTCACTCTGGGGCCTTCACCCGTAAATATACTCCCTCTGAATTTTTTCCCTCACGATATCCCCAATCATATCATATCATATCATATCATATTTGTCACAATTAATTCACATCCTTCAAATTATTCTCCTTACTTTTTATTCATAAAACATCATATCTTTCAAACTCGTAAAATAACATTTTTCAGGAAAAGTCATACAACTTTAGCATATATTGTAAAATATCATATTTTCATCATAAACATTTTAAAATATAATTTAGCATGAATTATTTTTCTCCGGGACACTGCCAGTGCTTTTGTACTATCCTGGACGTAAAATGATCATTCTACACCTGGACTCCAAAATTCACGATTTTGACTTTTTCTAACTTTTATTGACTCAAGCCTATTCCAAATCATCATAGCTTAAATTTGACTTTTAATATTTTTCTCAGACGTAAACCCGAACCTTTCGATTTAATAACTTAATCACTAAATCGTGAAACGTTTTAAACCCGAATTAATTCCAAATTTAATATTTTCTTTCCAAATTTTAACCATGGACTTTCATACCTAAGATAACCCTGTGAGCCAGGAAACAGGCTCCGTGAACCACGGTTCGAGCCCAAACTCTTTTCCTAGCCAAAAGCAAAACCTAGCCATCCCTAAACCACTCGCCTCGCCCAAACCACGAGCCACCCTGGTCCAGACCTGACCCAGACCAACCTGGACCCTACTTTCCCCAGCCTTGACCCAGCGCACCAGCCCCTAGTCCCTGCAACCAGCCGCGCCTACCTCTCTTCTATTCCACAAGTCACGGCTCACACCAACCCGAGCCACCTTGGACCTCGACTGCACCAGACCATGTCCTGACCTTGAGCCATCCTCCCTAGACCCTACTGGACAACACCTGACCAGCACCAAGCCACATGTAGCCTCCCTCAAGACGCGCGCACGCCCGCATGCGCCTAGGGCTCGTGGCCTTCACCAGCTTCAGGACACCGATCCAGTAAACCTAGGGACCTTTCTAGGACCACACCAAACCCTGTTGAGCCAGCACCTGACCGGCCCTAACCCTGCGCGCAGCCCCTCGCCTAGCCTCCCATCGCTGAGCCCTAATCCTCCATGAAAACCCTAGCCTCTATCCCTAACCATGCGCGACTTCTCTTGATCATGTCCATCCTTCGTATCATCCCTTAATTGACACTTTTCCTAGCCCTTTGATGTTTTACATTGACAGCGTACCCATTAGAAGTCATAACGAAATTCATATTTGTATAGGAACATCGAATCGTTAACAAATTTACGTCTAACGTTAAAAAATTTGATCTAAATAATTTTTCATGCTTCAAAACAAAAAATCATGCATAATATGATTTGAATGATGCAAAAGAAAGGTTTATAAGCGTGCCTTGCGTTAAAAATGCTCGAATATTTGATCGTTGGCGTGGGTTGTGAAGGAGAATGAACGACGACGAACGACCTTGAAATTTGCTCTCAGATTTTCGAAAATCCTTGAGTGTGTGATGTGTGTGTATGACGGCTTCTAGGAATCCCAAGAACCCTAGTTTTTGCTTTTTAAATTTTTGAGTTTTCGTATTTAAAAGTTAGGGTCTTTAAGGCTTTAAGTTTAGGAATAATGCCAAATAATCTTAGGTAAATTAATCTCGTTAAGACCTATTTAACTGTAAAATAAAAGTTCACAAAAACTCCTTTTCAAAAATAATAATTTTTGGGCCTTAAAAAGTCCTTCGTTTTACTAAAACCGGCTTCCCAGATAAATTCGGGCTCGACTCGTAAAATAATTTGGATTCCATCATTTTAAAAAATTTTAATCCTATTTAATCATATTATCGAGCTTTAAAAACATTTATCGAAAAATATTTTCATCTTGGTCGTCCTCGATCTCCTTTCCCCGGCATATTATCGAATATCCTGTTAAAATATTTAATTTCATGAAACCATGCAAATCTAAACGTTTAATCATGTAATATATATCATTTAAGTATTTAAAATCAATTAAATAAAGCAATTAAGCAATTTAAATAATTTGCATGCATGTGGGTTGATTTTTGGACGTTACACGAGCAGTGTGGTACTCTATCTCTACTCGACTCGATTGCACCTGTAGTTCAGAAATAACCACTATTACAATTGAAAACAAGTTCAGAAGAGATACTGGCTTTACGATGTGATTTACGATGTGAATCAAAGGACAAAATTAAGTTTTTTTAAGCACACACCATACAATACTAATAAGATTTCAGAACAATCACATACCTTATTAGAGACACACAATGGAAAATCTGATTGGATAATATAGGTGTGGGTCCCAAAAGGATTAATCCGTTCAGAACTCCGATAAGATATGGGTACCAAATTTATTTTTGATATTTGATTTCAAGTAAATTAGACTGGGCTGTTAAAGAAGTCAACCTTATACTTAGATAGTGCATGTTCAAGGCATATGACATGAAATGTCAAACTGCTATGTAAAATCATTGATTGTCAAGGTCCTAAGATAATTTTTAGAGATGATTCCTAAGGTAAACGGTTGGTAAAGGTAAAATCTTTCATGGTAACATTGATATAAAGATGTTCTTTTAGTTGAAAATTTATGTTACAATCTGATTAGCATAAGTCAATTATGTAATAATAGATATATTGTAGAATTTTACAAGCATACATGCACTGTTAAAAATTCAAATGGTAAGACTATGTTGATAGGACATATAACATGCAACACCTATAAGATAGACTGGTTATTTGATCAACCATATGATCCAACTTGTTTTGTTGCTATTAATTCTAACAAAAATTGAATGTGGCATAAAAAGGTTAATCATAATAATTTCAAGACTACTGCTAACTTGGCTAAGAGCAGTTTGGTTACCAGTCTGTCCAAGATCGAGTTTTCAAAAGGTAATATCTGCTCTCCATGTCACATGGAAAAGCAAGTAAGATCAACTTTCTAGAACAAAAAATTTAGTGCCTCAGCTCATTGTTTGGAAATGCTTCATATGGACTTGTTTGGTCCTATACCGGTGATGAACTTTGGGGAAATGAAGTACACTTTGGTGATTATCGACGATTTCTCAAGATTTATGCGGGTTATCTTTCTGAGTTCCAAAGAGAGGACAAGTGCTCAAATGATAAAGATCATAAAGAGACTACAAATGAGAAGACTTTACTCGTTGCATGATAAAAAATGATCAAGGAAATGAGTTTACCAGCACATTACTTGAAACTTATCTATAAGATAATGAAACTAAGCATGAGTTCTCTGCTGTCAGATCACCTCAACAGAACGAAGTTGATAAGACACGTAATAAAACAATCAAGGAAGCATCCAGAACCATGTTAGCTAAATCATGTGTTTCCCAATGTTTCTGGACAGAAGCGGTTAATACCGCATGCTATACACAGAATAGATCGATGATCAACAAAAGACATGGAAAGACACCATATGAGATCTAGAATGACAATCAACCCAAAATTTCATAATTTCGAGTATTTGGTTGTAAGTGATTTATTCATAATAATGCTAAAAATCATTTAACTGCATTTGATATCAAATCCTATGCTGGTATATTCTTAGGATATTGATCTGTCAGTGAATTATATCGTCTATTCAATAATAAAACTTTAACTATTAAAGAATCAGTACATGTTTTTTATGAATCATCTATCGTTACCAGCAATGCTAAATTGAATGATCTGAGCAACAGACTGGAAACTACTAATATTCAGTATGAAAGTCATGATGTGTTTTATATTATAATAGCAAATGATCTACCCTATGATCTAGGCATTCTTACTACTAAAACTGATGAGGTTATAAACCCAATCTTGGAAGATCAAGCCAATCTAGTTTAAGTTAAAAATCAAGCTGATCTAGTTGAACATACTTCAAATCCAGTCCCACTTAATGATACAAATCCACTTGGGACATGCTATCGGTGAAGCGAGAGTCATCTACCCGAGTTGGTCATAGATAACCCTTCTGCTCTATTAAGAACTAGGAAATAGATGATTGATGAATTTTTACATGCTGCTTTCATTTCTCATAATTAACCTAAGAAAATTGATGAAGCCTTAGTTTATTCTAATTGGATAAATGCAATGCAAAAGGAATTAAATCAATTTACTAGAAGCAAAGTTTGGTATTTAGTTCCTAAACCATCAGATCAGTTTGTTACAGGTCCAAGATGGGTTTACATAAATTAACTAGATGAAAATTGTACTATAATTAGAAACAAGGCCATATTAATAGTACAAGGATTCATATAAGATGGAATATATTTTGATGAAACTTTTTTTTATCTATTGCCAGATTAGAAGCTATCTGAATATTTCTTCCCTATGTTGCTTTTAAATATTTTAAGTTATAACAGATGGATGTTAAATATGCATATCTGAATGGCCTACTTAATGAGGAAGTTTATGTAGAACAACTTTCTAGATTTGTGAATCATATATTACCTGATTATATAATTAAATTAGATAAAGCTTTGTATCGTCTGAAACAAGTCCTCGAGCTTGATATGACACATTATATAAGCTTTTGATATATCATGATTTTAATGTCAATATAGTTGACAATACATTATTTAAATTCGTGAAAGATGACCACACTTGTGGGGACCCGGACGCTAATTCATTCCTTAATCGTCTTTAGGAATAATTCAAACAATTATATATAATAAACAGGGTATAATTTTTTTTTTAAAATACAAAGCGGAAACGTAATGTAATTCAATTCAGATTACATACTAAACATAAACATATAAATCTTGTATTATCTACAAGAATTCAACTAGGTTCAACTATATATCAGTGCTGAATCCTAAGTTGCTTCAAAGCCCGGATCTCCACGCTATCTAGTCCAGCCTCGTTCTCTTCTTGACCCTGATCCTATCCCACCTGTTGCCATGCACACATACAAACAAGACAACAGCCGGATAACTCCGGTGAGAATTACATTCTTAGTATAAATAATGTATACATGCAATCATAAAAACAATATAAAACTATATAACAGATATGTCTAACATGTATTCAAATCAGAATATAAATCCATATCAAGAATAAATCCTAATCTAAACATGTACCATCATCAGGAACATAATTCACCATGTACCATATTCAGGAACATAATCAACATAATTCGATATAAACTGTCAATTAGACTCATGACTTCACATTTAAGACTAGACTCAATCCTAGTCTAGGGATCCCGGTTTCCAGAAGTTAGCATTCCCATATCGACCAACAGTAATAGAAAAGACTCCAGTTCTATCCACGTCGATAGGGTATCGATCATCAGTAATAGAAGAAATACCAATTCTATCCACATCGATATGGTATCGATCACCAGTAATAGAAGAAGCTCGTATTCTATCCACATCGGTATAGTATCGATCACCAGTAATAGAAAGAACTCCGATTCTATCCACATCGATATGATATCGACCATCAGTAATAGAAGAAGTTATGATTCTATCCACATCGATACGGTACCGATCACCAGTAATAGAAGAAGCTCCGATTCTATCCACATCGATATAATATCGATCATCAGTAATAGAAGAAGTTATAATTCGATCCACATCGATAGCCAAACATCCGGTGACAGACTTTGGCACAATCGCCAATACACTATCTTGTGACATCGTGCAATGTGCCCGTGGCGATCCCACCACTATCAGGCACTTCAGTCACAAGATTACTCGTCTAATACCTGTTGTCTATAAATCAAGAGAACAAGTACATCAATCAAATCAATACAATAAGGTAAAGTATGTGATTTAGGGAAACTCGAGCCAAACCTCACTCGAGTTGTGCAATCCCAACTCAACATTAATTTATACCTTTATCTTCTCGGTCCGACGAAGACGAAGTATCGAAATCAACTCTGTCCATACCCAATCTGATAATGACAATCGAATAGATACAATATCAGTATATAACTCAGTTCAAAACCTGTTCTGATTAATACTCAAATCAAAACATAATCTGATCAATGCCAATCGACATATGATTCCACAATACCATCTAAACCAATACCGAGTCTGATCAATATCAATTTACGGATGTTTCGACGGCATAACAATACAGTCTCGATAACCCCGTCAATTCCAACATCACAGATATAATACCAGAACTCATAATTTCAATAACAATACAAATCTGATATCGAATCTCAATTAATCAATTCCAAAAATCATAACAATTACATAATCAGTTTGTTTCTTAATCTGACTTCGATTCTATGATGTCTAACATGTCAAGAACATCATATATGATTCCTATTCAATTATGATAACATCATAATTTCAGAACATGTCTAAACGTAACAAAACTTACGTCCAGTTGTAGCTTTCGTCGTTAGGAACTCAGTACCGTACTCAGATTATGAATCGGACGGACGGATTTTTGCGTAACCCTCAAATTTCACACGAAAGGAACTTGGAGTTTTCTTCCCTCGGTTCTTTCTCGTTTTTCTCTATTTGATCCTAAGAATTGTAAGGATTGATATATATATATATATATATATATATATATATCATCCACGTTGCATATAGAGACCAAATGTGGATTTTTCGTGATGCATGCCTGGCGCATATGCGCGCCCAAGTCCCGCGCATATGCGCCAAACGTTCTGTCCGAACTTACAGCAAGTCGCGCATATGCGCGACGTCCTTCCGCGCATGTGCGCGACATTCTCTGGACTCGAGTCTTACCGATACACCTCCTCGCGCATATGCGCGCCCTATCTCGCGCATATGCGCGAGGTCCTCTGCCTTTGCCATGAGCTGCTCGCGCGAATGCGCGTCTTTCTTTGCGCATGTGCGCGCAAGGTTCTGTCTACCTCGCGCATGTGTGCCCATACACGTCGCGCATGTGTGCGAGGACTCTTTCTTGCTCCTCATTTTGATTTTCTTTTGTCTTTCCCGGTCTGATCCGTTCCGTCTATAATCATATCAATTATCCCCAATAGATTATAATAATTATCGCCAAATCCTTTTAGATTAACCGGATAAATTTCTCGGGCCTTACATTTCTCCCCCTCTAAGATATGATTTCGTCCTCGAAATCACAGACAATCAAATCAGATAAGGAAGGAATGTATAATAGAGGTTACTTCAGAAAATTCATTCTATCAAACCATTCTGATAAAATTACTTGCAAATACTGGCTATACAACATCCGTATATACCAATCAACAGCCCATACCAAATCCATATCATCAGCTGTTATCAAATCTGTTTATCCCAGTCAAGGATTTACTCAATCTTTGGCTTTAAATACCAATCGTCACCATCCGACGTCGGCATATCAAATCGGTTCATTCTAAGCTGGTGTTCATTCTTTTCTGAATCAGCTTCATTTTCTTTATAAAGATTTCTGCTTTTATCAAATTCAATCTCAGATATCACCGTAATATCATTCCCATTCAGCGGAAATCTGCAGTACTTACTGTACAATGTCTTATCTGTGGCTATCTCAATACTCGTTTGATAGTTATCATTATACAATAATTCATAAAGTGACAAGACATCAGGTCACTAGTGCTAAAATCCAGCACTACAGTTCCTGGATATCCTCCAGTATCTAGATAGTTCGCTCCGACTATCCGTCAATCTATAATCCATAGATAAAAAATCATGCTATACATTCTGCCAAAAGTTTAAAATCAACCAAAATCACAGTATGATATAATTAACTCTGGCATTCAATACCATCTGACCCCTTTTCTGACATACCTCTCAGTCGTCTTGTCATATCTGTACGTCATCCTGTACAATAAACATATGCCGATTTGAACAATCGTTCAATCATAACCACATCCTGGTACATTCTTGGCACGATTTCGGTAAATCTATCACTAGATCCATAGAATTGTACTCCTATTTCTATTCAGGAATCGATAATCTGTATAACCAATCTTCTGGTTTCTATCTTCTTGTCTTCATCTGTCATCGAATTAGACATTTCAATACAAACTCTGACATAACCGATCTCGGTTATTTACATCAAAACTATCCGTTTGAATTATCACACATCTCGTGTTATCAGAATAATACTGACTCTACTACTGTGTGCCTCTGACAATACCTGTTATTTCAATTCGAAGTATCTGGCACAAACCAATCAGCTAATTATATAAAATAAAGCATTACCTACCTGGTATTTTGATTTACACACTGTTCTGACTATCGAAATCAAGTTCTGAACAATCTGATCACTGTCTCAACTGTGCTACAATCAATCAGTATACTATCTTCAGATATCACAGACTCTGAATACAATCTGTTGCAATCTGGATTCATAGCCGAACAATTCTGTATACAACAATCTCAGTTCCCAGAATATTCAATACAAATTTCAAATGTTTGATTCAATCAATCATACGCTGCGAATATATCAAAATATCATAGATAAAAAGAGCATAAGGTCATTAGAACACTTCGGAACACAGGATTTATCAACCCATACACCAAACTGAAGTATTTCCCAGAGAAATACATAATCGGATGTAACTCTAACTCTCAGGCAGTAAATCTTCTAACTGACATTTCAATTCTTTCAATTCAATCAATATCATTCTCTACAGAAGTCTAAAATGAAATCCATACCTGATATCAAATCAAGGCTGAAGTCGCTCTCCCTGATATAAGACAAACCCGGAATTTCATCTGGAACGACTATAGCAACTCTCCTGCTACTGACAAATCATTTCCAGATAGGCTCAACTTCACTAATCAACTGAATACATAAGGAATTACTCCATTCTTTTCGATAATCATTGAATCATACATAATACGGATATCAAGGAATTCAAAATCGAGAGTCCTTACCGTATATCATTCGTTCATCAGCCATTTCAGGTCCGAATCTTACCATCTCCTGGCAAGAATCTCTAACAACTCTGTACTTGTTCGATATATCAATATCAATCATGTAGTCAGAATCAGATAACACAAGTACAATACAATCTAATTCAATCTCATTCTCTTTTTACTGCAGTACACAATATATCACAGAATTCACTGATATCAATTCCTCTCCCCAAAAGGTACAAAGATCAATACTACAGTAATACAGACCCAGCAGGTACAACATGTATCAATACAACTCAGTCAAAGATAATCGTAGGAAATGCATTAGTATATATCAATACATATGCAACCTAATCATAACAGATTATTACCTGCCACTATATCATCACGTGTGTCCTGGGTCTGTTCCTCGATCACTACCACCAGATGATTCTGCTTCCTGAAATCTTCGGGAACCTCTCTATGGACAGACTCTAGCAAAGTGTCCCTGCTGTTTACAGATATTGCACCTACCAGTCACTCCCCTGGCGTCTCATTACCCTTCAGAATCGGCGGTTGAAACGATTGAAACCTCTTCATCTGTGTTTCAATCAAAGTTTCTGTCTCATCCATCTGATCAATCGAAGTACTACCCAATTCTCTAATTCTTCTGGGAGGGATATCTGATTACCACAAGGGTTAGTACCACATGAGATAAATCAATCTCAGTCCCTTCCTGATCAGCTTACCTTCTGATCAAGAATTGGTTCTGATTCATTTTCAAATCAGACATATTACCAAATCAACTCAGGTATTCAGGTAACATGTATTTAAAAGCAGTAAACATAATATCATGCTAGCATACACAGTGTAATTCAACATTATAATAAATCACATGCTAGCAATCAAAAACAGGAAAGAAAACTCAATCTACCCCGCTCACTCTCTTCTATCTCAATCTCAAAGACCTACAGTTCTAGAACCTACTGTTCTGGAACCTAATGCTCTGATACCACCTGTTGTGGGGACCCGGACGCTAATTCATTCCTTAATCGTCTTTAGGAATAATTCAAACAATTATATATAATAAACAGGGTCTAAATTTTTTTTTAAAATACAAAGCGGAAACGTAATGTAATTCAATTCAGATAACATACTAAACATAAACATATAAATCTTGTATTATCTACAAGAATTCAACTAGGTTCAACTATATATCAGTGCTGAATCCTAAGTTGCTTCAAAGTCCGGATCTCCACGCTATCTAGTCCAGCCTCGTTCTCTTCTTGACCCTGATCCTATCCCACCTGTTGCCATGCACACATACAAACAAGACAACAGCCGGATAACTCCGGTGAGAATTACATTCTCAGTATAAATCATGTATACATGCAATCATAAAAACAATATAAAAGCATATAACAGATATGTCTAACATGTATTCAAATCAGAATATAAATCCATATCAAGAATAAATCATATTCTAAACATGTACCATCATCAGGAACATAATTCACCATGTACCATATTCAGGAACATAATCAACATAATTCGATATAAACTGTCAATTAGACTCATGACTTCACATTTAAGACTAGACTCAATCCTAGTCTAGGGATCCCGGTTTCCAGAAGTTAGCATTCCCATATCGACCAACAGTAATAGAAAAGACTCCAGTTCTATCCACGTCGATAGGGTATCGATCACCAGTAATAGAAGAAATACCAATTCTATCCACATCGATATGGTATCGATCACCAGTAATAGAAGAAGCTCGTATTCTATCCACATCGGTATAGTATCGATCACCAGTAATAGAAAGAACTCCGATTCTATCCACATCAATATGATATCGACCATCAGTAATAGAAGAAGTTATGATTCTATCCACATCGATACGGTACCGATCACCAGTAATAGAAGAAGCTCCGATTCTATCCACATCGATATAATATCGATCATCAGTAATAGAAGAAGTTATAATTCGATCCACATCGATAGCCAAACATCCGGTGACAGACTTTGGCACAATCGCCAATACATTATCTTGTGACATCGTGCAATGTGCCCGTGGCGATCCCACCACTATCAGGCACTTCAGTCACAAGATTACTCGTCTAATACCTGTTGTCTATAAATCAAGAGAACAAGTACATCAATCAAATCAATACAATAAGGTAAAGTATGTGATTTAGGGAAACTCGAGCCAAACCTCACTCGAGTTGTGCAATCCCAACTCAACATTAATTTATACCTTTATCTTCTCGGTCCGACGAAGACGAAGTATCGAAGTCAACTCTGTCCATACCCAATCTGATAATGACAATCGAATAGATACAATATCAGTATATAACTCAGTTCAAAACCTGTTCTGATTAATACTCAAATCAAAACATAATCTGATCAATGCCAATCGACATATGATTCCACAATACCATCTCAACCAATACCGAGTCTGATCAATATCAATTTACGGATGTTTCGACGGCATAACAATACAGTCTCGATAACCCCGTCAATTCCAACATCACAGATATAATACCAGAACTCATAATTTCAATAACAATACAAATCTGATATCGAATCTCAATTAATCAATTCCAAAAATCATAACAATTACATAATCAGTCTGTTTCTTAATCTGACTTCGATTCTATGATGTCTAACATGTCAAGAACATCATATATGATTCCTATTCAATTCTGATAACATCATAATTTCAAAACATGTCTAAACGTAACAAAACTTACGTCCAGTTGTAGCTTTCGTCGTTAGGAACTCAGTGCCGTACTCAGATTATGAATCGGATGGACGGATTTTTGCGTAACCCTCAAATTTCACACGAAAGGAACTTGGAGTTTTCTTCCCTCGGTTCTTTCTCGTTTTTCTCCTTTAGATCCTAAGAATTGTAAGGATTGATATATATATATATATATATATATCATCCACGTTGCATATAGAGACCAAATGTGGATTTTTCGTGATGCATGCCTGGCGCATATGCGCGCCCAAGTCCCGCGCATATGCGCCAAACGTTCTGTCCGAACTTACAGGCACGTCGCGCATATGCGCGACGTCCTTCCGCGCATGTGCGCGACATTCTCTGGACTCGAGTCTTACCGATAAACCTCCTCGCGCATATGCGCGCCCTATCTCGCGCATATGCGCGAGGTCCTCTGCCTTCGCCATGAGCTGCTCGCGCATATGCGCGTCTTTCTTCGCGCATGTGCGCGCAAGGTTCTGTCTACCTCGCGCATGTGCACCCATACACGTCGCGCATGTGCGCGAGGACTCTTTCTTGCTCCTCATTTTGATTTTCTTTCGTCTTTCTCGGTCTGATCCGTTCCGTCTATAATCATATCAATTATCCCCAATAGATTATAATAATTATCGCCAAATCCTTTTAGATTAACCGGATAAATTTCTCGGGCCTTACAATACTTCACTAGTTCAAATTTATGTTGATGATATCATTTTTGAGTCAACTAACTCCAAGCTATGTGAAAAGTTTTCTAAGCTGATGCATGTTAGTTTGAATTGAGTATGATTGATGAGCTGACATTTTTCCTTGGATTACAAGGCAAACAAATCAATAATGGTACCTTTATCAATCAAGTAAAATATACCAAAGAGCTTATAAAAAATTTTGGTAATAAAAACTGTTTCGAAGCTTCCACCCCTATGATTTCTTCAATCAAATTGTATAATGATGAAGGTTGACCATCGGTTGAGGTATCTTTATTTAGAGGTATGATTGGATCACTGCTAGTTAACCTCTAGCAGACCATACATCATATTTGTTGTCTGCATATGTGCTAGGTTTCGAGTAAATCCTAAACAATCGCATTATGTTGCTGATAAAAAAATACTTAAAATATATTAAGGGCATTCAAAATGTTGGACTTTTGTATCCAAAAGATTCTAGTTTCAATTTAATCAGTTATTCAGATGCAGACTATGCAGGTCGTAAGATAGACAGAAAGAGTGCAGATTGAACATGTCAATTCTTAGGAGATAGATCGATCTCATGGTTCAACAAGAAGCAAAATTCCATTGCAACAGCAACAGGTGAAGCAGAATACCTAGCTTCTGGAAGTTGTCGTGCTCAACAAATTTGGATTCAACAATAGCTCAGAGATTATGGTGTTCAAGATGATGAATCTCCAATCTTTTGTGACAGTACAAGTGTGGAGCCCAAATTCAGTACACATAAAACTCATGCATTTATTAAATTGTCAAACTGTTTATTTAAGTTTAAAATGATTTATAGCGATGCATGATCTATTTAATTGCATCATTTTAAATTATTTATGTTTATGTGATGCACGTTAAAATGTTTTCTTGAGTTTCATATTTCAGGCGATTATTCGATGCGGGATCGAGGAAAAGAGACCGGCGACGATTTTGAAAATTTTAAAATGCAAAATTTATTTTTTATGTCAAGGAAATGCCATTTTAAATGACTTATTAAGTTTTAAGCATTTTAAAACCTAATTTATTTATAAGTGGTTTTTAAGATTTCAAAACTTTTAAGGTTTATCAATTGTGTATTTTATCTGTAATGCCCGAGATTTTATATCGTGTTAAATTACGATTATTGATTTTAATCGAAACGATTATGAAAGGGCTAATCAAGACACGAATTGAAAGTTTGCATGTAAGATTGTTGATGCGAGAGCCGAAGGTCTCGTGCATATGCGCGAAGAGTAAGCGCGCATATGCGCGAGTAGTGCGAAAGCTCATGATGCGGGACAGAACACTGGGCGCATATGCGCGACTTGTATACGCGCACATGCGGGAGAGGTCCAGAGAGTTGGGCGCACATGCGCGACTTGTATACGCGCACATGCGCGAGAGGTCCAGAGAGTTGGGCACATATGCGCGGAAATGTGTCGCGCATATGCATCAGCAGTTGGGAAGACACGCGCCGAGACTTAAGGTCTCGCCCATATGCGTCGGTTGATGTCGCGCATATGCGCGAGACGTGTAATAGGTGGAATGAGCCACTCGTCCTCTTGCATGTACATGGATGTATATATATATATACACGAATCCTTTCCCCCTTCAGAAGAAAGGAATCGAGAAAAAGGTTTCTGAAAAAGGGTTGAAAATCCTTACGTCTTTTGTGAGAAATCCGTCTATCTGATTTTGAATCCGACTTCAGTACTGGGTTCCTATCGATGTAGGCTACAACTGGACATAAGTTTTACTACGTTTTGATATGATTTGAAATTATGGTATTGTCAGAATCTGATATGATTCTTATATGATGTTCTGGTCATGTTAGACATCGTATAATCGAAACTGGACTGAAGAATAAATACCATATGGAATTGTTATGATTTTCGGAGTTTTTTTGGAATCGATTTGATATCAGGATTGAATTATTACCGATTATGAGATGTTAGAATTGATATCTGACTGAGATGATATTGCTGGGTATATTGAGACTATGACGTTGTGCTGTTGAAACAGAATTTGATTGAATTCTGATTATATCCAGTGTTGTTTGAGTGGTGTATTGATACCGTACCCTCGATATTGTTATTGTCAGATTGAGTATTGACAGGCTTTGAGTTCGAGACTTCGACAGAGTCAGAGTATCAGAAAGAAAGGTATAAATTAATGTTGAGTTGGGATTGCACAACTCGAGTGAGGTTTGACTCGAGTTTCCCTAAATCACGTACTTAGTTTATTGCATTGATATTTGTAATTGATGAGATTGATGTTTGTAGTCTATTGATTTATAGCCACTGCATGTATTGACTACTGATTCGCTAGTCATCGGTTGATTCGCCTAGTTACTGTATGCATGTATTGACTGCTGATTCGCTAGTCATTGGCTGATTCGCCAAGTTACCGGCTGATTCGTCTGGCTATCGGCTGATTCGCCTAGTCCCTGACTGATTCGTCTAATCCTTGACTGATTCCCTTAATCCTTGACTGATTCGTCAATTCTGTGGCTGTTTCGCCCAGACACTGGATATAGGAATTATATCGATGCCGTTTAGGGTTGAGTCATTCCTATCGACTGAGATTCGATATAATTCTCAATATTCAAAACCGGGATCCCTAGATTAGGAATGAGTCGAGTCTGAGATGACGCGTTGTTTGAGTCAAGTCTGATACGACTAGTTGATTTACAGTTTGGATATCATACATGTTTGTTGATTGGCTGCATGTGAATGATATTTGTTATATGCTTTTTTATATGATTGCATGTTTACATTGTTTATACTGAGATTTATTCTCACCGGAGTTATCCGGCTGTTGTCTTGTTTTGTATGTGTGCATGACAACAGGTGGGACAGGTTCAGGGTTGAGAAGATGAAGAGAGATCGTGATTAGAGTGGAGGCTCCGGACTTGGATTAGAGATAGGGTTAGACACGTGATATTAGCTGTTAAACCTTAGTTGAATAAATGTATGTGGTACAGGACTTGTACTTTTATACTGAGATGTATATACGTTTTATTTCACTACGTTCCCCATTTTAAAAAAAAAAATTAGACCCTGTTTTATAATTGATTAATTAGTCTCAATTATGATTAAGAACATGATTAGCGTCCGGGTCCCCACATTATTTAACAATTAGGAAGTCTAGTAGATTAGTGGGAGATTAGTGTTTTTATGTAGCATATTAATGGATTATTAGAGTTTTATTATCTCAATTAAATCCTTAAAACCCTCCCCCCCCCCACTAAATCACACACACGTTAACAATTTTATTCACAAAACTCACGCGCACACTCTTTTTACACACACACATTCACGTTAATCATGCACACACATTCTCCTTGCTCTTCATTCTATTTTTTTTTTAAAATAAAACCTAGGGTTCTAAGAAAACTCAGCAGCCACCCCCTCCCTTCAAAGATTTCAGCAATTCTCGCCACTTTTCTTCAAGAAAATCGAGCCACAAATCATTCCGAATCAACCTCCGCACCTTCCCCGCTTCGATGTCGTCGTTTCGGTAACTTTAAAGATTAAAGGCATGTATGTTTTTTGATTCTTGCATCGATCTTGTCATATTATTCGTGTTGTTGTTTATAATGCGTGAAAATCCATGTATGTTGTAAAAATTTTGAGCAAAAATTTGTTGGATCGGTTTTGAAACAATTTTAGATCTGAAAACTCGAAATTTTCTGTCATTTTAAATACTGCGACTTTTCAGTCGATTTTCTAGAAAAACTTTCAACATATAAAACGTATAAATTTTTTATACCTTCAATTTGATAGTTAATTCGAAATATTTGGATAAGAAATGAGTGAGTTATGATTGTTTTCGTGGGACTACTCAAACTGCATTATTTTAAAAATGTGTTCTTGAAGTTTTTGAGTTGCAGGCTTCGTTGGGCACCTCCGGGCTTGTTCTACTGCATTTAGATATGTTATGAGATGTATTTAGGTGTTATTTGGTGGTTCGTTTGGGTCGGAAATGGCTTGGGATGTAATAGAAATAGTAGGAAGTTAAATGATGTCGAATTACGGGTTATTGTTGTATCGAAGTTGCTTGTCGATGCTTGGGGACGTTTGGTGTGTTTGTACGGGTTTGAATCAATGTAATAGCATCCTAGGATGAGTCTCGAAGTGTTAGTTCATGGTCCCTAGGCTTGGATTGGAAGAATGAATCAACAAGTTAGTGCATTTTCGCGAGTTTGCAAGTTCAGAGGCTACCCGGACCCCGACACGGAGTCCGTGCACTTTTTCCTTCAAAATGCGAATTTCCAGCACCTACAAGGACCCCACACGGGCCCTTAAACGGGGTCCGTGTCCTTTTAAAAAAATATATTTTTAGGATTGTTTTGGGATTTTGATGTCATGATTTAGTACGCTGATTAAACGAGGTCGAGTCCCGAGAGATTTAGAATGTCATAAGAAAATTTGTCATTTTTGGGTGTGAGCATGACTATACCTCTAAGTTATGGAAGGTAGGTATTTCGAACTCATGTTAGTATGTGCAGTAGTGGCCCCAAGCGAGATCCAACGAATCCCTCAACGTCATGTAAGTATGTTCGACGTGCAAAAGAAAATATTTTATATTTTTGAGGTATTCTAAATGTCTTGTGATCAAATTATGAACGGGTTTGGAAGTCGGTGAACGTGGCCGAGGACCTCTCCACCCCGGTAAAGCATAACCAGGTTTAGATCAGGATTGGAAAGCGGTAAATCATGACCAGGGACCAATCCACCCGGTAAAGCATGACCGGAGATCTCATGTATGTGGCAGTGGATTTTCTCTGTCAGCCCAGTGCTGTGGTTTAGTCTGATCAGGTGCATTTATGTATGGGTCACTTGCTTTGAAACATATCTTTACGCAAAGTGATGAAGTTTATGTATGTTCAAGTATGTATGAAGCAAGCATGTTTATGAAAAGTTTTATGATGATGGCACGTCTATGTTTATGCTATTACGTTCAAGTTTCAAGTATGTACGCTCTACTTTAAAGATGCATGTGGTTTTATTACGTATTACTTGTTATATCCAGTTTATACGTGTTGAGTCTTTAGACTCGCTAGACTTGATCGATGCAGGTGATGATGAATTTGAGGAGACGAGGGGTGGGGACCAATGAGCCGACTTGGACTGAGCAGGAGGCTAAACCCGAGGACCACCCATGTTTTTAAGAAATTATGCAATGTTTCAAATACTCTGATTTCACGTTATTGTTTATGATATTTAAACAAGTGTAGTTTTTAGCAAAATTTATTTGTGATTTTTTCGTTGCAAATACTTTGAATGATCAGTTTATTGTTATCGCAATTTGAAGGTTTCTATTTAATTAAGAAAATTTTTATTTTTCCGCAAATTTTAAAGTAGTTTAAAAGTTACGGCACGTTACATAAACATACTTAAAAATTTGCGAAAAATAAAAAAATTTCTTAATTAATAAATTCTCATTCAAAATGCCAAATAATTAAAATCCTTAAACAAATATTTGAAATTGTAAACAACTTGCAACAAGTACTTGTTTAAAATATCATAAATTAATTCGTTGAAATAAATCAGAGTAAACAATTTTATCATGCATAAAAAATAAAATCCTTGAAAACTAAGGCGATCATCAGGTTAGTCCACCGCACAGTCTGAGCCAGCTTACTGATCCCCGCCTCTCGTCTCCTCATACTCGTCCTCACCTGCATCGATCAAGTCTAGAGAGTCTAAAGACTCAACATATATAAACTGGGAATAACAAGTAATGTATTATAAAATCACATTCATTTTAAAGTAGCACATACGTAACTTACCTTTGAATATAAATACATAACTGTAGACGTGCCATCGATTCATAAACGTACTTGCATCATCATTTTACGTAGAGATATGTTTCAAAGAAAGTGACCCATACATATTGCGCCTGATCAGATTAACCCACGGTACTGGGTTGGCAAGGATGTCCACTACCACATACATAAGATCCCGGTCATACTTTACCGGGTTGATTTGTCTCTGGTCATACTTTACCGCTTTCCATTCCTCATCAAAACCCGCTCATACTTTACTGGGGTAAAGAGGTCCCCGAACACGTTCGCTGGCTTCTAAACCCGTTCATAATTGGTCACAAGAAAATTAGCATATCTCAAAAATATAAAATATTTTCTTTTGCACGTCTAACTTACTTACATAGCGTTGAGGGCTTCGTTGGATCCCATTTGGACTACTACTGCACATGCTAAAACATTTTTTTTAAAATTTCCAGAATTTCATACACTCGGGTGGTAAGATCTTACTGCTCGAGCGCACCCATCCAGAAGGCCTGGCGCTCGGGGAGTAAAGATCTTAGACCTTACCCCTCGGGCGCCGCCCAGTTCCAACGAAACCTGCAACTCGAAAATCCTCAAAAACACATTTTTTGTACAATTTGAGCAGTCACACGAGAATGATCATAACTCACTCATAGCTTGTCCAAAAATTACAAATTTACTGTCAAATCGAAGGTATCAAAGATTACTACGTTTTATATGTTGAAAGTTTTTCCATTAAGTCGACCGAAAATTCATAGTACTCGAAATAACATCAGACTCGGTTTTGAGATCTAAAATTTTGATCCGAAATCGTTTCAAAACATTTTTGCACAACATATATGGATTTTGCATACAATACACATCAAAATATTACTACGACAAGATCGATGCAAAAATAAAAGAATATACATGTTTTTGCGTCTAAATGCTCGAAGATGACGAATAACGACGCGGTATAATATGGGAAATGACCGGGGGACGATGCTGCACAATTTCTTGCTCGAAAAAAGAGCACAATTCTCCAGAAATTTGCAAGGGAGAAGGGTGGCTGCTGCTGAGAATTTAGAACCCTAGCTATCTCAAAAAATTTCTGAACATGTATGTGTGTGTTGTGTGTGTGCGTGAGTGTGTGGTGTAGATTAGGTGAAAATTTCCTTAATTTAATTAATTAACTAATTAGGGGCTAAAAGTGCTTAATTAAATAATTAGTAATAAAAATAATACTACTCTAATTATTCAATATTACTCAAAGATTATATAAAATAATTGAGTAGCAAGTTTCAAGATTAAAATCTCCAAATTGGTATTTGAAAAGCTTAAAATCTCAAACTCACCTAATAAATTAAATTAGACTTTAAAACGCTTAAAATTCCAAAAATCACTTAAAATAACAGTTTTTTTGACTTGAAATAAAATACCACTTTTCAAGAATCGTCCAAATCGTCACCGGTCTATTTTCTCGATCCCGAATCGAATATTCGCATGAAACATAAAACTCAAGAAAATATTTTAACGTGCATCAAAATAAACATGTAACAATTTAAAATAATGTGAATCGTAAATCATGCATGGTAAAAAATTCATTTTTAAAAATTAGATAAATAATTTTAACCATTTAATAAATGCAAGGATTTACATGTACTGATTTTGAGCTCTACAGATCTGTTGGTTAAACCTTCAGCTGCTGTCTACTATCCAAGAAATTTAAATTTGTTGTCATTATTTTCAAAAACAAGAAAAGGACACTTGGTACCTTCTGCGTAATTGTCGAGCATCTGTACATCTGTGAGTGTCATTTCTATTTATTAACATCGAGGACCAACACCTTGAAAAAGGATGCATCAAAATTGAAGATGACGACTGTTACATCGATTAGTATTAAGCATTCCCCATCTCAGCATCTCTGCAAAAGTTTCATATTCAAGCTGATATTGCACACGCTGCAAAGTTTCTTATCAGATCACCTTAAGGATCGCTTTATGCACACTCTGTTCTCACTTATCATTTTTATACCCAAACTTAGCTATTTAATAAGAATTATTGTAACTGTCAAAAGTTTGTTACTGAACAGACTGAAATTTGTTAAATTAGTTGTTAAGAGTTTCTGCTCTTTAGGGTTGGCGAACTGAGCTAAAGTGAGTTTGTACAAAGAGTTGTACCTATCAAATCTTCTAGTGAAATATTTCTGAAATAGGAGAAGGGGAGACGTAGAATCTTAGTCTTTTATTTTACATGAACAAATCACCATCCCTATTTTCTTACAATAATTTATTTTGTCTAATCTGATGAGTATTTAATCTTCACTTTGTATTTTGAGTTGCTTCCACACTGATCTATTTAGTTGCTCGTATACTTAATTTTGATTGAAAAATCAACTTGAGCTGCTCACATAGCTTGAGTAATCTCATTTGTCAGTTTAATTTGAAAAAGTTTATTTACCGTCTTCTAAACTTATTTTTCGATCCTAATAGTCTTAATAAAGAAATGAATGGTTGGATTTCTTTTCAGGTACCATCAAAACACACACACACACATACACACACACACACACACACACACACACACACACATATATATATATATATAAACCAAACTGACTGATTAGAACAGTTCAAATAATGGCTTGAATATGTAAACTAAATGGTAAACTGGAAGTAAAATCTACCAAAGTTTTTTTCTGGATGTTCGTAGAACTCAAGCTCCTACGTCACTCCTTCTTCATTTTGGGAAGGCTCACACTAGAAGGTTTTGATATTTATAAGCAATTTGTAAAAATCCAGTCCAGTTTGTACTTTACACTGTCAAAACTAAAACTCCTAGTCAACTCAACTGAACAAAGAGACAATATAAGGACCATTCTTGAATATAATGAACTACAGAGAATTCCTAGTGCTTAATTATTCTCAATGATCAGATACAATACTTTGTAAATTGTGCCTAAGTGTACGAGCAATTTTGCTTGAACTTTGAAAGCTAGAAACTTGGTTGTAACTTTGTAACTATAACCTTGTGACTGGTAACCGTTTCTCAACTGAACTACATAGCTATTTATAGTTTTCGAACTACAACAGTCATAAACTTCAAAAAAGATCTGTTCTAAATAATGTATCTATTGCTACTTCTTTTGTCCAATTCATCATTCTTGACATCTGTATAAAGGTTGATTCTTGTTGTGTCGGCAAGGCACGGAAAAACTTACCCAAAATTCATTTTAGTCGTCTGGTGTAACCTGATGTCCTTCAAATAGAATTATGAAAACTGATAAGAGATACTTCAGTTTTGGTCCGAGTCAATTATGCTAAACTAGTCCATTTTATGTAAATTAATTTAGCTTATGTACACAGTCTGTTACGTTTGATTTGAAGTTCAGTTTATGTTTGATACAATAATTGTCCTTGTTGGAAGAGTTATCGAACTGTAGTGCTTGAGTCATTGTGCGGTTTAAAAGATTTAAATTGTACAATTACCACCAACAATAACTTTTGACAAACCCGTGGAGAAAATGACCATCCTTATTCAAGTTACATAACGGGCCTGAAAAAAATGCGATATTTAGTTAAACACGCTTTAACCTTCTTGTTGACCAAGATACGATTTCCCCTCCCATGTCAAAAAAACTCGTTGAAGTCCACTTCCAAAAGAAAATGGAGTTCAAATAACAAAACCCCTAATTCATAAATACAGAGGAGATCTGAGAAAAAAAGCAAAGCAAATCACAGTAGAAGAAATTGAAATCTGATTTCAAAAGTGTAGAGTGAGAAGAAATGGAGTCAGTATTTGGATTGGTGGGTAAAGATTTCGCAATAGTGGTGGCCGACTCATCCGCGGTTCACAGCATCCTTGTGCACAAGACTAACGAGGACAAGATCATGGTCTTAGATTCTCACAAACTCATGGGAGCATCGGGAGAAAGTGGTGACCGGTGAAATCCCATTTTCATTTTTCACTTAGTAATTTAATTGCATTTTATTGTAACTCGTGAACTGTCTGAAATTTACTTTTGTAGTTGTGATTTATTTACGTAGATTCGATGTGAAGTTTTATCCTGAAATGTTGAGACTTTACATCCTATGTAGAGTCGGAGATGTGTGCTTATTGTTTCGAACTAAAAATAGCTTCTTTGCTTCAATTTACAGTTGTTCTTGGTTTGCTCGCTATGTATGATTTTATTTTTGTTAAAATATATTCTCTTATTGGGTTCTTATTATTTTTTTGTTTATGATGTATAATTTTTCGCTGAGAGTTGCTTGCATGCTTTC
This sequence comes from Primulina tabacum, assembly GCF_025594145.1. Lineage (NCBI taxonomy): Eukaryota > Viridiplantae > Streptophyta > Magnoliopsida > Lamiales > Gesneriaceae > Primulina > Primulina tabacum. The sequence continues at coordinate 7,456,664 of NC_134558.1, forward strand.
CCATTATTTTCTTCACGTGTGTTAAACATTTTATCATTCTGGACATACTCTGAACAAATTATCGATATAATTGTTATACAAAACCTGTAAATGAACGAAATTTCTCGTGCTTAACTGATTGGAGCCGTAATGTCTTATTTTTATGAAGTATCTATTTCGTTGCCATAGTCGGGTCCCATGAACTTTTTCCTGCTAATGAATGGAGGGATCAATTTGTCGTGTAATTTTTTACTTCTGCCAGATTGTTATTTCTCGTTTGAAAAACTATGGAGTCCTTTAAATTATATTAACTCCAAGTTCAATAGTATTTGCAAACAGCGAGATTACTAGGAACATCTGTTGTTTAGGCAATTTGGTTTCTGAATTTAGGTGTATGATGACTATGGTTGTCAGGTTTTCTTTTTTGTCTGGCTTTTTTGTATTCTTTTAATATGGTTCTGATATTTCATGTTTTGTTTCTGGGCCTGGATTTTATTTCCCATGTTTTTATGATTGATTTGCTATATAATTAGCTATCATGATCTCCAGTTAAAGATCACTTTGTTTCAGTTAATAGCTTTGGTATCTGGCCCCCCCTTTTTTTGTTGTCTATCAAATGATTTGGGTGAGTGAACATTGTTTTTGTTTAAGTATTGCGTTTATATAGTTTTGGATGTTTTGAGAAGTTCAGATTTTTGAAATCCTGGTTAATATTGTGTGCTTGAATTCTGGATACATCCCTTATTATGGTTCACGTGTTCTGCACATTCCGTTACTCCACTATGTCGTTTCTGTTAACTGAAACTGTTGGCGGTAATTTTGTTTTTTGTGGGATGATGCATTAGGGTTCAGTTCACGGAGTACATACAAAAGAATGTGGCGCTGTACCAATTTCGCAATGGCATTCCCCTCACAACTGCAGCAGCCGCAAATTTCACTAGAGGCGAGCTTGCCACAGCCTTGAGAAAGGTATAATTTTCTCTTTAGAGGTTTCTCCGTGATTAATTTATCAATTTCTCTGTTTGCCTTGCATCACTTAGTTTTTTAAGATTATGTTTGTGCTTCAAAAGGAGAATAAAATAATAGAAGGGGGTATTCACGTTAAGTCTTTAATATCAAACAAAGAAAGAGCTATTAATTGCCAGATGACATAGTATAGGTTTTTTGAGCCTTTTGATACAATCATATACAAATAGTTCATGGGCAAAAAATGAGTTATTTATGTCCTGGAGGACTAACAGGGCGAACCGCTAGTTTTCGGATATACGAGATCTAGTCACTATGGTCGTATTTGCCCAATTGACACATCTGAGTGAATCAATGTTGGGCTTATTGGATCCTTAGCAATTATTGCGAGGATGGGGTCTAAACTCTCCGGTTTCCGAAGCCACCATGGCACTAGTATGTTTTATTCAAATGATGACCAGTGAGCTGAAAATAGCTTAAGCATCTTTATTTCACATATTTTGTCACGTCTGATGTCTCACTCCCATTGATCTGCACAAGCGAAATACTACACAATGATCTATGTTGGCAACTAGTTTGCACTAATTTTTATTTTCTGAGGTTAATTGACCCTAGTTCTTTTAAAGTCATTTAAAATACCCCAACAATCCGATGTACTTGTACTGCACACTTTGTTCACAATTTAACTTGTTGATTTTTGTTTTTTAGAATCCATACATGGTGAATATCATACTAGGTGGTTACGACAAGGACGTAGGCCCATCTCTGTACTTCCTTGATTACATCGCATCACTTCACAAGGTTGATAAAGCTGCTTTTGGTTATGGATCCTACTTTGCTCTCGCCATGATGGATAGGCACTACCGTCAAGACATGACGGTCGAAGAAGCTATCGAGTTGGTGGATAAGTGCATATTAGAAATTCGTACAAGGTTGGTCGTGGCTCCGCCAAACTTTGTAATAAAAATCGTCGACAAAGATGGGGCTAGGGTACATGCTTGGCGCGAGTCCATCAAGGATTCCCATGATTCTGCTGCCTAATCCTTTTTTGAAGGGTTTATGAAACTTCTTTAATTTGCACTAATACACTGGAAAACTTCAAATAACTTGTGGGATATGTTTTCTAAAGGCACTTTGCCTTTGAATTGCAATTTACCCGAATTCTTGTAGCTTCCAGCCTATTTCACCTGCACGGCTTGCTTTGTCATTTGAGGTAAGTTATTCATTTGTTTGTGCATGTGAAGTGCACTAATCGAGTCTCACGTTATCTCAATCACATTAGTTTTATGCCATAGATGGGTGCTTCGTATTTTTGTATTTTTTTGTGTGGATGTTTTTGGTTCAAGAGTTTTTGAAACTCGAATCGAACCGTAAGTACATAGAAACCGAATCCATACAGATCCAAAATTGCTTTAAGTTGAAACCATTTTAATCGAGTTATATTGTTTTCTTGCCCATTTTGTTTTATGTTTTCCTTTTATAAGTTGGGCTAGCATTTCACATAATTAGGAAATTTAAAATATTTTCTGATGAAGTTGAAAATTTCAGTATCTCGGGTTTGGTATGGTGAGCCAACTATTTCCTGTTGGTCAGACATATTGTGCTCTGTCCTCGAGCAGTGGGTCGCGGGACGGACTCCACATGGGTTATTGGAATCTTATCTTTGTCTCAACAGTATCTCTCTTTTTTGGTCTAAAAGAAATATGGAGTTTAGATCAAGTGTGTGCTCCCTTGACCCAACCCGAATAAAGTGGGTTGTGTTTAATATTGTGCTTCTCTCACATTTGAGTTGGTTCGAGTTCATCCGAGCCGTTGAATCACAAAGTGATGGACGGTTGAGATCACGATTCGCATAACATAAAACATGATCTGAGCCACTTTCATTGATATTAAAATTAACATGACTTTTCTGCTCAAATTCGTACACACAAAAAAAGTAGGCCTATGATATTTTTATATTAACATAAAAACTGAACATCAGTTTCTGGATGACAACCTCTCTTCTTACAAAGGGTGGTCGAACAAATTCTTTTATGTTGTCCACCTTGAATATTACCAGTACTCTTGCCCCATGACATGGGAGGACGATATAACGGCTAGGGATCCCCACCATTCTGAGCCTGATCCCGACCTCCAAAATTTTTTGGTCATCATGTCGGTTAAGTGTTTTCGAACACTTAGTTTGATGCAAGATGATGTCTTGTCACTTCGGTTTTAGCCAAAAGGGGTTCGAGTTGTAGGATGATGTAGGTATGGCTCGGGGAAATACATACAATTATTTACTGATTTTTTTAATTATTATCTCTTCCCGTGCAACCGACATGATGGTTAACACTGAAATGATCAAGGCTTTGAAGAGAAAGAAAGCCATGATTTCCGAACAGTCCGACCAGGCTTCTCCCGAGTCCCCAGAAAAGCTGGTTCGGAAGAAAAAGAAGTCCACTGAGCCGCCCAAAAAAAGGCTCTCCTAAACGAAAATCCCTTCACTGCCCAATTCTCCACCCTGAGCCTGAGCCTGACCTTCTTCATACGGGCCTTCTGCCTCTTTGCTCAGGGCTTCCTCCGACCCCCTAGCCATGTGGCACCTGGTTTTGGACACCAATATGAAATTGGTGTGGAAGGTGTTCGACCAGGAGTTGGACGAATGGATAGCTCTATCAGCTTGTTCCGGGTAAGACCTAATTCATACAAAGCCACTTCCCTTACAATCGTACTGTTTTTTACCTTGTTTTTCTCGTACAGGGCTTGATCCATGCCAGGGAACGTTCCTACCAAGCTGTCGCAGCTCAGGCTCGATTTCAGTCCCATCAAGTGGACATAGACGATGTTTGGGCTTGGCACATCGAGCTAATGAATCAATTCCGGGCCATTGAGACTCGAGCTGCTTCCGAGAAGACTACTTTGTTGGCCAAACTCGAGGATACTCGGGAGAGGGGAAATTAATAGAGGGCTCAGCGGAGCAAAGAAATTCAACACCTAGAGGGCCGGATGGGCATCTAAAGGGAGAAGCTGAGGCTCTCTGGGCAAGCAAGAAGGAGAAGTTTGTGAAGTCATCCGAGTATGAGAATCTGTGCACTAACAAGGCCCTGGAGTTCTTCGAGCTTGGTTCAAGGTCTACATAACTTAACTCCGGGCCAATGTTTATTTGGAGGCCGAGCACCTCGTTCCCTTTCTAAGGCTGGAGAAGGCCCTAGATGACCTTCCCGAAGAGGGTGAGGTGGTTGGCAAAGAGGAAACCGAAGACGAGGAGCCCGAGGTTCCTGCAATTCCCGAAGTCTTCTCATCTCCTTCGTAATATCATTCGGACCGGGTGGAGGGTTTTTGGCTTGTCTTTGTGCCAACACTTTGTGGTAGTGATCAACTGGGTGATATGAGCCAAATTGAAATCAGGCAAAGGAGGTAGTGAGACATTATTTTAGCCGCTATGAGTTTGATTGACACTCCTTTCATTTTCGCCTTCTCGATTTGGGCCCCAACTTCTTCTGTCACCTCATCTTCCTCTTCCCCTCATAATCTTATCTCATGTTCCTTCAATTTCTCACAGATGTCGCCAATTGATGAGGTCGAAAATTTTACGTGTCGTTGGTTCGATCTGGTGAGTCAAATACTTCCACGTTCCTTTCAATTTGTTGTTATCCGAGCAGAGATTTACAAATCAAGAGATGACTGACTTGGATATGGCTAAGCTGAGTGTAACCGAGCTGAATCATGCTGATGAAAAACCGTTAAGGGGCACCGAAAGTGTTTTCTGTGTATCTCCTCTGATGGTTAAGTCAGTCCGGAGAGCAAACTTAAGAGCGGAGAGCAAACTTAAGAACGCGAATATAATAGTGATTCTATAAAGTAATGAGTGAATGACTCAAAAGCATCAAGGATACTTGATATTTATAGAGTTGGGCCTGAGTAGTGTGTATGGTAAGATTTCTAGTATGACAAGTTACATTGGATATTATATTTGTGCTGATCTTATCTTATGATACTCACGGGAAATTTAGGGTCCGATCCACGCAAGCGTCACTAATCCAGACACGGGCTCCAAAATTACCCTGGGCCTGAAATCACAAATAAGACCGTTAGGAGGGGGCCATGAGGGTATCCTGGCGTAGCCCCTCCGACGCTCAAGTCAGAGACTGAGGATATATGGGGGAGCAGCTAAGGGCGCTGCTGAAAATAATATAGTGAATGCCATATCGTACGCTCAAACCTGGTATTTATAGGAGAATACCTGGGCTTGTCATGGGCCCTTCACCTGTGGGCTACCTGTGGGCCTTAGATATGGGCCGGGGGTTTGGGCCAGATCTTGATGGGCTCATCCATGGGGTATCACCAGTCTCCCCCTCCCGAGTCGAACTGAATCGTAGGTTCAAAGTTCGATTAATGGTGTTGTCCTTGGTTCATCTGCGATGAGGATGTATCGTACCAGAAAAAATTAATTTCGTTTGCCGTTAACGAACGATGTTCACCGCTGCAAAAATTACGGGGATCGACCTGCCCGGTCAGGTCGCGGGGATCGACCTGCCCGGTCAGGTCGTGGGGGTGTGGGGGCAACGCCCCCATAATTTTTTCAGAAATAAGCACTCGCAAGGGTGAGGCCTTGCGTTTTTCCTGCCGTTCTCCAGTCTCCCAAGATTAGGAAACAAATCAAATCGCAATCTTAATCTGGAGGGAAATATATCAAATCAAAACACAATCTCCTCCTAAATGGTAAGGTATGGGCTGAGCTCCCCTATAAATAGAGGCCACCTTCTCATTTCATTCTTACTTCTCTCACAAAAATTTCCGCTGAAATTCATTCACCAGCTCCTCCCTGCCCACGCTTTACCTGCGCGTTAACCCTAGCGCCGCCCCACCACCACTCCACCGTCACTTTAGTCCGCCGCCCCGGCCACCACTGTGCGCCGTCCCACTCTCGCTCGAGCCATCGCACGCCTCGTCTTAGCCAGCGCGCGCCTCGCCCGAGCCCTGCAGCGCGCCTCGCCCGAGCCCAAGCCTCCCCTCGTCGAGCCTGCCGAGCGCCCCTGCACGAGCGCACGCCCTCACCCCTACACGCTCCACGCTCGCCGCTCGCCCTAGCCCGAGCATCCAGCTCGCCCTCGCCCGAACGCACAAGTGCACGCTCGCCCACATCGTAAGCTCGCCGCCCAGACGCTCTCCCAGGGCGCACACTCGCTCGCCGAGCCGCTCGCCTCTGCGCGCATACTCGCCCAGCAACACGCTCGCCCGGTGCGCTCCTCGCCCCGCACGAGTGCACGCTCGCCCCTTGCCGCTGCGTGCTAGCCCAGCGCGCACACTCGCCCGTCGAGCCGCTCGCCCCCGCGCGCCTACTCGTCCAGCAGCACGCTCGCCCGGTGCGCTCGCCGCCCCGCACGAGTGCACGCTCGCCCGAGCGCCTCGCCCCTTCCGCGCACATACCCTGCTACGAGCTCGCCCGGCCGCACGCTCGCCCCTGCCACGAGCTCGTCCCGCCGCGCCACACTCGCTCGAGCGCCGACCGTCCCACGCTCGCCCAGTATCCGAGCACCAGCTCGCCCCTCGCCCTTGCACGCCAGCCCTCACGCGCCGTAACGCACCTTACCCGGCCATTCTTGCGATTTTATTGCTTTGAGTATTTTCCCCTGCCTCATCCGGGTCAGTTCTCTCCTCTTCCTGTTTGATTATCCTTAGCACTTATGTCTTCTTCCGATTCCGATTCCGAGTCTAGTTCTTTGGGTGGTACTGAGGGGTTTAGCGAGTCTAGCGAGTCCAGCAGGTCTAGCAGGTCCAGCGAGTCTAGCCAGAGTAAGATTTCCCTAGCCGATCCTGATTTTACCGTTGATCCTCCTGAGGAGGAAGTCACCACTCATAGTCGTCCGGGTAAGGAAGTTCGTCACGTGACCCAACAAATGAACATATCTAACGCAGACAACTTGTGGTATGGTCATTTGTCATCCCACATCCCTTCCGGTAGCGAGCCAAAACTTAGAACTTTATGGCACATTCCTTCCTCCCACCAGATTATCATTCCTAGCCCAGAGGACCGGCCCTATCTAGCCCCTAAGGGCTATTATACCTTCTTTCAGCATCACTTTGATGCAGGTCTCCGTTTCCCTTTGTGCAATTTCTTCCAAGAATTAAGCAAGTACTACCAGGTGCATTTAGGTTTACTCACGCCCAATGCTTTCCGTTTGATAAGCTGTTTCGCTGTGTTATTCAGAGCTTTAGGCCTCCCTTTGAATTGCACCACTTTTTCCTACTTCTTAGTTTTGTCCAGGTCAAAAGATGGACCTTTCTACGTAACCTCCCGGTCTGGCCACAAACTGTTCGATGGGGCCCCCAGTCATGTGAAGGACTGGAAAAAATACTTCTTCTTTGTACAGCCACCCAAAGAATTGACTTGCTTTACCGATTGGTACCCTGTCTTCACTAAACCCAAACTTTCCAAGAGTTATAAGAAAGATGAGGAGTACCTACAGATAATGAGTGTACTAGGAGATCGATGCTTTAACATTCCCAAACTTCTATCTGAGGATCTCCTATGTCATGCCGGGTTAAGTCCCGTTAAAATTAAGCTGAAGGAGAATGCTGGTAGATATTCTCATGTGTCCATACTTCTTGTTTTTCTTTTATTTATTATGTTACTTGATAACATTCTCATTTGGTTCCTTGTCTCTGCTTGCAGGTACTAGAGTCATGAACGCCCTATTTCTTCGTGAACTTTCCAAGACAAAGGCCGGGGGTTCTTCATCAGTTTCCCAGAAATCCATTACCCCGGTAGTCACGATGGGCCCAAAGGGAGATTGTTCTGCTGCTGAGAAAAAGAAAACAGGTTCCTGTTCTACCACCGCGAAGAAGCCTGCTAGCTCCCCTAGCTCCCCTACTGCTGCGAAGAAGAAGAAGGCAGGCTCCTCCTCCTCCGCCTCAGAGCGAGCCTCCTCGCCACCCTCCTCGCGCCAAGTCCCCTCCTCCGTCTGGTAAGCAAAATGCATCCACTGATCTTAGCCCGTCAGCCCCTCAGCATGGCAAACGCAAGATTTCTGAGATTTCTGTCGTATCGGTCTCTTCTCCAGAGGGGTCCGAGCCCGATGAGGAGCCTCCCCTCGCATCGGCGGTGCATCCTCTATACACTTCGGATTCGGCCATCGTGGGGCGGGGTCCTACTCCTCTAGCTCAGAAGATAATGTATCAGCTTCCTTCCGACGCCGATGCAGCGTTCATGGGTTCACTGGGGTGGTCAGACCTCCTCCGCCGGACATGCAGCAGTGTCACCGAGGTATACTTCTCCTTATAACCTTTAGATTGATGTTTAATATACATTTGATCTTCTTATCGTCTTTTCACCCTTATCTACTTATGCAGGGCATGATGTACGTTGGGGAGTTGGCCGAGCGTGCTCACGTCGCTCGATCTGACTCTTGTCAAGAATTACGCGAGGTTCAGGCTCTCCGCGAACAGCTCCAGGCTACTATTGATGAGATGAAAGTGTCGCATGCCATGGAGCTTTCGGAGTCCCAAGCTCAATTGTCGGAGTCCCAGATCCAGTGCGGCGAGCTCTCAAAACAGAAGCAGGAGTCTCAGCGGCTGATAGAGGATCAAGCTAAAGAGATCAAGAAGCTGAAGAAAGAATTAAAGAACTCACAGGCTGAGCTTAAAGACGCCAAGGCACGACATGTTGCAGAAGCCTCATCTTTCAAAGAGGAATTTCTCAAATCCGAAGAATTTGTCGAGATCTGTGGCCCGAAAGCTTTTCACTACCTGGGGGTGGGTTTCGAAGGTGCAGTCGGCCTTTTCCACGCTCAGGGCTATCCTCCGCCAGGCGCCCCTACTGACTTTATCGACTTCGAGGGCTTCATATCGAGTCTCCCCCCTGATTCCTAGATTGAGCCCCTTTATTTATGTTATTTTCTGCATTGTTTTATTTTCCATAGGATTATGCGACTTTTGGGACGTTTACATTTGGTTCTTTCCTTTTGCGCACTTTTGACATGTACGAACTCGTTTTATTTATGCAACCTTGAGTATTTTGCATTTGAATTTACTGCTTCTCACGAGTTTGTCTCTGATACTATTAACCTGTTAGGGCAAATAAAATCATCACCCTCTAATTCCTCTGCTAGGTGACACCTTAGCAGGAAAATAAAAATCAACCATCTCCACCCTCTAACTCCTCTGCTAGGTGACACCTTAGCAGGAAAATAGAAATTCACCATCTCCACCCTCTAACTCCTCTGCTAGGTGACACCTTAGCAGGAAAATAGAAATCAACACCATCACCCTCTAACTCCTCTGCCGGGTCATACCTTAGCAGGAAAATAGAAATTCACCATCTCCACCCTCTAACTCCTCTGCTAGGTGACACCTTAGCAGGAAAATAGAAATCAACACCATCACCCTCTAACTCCTCTGCCAGGTGACACCTTAGCAGGAAAATAGAAATTCACCATCTCCACCCTCTAACTCCTCTGCTAAGCCGGGCCTTAGCAGGAAAATAGAAATCAACACCATCACCCTCTAACTCCTCTGCCGGGTCATACCTTAGCAGGAAAATAGAAATTCACCATCTCCACCCTCTAACTCCTCTGCTAGGTAACACCTTAGCAGGAAAATAGAAATCAACACCATCACCCTCTAACTCCTCTGCCAGGTGACACCTTAGCAGGAAAATAGAAATTCACCATCTCCACCCTCTAACTCCTCTGCTAAGCCGGGCCTTAGCAGGAAAATAGAAATCAACACCATCACCCTCTAACTCCTCTGCCGGGTCATACCTTAGCAGGAAAATAGAAATTCACCATCTCCACCCTCTAACTCCTCTGCTAGGTGACACCTTAGCAGGAAAATAGAAATCAACACCATCACCCTCTAACTCCTCTGCCAGGTGACACCTTAGCAGGAAAATAGAAATTCACCATCTCCACCCTCTAACTCCTCTGCTAAGCCGGGCCTTAGCAGGAAAATAGAAATTCACCATCTCCACCCTCTAACTCCTCTGCTAGGTGACACCTTAGCAGGAAAATAGAAATCAACACCATCACCCTCTAACTCCTCTGCCAGGTGACACCTTAGCAGGAAAATAGAAATTCACCATCTCCACCCTCTAACTCCTCTGCTAAGCCGGGCCTTAGCAGGAAAATAGAAATCAACACCATCACCCTCTAACTCCTCTGCCGGGTCATACCTTAGCAGGAAAATAGAAATTCACCATCTCCACCCTCTAACTCCTCTGCTAGGTGACACCTTAGCAGGAAAATAGAAATCAACACCATCACCCTCTAACTCCTCTGCCAGGTGACACCTTAGCAGGAAAATAGAAATTCACCATCTCCACCCTCTAACTCCTCTGCTAAGCCGGGCCTTAGCAGGAAAATAGAAATTCACCATCTCCACCCTCTAACTCCTCTGCTAGGTGACACCTTAGCAGGAAAATAGAAATCAACACCATCACCCTCTAACTCCTCTGCCAGGTGACACCTTAGCAGGAAAATAGAAATTCACCATCTCCACCCTCTAACTCCTCTGCTAAGCCGATGCCATAGTAGAAAATTTTAATTTTTCTCCACCCCAACTCTGCTCCTCTGCTAGGCGATGCCTTAGCAGGAAAATTTAATTTTTCTCACTTTCATAATACACCACCATTCATGAACTGAAAAGAAGAACTTGATTTTATTAAATTCCAATGGATTACAAAAGAAAGTTTAGAAAGTAAAATACATCGACGACAGAATCAAGAATAATACTTCCTAAGGTGATAAGCATTCCAAGGCCTCTTCAAAGCTTTGCCTTGCGCATTCTCTAAGTAATAGGCTCCAGAGCTCAACCTCTCGACCACCTTGAAGGGACCCTCCCACTTTGGGTCCAATTTTCCCCTCTGCTCTTCTGGCACCTTCCTCAGGACCAAATCACCCACCTGAAAGTTTTTTTGCACGACTCTCCGATTATAAGACTGTGCAATGCGATTCTTATAAGCTTCCAATTGAATGCTGGCAGCCTCCCTCTTTCCTTCCAAAAGATCAAGGTCAGTAGCGCGTCTTGCCCCATTGTCCTCGTCATAAAACATCACCCTTGCCGATTCCAACCCGATCTCAGCCGGGAGCACTGCTTCATTACCGTAGACCAAACTGAAAGGAGTTTCTTTGGTTCCCTCTCTCGGAGTGGTTCGGTATGCCCATAAGACACTTGGTAGCTCATCCACCCAATTGCCTTTGGCCTTGCACAGTCGAACTTTCAGACCCTGTACCAGCGTCCGATTAGTCACCTCCACCTGGCCATTACTCTGCGGGTAAGCTACAGAGGTAAAGACTTGTTGGATCTTCATCTCTTTACACCAAGCTTCGATTTTGGCCCCTTGGAACTGTCTCCCATTATCGGATATCAGCCTCCTAGGTACCCCGTACCTGCATACTATACTCTTCCACAAGAATTTCAGGACGTCGTTCTCAGTGATTCTGGCCAAAGGCTCTGCTTCCACCCACTTTGAAAAATAATCAACTGCTACCAGTAGGAATTTTTTCTGAGCAGGAGCCATAGGAAAAGGTCCCACGATATCCATTCCCCACTGGTCAAAGGGACAGGCAGCCGTGACAGCCTTCATCATCGCGGCCGGCCGGTGATTCAACTGCGCATGACGTTGACAACTATCACAAGACATTACCAACTCTTGAGCATCATGCAGCACTGAGGGCCAAGAATAACCGGCGAGCAGTACTTTTCTTGCTAATGCATAAGCCCCTAAATGATTTCCACAACACCCCTCGTGAACTTCTCGGAGCACATAATCAGCCTCTTTGTAACTTAAGCACCGAAGAAGTGGCCCTGCAAAGGACGTTCTAAACAACACGTCCCCAACCATTACATAGCGTGAACATTTTATCTTCAATTTATGAGCTTCGCGAGGGTTATCAGGAAGCTTTCCCTCTTTCAGGTAATCAATTATGTCAGCCCTCCAATCCTCTTCTTCTTGCTCAGCTGCAGGTGAACTCGTGTGAGGTGTGAGTTCGATTTGAAATACCACATCTCTATTCTTCCAACTTCCCATCGTTCCAGCCATTTTGGCTAGAGTGTCTGCCTTTTCATTTCTTTCCTGGGAATCTGTTCAAATGTAATCTCTGTGAATTTCTCTCTGATTCTGTTCACTTCTCGAGCATACTCAATAAGCTTCTCATCTTTCACATCATACATCCCCTTCATCTGTTGCGCTACCAACTGTGAGTCAGAAAAAATAAGTACCCGGGTAGCTCCCACATTTATGGCTGCTCGAAGTCCTGCCAACACAGCCTCATACTCTGCCTCATTATTGGATGCTCGAAAGTCCAACCTTACAGCCAACTTCACTTCTTCCCCAGCAGGTGAAATCAGTACTACTCCCACCCCACTTCCGTCCTTCGACGAGGAACCATCCACATACACCTTCCAAGGGTCCTCATTCTCCTGATGTACAGTCTCAGCCAGAAAATCGGCTAACGCTTGTGCTTTAATAGCTGTTCTCGGCTCATACTGGATGTCGTATTCTCCCAACTCCGTAGTCCACTTAACCAGGCGGCCGGACATATCAGAATGAGTGAGAATCCTGCCTAATGGACTGTTAGTGAGCACCACAATCGGATGAGATAAGAAGTAAGGCCTCAAGCGTCTGGCTGTCATTACCAACGCCAAAGCCAATTTTTCCAAACCCGAGTATCGGATCTCTGCCTCCTTGAGTGCATGCGAAACATAGTACACCGGCTGTTGAACTGATCCATCAAGCTTGACAAGGACCGAACTCACGGCCCCTTCAGTGGCAGATAAATATACCCACAAAGGCTCCCCCGCTGTCGGTTTGGCTAGAACAGGAAGCTCGGCAAGGTACTCCTTCAGTTCTGTGAAAGCCTTCTCGCAATCCGGCCCCCACTCAAATTTTTTCGCCTTTCGCAGGGTCCGGAAAAAGGGTAAACTTCTATGGGCGGATCTCGAGATAAAACGTGCCAGCGCAGCAATCCTCCCTGCCAACTGCTGAACATCTTTAGGCCCCTGAGGAGAGACCATATTTTGGATAGCTTGAACTTTCTCAGGGTTAGCCTCAATTCCCCTCTCCGTCACCATATAACCCAGAAATTTCCCACTCTTCACCCCAAATATACACTTCTGAGGGTTCAACTTCAGCCTATAGGACCTGAGGGTGGAAAAGGTCTCCACTAAGTCAGGTATGAGCAGGGCTGAATCCTTAGACTTTACCATGATGTCATCCACATATACTTCCACATTCCTCCCCACCTGCTTAGAAAAGACTTTATCCATCAACCGCTGATACGTGGCTCCGGCATTTTTTAGTCCGAAGGGCATGACCACGTAACAGAAAGTTCCTTCAGAGGTGATGAAACTTACTTTATCTTGATCCTCCACGGCCAAGGGGATTTGATGGTACCCCTGATAAGCGTCCAGCATGCACAAATACTGGTGTCCGGCTGTGGAGTCCACCAACTGATCTATCCGCGGCAAGGGATAACAATCTTTAGGACATGCCTTGTTGAGATCTCTGAAGTCCACACACATCCTCCATTTTCCCGAACTTTTCGGAACAAGAACGACATTCGAGAGCCAAGTAGGAAATTGTACCTCTCGAATGTGCCCGGCACTGAGCAACTCTCCCACCTCCTTTTTTATAACTATATCTTTCTCGGGCCCGAAGTGTCTTTTCTTCTGCTTCACGGGACGAGAATTCGGCAAGATGTTTAACCGATGTTCTGCTACATCTGGACTTGTCCCTGTGAGCTCTTGGGCTGACCAAGCGAACCTGTTGAGATTAGCTTGTAAACAAGTAATAAGTTTTTCCCTTACCTCTGGGTCAAGGTCAGGGGCTATTCTTAGAGTTTTCTTGTCAGGCCCCAATGTCACGATCTCCGGCCTCTCATCCATCACCTCATGAACCTCTCTCCTTACCACGGGCAACCCGCTTCGCCCCCTTCTAATCATATTGACCTCCACACGTGCCCTCTTCCCCTCTTCTTTCACTATCCCCTCATAACACCGACGAGCGACTTTCTGGTCCCCACATAAGACTCCAACCTCCCTCCCCACAGGAAACTTCAACTTCTGATGATACGTGGACGCTACAGCTCTGAAATCTTTTAGGGCTGGTCGCCCCAGAATTCCATTGTAAGCGGATGGGGTGTCCACCACAGTAAATGTCGTCATCTTGGTCACCCGCCGAGGCTCATCTCCCAAAGATAAAGGAAGGACAATTTGACCCAGCGACGGGATGGCATGTCCTGCGAACCCATATAGAGGAGTGGAGATTGGTTCAAACTCAAATCCTTCCACCTTCATCTGATCCAGAGTACTCTTGAACAGGATATTAACAGAGCTTCCATTATCAATAAAGATTCGTGCCACATCGTAATTGGCAACGGTGGTCGTCACCACCAAGGCATCGTTATGAGGAGCCACAATGCCTCGGAGATCCTCTGGCCCAAAACTGATGACAGGATCATGGGGTAAGTTCGCACTCCTCGATATTTCAAAATTCTCCAACCTCCTCCCATGCGCCTTCCGCGCTCGCCCGGAATCCCCATCAGTAGCACCCCCCGAGATCATATGAATCATTCCTCTCGTCGGGTGATTATCCTCATTCGTTCTCCTCCTCGGTTCAGCGGGCTCCCAAGGGACATCCTGACCTCGACCCTCTCTCCTCGGCTCTTCGATCCTCGGACGTATCCATGGAGGGCCTCGACCCCGCCTAGAAGACGGGCGAGATCTCAGCTCACTCCCAGACGAGGACCCTTCTTGTCTACCCCGTGGCGGAGGTCGAGCACTGCTCTCGACCCTCTGCGACTTCTCCCCCCTCTCCCCCGACTCCCTCACCTCCATCACCTTATCCCGACTCCTATTCAGAGGAACATGTGATGAGAATTGTCTTCTATCTTTGGTTCTGTCCTCATCTCTTTCCCCTGCACCCCTCTTCTTTCCACCTCTCTCGGCTCCCTCCACCCTACTTCCTCCGGGCCGGTTTTCCATCCTCCTGTATCGTTGAGCATCCTCCAGGTTGACATATTTCTCAGCTCGAGCCAACAAATCATCATAGCTCGACGGAGGCTTCTTGACCAACGACTTAAAAAACTCTCCTCCCCTTAGTCCTTGTGTAAAGGCACTTATCATGATGTCAGGGGTAGCCGATGGTATTTCTAGTGCTGCAGTGTTGAAGCGCTGGACAAACTCCCGCAACGTTTCAGCCTCTTGCTGTTTCATCACAAACAAACTCAAATAGTTCTTTTGATGCCTCTTGCTGCTGGCAAATCGGTGCAAGAAGGCTGCAGAGAAATCCTCGAACGATTGTATGGAGTTGGGCTGCAGGGTATTAAACCATTGCTGGGCTGACCTCACCAACGTGCCCAGAAACACCCTGCACCTGACTCCGTCCGAATATTGGTGCAATAGAGCCGCATTCTCAAATCTCCCCAAGTGTTCCTCAGGGTCTGTATGTCCGTCATACTCTCCAACGTTTGATTGTCGGAAATTCGGAGGAAGCTCTTCCTCCAAGATGGCTAGTGAAAAAGGGCTTCCTCTCTTGGGTACCGGCGCCCTGCTTCCCACCTGCTCCCTCAACCTCCTTATCTCTTTCCACATCTCTCCCATCTCACTAATCTCCCCACTCTGGAGGGGTTGCGTCTCTTCAACCCTGCTATGATGGACCTCAACATTTTCCTCCCGCTCCTGATGGGCGGCTTGTTCCTCTACAAACATAGACTCTTGATTCCTCTTCATGGCCTCATCCACTGTTCGGGTGATAAATTGGCCCAGCTGTTCCAGGGTCAAGTTTCCCACATTCTCATTGGGACGGGTTTGCTCGGCCCTCGTCTCGTGGATGGGCTGCTCAGTTCTGGCCTCTTGACGAGGTTGTTCTTGTCTCGTCTCAAGATGCGGTTGTTCCTGTCCCGCCTCAGCGCGAGATGGTTCGGGTCCCCTCCGAGGACGCGATGATGCTGAGGTGGCTCTTCCACTCCCTCTCCTCCCTACCATCTCTACGTCTCAACTCAAAAGTTTCCCACAGACGGCGCCAAGTGATACTCACGGGAAATTTAGGGTCCGATCCACGCAAGCGTCACTAATCCAGACACGGGCTCCAAAATTACCCTGGGCCTGAAATCACAAATAAGACCGTTAGGAGGGGGCCAGGAGGGTATCCTGGCGTAGCCCCTCCGACGCTCAAGTCAGAGACTGAGGATATATGGGGGAGCAGCTAAGGGCGCTGCTGAAAATAATATAGTGAATGCCATATCGTACGCTCAAACCTGGTATTTATAGGAGAATACCTGGGCTTGTCATGGGCCCTTCACCTGTGGGCTACCTGTGGGCCTTAGATATGGGCCGGGGGTTTGGGCCAGATCTTGATGGGCTCATCCATGGGGTATCATCTTATCTTCGGTAATTCATGGATTTGAATGTTATATCTCGACTTCTTCGGGATTCTTTCCTTATCACAACATATTTATTCCAGACTTTTTGTATGGATATGATTTTATTCACCATCATACCTGTTTGAGTTCGGGTAGGATGAAAATTTATCTCGAACCAACTGCTTGAATGGCCCTTTATCGATGAAATACTCCCAATCCAAAGTGGTCGGGTATGGGTAATTTACACGTGTTCACCTTCTAGTCGATGCTCACGTAATTTGGCTGAACCACCAAAACATCCTCAGTTGGTCGGAACCTATTGTGCTCTGTCTATCCCAGAGCAGTGGGTCACGAGACGAACTCCACATGCGTTATTGGGCTCTTACCCTAATCTCAATCGGATTAAATTTGGACCTTTTGTTTTAACTTATGGGCCGCGATGCTCATTAGGTCTGACCATCTAAAGTCCACGGTCATGTAAGAGTCATGGGGCATCATTTTCTTTGATATAGTACATATCAATATTGAAATTGATATTAATATATTTTTGTTCTTTTATTTTATTTTATTTATGGCTTAGGAATCAACTTAAATATGATATATTTGTATAATTACATACTTATATAAAGAAAAAATAATATATTATTTGAATATTATATAAAATTCGTTTATATATATTATTTAATCATTTTTGTAAAATATATCTTTCATATTCACACCTGACAAGCTAGTGTAGATTACAATCAAAATACAATGCACGATGTCAACTGAGTTACGCATCACTATCAGGTTTTAATGCTGTGAAACGTTCAAAACCAAGGAAATAATAATAATAATAATAATAATAATAATACAAAAATGAAAAAAATAGACAACTCTCACATTTCTAGTCATTTTTATTGGATCACCACTTGGCACTCGATTCAGCACCCAGCAGGGGTAATTTTGTCCTTTACTAGGCTTTTCCAGGTTCCTCTGTTTTTCCTTCCACTCCCAACACCTCCTTTCCGAGCAAAACTATTTAAGAAATGGCAACAACCATAAGACAAATTCCATTTCCAATTTTACCCTCACGAAATCCTATTTTCTACTTTCTCTCCCTCTCCCCTAATCTACATCATTTCAGCAATTATACGCCTTCCGCCTTCCGCCGCAGACCCCGACGTAAGCCGCCGCCGTTTTCCGACATGTCTGCCCCCGTACCTTTTCTATCCACCTCTCTCCGCGGAGAGTTGGAATCCGAACCCTTGCTAGAATCCAGATATCGTAAGTCTTGTGTGTGTGTGTGGGTATGCATTTCGGATTTGTTTTACATTTGTCGTGGTGATTGAGATTCAAGGTTGCATCTTGATCCGTAATGATTTGTTAATCGCTTTTGTTGGCTGGTGTTCTGTGTTATGGGAGTTATCTGAGAAAGAAAGGTGTTCAGTTTTTTAGGATAATATAGTTTGAAGCGAGTATTTGTCTTCAGATTTATGTTGACGGTCGTTGGCTTCTCACTTGGGGTTTTAACTTAGGTGTGGATTAATAATCGTTTAACAAGTAAGAAGCGATTTGCAGCTTTGATCTACTGCTAAATGCGAAAGAAGTAATTCGAATTAGAATTAAGGTCTCGAGGAAGATGGGGTTGTGATACTCTTGTTTATTATGAATTGCCAGTTAGAATCAAATGGACTCCTTCTCTGCTTGGCATCTTTTTCTGATCATTTTCTGATTTTGATGATCTTCAACTTTTAGAAGTTGGAAAAATAAATAAATTAGGAACGGAGCTTGAAGCATTTTAATTGTAACATGGATTTTAAAAGTTATTATATGCTCATAAGAAGTGTGCCTGACTTAAGGTGAGTCTCAGCTTTGAGCCTTGATACTAGCTAGGGATACGTATATTTGATGAAGTGTATGCCTTAACCATGAATCAAGCGCCTAATAAGCACACAATAAATGTAGTATGAGTAAATTCAATGTGAAAGAATCGAGATAATAGTTATTTATTTTGCATGTAGATTAATCAATGTTTGTTTGTTTATTGACATTTAATAACTTATAAAGAAAATACTAGCTCTGTGTATTGACATTTTCTTCAAATGTTTAATTTTTCAATATTATCCCTTAGGGTGTTTCGCTTGAATAAGGCACGTGACTTGTTCGACCCCTTGCGACTAAGTGCTAAGATACTCATATGCCTTAGAGAGCCTTGCTCTTCTAATAACTATGCACGAGTGTTCAATAGCCATTTCATTGTGGTACTTGCCATTCCAAAGAATTTCACACTTTTTATGAGAACTTGATACTATAAATCGATGGTTTTGGCCATAAAATAGTTCTTTTTATTTTTTTGATTGTGTTGCAGATTATTTTGTAAAAGCTGTAGATAAGTTATTGCTTAAAGTTTCATCTTTGTCCCTGTCTCGCTCATGCCTGTTCATTAATGTGTAGGGAAAGCAGAAACATTGGCAACCGAAGTAGATGAAGAATCCACCTCATCCAGTAACAATGGCGTTCGCAAAAGACGATATTCTGTGAAGTCCGTCCGATTATTTGGTGTTGACTTAACCCCGGATAATATTGCAGTTGCTATGGTATATTTTGTCCAAGGTGTTCTGGGTCTCTCTAGGCTTGCAGTCAGTTTTTACCTAAAAGATGACCTCCATCTGGACCCTGCTGAGGTAATCATATTTGTTGGATTAGGTCTCAGTTAATGGGTGGATGTGCTAAGTTTCGAAACTTAGAATCATGTGGATTTTGGAAATTAATAAATCCGTGGATTTTGGAAATTGTGTTTATTTATGTTACGTCTGTATTAGGAAATAAAATGGAAATGATACATTTATTTATAAACAAATGTCAATTTTAGTCTTGTATATATTGATATGGCATTTTTAGTCTATATGTTTCTTTAGATCAATTATAGTCCCGTAACTTTGTTTTTTTGATCAATTTTAGTCATTCTTTCCAAAATAATATCATTAAATGATCAATATTATTGTCAAATTTTTATCAGTGCTTGGTTAATAAAATTTCTTAAGATATGCATGTGTGTTTGACAACGTAATTATAAATTTTTTTAACAATGATGTTAGCCATATAGTTACATGATTTTGACAAAAAGAACTAAAATTATAGAAAAAACATAGTTACTGGACTATAATTGATTTAACGAAACATACAAGACTAAAAATGTAATAAACCAATACATACAGGACAAAAATTAACATTTCGCCTTATGAATATTGTGGTTGTAACATTGGAATGAAGGTGTGGTACTGTGGTACGAACTTTGGGATTCTTTTAAAATCATTTTTTTATCGTTACTATGAGCGGAGGGGGTTTGATGGGTATCAAACTTGATACCTGTCCCACTATTGGTGGCTTTTATACGCATTGTTGTCGCTGATACACGTTATCGTGGAAGAATCACGATGTAAAAGTACTAGTTCGGAGAAATTTCTTTCATGCATTGATCGAGTCTGATTTGAAAACAATTTTGTCTGTTTTTGTGTTTTCCTGACAACATATTGAGTACTTATCTTTGCATGGTTGACTAGACAGCTGTCATATCTGGTGTCTCATCACTGCCGTGGCTTGTTAAGCCCCTTTATGGTTTCATCAGGTGAGTATTAACTCACACTGATTATTCATCTTCTCATGTTTACTTTTTCATGTTACTAATTTCCTAACCTTTACTCTGATGCATTGTTATAGTGATTCCATTCCGCTTTTTGGGTATCGGAGAAGGTCATATTTGGTTCTTTCCGGACTTCTGGGAGCTCTCTCATGGGCGTTGATGGCCTCCTTTGTTGACAGCAAATATGGTGTTGCCTTCTGCATACTTCTTGGATCTCTTTCTGTCGCATTTTCAGATGTTGTTAGTACTTCTTCCCTTTAATTTTGGAGATAGATAAAAATGACTGTCATCGTGCTTCTTATTTGAATCTAGTAAACTGGGATGGAAATTATAGTTTGAACTCACCAAAGTATGTTGCTAGTTTCATTTCTTTAATGAGTTTATTGATGTGTTATGTTAGTGTGACCTGTGATGGAGCTTCGCTGAGTCCAAAAGTCCTACATGAGCTTAAAAGATTGGAGTTTCAGAGGCATTACTATGTGGCATTGTTGTTGGTCTTTGGATGTCATTTAATATAGTCATCAAAAACCTGTTAAGAGAAAAAATCTTTCAGGTTGTGGACTCGATGATAGTGGAGAGGGCTCGTGGTGAATCACAAAGCACGTCAGGATCTCTTCAGTCTTTATGCTGGGGTTCCTCAGCTTTCGGTGGAATTGTGAGTTCCTATTTTAGTGGCTCTTTGGTGGGTACGTACGGTGTTAGGTATGCCATGCATTCTACACTTGTTATTTTCATCATTTTTCTTGCGTTGGTTCATCCACTTCAATTCGCTTCTCAACACTCGCAGGTTTGTCTTTGGACTAACAGCCGTGCTTCCACTGATAACATCTGCAGTTGCTGTTCTTGTTAAAGAGCAGCCAGTTCTTGGCTCAGCTAGAGGGGAAAGTTCTGGGTTTGTTCAAACCTCAAAACAGAGTATGGTTCAACTGTGGGATACCGTTAAGCAGCCCAATGTATTTCTCCCAACTGTGTTCATTTTCCTATGGCAAGCAACTCCGCATTCTGATTCCGCCATGTTTTACTTCACGTATGTTGATTCATGTTTTTGAGGACTTGATTTCAACACCCCTCGATTTCATTTTTGCAGATAACTATGAACTTAAATGTTTTATGTTTCCAGGACAAATAGACTTGGTTTTACACCTGAGTTTTTGGGACGTGTGAAGCTTGTAACTTCAGTCGCATCCCTTGTTGGTGTTGGGCTCTATAATGGTTTCTTGAAAAGTGTCCCTTTGCGGAAGATATTTCTCGCAACTACTCTCATTGGTACCGCTCTTGGGATGACTCAAGTATGATTTTTGTATGCTTCAATATTCTTTTTTTCAGTTTTTGACCCACTCTTTCATGCATTTGAATTAGACTTCTGCGACTTTCTTGTAGGTTTTTCTTGTTACTGGATTAAATCGGCAGTTTGGTATAAGTGATGAGTGGTTTGCTATTGGTGACTCATTGATATTGACAGTTCTCGGTCAGGTACATTTTTCCCATCATTGAAAATCAGATACAAGTTATGCAGTATGGATTGATAATTTTTTGATTGCAACTTTGCCACCAAAATGAAAAAATTATCTTTAATATTTTGAAAACAACATTTTATCCTGTCAAATAAAACTAAACCATCTCTCTAAAATTCACAATGGACTCTTGATGTTGAGTTTTCTTGTAGGCATCATTCATGCCGGTTCTAGTACTTGCTGCAAAATTATGTCCTGAGGGCGTGGAAGCAACTCTGTTTGCGACGCTGATGTCCATATGCAACGGTGGGAGCGTTGTTGGGGGACTCATGGGAGCTGGACTTACTCAGCTGTTTGGCGTCACAAAGGACAGTTTCGAAAACTTAGCTCCTCTCATAATTCTGTGCAACCTTAGCTCTTTGCTACCACTGCCCCTCCTCGGCCTTCTTCCTCAAGATGCTCCGGATGCCGATGCCAAAGAAAACAGTGACATTGAAATGAAATCTAACTGAATCAGCAGGATTTTGATGGTCAATGCATCCAGGGACCATTTTCCTTCTGATTGTAATGCAAACTGGGATATATTGAGCATTTTCTATAGTGTTTAGGATACTACGTATACGTGGAAAAATACTTGAACCAATTACCATGCAAATAGTGGTAGTTTATACATGCAAATGGACCAGTAACATAATTTAAAAGGTTGAAAAATATATATACATATGTATACTAGGTTCCGCCGGCAGCGCAACGTTACTAGAAACATGAGACATTGAAATAGGAAATAGACACGAATGGGATAGAAGATGAGCCATATTACGATATAAGGTTATCCCTTATAGGATGAAATTCGATCCTACGACCTCATTTGCAGTACCTTATTTGTAGATCAATGACCAAAATTTGGTAAATATTATGTGTGATTCGTATGATTTATATGGGCTACATATAAAAAATTCATGTGTAATCAAATCTTAGTCATTCTGCTCACAGGGTTGAAGCACCCCTTGTAGGATTCCTCTAACGTGGCCTCACATGCATGGGTGTCAATTTGGATGGGTTGGATGGATTCGGTCGGGTTGAGTAATAGTATTATTCAAAAATTGCTTCAACCTGGACCCAATCCGAATCCGAGTCAACCCGAAAACTTTAAATCTGAACCCGAATCAACCCGATCAACCTGTATAACCTGATTTTGAATTTTTTTTAAGAAAATTAAATAAAAATAAAAAAAATAATACTAATATTTTAATTTAAATACATAATAATAAAATCTGCCTCATATATATAATTTAAATTTGAAAGTGTAATTGTTGAAAAATAAATATATTTACTAAATCAAACAAATAATTGTTTAAAAAATAAAAAATGTTCAAAATAAATATTAAATTATGAAAATTTATGATATAAATATACAATAAATATTTTTTCATACATACAATATATAAAAAATGTACGCAATATTTATTAATTATATTTTTTTCAATATTTATTAATTATATATTTTTTAAAAAAATAAAATTTTCGGGTTAAGTTGGGTTGACCCGAATCCAACCCAACGCGATCATTTTTTTCGGATCATGTATCGGGTCCAATCCAATCTGACTGAACCCGAAAACCCCAAACTCAAACTTGATTTTTTCAAGTTGAATCGTGTCGGGTTGATGAGTCGTGTATGATTTTGACACTTCTAGTAACACGGGCGTGGAAATAAAAGCAATGTGTTTTGATACATTTTCAATTCTTTCCCCAAAATATGCTTCTATCAGCTTTTGCATTTCTCTAGACAAATATATTATTTTTAATTCACATTTTTACATTCCGAAAAATACCTAAATTTAAAATTATACTCTAATCTGAAAAATTAAATTTTTAATTCTTAAAATATCCAGAAACTATTAAATTTGATTATTAAATATTTTCTCACATGGCGTTAAAATATACAATTTAAAAAAAGTTTTCTTTATAAAACAAAACTATAATTTATATTTGTGCGTACGTGCGAGTATTACATTTTTCAAGAAAATCACATTGTAAAGAAAACATTTTTTAAAGCGCCCTTAGTCATATACTACTAGGCATCTACTTTTAGGGATGTTTAAAATCCGGTTAAAACAAAAAAAAATAAAGACAAAAATTCGTGTGAGACGGTCTCACAGGATCGTATTTTGTGAGACATATATCTTATTTGAGTCATCCATGAAAAAATATTATTTTTTATGATAAGAGTATTATTTTTATTGTGAATATCGGTAGGGTTGACTCGTCTCACAGATAAAAATTCGTGAGACAATCTCACAAGAGACTTACTCAAAAATAAAATGATCAAACTAAAAATTTTGGGTTTTTCAATTCTTTAACCGGTTTAGGTTTTAGTATATAAAAATCCAGTTTTTTCGGTCCGGTTTCGATTTTAGGGGTAAAAAAAAACGAAATCACCGAGAAACCAAAATTATGTAAAATTCTTTACGTTTTGTTGTATTATGCACCAAAAATGCCCTAAGCCTACACTTAAATAAATAATTATTTTGGGTTTTGAAAATATTAGGGATGTCGATTCGGGTGAGTTGAGCGGTTTAGAGCCGGTTGATGCATGATAAAATTAAAAACTTGTTCGACCCCAACCGAATCATCCCGAAAACTTGCAATCCGAACCTAAATTAGACACCTAAACTTGATTTTGTTTTTGAAAAAAAATATATAAAAAATATTAAATAATAATAATATTTTAATTTAAACACATAATAATAAAATCTTTCGTAAATGATTTAAATTTGTAAGTCTAAATGTAAAAAATTAAATATATTAATTATAAATATTTTTTTAAAACATAAAATTTGCGGGTCGATTCAAATTGAACCCGATTACTCTTAGGGTCAGATATCGAGTCCTACCCAATCTGACCCAAACCCCAAAACCCCCAAATAAAACTAATTTTTTCATGGTCGAACCAAGTTGGGTTGACGGATCGTGTCAGATTTTGATACCCTAGAAAATAGGTCATTTGTTCCTCTCATTTCCCTACTCTTTTTATCTTCGTTTCTCTCACTTTCCTCCTACTTTTTTATAAAAGCCTCTAATATGTTCAAATCAAAGGGGAATAATGTTAGAAATATTATTTTCTACAATGTGCTTACATATTTAAATAACAATTATATTATATATACTATCTAATTAATTTTGAGTCTAATAAGTGATTTATAAAGTCTACTCAATTATATATTTAAATATGGAATTTAATATGTAGAAATCATATAGTATTAGGATTGATGAGATTTTAATGAAAGGGTGCCGTTTAATGTGGTGTTTGGCAAGGGACACAATGCTTTGCTAAGTCCACATTGAAGGGACATGTTGAATGGTTGTAGTCCCCAAACAAAATCTATATATATACATGTAGTTATTCTTCCTTCCCCATTCAAGAGAGGATTAAGGAAATTCTAATAGGAATCATAAGTGAGAAACTTGTTGATCCATTGAGGAATTAAGGAGATTTGGTTGTGGAATGCTTCATCCAAAACACATTTGCTATTATGGATTCCGGTATGTTTTATAATATTTATTCTGATAATTTGACATGAATGTTTAAAGATCTTGTTGTGGTCATGAAATCTAAAGTGCCAACAAGTGGTATCAGAGCAATCATTCATGGCAAATTATTGAATTTTTTTATTTTCTTTTTATTTTTTGGATGGAGTCCGTGGGTTAGCACATATGCAATTTATGTACTGTGTCTTATTAATGATGTGTATATGGCCTTATGATGGATTCCATGCATGATTTGAAATTTGATTACTGTTAGGGAGAATTCCTTGCCATCTTGTTTATACTGTAAGTTTTTTTTATTTGATTTGAGTAAAGATTAATAATTGCTAAACATAACTTGTTTCATGCATATTATTCCAACCGCTCGTCCATCACCAATGGTTGCACCATTTCATAAGTTCTGGCCAAGTGAAAGTTGCATCATTTCATGGAGTCATGTCTTTTGATTCAAGGCTTTTCATGCTTTATAAATGATTATTTTCATTTTCACATAAATTATTGTTACTCTTAAATTTAGTTCTACATGCGAATTTTAAGCCTTAACGCTTAAAATCCAAAATTTTCAAGATATAAACTCTTGAGTTTGGATTTTCTAAGCTTATATGCTTAAATTCGAACTTTAGAATTAAATTCGAGAGTGATCTTCTAGTTTCGAATTTTTTAAGCAATTGCGCTTAAATCCAAGTTTTACAAGATATATACTCTTGAATTTGGATTTTTAAGTTTAACGCTTAGAATTCAAAACTGGAAAGTTCAAATGTCGATCGGTGGTTGCCAGTGTTCGGACGACCATAAAGATGATCGTCGACTATCGATTTGGCCGGTATGGGGCGACGATGGTGGTCATAGTGGGTGAGGGATAACGGTTAAGGCATAAAAATCAAATAAATATTAATTAATTAAACAATCATAAAATGATTTATTTCTCTTTAATCATAATTATTATATGAATTGGATTATTTTTAAATCTCCATGTCAAATTCAATTCATATATTGTCCAATCTTGTGGATTATTTTGTTATAATATTTCAATATAAATTGATTGAAATTATATGTGGCCAAAGTAACCTCTATAATGTAGATTTATTTATTTTGAAATATTATAATATGTGTCTACTATTTATGAAAATATGATCGGCCCAAAGGAAGATTATTATTTGGTCAAATAATAGACATGTTAATTAGTGTACAGTAATTTTTAATTATTTTACATTATAAATAATAAGTCGGTCCAAAGAAAGACTTACTATTTGAAAAAAATTTAATTAATTAAGTATTTGATTACCATGTCAAGAGTACCATTTGTAATTGATATTTTGTCTAAAGATTAAATATCAATGTTGTGTTAGGTATCTTGTTTTAAGGCCCACCAGTATGTGAAGTATTTAATCATATCATATGTATGTTTATTTATTTATTTTATAATGATGATATGATTATGAATTGCGAGCATGATGTATTATCTTTTATTTGTTCAGTCAATACTTCTGCTTCTACTATATCTGTTAGTATCAATTCCATTCATGTGCTTAATGACACAAACTTCAAGAACTCGAAAGAGAATGTCATGATTGTTTTGGGTTGTATGGACTTGGACTTTGCGCTTCGGGAGGAACGACCTGTAGCTCTTACTGAAGGAGGTTCTGCCGATGAAAAGGCAAACATGGATAAATGGGATCGTTCTAATCGCATGAGTCTTATGATCATGAAACACTCTATTCCTGAAACCTTCCGGGGCTCTATGTCCGAGGAAAAAGTTGCTACTAAGTTCTTAGAGGAAATAGAACAACGTTTTGCAAAGAATGAAAAGGCCGAGACAAGTACTCTTTTGGCTAATCTTGTGTCCATGAAATATAAAGGAAAAGGGAACATAAGGGAGTACATAATGGAGATGTCTCATATCGCTTCCAAACTAAAAGCACTGAAGCTACATCTATCCGATGATTTGCTGGTGCATTTAGTTTTGATTTCTCTCCCTGTGCAATACAGTCATTTTAAGGTGAGTTATAATACTCAAAAGGATAAATGGACTCTTAATGAGCTCATATCTCACTGTGTGCAAGAAGAGGAGAGGATAAAGCGAGAAAGAATCGAAAGTGCAAACTTAGCAACTGCCTTCAAGGACAAGAAAAGAAAAAGAGGAAAAGAAGCTGCAGTTGGGACATCAAACAACAAGAAGCAAAAGAAACAGAATACAGAAATTAGATGTTTCTTTTGCGGTAAAGTTGATCACTTAAAGAAAGATTGTCCCAAGTACGCCAACTGGCGTATCAAGAAAGGTTCGCTTCTCAATTTAGTTTGTTCTGAAGCTAATTTGAGTTCTGTACCTAAACACACTTGGTGGATAGATTCTGGTGCTACTACTCACTTAAGTGTGTCTATGCAGGGTTGCCTGTGGAGCCGAAGACCAAATAATGCTGAAAGATTCATCTATGTGGGCAATGGTGAAACAGCGGCAGTAGAGGCTATAGGAACTTTTAGGTTGTTATTAAAGACAAGTCATTATTTGAATTTGGAAGAGACTTATGTTGTACCGTCTTTTAGACGGAATTTAATTTCAGTTTCTCTTTTGGACAAATTTGGTTACTATTGTTCATTTGGAAATAATAAATTTAGTCTTTTTCATAATTCAAATCTCATTGGTACTGGTTCTTTATCTTTACATGACAACCTATATTTATTGGATACTATTGTCTCATTTAATGAAACCTTGCACACAAGTTCACGTGGTACAAAATGAAAATTAATTGATAAAGATTCTGTCACACTATGGCATAAGCGTTTTGGTCATATCTCTAAAGAAAGAATTCAAAGACTTGTGTCGGATGGAATCCTTGATCCTCTTGATTTTACAAATTTTCAAATTTGTATTGAGTGTGTAAAGGGGAAACAGACAAACACAAGAAAATTAGGTGCAAACAAATGCTTGGATGTCTTAGAACTAATTCATACTGATATTTGTGGATCATTTCCTACAGTTTCATGGAATGGCCAAGAGTATTTTATTACGTTCATAGACGATTATTCAAGATATGGGTACCTATATTTAATCCATGAGAAGTCTCAAGCATTAGACGTATTTAAGATATTCAAAGCTGAAGTTGAAAATCTACTTGGCAAGAAAATTAAAGCCGTCAAATCTGACCGTGGTGGAGAATACTATGGCAAGTACGATGGATCTGGTGAACAACGTCAAGGACCTTTCGCAAAATACCTAGAGGAATGCGGTATCGTCCCGCAATACACAATGCCGGGCAAACCCAGCATGAATGGTATTGCTGAAAGACGAAATAGGACGCTTAAGGATATGGTAAGAAGTATGATTAGTCATTCTTCTTTGCCAGAATCTCTCTGGGGAGAAGCTTTAAAAACTGCGGTTTATATCCTCAATCGGGTTCCTAGCAAAGCAGTAGCAAAAACCCCTTATGAACTATGGACAGGAAAAAAGCCAAGCATTAAGCATCTTCATATTTGGGGTTGTCCAGCAGAGGCAAGACTTTGCAAGCCTCTTGAAAAGAAACTGGACTCTAGAACTATAAGTTGCTACTTTGTTGGTTACTCTGAGCGCTCAAGGGGTTTTAAATTTTATGTTCCTACTACTAAGAATATTTTCGAGACAGGAAATGCAAGATTTCTTGAGGAAGTTGAGTTTGTGGAGGGAGATAAGGTTAGAAATATTGCCTTTGAAGAGGAATTTGTTAATATTCCATTTATTGCAATTGATAATGGTCAATACGTTATTCAAAATGCAAATTTGGATAATCAAGACAATATAGAAGAACCACAAAATATAGAAACAACTCCTGTAGTGCAAACTCAACAATCTGAAGAAAATATGCCATTACGAAGATCCACTAGAGAAAGGAGAACTGCAATTTCGGATGACTATTTTGTTTTTCTCCAAGAACATGAAAATGATATAGGCATGGTGGATGATCCAATCAACTTTCATCAAGCCAAACAAAGTCCCAATTCTCCAAAGTGGATAGATGCAATGAATGATGAGATGAAATCCATGATGGAAAATGACGTTTGGGATCTCGTTGAATTGCCTGAAGGTGTCAAACCTATTGGTTGTAAATGGATATTTAAAACCAAAAGGAATTCGAAAGGCAATATCAAGAAATATAAGGCACGTCTAGTTGCCAAGGGGTTCATTCAAAAGGAAGGCATCGATTATAAAGAGACTTTCTCTCATGTTTCAACGAAAGACTCTTTTAGAATCATAATGGCACTTGTAGCTCATTTTGACTTAGAGTTACATCAGATGGATGTTAAAACTGCGTTTCTTAATGGTAACATTGATGAAACGATATACATGACGCAACCAGAAAACTTTTTATCAGGCGACCCAAAGAAAATGGTTTGCAAACTAAAGAAATCTATCTATGGTCTCAAACAAGCTTCTCGTCAATGGTATCACAAATTTCACCAAGTAATTATCTCATTTGGTTTTGAGGTAAACAAAGTTGATGATTGTGTATATCATAAGTTCAGTGGAAGTAAATACATATTTCTGGTATTATATGTCGATGATATCATACTTGCTAGTAGCGATATAGGCTTATTGCACGAAACCAAGAGATATCTGACCAATAATTTTGAGATGAAAGATCTTGGGGACGCCTCTTTTGTATTAGGTATACAAATACATCGAGGTCACCATCGATGCATTCTTGAGTTATCACAAAAGAGCTATATCGAAAGAATTCTTGATAGATTCGGCATGAAAGGACGTTCTCTAGGAGACACTCCTGTTGCTAAGGGCGATAAATTTAGTTTGAGTCAATGCCCTAGAAATGAGTTGGAACAAAAGGATATGCAAAAAATTCCTTATGCATCAATTGTAGGAAGTTTGATGTATGCCCAAGTATGTACGCGTCAAGATATTGCGTTCATTGTAGGAATGTTAGGCAGATATTTATGTAATCCAGGGATGGATCACTGGAAAGCAGCCAAACGAGTTATGCGTTATTTGCAAAGAACAAAAGATCACTTGCTCACTTATCGGAAATCAGATAATTTGGAGATCATTGGGTATTCTGATTCTAATTTTGCTGGATGCCAAGATAGTAAAAGATCCACTTCAGGCTATATTTACTTGTTAGCCGGAGGGGCTATTTCATGGAAAATTGCTAAGCAGACACTCATAGCTTCATCCACTATGGCGGCAGAGTTTGTTGCTTGTTACGAGGACATCTAATCATGGGATATGGTTGAGAAATTTTGTCACCAGGCTGCGTGTTGTGGATAACATTGGAAGACCGTTAAAGATATATTGTGACAATAATTCGGCAGTACTTTATTCCAATAACAACAGAAGCTCTTCGAAATCGAAGCATATAGACATTAAGTTTCTTGTTGTTAAAGAAAGAGTTCAGAGTCATCAAATTACTATAGAACATATTGGGACAAACTTTATGATTGCGGATCCGCTTACAAAAGGATTACCACCTAAGGTCTTTCACGAGCATACTGCTCATGTGGGTGTTGTACTATTTGATGATGTACATGTTTAGTGGGAGTTTGTATTTTGATGTTCTTTGGTACATATATACATTTTTATGTTTGTGTTCTGCAGAATAAATTATTTGGTCCAATTCTTAAACTCTGAATGTTACTTATGATTTATTTGATCTCATTAAAGAATATTGTTGGACTAGTTGGAATTAGCCATGTTGATCACATAGCATGTAATTTCCATGCTACACATCCATACTTGATCTATGTCATTGAATATATCAATAAGGTGACCATTGATGGATCCAATTACGAATAAATGTAACAAAGATCGCTTTGATTCCATTCTGATATATTAGATGGACCAGATTGTTGCTAAGAAAATTGGATAGTTAATTTTTCGCATTCAAGTCCATATAATATAATTGATCAAGAAACATATGAAGCCCAAGTGGGAGATTGTTAGAAATATTATTTTCTACAATGAGCTTACATATTTAAATAACAATTATATTATATATACTGTAGAACCCGTTAAACCAGACTACGTATAAGCCATGCATAATTTCTAGTATTTAAATTAAAAATGATGTCTTTATTTTTTTGAGGCATTTTAAAGTTATTTAGTCTTGATTATTTATTTTAAATCGCATGAGTATAGTTTTATCTTTTCAGTTAAATAAGCGAGGCCGGACTGGAGTTGGAGTAATGAGATAAATTTTAATAATGAGAAAATATTCCTAGACTTAATTTAAGATAAAGAATAATTTATTTCAATATAAAAGAATGGTTAAGGATTTATTTAATTAACTTGAGATAAGTAGTAAATAAATTCTTTATGTCCAATAATTTAATAAAAAGCCTAAATTAAAATATGTGACCAATGGAGATAAGTTAATCTAGGCTTATTCTATTTAAGAAATTGTAACTTAACATGTTAGTAAATTTAATTTAAAAAATTTGCCATGCATGCAAGATAATTTCTACCCCAAATTAATTTATTAATTCACTAAAATACTTAATGGGTAGATAAAACTTTAAAGAGTTAAAATTCAATAATTAAGCAAATTTTTCCCTCCATTTTAATCCTAGAATTCGGCCATCACCATTAGGATATTTAAAAAGTTTGACAACTTATTTCCCTTGATTCTTTCCTTATCTATTTTTTTTGGTAGAAAATCCCTCACCTTTTAATCATCAATAATTATCAATTAAGCAATATTCTCCCTTATTTTGAATGATAAAATCGGCCCCCTCACTCCATCAAATCCCATAATATATTATATCTTTTCATATCTAACAAACAATTAGGATAGCAAGATTCATTTTCCTCTCAGTCTCCCTTTTTATTTAATAAACTTCCCTTCATTCCCTAGTCATTTCCCTCCCCATAATTCTCGAAATTCAGTAGGTTTTCAGAGAGAAAAACCGTGAGCCTTCATAGGAATAACAAGAGAGAAAAGTAGAAGCAAAAGAAGAACGCTCCGTCTCCGCCGCGCCGTGTCGTCGCACTAGTTTGTTTTCTTATTCATAAAAAATTTCAGGCATGTATATGTTATTTATTTGCTCTTCAATCAATTCATATAATGATTTTTAAGCATCACATGTGCATGATTTTTAATTACAAAACCGAAATAAGGCAGAAACTATTTCGAAAGTTGCACAGATTTTCTCGGCCGATTTGCATGCTTCACGCTGGTATTTGTTTTGATGGTTTCAGGGTCGGCTCGATTTCTAGGGGCTCAAAGATGCTTATGGTCATGTCCTAAGGTACGTTAGGGTCAGGTTTGATCAAGGGTTCAAGCCCCAAAATCAGTGAGCAAGAAACAGGTGCCATAGTCGAGACTCATTTGCTGTCAATGGCTTGCTTGGGTTAGTGTTCGAGCCATGGCTGGCCAAGGCTGGTAGCCATGGCTAGGACCCTTCCCTAGCAAGCATAGGACGTGGTCAAGTCGGCCTTAAGTGTCTTGAGTCATGTCCCAAGCCGGTTGGACAGCAACAACGCAAGTCCCTTCAGTTTCAGTTTTTCTGCATTTCGTTTGTGTGTGTGAAGCTTCGGCTTCTTGGTTTGTGTGGATCTTGGTTGGTTTTTAGCCCTTAGCCATGGTTCATACAATACCTCATGATGTCTAGATCATGCCATGGTCGATTACATGGCCACTGGAATGATACATGACAGCCAAACAATTGAAACACCCCACGCGAGCCATATGCGTTCTCGGGTGGAGCCTGTGAGTTGTTTCGGGTGTTGCATGGATTGTGGTTGGCCTAGAGCCCTTAGCCATGGTTCATGCCATACCTTAGGATATTGGTAAGAGGCTCTGGTCGGTGGTTCAAGCCCCAATGGCCGATAGTCTCGAAAACGAAGAAAAGAAACGCAACAGCTGCTGCTGTATTTTTGACAGCAGCTGTAAGTCCGGTTCAGAGGTCACGTATGAGTTCTTGGTTGGCTTTTAACCTATGGCCTTAGACTGGACAGTACCTAATTGAGTTAGGAAGGTCATGTTTTTGGCCGTTTGTAATTTGGTTAAGTCTAGAGGTCGTACCAGAATTTACGGTGCAGTGTGCCAAAGTGACTCTCGAAAGAGCGTTTCATGATTTTGGCCTCCATGCACAATTTTCGTGTATTACAGCCCTTGGTAATTATTTTCCAATATTTTAGATGTATTTTAATCATGACTAAATGATGGTTCGATGTTGGTTCAGGTTGGTACGGAGTCATGGTTAAATATTAAGTTTGTTGGGCGTAATAGTACACGTTTTTAGTTCGATTTTTGATATGTTGGTCAGTCAAGTTATTTGCATGTTTTTCATGTTAGAATTAGGTCGCAACGAGCCTGGGAACGATCTAACCCAATTGGTAAAAGAACTCAGGAATTTAATTATATTACGTGCATAAAAATATAAAATGTTCATTTTTGAGATATATGCGATATTGCTTGTGGCCACCTCACGCTCATGGGATTGCAGCTTATCATGGGATTATTACTTCATCCGGTGGCTACTGACCTGTTCATGTTCATGTATGGGTACGGATATCCAGTCCAAGGGCTGTGATGATCTCTACCGCCCAGTATACTGTGGTTTAGTCTGATCAGACGATTCAGTTCATGTTATGAGCCACTTGCGTAGAACATAATCTCAACAGAAAATTATGATATGCTATTTTATGACAGGGCTCTATCGAGCAAACATTTCACTTACGATTTTTCAGTTATGCACGTATTTATAGTTATTCATGACACGATTTTCACGTTACGCTCTATGATATGATATTTTACGTTACGCCAGATTGTACGATATTTTTACTTGTTATCCATGATATATGCATGCTGAGTCTTTAGACTCACTAGACTTGATTGTTGTAGGTACTGATGAGGTCGGGACCTAGGACGGGGACCACTGAGCCATCTTGGGTCGGCAGTAGTAGGAACCCGAGGACCTCATTTTCAGCACTTACTATTTTTATTCCAAACTCAGTTTTTATTTTGTTGAATTATTTTAAGTTGTTATTTTGAAAACATTATTTACTTCTGCTGCTACTTTAAGAATTGAATCTTTTTATCAGTATATTTTATGAATGAGACATTTTATTTATTTAAAGAGAAAATTTTAAATTATTCCGCAAATTTTCAAGTACGAATTTCGGGCCCCTCCATATACTATCTAATTAATTTTGAGTCTAATAAGTGATTTATAAAATCTACTCAATCATATATTTAATGTATGGAATTTAATGTGTAGAAATCATATAGTATTAGGATTGATGGGATTCTAGTGAAAGGGTGCCATTTAATGTGGTGTTTGGCAAGGGACACAGTTACTTTGCTAAGTCTACATTGAAGGGACATGTTGAATGGTTGTAGTCCCCAAACCAAATCTATATATATACATGTAGTTATTCTTCCTTCCCCATTCAAGAGAGGATTAAGGAAATTCTAATAGGAATCAAAAGTGAGAAACTTGTTGATCCATTGAGGAATTAAGGAGATTTGGTTGTGGAAGGCTTCATCCAAAACACATTTGCTATTATGGATTACGTTATGTTTTATAGTATTTATTCTGATAATTTGACATGAATGTTTAAAGATCTTGTTGTGGTTATGAATCTAAAGTGCCAACAAATAAAGTTTACAAGCTTCATCAACTAAGTCGGAAACTCTCCATTCACCCAACTAAATGGTGTAGGAGAGGAAGAAAAAAAAGAAGCAATGACATTTGCAATTACATTAGCCGATCTTTTTAAATGAATTAGATTTCATTGCTACAATCTCAATGTCTGAAATCCATATTCCTTCAAAATCCAGATATTCCTCCTCTCCTAAGACTGCTTGCTTTGCGAGAAGGGAATCCGCTTCTGTGAAAATCGAAGTGAGTATAGTTTTCCATATTAGATAGCTAGAAGCTCTCCCCCGAGTACTGATGGGGGTCTATTAATCTGCCTACCAAAAGTTAGAATGGCTTCACCATTAGAACCTCTAACAATTCCCCCAATGTCAAACGACTGTGTCAAGATTAAAGCATGCATCGAAATTCAATTTCCAGTAGTTGGCAATAGGCTGAGTCCAATAAAGAGACGAGTTCTGAGGTTCTGATTGTGCTGTCACCGTGTCACGTGCAAGGATATCTGCGCTTGCTTGGAATCGATAACCACCTTGTAAGGGGTTATTGTTATTGGATCTCGGTTTTCTTGTTCCCAAACACAACAGGAGTTTTAAAATTTTTATTTTATTTTGACAATCAAAAATCAAAATATATTTGTTTTGGGCACTCGTATGGTTTATTTAATCAAACATTCATAGGGCGTTAGAATTTTATATCTTTTGGTGAAATATTCACACGACTCCAACTATTTCGGGGTTAGCGGATATAGCTCTTGATGAATTCCCTACGAACGTTCTTCAGAAACTCTTTCTTTCAATCCTTCTATCAAGTCCACGACTGGAAGATTTGTTCCTCTTTCAAATAGCACTAGAATATTTGAAAGAAGTTTTTACGTGGGACATCGAAATTTTTGAGGTGGCTCAAACTTCTTTTGCAAAAAGGATGGCCGAAAATTTGAGGCTTGAGGAGTTGTGATTTTTGAAAATCACAATGGGGTTGGAGGCTAGGGTTATGGCTTGATTACTCCTATTTATAATTAAGCCATGACCTTATATTTATAATTAACATTAATGAGCTTGATTAATTAATTGTGCTAGTCCAACTAGTTTAATTAATTAATCAAAGTCCATTAAATTTTAATTATTAGTATGTTGGACTTGTACTGCTACAAGCCCATTAAACATACTTTTCACTATATTTAATTTAATATATAATAAACTCAACTTTTGAGCTTAATAAATTAAATTCATTATAAATTCAACATTTGAATTAATATTTAAATTATAAGTTCAACTCCTTGAATTTATCACATCCAAAAATTTAATATTTAATAAATTCAACTTTTGAGTTTAAGAAATTAAATTCTCAAATTTTATAAATTCAACTCATTGAATTTATTCTCTCAAAATTTAATTATCATAAATTCAACTCCTTGAATTTACTTTATTATAATATAAATTCAACTCCTTGAATTTATTCTCTCTCAACGGGAACAAAAGATCCAGTGCTTGTGTGACCCTCAATGGTTCAGGGATACAGCTAACCGTGGGTTCACAACTACTTGTGATTTAGGACATAATCTTTTATTCGGGCTACCCTTATTTGCCCCATTCTATGTATCAACAATTGATCATGAGAATGTCAGAAATCATATTTCTGATTAAACCCATCGAACCATGGTAAGAGCGTCTAGTAGCATCGCCCATGATTCCCTAGGTATCACTGATAGTGTCTGCAAGAACTAGTCGATTATGATTAGCGTACAGTACGTTTCCTTCATCTCATATATCCCGATCGAATCTGCAACCATTGGTTCATCGAGGGTTGCATAATAATTCGATAACTATGTGATACATATAAATAGTGGCATTGCATGTACTATTGGAGAACTCTTTTTCTAACGTACATCTCAAACTCTGACCAGAGATTCCACGCACTATTATTTCATCAGATCACATAGGATATCCACATCCGTAGGTGAGCGGTGAATTCCCGACTACAATGCACTGGCTCCTACATGTGTCGCAACTGTACCCAATCTCGCCACCTGATGGCTCTCATGGAGCCGTTAAACGAGTCAAAGCACATCCCTAGCATATAGAGCCTCAGTGAAGGATCGTTTGCTGAGCATCTTTCGGATGCTTCAAACAAAATATTCTCCAATGAGCTGTAGTAGCTCGTGTTCTAAGAATATTAACACCGATGAATTAAATCGAGTTTGGTTAAAAACCAAGCGGAAGAAACTCGAACTAATCCTTCGCGAAGAAAACTGTTATATTAGAAAATATTTTAACTTATGTAAACTGAATAACCGAAAATGGTATATTAGTTTTTGCATTCATCAGTTCAGTTATGGTGACAACTTAACTGACGGATACTCTAACTGATCCAAACAGTTTGAAAACAATAGTTAATCAGTTAAATACACAAGATATGTTTATTGATGTTCGGAGACTTCAACTGCTCCTAGGTCACCCCTTCTACCGCCTCGGGTAGGATCCACTAGAAGACTTTGATTTATACAACTCTTTGTACAAACCCACTCAGCTAGGACTTACACTACTGCCTAAACTGAACTCCTAGCTACGACTAAAGGACAGCACCTTCCAGCCAACACTTCTTTAACGTCTATGTGTCAAAGACTACATACACAAGTTTAACGTCTTTGTGCAAGACTGTATTTGAGTTGTTGAGAAAATTTGTGTGTAAGAACTGAACAAGGATGTTCTCACACACTGAGGGAAAATGACTTCTAAACTAAGCAGATAACACGTTAAAGTGTCCCTCTGGGCTGAATGCTTCTGAAAGCAGATGTGTAATGTGCGTGCCCTTTCTTTTCTCTCTTGAAGAAGCTTTTTGTATTGAATCTCGTTCTTTTTCTTCAGCTTCTTCTTGTAGTATATATTTCTATATTTGAGTCTTCATTGATCTTCTCTTTATATAGGCGGAAACAATGAACGTTTAGTGAGACTCATTTATTGTATCCGTGGCATCTTGAATTCATTTCTTGGACTTTATGTCTCGACTTTTCGACTGCCATCCTGAAACGTTTTGTCTTTAATGCTCTGATGCAACGTCCATTATTGTCCTTGGACTGGACAATGGCTTTGTACCTTCACGTACAGCTGGACTCCACTGAAAGAGTTTGTCTTCATCCATAACTGAAAGATTATGACTGATGCTTCGAATTGGTCAGCTGAATTGATCTTCAGTTGGGCTAGTGAAATCAGTTGACTCGTCAGTTGAACTGTGGGGACCCGGGCTCTAACTCGATTCTTTTTGGGATTAGTTGGATCTTTGCTAGAAAATGTGGGTCAAATTTTTGCTTTTAACATTAATTCAAATGTATATAAACATGCACAAGGTCTACATTTATTTTATTTCTACAAACATAATATACATGTCTCTGTCCAGTACATATTCAATAAACCAGTATTCAAATACAGTACATGACAAAAGTACAACTACTAGTACATCTGCTATGCCCGTGATCACCACGCTATATCCATCTCTCATCTCTGCTGCGACCCAGATCCTGCCCTACCTGTTATTATGCACACATACAGACACAACAACAGCCGAAAACTCCGGTGAGGATAAATCCCAGTATAAAACATGTGTACATGCATGTCATGTAGTTTCATACAAATCATAACACGTAATCAGTAATTATGACACATTAGTGAATACAGATAAAACAATCTGACTCTTACTCTTTAACTCGACTCGTATCTATGTATAGGGATCCCGGTGTGAATAAGATGTAACAGGTCTCCCACCTACTCTCCCAATCGTGGTGGCGTTACATCTTATTCCTAAACTTCGGTCTGGTCTGTATCGAAATCTACAATCGGAGTGAATCTGATCCGAAGCATCGATATCACCGAACGTTTAGAAAATTGGCGTATCTACCAATGACACTCCTATCTCAGTACATATATATAAATCAATATAAAGTACAAATAGAACAAGTATGTGATTTTGTTGGGAAACTCAAATTGAATCTCGTTTGAGTTGTGTCTTCCCCAAACAAACATGAATTATACCTTTCGTTGTACAATCTTTATCGTGATCAAAGTCTCGATGTCGAATCTGTCAATATCAAATCTGAAATGGCAATTGTTGAATGTTCAATATCAATTCACAACTCAAATCGATACATGTACACATCAATATTCAATCTCGGTACATTTCGACGGCATAACAGCGTTGTTTCTCGATACCGATCAAATCAACACAATATAATCAATATCAACAATTCACCATTCTCTTCATAACACACTCTACACTCTGAAATCTGAACATGTTCAATCATAACTACGTTGGAATTTCATAACAATTGCATACGATAATATTTCTTCGATCCGGCTACGAATATACGATCACCAACTTCACAAGCACACATAATCTAGTGAAATTCACAATTTCCCCAATCACAATATCTCAAATCATGCAGGAAATGAATGAAACTTACATCCTTAGCTAGCCCTTGAAGAGAGGAGCTCAAAACCGAAATTGGATTTAAGTTTGGATGGCTAAATCTTGCACAAACTCAATTATAGAATGGAAGGAACTTTGAAGCTTTCCTGCTAATGGTCTCGGTCCTCTGGTTGCTGAAATGGGAAGGAAAGAATGCTAACACCTCATATATATATCATGATGTTGAGGGACAAGTGTCATATTTTTCAAGTAACACGCATGACCGCGGGTGCGGTAGTTCATGAACCGCGGCTGCGCTCAAGCTTTGGCAGTCCATCCAAATTTGCATAAACGTCGACTGCGGTTGCGGTCAGTTCTGCACCGCGGGTGCGGTGTTGCTTCGTACCAAAATTCCTACCCTACTGGCCATTAACCGCGGGTGCGGTATCTACTTAGTGCGGGTGCGCTGACTCTACTGTAATCAACATGGAACCCTACTGTCCAACAACCGCGGGGGCGGTAGAAAAGTTGGCGCGGGTACGGTGGCTCATCAATGCAACATTTCATAATTTCATTCTATCAACCTACAATTTTTGGGCATTACATTTCTCCCCCTCTTAGATATGAGTTCGTCCTTGAACTCGCAAGCAATCAATACCAATCATAGATACAAGATGCAATATAATCAAAACTGAATAAATACTCACATCATAGGAATAACTCGGGATATCTCTGTCTCATCTCTGATTCTGTCTCTCAAGTCGCTTCTTCAATGCCATGACGACTCCACTGGACTTTCACTAGCGGAATAATCTTCGTTCTGAGCTGTTTTTCTTTTCGATCCAAAATTTGCAATGGTTGCTCAAAATAACTTAAAGTCTGATCTAGTTCGGCTTCGTCAGGCTGAATGACATAAGAAATATCTGGCATATATCTACGCAACATCGATACATGAAAAACGTCATGTATCCCAGATAAAGAAGGAGGAAGAGCCAGTCGATATGCTCGATCGCCAATCTTCTCAAGAATCTCGTAAGGACCGATGTATCTAGGAGACAATTTCCCGCGTTTTCCAAATCTGACAACGCCTCTGAACGGAGAAATCTTCAAGAATACTCTGTCTCCCTGTTCAAATACTAACGGTCTACGTCTAATGTTCGCATACTTGGCTTGCCTATCCTGTGTCGTTTTCATTCTCTTCTGAATGATCTTCACCTTCTCAGTCATTTCACGAATCATGTCAGGTCCAAGTTCTGGTACCTCATATATATCATCCCAATACAACGGAGATCTGCACTTCTTGCCATTCAAGGCTTCAAATGGAGCCATCTCAATGCTCGTCTGATAGCTGTTGTTGTACGAGAATTCACAAAGTGGCAGTGAATCTTGCCAACTAGTGCCAAAGTCTAGCACTACAGCTCTCAACATGTCCTCTACCGTCAGGATAGTCCCGTTCTGACTGTCCATCTGTCTGGGGATGATAGGCAGTACTTAGGTGCAATGTCGTACCTAAAGCCTGCTGCAAACTATGCCAAAAGTGTGAAGTGAATCGTGGAATCACGATCTGATACGATAGACTTCGGCACACCATGTAATCTGACTACCTCTCGGACATATATCTCAGCCATCTGATCGTGTCGGTATGTCATTCTATATGGAATAAAACACGCTGATTTGGTTAATCTGTCAATAATGACCCAAATCGCATCACAGCCCCGGGATGATCGAGGTAACTTCGTCACGAAATCCATGGAAATGTGATCCCATTTCCACTCAGGAATAGATAAACTCTGAAGTAAACCTCCGGGCTTCTTTCTCTCGGCCTTTACCTGTTGGCAATTCAAGCACTTAAACACGAATTCTGCAATATCTGACTTCATCTGTTTCCACCAGAATTGTGTCTTCAAATCGTTGTACATTTTCCTGCCACCAGGATGAATACTAAACCGACTAAAGTGAGCTTCTGACATAATCTGTTGTTTCAATTCTGGAACATCTGGCACAACAATTCGGTTATTCACATACAGAACAAAATCATGTACCTGATACTCAGACTGATGTCTTGATCTGACCATATCAATCGACTTCTGCACATCCTGATAAGTTCTATGGGCTTCCTTCATTCTCATAATCAAATCTGGCTCAACTTGAATCGTAGCAAGTTTCAATGGTCTACCATCTGTGTCAAATACTAAACAAGACAAACAGCAATCTTCAACTAAATTCGAAACACCTATCGTCGATAAGGATAGGACACATACCTTTCGACTCAAGGCATCTGCTGCTGCATTTGACTTCCCTGGGTAATATTTGATTTCGCAATCAAAATCTTTCAACAAATCAAGCCATCTACGCTGTCTCATGTTCAATTCTGACTGAGAAAACAGATACTTCAGGCTCTTGTGATCAGAGTAGATCTCAAATTTCTCGCCATAAAGATAGTGACGCCAGATCTTCAATGCAAAAACAATAGCCGCCAATTCAAGATCATGAATTGGATATCGGGTCTCGTGTGGCTTCAGCTGTCTAGAGGCATATGTGATCACATGTCCTCGCTGCATAAGAACACATCCTAACTCTCTGTCAGATGCATCACAATACACAACGAAATCACCAGTACCTGAAGGAATCATCAAGACAGGTGCACTGGTCAGCCTCTTCTTCAACTCTATGAAGCTAGACTCACAATCCTCAGACCACACAAACGGTGCATTCTTCTGTGTCAACTGGGTAATCGGTTTCGCAATGCTGGACAAATCTTTGATGAATCGTCGATAGTACCCTGCCAGACCCATGAAACTGCGTATCTCAGGCACCGAAGTCGGTCTCAGCCAACTGATCACAGCTTCAACTTTATTCGGATCCACAGAAATACCGTCTCCAGATATGATATGACCCAAGAAGACAATCTGTCTCAGCCAAAACTCACACTTTGACAGTTTAGCAAATAATCTTTCACTTCTCAACGTTTGCAACATAATTCTCAAATGATTGGCATGTTCATTTAGATTCTTAGAATAAACCAAGATATCATCAATAAAAACAATCACAAACTCATCCAAATACCTCTGAAAGATACGGTTCATCAATCCCATAAACACCGCTGGAGCATTCGTTAAACTAAAAGGCATGACAACAAACTCATAATGTCCATACCTGGTTCGGAATGCTGTCTTCGGTATGTCAACATCTCTAACTCTAATTTGGTGATATCCCGATCAGCAAATCAATCTTGGAATAGATAGATGATCCCTGTAACTGATCAAATAAATCGTCAATACGTGGAAATGGATATTTATTCTTCACCGTTGCTTTATTCAGTTGCCGGTAATCGATACATAATCTCATGGAACGATCTTTCTTGCGCACGAATAGCACTGGAGCACCCCAAGGAGATACACTGGGTCTGATATATCCCTTGGATAGAAGATCTTCTAACTGTGCTTTCAATTCTTTCAACTCTATCGG
The DNA here is from genome assembly GCF_025594145.1 of Primulina tabacum. Lineage (NCBI taxonomy): Eukaryota > Viridiplantae > Streptophyta > Magnoliopsida > Lamiales > Gesneriaceae > Primulina > Primulina tabacum. The sequence goes on from NC_134558.1 coordinate 7,499,029, forward strand.
CGCCATCCTATACGGAGCTCGAGATATAGGAACGGTACCTGGAATAAGATCAATACTGAAATCTACCTCTCGGGCTGGGGGTAACCCTGGGATCTCATCTGGAAATACATCTGTAAACTCCCGTACCATTGGCGAATCTGCCAATGCCGGGCTCGATTTCTGTAGGTCTACAGAATAAATAAGGAACCCCTCTGCTCCTTTCTGCAGCAATCTACTCATAGTCAAAGCAGACACTAAGGGAATCCGAGATCTGGAACCCTTACCGTAGAATTTCCACTCTTCTGTCATTTCAGGTCTGAATCTGACAATCTTGTGAAAACAGTCTACGGTAGCTCTGTACTTGGTTAACATGTAAATCCCGACAATACAATCAAAATCAGATAAGCCAAGTACAACACAGTCTATAATCAATCTCATGTCCCTCAAACTGTAGTACACAATGTCTAACTGATGTCACAGATATCAACCCACTTCCTAACGGAGAAGTAACAGACACTACAGCAGACAATGACTCGACAGGCAATGCATGTATCAATGCAAAATGTTCAGAAATAAATGTATGGGATGCACCTGTGTCTATCAACACATATGCAGGATAACCGCAATGAAAACAGTTACCTGCAATCACATCGTCTGGCGCATCCTGGGCCTGCTCCTCTGTCAGGGCGAACACTCGAGCTCGCTGTCTGGGAGGTTGGCTCACTGTCTGGCTACCTCTGGCTCGGGACTGAGTTGGTGCAGGTGGCGGTTGGAAGGAATGAACAGATGATGCTTGCCGCTCCGGCCGAGATACTGAACCAGATGCCCCAATACTCTGAGCTTGTTGTGCACCTCTCTGTGGACAGACTCTGGCAAAGTGCCCCTGCTGTCTACAAATATTGCATCGGCCCATGACTCCCTGACACTGCTCAGTGGCATGCCTACCTCCACAAGAACTACAGTACACACCTGTATACTCGGTACTCTGGCCGGGACCTCTCTGTCGTGACCCACTGGAGCTCGACGAACTGCTCCCTGATCTCTTGAACTGTTTACCTTTAGCTTTCAACGAATCTTTCTTGCCATTACTACTGCTTCCACTATCAAATCGAGGAGGAGGTGGTGGAAATTGTGCGGCGGGCTGTGGCGGTCTCTGACTCTGAGCACTATAGGAAACTCCTCGCTGCCTGATCAAGCCAGCCTCTGCTCCTTTTGCTCTGTTCAGTGCATCAGAAAAGGTATTGGGTCGTCCCGTGTTCACCAAAGTAAAAATATCCGGATTCAAACCATTGATGAATTGATCGGCGACCGCTTCATCATTTTCTGCCACGTGTGGCGCAAATCGAAGCAAAGAAGAAAACTTGGCAACATACTCTTCTATGTTCCACTGCCCCTGTCTCAAGTTGGCAAATTCGGCCCCTTTGTCTTTTCGATAGGAGACTGGAAAGAAACGTTGATAAAATTCATCCTTGAATACCTTCCAAGTAATATCAATACCTCTATGCTCCAATGCTCGTTTCGTGGTAAGCCACCAACTCTTGGCCACTTCTTGTAACTGATGCCCATTCAACTTCACTCTTCGTTCATCTGTATAGGCAAGAGATTCAAACAGCATCTCTATATCTTCTAACCAGCTCTCACAATTTACTGCATTCTCCGTGCCCTTCAAAGTCGGGGGATGGAATGACTGAAACCTCTTTAATAACGTCTCCATAGGTGTAGCTGTCACATCCATCTGAGTACCTGACGTACTACCCTGTTCTGGCACTTGACCTGCAGCTGGTTGTGGTATTCTTCTAGGCGGCATATCTCTGATCCAGAATCGGTTCTGATTCAGTCTTTACAAGCACATGCTGTAAATCAATTCAGATAACAATACAACATGTAATAGGGAAAGCAATAAATCATGCTAGCACATCAAAAGCAAGGAAGAAGACTCGATCTACCCCGCTCATTCTATTCTATCTCAGTCTACATAACCTACTGCTCTGATACCACCTGTTGTGGGGACCCGGGCTCTAACTCGATTCTTTATGGGATTAGTTGGATCTTTGCTAGAAAATGTGGGTCAAATTTTTGATTTTAACATTAATTCAAATGTATATAAACATGCACAAGGTCTACATTTATTTTATTTCTACAAACATAATATACATGTCTTGTCCAGTACATATTCAATAAACTAGTATTCAAATACAGTACATGATAAAAGTACAACTACTAGTACATCTGCTATGCCCGTGATCACCACGCTATATCCATCTCTCATCTCTGCTGCGACCCAGATCCTGCCCTACCTGTTATTATGCACACATACAGACACAACAACAGCCGAAAACTCCGGTGAGAATAAATCCCAGTATAAAACATGTGTACAATGCATGTCATGCAGTTTCATACAAATCATAACACGTAATCAGTAATTATGACACATTAGTGAATACAGATAAAACAATCTGACTCTTACTCTTTAACTCGATTCGTATCTAAGTCTAGGGATCCCGGTGTGAATAAGATGTCACAGGTCTCCCACCTACTCTCCCAATCGTGGTGGCGTTACATCTTATTCCTAAACTTCGATCTGGTCTGTATCGAAATCTACAATCGGAGTGAATCTGATCCGAAGCATCGATATCACCGAACGTTTAGAAAATTGGCGTATCTACCAATGACACTCCTATCTCAGTACATATATATAAATCAATATAAAGTACAAATAGAACAAGTATGTGATTTTGTTGGGAAACTCAAATTGAATCTCATTTGAGTTGTGTCTTCCCCAAACAAACATGAATTATACCTTTCGTTGTACAGTCTTTATCGTGATCGAAGTCTCGATGTCGAATCTGTCAATATCAAATCTGAAATGGCAATTGTTGAATGTTCAATATCAATTCACAACTCAAATCGAGACATGTACACATCAATATTCAATCTCGGTACATTTCGACGGCATAACAGCGTTGTTTCTCGATACCGATCAAATCAACACAATATAATCAATATTAACAATTCACCATTCTCTTCATAACACACTCTACACTCTGAAATCTGAACATGTTCAATCATAGCTACGCTGGAATTTCATAATAATTGCATACGATAATATTTATTCGATCCGTCTACGAATATACAATCACCAACTTCACAAGCACACATAATCTAGTGAAATTCACAATTTCCCCAATCACAATATCTCAAATCATGCAGAAAATGAATGAAACTTACATCCTTAGCTAGCCCTTGAAGAGAGGAGCTCAAAACCGAAATTGGATTTAAGTTTGGATGGCTAAATCTTGCACAAACTCAATTATAGAATGGAAGAAACTTTGAATGCTTTCCTGCTAATGGTCTCGGTCCTCTGGTTGCTGAAATGGGAAGGAAAGAATGCTAACACCTCATATATATATCATGCATGTTGAGGGACAAGTCTTATATTTTTCAAGTAACACGCATGACCGCGGGTGCGGTAGTTCATGAACCGCGGCTGCGCTCAAGCTTCGGCAGTCCATCCAAATTTGCATAAACGTCGACCACGGGTGCGGTGTTGCTTCGTACCAAAATTCTACCCTACTGGCCATTCACCGCGGGTGCGGTATCTACTTAGCGCAGGGTGCGCTGACTCTACTGTAATCAACATGGAACCCTACTGTCCAACAACCGCGGGGGCGGTAGAAAAGTTGGCGCGGGTGCGGTGGCTCATCAATGCAACATTTCATAATTTCATTCTATCAACCTACAATTCTTGGGCATTACATGAACTGATTTCTCTCTTGTTCAGTTGGATTGATCAGCTGGGTTTCTTCATCAGTTGAACTCCTTCGGCTGGCCAGGCTTATGAGGTTCTCCTGCTGAACCACCTATCAACTGGACAATCAGTTGGACTGCTGAATTGACGTAAGAGTTAGACTGATTCAGTTTGTGCGATCAGTTGGGTCTTCAGTTTGCGATGTAAATAGTTCGTGAGTGATCCTAGAAAATAAATTCTTTCTAAAATCAAATACTCAGAATAAAACTTATTCAAGAAAGCAACAAAAACGTGATGCCAAAACTGAAGCAATGAAAACAATCTTCAGCCAACTTCGTCATGGATGTTGTTTATAGATGTTGCCAACATTCAAGGCAACACGCGATATCTGCACTTCTTAACAACATCGTCCTTGAGAATTGTTTTTCACTGAAGCCACACCTTTCGTATCCTAGTTTCTCTTCTTTATAAGATATCTCCACTAGGAAACTTATTCCACAAGGAAGGTAGAGTTTTATTAGGAACAAAATTTTCTTTTGAACATTGCTACCATATTAAGATAATATTTGCATAATTATCTCATTATCTAGAAATGCAAAATTTTATTAAATATTATACTCAATCAAATCAACAAGGAAAAGATAATATTAGGAAAATCATTTAAATTAAGAATTTATATTTCCCTTCAATATCCTTTTTGCCTTTCTGAACAAAATGAGATCAAACCTATTTATCTATATTAGCTCAAGTCATCTCCTCCTGAATTCGAGAATTTTCTCCCCTTGAATTCGAGAATTTTTCTCCTCCTGAATAAAATAGAGTTAGCACTTGTGTTGTTAGTTTTGTTGGCAACACTTAAGCAAGATTACATCAATCACAGAGAGAAAACATAAATCCTAACAAACTTATAGAGCAAAAGAAGAGAAAAGAAACATCAACTCAACACACTCAGTTCCCATTCCCATTATCATCTTCAGCTTCATTGTCCTTGGTCCCCGATGGACCAGCTTCTCCAGCAGCAACAACAGTAGGCGTTTGAGTATCATCTCTGTTGGAAACTTAATTTCGGTGGTTTGACAAACTATGTGTTTAAATTTATTGGACTAACTGATCAAGAACTTGACAAGTTGCCTAACTGAAGATTAATGCGTAGTTTATCGAAGGTAACTGAAACCAGCTGAACTGAACTATCAAAGACAACTGACGGATCAGTTGGAAACTGATCAATTGATATATTCAGTTGAGAGCTTACCAGCATTTACTTATCAGCTGATCATTCAGCTGTACACGTCATCAGTTGAAAAGGACATTCAACCGACAACAGTACAAAGCAGAATGCAACTCGTAGTCGAACGCCGCATTTCAGAGCTTACAGTGTACGATTGTCAGAAGAATATTGACGTGGCAATCGAGGGATATAATGATTCAAATTATATTTAATGTTACCGTTGAAGAGAAGCCTATAAATAGGTGAGAAGAGAAGTTGAGCCATTGTTGTGACTTTGATTGTTGCACTCCCAAGAGCAGGTTGTCCACAAGTAGTATAATTCGGTGAGTCGAATATCGTATCCACAGAGAAGCTAAGGTAATTACAAATCCGAATATCGTATCCACAGAGAAGCTAAGGTAATTCTGGAATTCCCTTTTTCATTAGCAATCTCAATCTTTCACACCTACCTGCATAAATTTTTCTTAGAAAATTTTCAGAAACAGAGGAAAAATATTTACAAATTTTTGAGAGATTTTCATCCATTTTGAAAAGAAAAGAAATGATTTTTTTTATTTTTGTATCAGCAATTGTGGGAAACTGATTTAACCGGCTATGAGAGTCACGGAGTACCGTTAATCCGCCATTTAACCGGGAAAATAAAAAGATTAAGGAAACCTGAAATAAAAACAAACAAAATTAAATCCAACATAAAAATTTAGGGATCAGAAAGGGAAATAAACTCTTCTTGAAAGATTTCATTTTCTAAAAAGGGTTTAAGCCTTGTCCATTTACTTTAAAAACATCATCATTTTTAGGATTTTCAATATCCACAGCTCCATAAGGATACACATGCTTTACAACATATGAGCCTGTCCATCTTGATCGTAATTTTCCTGGGAATATGTGAAGTCGAGAATTATAAAGCAAAACTTTTTTACCAATCTCAAAAGATTTTCTAAAAATTGTTTTATCATGAAATGATTTGATTTTTGCTTTATAAATCCTTGAATTCTCATACGCATCATTTATGAGTTCATCAAGTTCATTAAGTTGCAATTTGCACAATTTGTTGCAATCATCTATGCTTGAATTAAAAGTTTTGATCGCCCAATAAGCTTTATGTTCCAATTCCACAGGCAAATGGCAATGTCTTCCATAAACCAACCTATAGGGAGACATATTTAATGATATTTTAAAAGCTGTTCGATATGCCCAAAGTGCATCATTAAGTCGCAGAGACCAATCTTTTCTATTTGAGTTAACAGTTTTTTCCAAAATTTTCTTTATCTCCCTATTAGCTAATTCAACTTGTCCATTTGTTTGAGGATGATAAGGAGTAGTTACTTTGTGAGTAATACCATATTTTTTCATTAATGAAGCAAATGGTTTATTAACAAAGTGAGTTCCCCCTATCACTTATCATGGCTCAAGGAATTCCAAATCTACTAAAAATATTTTCTTTCAAAAATTTGATGACGATTTTATGATCATTTATTCGACATGGAATTGCCTCTATCCATTTGGAAACATAATCAACCGCAACTAAAATATACAAGTATCCAAACGATGGTGGAAAAGATCCCATAAAATCAATTCCCCAACAGTCAAAGATTTCAATTTCAATGATAGGATTCAAAGGCATCATGTTTCTTTTTGAAATCGTACCCAATTTTTGACAATTTTCACAGATCTTGCAGATTCGTGGGTGTCTTTAAACAAAGTGGGCCAATAAAATCCACACTGCAAGATTTTTGCAGCCGTTTTCTTAGAAGAAAAATGTCCTCCGCATGCTTCTGAATGACAAAATTTAATGACACTACTTACCTCATTGTTAGGTATGAAACGTCGAAAAATTTGATCTGGACAATACTTGAACAGATACGGATCATCCCAATAAAAGTTTTTTACCTCATTCAAAAATTTTCTTTTATCTTGGGAACTCCATTGCGGTGGCATTTTTCCCGTCACAAGAAAATTTACTATGTTAGCAAACCAAGGTGTAGTAGTAACTGAAAATAGATGTTCATCAGGAAAATTATCGTTAATTGGTATCATTTCACAAGATGATCCTGTTACTAGTCTCGATAAATGATCGGCTACGACATTCTCGGTTCTTTTTTTATCTTTGATCACAATGTCAAATTCTTGGAGCAACAAATCCATCGTATCAGTCGTGGCTTTGCATCCTGTTTGGTCAACAAATATCTAATAGCAGAATGATCAGTAAATACAATAGTCGTTGATTCAATCAAATAAGAACGAAATTTATCTAATGCAAATATTACATCAAGTAGTTCTTTTTCAGTTGTGGAGTAATTCATTTGAGCATTGTTTAAAGTTCTACTTGCATAATATATCACGTAAGACTTACCGTTTCTTCTTTGACCCAGTACTGCACCGACTGCATAATCACTCGTATCGCACATGATTTCAAATGGTAAAGACCAATAAGGAGGTTGCATGATAGGAGCTGATGTTAAATGTCGAACGATTTTATCAAAAGCATTTTGACATTCTTGAGTCCACTCAAATGCAGTGTCTTTTGTTAAGAGGTTACAAATGGGTATAGAGATTGAACTAAAGTCCTTTATAAACCTCCTATAAAATCCAGCATGTCCCAAAAATGAGCGAATTTCTTTAATGGTTTTTGGATGGGGTAAATTGGCAATGACATCAACTTTGGCTTTATCAACTTCAATTTCATGAGATGACACGACATGTCCCAAAACAATCCCAGAAGTAATCATGTAATGACATTTTTCTCAATTTAAAATAAGACTTTTTTCCTCGCATCTTTTTAAAACTTTTTCCAAATTTTCACGACAATTATCAAATGTATTCCCAAAAACAGTTAAATCATCCATGAAAATCTCCAAAAAATTTTCAACCATGTCGCTAAAAATGCTTAGCATACATCTTTGAAATGTTGTTGGGGCATTGCATAATCCAAATGGCATCCTTCTAAATACAAATGTTCCAAAAGGACATGTGAATGTAGTTTTATCTTGATCTTCGGGCAATGGGAATTTGATAATAACCTGAATATCCATAAAAAACAGTAGTATGGATGACCTACTATTCTTTTTAAAATTTGATCCAAAATGGTAATGGAAAATGATCTTTTCTAGTGGCGTCATTTAATTTTCTATAATCAATACACATCCGCCAGTTAGATGGGACTCGACTTGTTAACAATTCACCTTTTTCATTTTTTATCACTGTGATGCCAGATTTTTTTGGAACTACTTGTGTTGGGCTTACCCACTTACTATCAGAAATAGGGTAGATAATCCCAACATCAAGTAGTTTGAGAACTTCAGTTTTCACAACATCTTTCATGTGTGGATTTAATCTCCTTTGTGGTTGTTGAGATGTTTTTGCATTTTCTTCTAAGTGAATTTTGTGATTGCAAATTAGTGGATTAATGCCCTTGAGATCTTTTAGTGTCCAACCAATTGCATTTTTATGTCTTTTAAGCATATCAACTAATTTACCTTGTTGATCACTTGCTAGTTTGGAAGAAATTACCACCGGATATGTTTCATCTTCTCCAAGAAATTTATACTTCAATTCTTCTGGCAAGGGTTTTAACTCCAATATGGGTGGTTCGTCTTTGTTCTCATATTTTGCCTCAAATTCTTTCTCTGATTCTGTTAACGAGTGATACCTGATAAAATCATTAAGATCAATTTCAATATTTTCTTTAACATTTTCAATTGAACAAATATTTAACTGATCACGAGTACTCCCTTCTTGAATGTTTTCTTCCACAAGAGTTTCAATAAGATTTTCATCTTCACTTTCATCTCCTTTGTCATGTGATTGCTTACAAAGATTAAAAACATTGAGGTCCAAGGTCATGTTACCAAATGACAACTTCATTATTCCATTCCTGCAATTTATAAGAGCATTAGAAGTTGCTAAAAATGGACGACCCAGAATTACAGGAATTGCATTACAAGCTTTGATAGGTTGTGAAATCGACAGGATATACAAAGTTATCAACTTGGACCAACACGTCTTCTACCATACCTCTTGGCACTTTAACAAATCTATCGGCAAGTAAAAGTGTTACCGAAGTAGATTTTAACTCACCTAGATTGAGTTCTTGATAAACTGAATATGGAAGTAAATTCACACTAGCTCCAAGATCAAGCAAGGCTTTTTTAATCTTTCGTTCTCCAATAATACATGAAATAGTAGGACAACTAGGGTCTTTGTATTTCAAAGTATTATTAATTTGAATGATTGCACTTACTTGTTCGGCTAAAAATGCTTTCTTTTTCACATTCAATTTTTTTTCACAGTGCACAAGTCTTTCAAAAATTTGGCATATGATGGTACCTGTTTTATTGCATCTAATAAAGGAATATTAACTTTCACTTGTTTAAAAATATCATATATATCAGAATTCAAATTTGATTTTTTTGTATTTTTCAATGCATGAGGGAATGGTGGTGACACTGTCTGTTGAACCTCCTCTTCGCAAGTTATGGGGTCCACATCCTTACCCTTTGGAGTTGATTTATCATCATCTTCACAATGTTCAAGAATGGATTTTTCCACAACCTTACCACTTCGAAGGATAATAACAGATTTTACCTGATCCATCGGTTGAGTTCCAGAAATTCCAGTTTGTGAATGATGATCCTTGGGATTAGTCTGTGGTTGTGAAGGAAATTTACCTTTTTCATGAACATTAAGTGCAGATGCAAATTTAGCAAGAGTATCTTTCAAATCTGTCATGGTTTGAGCATTTTGAGTATTGATAGACTCTTGCTTTGCAATGAAAGAATTCACTATATCTTCCAAATTCCTTTTAGGTGGAGGAACATAGTGTGCATAATTTTGAAAATTTTGTTGATTTTGGAAATGTGGTTGTGAAAATTGTGCAGCATTATCATTCCTCCAACTAAAATTTGGATGATTTCGCCAACCTGGATTGTAATTTTGAGAAAATGGTTCAAAATTTGGCCTTTTGAAATTGTTCAAAATATTGGCTTGTTCATGGAGACATTCTTTAAAAGAGGGCAAAGTGGGACAATCTTTTGTAGAATGATCACTTGTATCACAGATGTGACACACAATTTCTTGAACAGATTTTAATTGACTATTCTTTTTCAATTCAAGTGCCTCAACTTTTCTTGCCAAAGAGGTAAATCTAGCTTGGAGATCATGTTCATCTTTGAGGGTGTACATACCTCCACCAGATGTGGGAGATTGAATTTTGTTTGATGGTTCGATTGTATCTATAGTGTCCCAATTTTGAGCATTTTCAACTAATGAATCGAGATACTCAATTGCCTCGTTTGGATCTTTATCTTCAAATGTTCCATTACACATAAATTCAACCATTTGCCTATCTTTAGGTCTTAAGCCTTCATAAAATTGAGAAACAACTCTCCAAATTTCAAAACCATGATGTGGACAAAGATTAAGCAATTCTTTGTATCTATCCTAACACTGATAAAAAGTTTCTCCTTGTTTTTGAGTGAAAGTGATGATTTGCCTTTTGAAAGAATTTGTTCTATGAGATGGAAAAAACTTTTTCAAAAATTGTTGTTGCAATTCATCCCAAGTTCGAATGGATCCCGATATAAGATTTTGTAGCCAAATTTTAACTTTATCTTTTAAAGAAAAAGGAAAAAGCTTAAGTCGAATGATGTTCATGCTACAATTTAGATCATTATATGTATTGCACACTTCTTCAAACTCTCGTAAATGCATGTATGGATTTTCAGAATCTAAGCCATGAAATTTGGGTAAAAGTTGGATAATACCAGGCTTAAAATTGAAATGAGATGCATCAGGGGGAAAAACTAGACATGAAGGTGCACTAGTACGTGTAGGATTCATGTGATGTCTAAGTGTTCTTCGTCTATCATGATCATGTTGAGATTGAATTTCATCTTAATTTTCTTGGATGGGTTCTTCCGCCATGTTTTGTAAACAATAAAGGGTTATTTCGAATGAGTCGACCACTAAGTGTACGTGACCAAATGCTCATGCAAATTCAAATGAAAAAGAATAAAAACACACAAAAACAATAAAAATTCAAATAAAGAAAAATAAACTATAAACAAAATTAAATAGACTTGAAATTAAATTATACTTTCCCGGAAACGGCGCCAAAAACTTGTTGCGACTTTGATTGTTGCACTCCCAAGAGAAGGTTGTCCAAAAATAGTATAATTCGGTGAGTCCGAATATCGTATCCACAGGAAAGCTAAGGTAATTACAAATCCACCACAATATCTTTTTGTTTCTTTTTCTTTTAATGGTTTGAATCTTTAATTGGTAATTTTTAATTGTTCAAATTTTAATTTAAGTAGTTGAGATTAAAAGATCCACTCTTGGTATTTTAATAAAGTTATCATTAATGAACATTATTGAAATCCACTTAATAAAATGGTTCCAATATATATTAAATAATCATATTTATATTATGTTATATATTATTATCTTATAAGTATATAATTTATAACAAAACTTGTACATGTTGTCAAGAATTTATTGTGCTATATATATATTTGTAAACACTAAATCAAGGTTCCCACTTTAAATGGTTGGTAAAACCAAACAAACATTTAAATGGTACCAAGAAATTAATATTATGATATTAATATATAATAAATCAATGCATCCACTTTAAATGGTTGATAAAACCAAACAAACATTTAAATGGTTCCAAGAAATTAATATTATGATATAATCATATATAATAAATCAAGGCATCCACTTTAAATGGTTGGTAATACCAAACTAGCATTTATATGGTTCCAAGAATTTAGTGTAACATATAGCAACAATAAATCAAAACTCCTACTTATAAGTAGGGTATAATAATACTTAAAGAAATAAAAATATGATAAACAATAAATAATGATTAAATAATATAAAACATAGATTCTTATCCTTTTAATAACCTTATTATCATGCCAAGAGTTTCACCTTTTCATCTCAACTTTGGGAAGTTAGCTACTCATTATTCAAAGTGTAAAACTTTGAATATGAATTTAACATGCTAATTATATTTTAATGAAGAAATAAAGGAAAAACAAAGAGAGAAATATTATGAACTCAAAGGTTTGTTCATAAAATGAGGAATATCTCAATACATTACAATGTACCCCTATTTATAGCCAAATTTGGAGAGACAACCACAAATAAAATATTATTTTTTACACATAAGTCTTCATTGGTGTTCCAAGAAATTAATATTTTAATACATATCACTTTTGAAAATCTTCCCATCCGAATTTTCTTCTCCACATAAAACAAAACATGTAGATATCTGAGTTGTTTCAATTATGGTATTTTTTTTAACAATTTGACCTAGTAATTTGAGAGATATGGTCAAAATGCTAGAGCATGGTAAAACTGCCACTTCTTTGGTAACTTTATTTGTTGCTTAATTTTATCCCACTTGTGAGAAGATTTTTATCTCATCCTTGCCACCAATATTGTAGATATTAACATCAACTTTCTATAGGTCCAAGAATCATTTTAATTCCATTTGCAACGCCAAGATTATTCTTGTTTTATCGAACCTGTAAAAATTAGTAAAAACTTATAATTACACAACAACTTATATTTTATTCAATTTGTTATAAAACATATAATATTTAAACATTTAATAAAACAAAAACTATATATTTATATTATAAAATATTTAATTAATATACAATTTTTTATCTTTATCAGCAATAAACAATCGATCTATCAATTCTCAAGCTTGCTGTTACTCTGCTGAATTCATATCTCTCACTCAAAGATAAAAAACACACACTTATCTGATTTATTTGTAGCATTCGAGGCTACCTTTCGAGCTTACAAGCACAAATCGTTGTATTGTCTATTTGATCTTATCTAGATCAGTTGTGCTAAGTTCAGTTGAAGAACTGTGAGATATTAGTAAACTAAGAGTTTCAGTTTTGGCAGTGTTAAGTCCAAACTGAAGTGGGTCTTTACAATCTTTGTATTGATCAAAGTCTTTTAGTGCATATCATATCCTTGTGATAGAAGGGGTGACGTAGGAGTTATTTCATTCTCCTAACATCCATAAATCTTCGTGTTATTACTTCAGTTATTTATTCTATCTTTCAGTCAGTTTATTTCCGCAACTATTATCAGTTAAACTGATTGTCATTTGACTGACAAGATTCCTAGTTTCAGTTTGTCACAGAACTGACACTTCAACTGAAAAGATTCAAAAATCGTGAGTGTTTATTCAACTTACCCTTTTAAAAACATTTCAACCTATCAACCGATCCTAATAAGTGGTATCAGAGCAGTTGACTCTTGTCTCAGAATACTATTATTCAAAACTGATCAACATGTCTTCATTCAATAAAATACCGATGTTTTCCAGAGAATATTTTGACGACTGAAAAATCAGAATGCAGGCTCATTTAACTTCACATGATGACGACATGTGGTATGTCATTACTGATGGTCCCATGAAGATTCTAAAAGATAATACAGCAGTGTCCATCACTGGTGGGGCACCTCATCGCATAGAAAAGCCAAAAGATGAATGAACAACTGAGGATAAAAAGAAAGCCAACTTAGACAATGTGGCTAAGGATATCTTATATAAAACGCTGGATAGAGTCTCTTTCAGCAAAATCAAGATGTGCAAAACTGGCAAAGAAATATGGGAGAAACTGATCCATCTGTGTGAAAGAAACGAGCAAACAAAAGAGAAAAAGCTATCAGTTGCTGTTCAGAAGTTTGATAACATCAAGATGAAATCTGGAGAATCCTTGAACGAATATGATGAGAGGATCAGTGGTATTATCAATGAGCTGAATGAACTTGGAAAAGTGTATTCGAACAAAGAAGTGGCACAGAAGGTTGTCAGAGGTCTTCGCAAAGAATGGATGTCAAGACCATGGCAATGAGAGAATCTAAGGACCTGAACAAGGTCGAACTTCATGACTTGTTTGCTGATCTAAAGGCTTACGAGTTTAAACTACAAACTAGAGAAGGAGAACCTTCTACACCTGCTGCCACAACTGCTTTAACTGCTGTCAGGCTGGAACCAACTGGTTCAGCTGACAAATCTACTGATCAACTGAGCAATGATGCTATGTAATTGTTTGTGAAGAAATTTGGAAGGTTTATGAGGAAGAATGAAGGAAAATTCCAGAAGAAATATCAGAAAAATCAGTCCAAAGAAGAATCCTATGCTTGCTACAATTGTGGCAAATCTGGTCATTCCATAGCAGACTGTCCTAAACCAAAGAAAGAAAGTCGAGTATCAACTAAGAAGGGAAAGAGGCCCTATGAGAATAGAAGAAGGACCAAGGATGACAAGAAATCTTTTAAAAAGAAACATGAAGGGCTTTTGGCTGAAGAAAGCAAATCTAAGTGGGCTGAAACTAACAGTGATGAGTCAGAACCAGAAAGCCCAGCAGTTCAAGTGAAGATGAAGAGGAAGTCAAGTGCTTAATGGCAGATGAAGCTTGTAATGCCCGAGATTTTATTATTGTAATCTGAAATGATTAATTGATAATTGATGTGATTATAGACGGAAAGAAACAGACCGGGGAAGACAAGAGAAGACATGAGATATGTGCGAGGACAGAACCCCTCACGCATATGCGTGACCAAGAGGCGCGCATATGCGCGAGACAGGCAGAGAACCTCGCGCATATGCGCGAGAAGAGGGCGCGCATATGCGCGAGCGTGTGCAAAGAAGAAGTAACGAGACAGAAGGTCTCGCGCATATGCGCGAGGTGAGGGAGCGCATATGCGCGAGCAGAAGAAATGTTATGCACAGAGACCAGTAGGTCTCGCGCATATGCGCCGAGGAAGGTCATGCATATGCGCGAGACGTGCAGCTTGAAGAGTGAGCCACGTTTCTTTATCATGCATATTAGATATAAACAAATGCAATTCCTTCAGAATTTAGCAAGGGAAGAAACCGAAAGCTCCAGGAGAAAGTTTCAAGTTCTTGATACTAGAATTTGATTTTGTGCAAGATCCAGCCTGTCTGATTTTAAATCCGACTTGTGTTTTGTGCTCCTCTCGATAAAGGCTTCAAAAGGGCGTAAGTTTTCTTATGTTTCATTATGATTTGGAATTATGATATTGAAGGAATCATAGTTTGATCTATATTATCTGTTCCTGAGATTGTTGTTATCGTATAATCGAAATCAGATTGAAGAACAGACACCGTATGAAATTGTTATCATTTTCAGATTGAATTTGATTGAGATTATCAAGATTTGGTTTCAGATTGTATTTGTAGATTGATTATAAGTTATGATTTGTATCTGCTGATATTGTATTGTTGGGTATATCTAGATTGTGCTGTTATGCCGTCGAAATAGAATTAGATTGAGTTCTGATTATATCCAGTATTGATTGAGTTGTCTATTGATATTGTGCTACTCGATACTGTTATTCCAGAGTTGGTATTGAAGACTTCGAAGAACGATGAGAACCAAACTGGTAATTAATTTCATTGATCAGATTGATCTACGAAAAAAAAGGTATAAATCAATGTGAAATTCGGGAAGATACGACTCGAGTTAGATCCAAATTGAGTTTCCCAAAACCACATACTTTATTTTATTGCATTGATGTTTGCAATTCATGAGATTGATATGCTGAGTCTATTGATTTATAGCATAGCATGTATTGAGTCATGGGATGATGTGCCTAGTCATTGGCTGAGGTGCCAAGTCTTTGGCATAACCGCCAAGACACTGGATGTTTGGTGGTATTGATGTGCTTAGGAGTAGATCGACTCTTATTGCAGAGATTCGATACAGAATGCCAACGTTCGGAAACCGGGATCCCTAGATTAGAGAAGAGTCGAGTCAGAAATTATGAGTCAAGAGTTTGATTTATAGTTTTATATCGATTCATGTCTTTAAGATTATGATGCATGTTATTGATAACTGTTCCATGCTTTTATATCTGTTTATATGATTGCATGTATACGTTGTTTATATTGGGAATATATTTCTCACCGGAGTTATCCGGCTGTTGTTTTGTTTGTATGTGTGCATGACAACAGGTGGGACAAGATCAGGGTCGAGAAGAGGATGAGAGATTGAGATTAGCGTGGAGATTCGGACCCAGAAGTAGAGTTATATTCATTACCTGATATGTAGTGAATGAACAGTAGTTGTTATGAATTACTTTTGTACAAGACTTGTACTTTTGATCTGATATTGATCTTGTAAATGAAATAAGATTTATTTCATATGTTGCGCACTCATGTATAAAAAAAAATTATGACCTAATTTACTTAATTGTTACATTGATCCTTATAATGATTAAGAAGATCAATTAGCGTCCGGGTCCCCACAGTAGGTGGTATCAGATCAGTAGGTTTCTTAGACTGACTTAGAAGCTAGTGAGCGGGGTAGATTGAGTTTTCTTTCCTGCTTGTATGTGCTAGCATGTTTTACTGCTTTGAAATACATGTTTACTTAATTATCTGATTTGATTGTAAACGTGTACTATTGAGAAATGAATCAGAACTGATTCTTGATCAGCAGTAAGATGATCAGAAGAGGACTAAAACAGAATTGTTGTATTTGGTTACTAATCCTTTTGATAATCAAATATGCCTCCTTGAAGAATCCCAGAACAGGGTAGTACTTCGACTAATCCAATTGATGTTACAGCGACACCGATGGAAACATTACTGAAGAGATTTCAGTCGTTTAAACCGCCGACTTTGAAGGGCACAGAGAATTCTGTTGACTGTGAGAGTTGGCTAGATGACATTGAGATGATGTTTGATTCTCTTGACTATACAGATGAGCGCAGAGTCAGATTGATTGGGCACCAATTGCATGAAGTTGCAATGAATTGGTTGCTTACGACCAAGAGGGCTTTGGAGCATCGAGGTATGGTTATTACTTGGAAGATCTTTAAGACTGAATTTTATCAAAGATTTTTCCCAGTATCGTACAGGAAAGACAATGGTGCAGAGTTTGCCAATCTGAGACAGGGTCAGTTGAATATTGAAGAATATGTGGCCAAGTTCTCTACCTTGCTACGATTCGCTCCACATGTGGCTGAGAATGACGAAGCAGTTGCTGATCAGGATCTTTACATTGGTAAATGCTGAGAGACCGAATAACTTTGCTGATGCTCTGAACCGAGCCAAAGGAGCAGAAGCCGGATTGATTAGGCAGAAAAGAGCTTCGTATGTTGTTCCCGCACCGAAACAGCAACAACCTTCAGTTCCATTCCACCAACTCCCTCCTAGATTTGAGAGTGGTTGTGAGACCCCGAAAATAAAATAGTATTGATGGCATTTTTGTAAATAAGTTTAAAAATATTCAATTTATTTTGACGGCATTTTGGTAAATAATTTGAAAAATAATGAATTAATTTTTAAGAATAAAATATGACATATCTTGATCATATGAAGTTTAAATGATTTGAAATTTGGATATAACATAGAAATTCAAAGATATAGAAGTTTCATATTTTGAGTTTTGGAAATTTTGATCGTTTGAGTGGTCCAAAGAGATGTACCGATGTTAAAATGTTAAATAGTATAACTTCACTAATATAATATAATATTAAAATTAAAAAAAGAAAAAAAAATAATAAAAGAAGATAAATCAAAAACGTAAGAATTCATCTTCCACACAGAAGAGGAAGCCGAGAGGAGATAGTGAAAAAGTAATATGGTTTTTAATTTTCTTCTCGATCATGTAACTTATCGGTTTATCCAATCGACAAACCGACTTCAGTTCTGGGATCGTTGACACGAGGTATTCGATTTGAGGTATAAATTTTATATTTTTGGTGATGTTTGAAACTCATCGATTTTTGGAATAAATCCGATAAATTGTTAAATCATACAGAAATTGAAGATTGTTGAATAATGTATGATTTTAACGAAGAAGAGATGATTATAGTGATGTTATTTTGAATTATTCCTAATTTATTATAATTAGGGAATTTTAATCGTAGGGTTGAGATTGAATAATTATTTGTCAGTTATTATTAATTCTGATAAATATATGCGGTAGAATAACCGACAAGAAACTAAGTTTGAAGTCGGAATTGAATTATGCTATGATTTGAATTTGATATGAATTTTCAAAGTTTCAAAAGATATTTGAAACTTATATTGTTGATTTTGAATGATGTTATTGATTGAAATGAATATGTTATTGATGTAGATAGATATTTATACTAAAATCCAAGCTACATCAATTGGAAACGAAGAATTGAGGTATGTTGCGACCGGGTAACATACAACAGGTATCTGTATTATATGATATATGTTGGATTGATTTGACTGATTGGATTGAGAATATGTGTCTATATGCCTTAATTGTTGAGTTTATGTGGCATACATGACATTGTGATTTGAATATCGATGTATAAAATAAATGTTTTGTTAACACACATCGTTTGATGCATACATCGATACATGACATGCACGTTGAGCTATGATCCTTGGATACCCTGATATGATTTGATTGTATTCTGGGGTTTGTGAACACAATGCTATGTTTAGTATTACATGACCCTTAAAGACATAGACATTTGTGGCCCCGATGATTGGATATGAGATTTGGGATTTGATGGCGCTTTGTCGACGCTATCATACGAGTATCCCTTATTGAGGCCGGTGTGCTAGCTCGAGCATTGATTTGATAGCGATTCGTTTGATTCTGACATGTGCTCAGTGGATGGGCATTTGACCCGATACCTCCACGACATACATGCATTGCGTACCATATATCATTGTTTAGATATCTGTGGTATATATGATGGTTGTTCCATACGGAGATTTGCTCACCCCCAAGGGGGGCTGTTGTTGTCTTTGTGTGTGGACAAGTGACAGGTACTCCAGGATATCAGGAGATCAGAGAGGGTGCTTCTGGAGGGAGTCACAGTTTGAGTTGAGATTTATATTTTGTTCCTAGTATATATGTATATATATGTATCTATATACCGGGGCATGTCCCGAGGATATGAGTTGTTTGTATGTGATTGATTTTGATTACGTGTGGGCATGTTTATGATGTGAGATGGAATACTATTTTTAGTATTCAAATAAAATGATTTGGGCTCATTGTAAAGAAAATTTAAACTCGTTTTTCGCTGTAATTAATTAACCCTAATCAGATTGCATTGTAATAAAGATTAGGAGCTAAGGGCCCCACACGGTAGTAGCAGAAGTTGAAAGAAAGATCATTTGAAAGCCCGAGGAAGACAGTTTAAGTGGCCTGGTAGTAGTTCATCTAGCTCCAGTGGTGCACGACAGAGCCAGAGTGTTGCAGGGATCTATTTTAGAACTTGTGGAGGGAGACATCCCACAGTGCAATGCCAAAGAGTATTTGGTAGTTACCACATCTGCAGACAGCAGGGAAATTTGGCCATAGTCTGTCCACAACGAATTTCTCAATGATCCCAGGGGGCAGAATCATCTAGGGATCAGTGGCTCAGACTGATAGACGATCATCTGCTGTTCACTCCTTCCAGCCACCGACTACTACTCAGTCACAGCAGAGGCCATAAGGAAGCCAGACTTTTAGCCAGCCTCCAAGACAATAGGCCAGAGTATTTGCTTTGACTGAAGAACAGGCCCAGGAAGCACTAGATGATGTTGTTGCAGGTAACTGTTCTTTATGTGGTTACCCTACTTACGTATTGATTGATACGGGTGCATCCCATACATTTGTTTCTGAACGATTTGCATTGATACATGCTTTGCTGTTGAGTCATTATCTGCTGTACTATCTGTCTCTTCACCTTTGGGGAGAGGTCTTATATCAGTGAATTCTGTAAAATATTGTATGCTACAGTATGACGGGCATGAGATTGAGTTAGATTGTATTGTACTTGGGTTGTCTGATTTTGACTGTATTATCGGTATTGATATGCTGACAAAGTACAGAGCTACCGTAGATTGTTTCCATAAGATTGTGAGATTCAGACCTGATATGGCTGATGAATGGAAATTTTACGGTAAGGGTTCTAGAGCTAGAATTCCTTTGATATCTGCATTATCTATGACTCGATTATTACAGAGAGGAGCAGAGGGACTCCTTATGTATTCAATAGACGTACTGAAATCGAGCCCATCATTGGCAGATTTGCCAGTGGTATGTGAGTTTGCTGATGTCTTCCCAGATGAGATTTCGGGTTTGCCTCCAGTCAGAGAGATTAACTTCAGCATTGAACTGATACCAGGTACAGTTCCGATTTCTTGAGCTCCGTACAGAATGTCACCGATTGAACTGAAAGAATTGAAAGAGCAGTTAGAAGATTTACTGGCCAATGGTTACATCAGACCGAGTGTTTCTCCTTGGGGTGCTCCAGTATTATTTCTCAGAAAGAAAGACTGGTTCAATGAGACTCTGCATTGACTACCGACAACTGAACAAGGCTACTGTAAAGAACAAATACCATTTGCCTCGTATAGATGATTTATTTGATCAGTTGCAGGGTTATTCTGTCTATTCCAAGATCGATCTGAGATCTGGATATCATCAGCTGAGAGTTAGAGATTCTGATATTTCGAAGACAGATTTCAGAACCAGGTATGGCCATTATGAGTTTATAGTCATGCCGTTTTGTTTAACGAATACTCCAGCTGTATTTATGGGTTTGATGAACCACATAATTCAGAATTATCTTGATGATTTTGTGATTATTTTATTGATGATATTCTGATTTATTCGAAGAATATGATTGATCATGCTGAGAATCTTAGAACTGTATTGAAGATTCTTAGAACTGAGAAACTATATGCAAAGCTGTCTAAATTTGAGTTTTGGTTGAAGCAAGTAATATTTTTGGGACACATTATATGTGGAGATGGTATTTTTGTTGATCCTAGCAAAGTTGAGGCAGCGATCAGTTGGCCTAAACCGACATCAGTGCCTGAGATACGCAGTTTTATGGGTTTAGCAGGATACTATCGTCGATTTATTAAAGATTTTTCCAGTATTGCTAAGCCGATTACTCAGTTGACTCAGAAAAATGCACCATTTGTTTTGTCAGAAGAGTGTGAATCCAGCTTCCTAGAACTGAAGAAGAGATTGACTAGTGCTCCGGTGTTGACTATTCCGTCAGGTACTTGTGATTTTGTTGTTTATTGTGATGCTTCTCACAGAGGATTGGGATGTGTTTTGATGCAGCGAGGACATGTCATTGCTTATGCCTCGAGACAATTGAAGCCACATGAGACTCGTTACCCAATTCATGATCTTGAATTTGCGGCCATCGTATTTGCATTGAAGATTTGGCGACACTACCTATTTGGTGAGAAATTTGAAATCTATTCTGATCACAAGAGTATGAAGTACCTATTTTCACAGTCAGAATTTAATATGAGACAATGAAGATGGCTTGATTTATTGAAAGATTTTGATTGTGAAATCAAATATTATCCGAGAAAATCAAATGCAGCAGCTGATGCACTGAGTCGAAATGTATGTTCTTTATCCTTATCGACGATTAGTGTTTCGAATTTGATTGAAGATTGCTGTCTTTTTGGATTAGTATTTGATACATATTATCAACCTCTGAGATTGTATGCCGTTCAAGTCAAACCAGAGCTGATTTTGAGAATTAAAGAAGCTCAGAAAGTTGATCAGAATGTTCAGAACTCGATTTCGATGGTCAGAGCAGGGCATTGATCAGAATATCAGGTATGTGATGATATATTATATGTGAATAATCTTCCTAGTTGTGCTCGATGTTTCAGATTTGAGACGACAGATATTGTCAGAAGCGCACAGTAGTCGATTCAGTATTCATCCTTGTGGCAGAAAAATGTACAATGATTTGAAAAGACAGTTTTGGTGGAAACAAATGAAAGCAGATATTGCAGAGTTTGTATCCAAATGTCTGAATTTCCAGCAGGTAAAAGAAGAAAGAAAGAAATCAGGAGGTTTATTGCATAGCTTAGCCATTCTAGAGTGGAAATGAGATCATATTTCTATGGATTTTGTGACGAAGCTACCACGATCCTCCCGAGATTGTGAAGCGATTTGGGTCGTTATTGACAGATTGACCAAATCAACATGTTTTTATCCATACAAGATGACGTACAGACATGACCAGATGACAGAGATTTATGTTAGAGAAGTGGTCAGATTGCACGGTGTGCCGAAGTCTATCGTATCAGATCGTAATCCTCGATTTACTTCACACTTCTGGCACAGTTTGCAACAAGCTCTAGGTACGAAGTTACATCTGAGTACAACATACCATCCTCAGACCGATGGACAGTCATAGCGGACTATTCAGACATTAGAGGATATGCTTAGAGCTGTAGTGCTAGATTTTGGCACTAGTTGGCAAGATTCTTTGCCTCTTTGTGAGTTTTCGTACAACAACAGCTATCAGACGAGTATAGAGATGGCTCCATTTGAAGCGTTGTACGGAAAGAAGTGTAGATCCCCTCTTTATTGGGATGATATATCTGAGGTACCTGAGATTGGAGCTGATATGATTCGAGATATGACAAAAAAAGTAAAGCTGATTCGTCAGAAAATGAGAACAGCTCAAGAAAGACAAGCCAAATATGCCAATGTTCGTCGTCGACCGTTGGTATTTGAGGCAGGAGACAGAGTATTCTGAAGATTTCTCCTTTCAGAGGCGTTGTCAGATTTGGCGAGAAAGGGAAGTTATCTCCACGATACATCGGTCCTTTTGAGATTCTCAAGAAGATAGGAGATCGTGCCTATCGACTCGCTTTACCTCCGTCTCTATCTGGAATACATGATGTCTTTCATGTATCTTTATTACGGAAGTATCTTCCTGATTCATCTCATATTCTTCAGCCAGACGAGGCCGAGCTTGATGAGACTCTGAGTTATTTTGAAAAGCCGATCCAGATTCTCGATCGTAAAGAAAAGAAGCTCAAAACAAAGCTTATTCCGCTTGTGAAAGTTCAGTGGAGTCGTCATGGCATTGAAGAAGCTACCTGGGAGACTGAATCAGACATGAGACAGAAATTCCCAGAGTTATTTCTCTGATGTGAGTTTCTGTTTAGCTTCTGTTATGCATTTCTTATTGTATCTGATTTGCTATCTGATGTGATTGCTTGCGATTTCGAGGACGAAATCAGATTTTAGAGGGGGAGAATTGTAATGCCCGAGATTTTTTATTGTAATCTGAAATGATTAATTGATAATTGATGTGATTATAGACGGAAAGAAACAGACCGGGGAATACAAGAGAAGACATGAGATATGTGCGAGGACAGAACCCCTCGCGCATATGCGCGACCAAGTGGCGCGCATATGCGCGAGACCGGCAGAGAATCTCGCGCATATGCGCGAGAAGAGGGCGCACATATGCGCGAGCGTGTGCAAAGAAGAAGTGCCGAGACAGTAGGTCTCGCGCATATTGCAGAGATTCGATACAGAATGCCAACGTCCGGAAACCGGGATCCCTAGATTAGAAAAGAGTCGAGTCAGAAATTATGAGTCAAGAGTTTGATTTACAGTTTTATGTCGATTCATGTCTTTCAGATTATGATGCATGTTATTGATAACTGTTCCATGCTTTTATATCTGTTTATATTATTGCATGTATACGTTGTTTATACTGGGAATATATTTCTCACCGAAGTTATTCGGCTGTTGTTGTGTTTGTATGTGTGCATGACAACAGGTGGGACATGATCAGGGTCGAGAAGAGGATGAGAGATTGAGATTAGCGTGGAGATTCGGACCCAGAAGTAGAGTTGTATTTATTACCTGATATGTAGTGAATGAACAGTAGTTGTTATGAATTACTTTTGTACAAGACTTGTACTTTTGATCTGATATTGATCTTGTAAATGAAATAAGGTTTATTTCTTATGTTGCGCACTCATATATAAAAAAAAAATTTATGACCCAATTTACTTAATTGTTACATTGATCCTAATAATGATTAAGAAGATGAATTAGCGTCCGGGTCCCCACAATGCTGAACTGGAGTCAGCAAGTGAACATGTATTTGACTTCAGCTCTTCTGATTTCACTCGTGAGGAACTCATTACCACATTGCATGACATGGTAGATGAGTATCACGAACTTGCTCAATCATTTTAGAAGGTTAGAACTGAGCAAACTGATCCCAATGACAACAAAACAGAAACTGATAAGTCAGTTGAACTGTTGAGTCTAAAAATGGAGATTTCTCAATAAAAAGCTGAAATGATTGAAAATCAAGCCTTGATATGTAAGTTAAAAAACAGAAATTTCAAAACATACTGAACTGATTCAAGCTTGAAACAAGTCTTCAGTTGCACTGACTGAAATGCAGAATTCACAAAAATCAGTTGTTGATAAAACTGGTTTAGGCTTTAGCAATCATGTTGGAAGTTTTGAAAGTGATACTCAACCAAGGTTGAATGAAAACAAAGGAAAGTACATTACATTTGTAAAATCAACCATGTTAAATGAATTCTGAGAACCTAGTAAACCAGATGTTCAATTGACTGAAAGTAAGAACAAAGGCAAATGGTATGGTATTGGATATAGCTCTGAGAGTTCAACTGATACAAGAAACTAGGTCACCTAAATGATTCAGTCACAAAAATCAGTACTCAAGGAATGAATATTACAATTACTACTACTGTAAGCCAGTTCAGAAACGATATCAAAAGAATAATCAGTTGAAAAAGGATACAAATCATACTGTTTCATCCTCACATCACGCACAAATTACCAAGAATTCGAGAAAAACCATTTGGAACACAGTGACTGGGAATTCAGTTAGACTGATTCAAGTATGGGTTCCTAAAAGACTAATCAGTTTAGGACTCAAATGAATAATGAGTACCAAAATTATATATACTGTGTGATTGCAGGTAACAGGTACAAACAAAGAAACAATTTGGTATCTAGACAGTGGTTGTTCGCGACATACGACAGGAGATGCAAATTTGCTATCTCAACTGATCAAATATACTGGACCAAACATCAGTTTTGGAGACAACTCCAAAGGTAAAACTGTTGGAGGTTAAGCTTATCCATGGTAACTTTACAATTAAAGATGTTTTGCTAGTTGAGAATTTGAAGTATAACTTGATAAGAATCAGTCAGTTAGGCGACAATAATTTCTCAGTTCAGTTTGACAGACACACCTGTTCAGTTAGAGACTCAACTGATGAGGTTATTCTAACTGGAAATCGTTATAGAAGTACTTACAAAGTCAGTTGGACTGAACAACATTATGCATCAATTTGTTTTATTGCTTCCAAATCTTCTAAAAATTGTGGCATAAGAGATTGAACCACTTAAACTTTAAATCTATTGCATATCGGAGTAACCATGATCTTGTAACTGTTTTGCCCAAATAGATTTTTCAAAAGATAAAGTTTGTTTAGCATGTCAATTTGGTAAACAAGTAAGATCTTCATTCAAAAACAGAGGTTGTAAATCATCTTCCCGATGCTTAGAACTGTTACATATGGATCTTTTTGGTCCAATACCAGTCATGAGTTTAGGGGGAATGAAATACACCCTAGTAGTTGTTGATGACTTTTCAAGATTTACTTGGGTTATTTTTCTCAAATTAAAAGGGCAAACTGCTACACAACTGATTAAGCTCTTCAAAAGGCTTTTAAATGAAAAATCAGTTGGGATTGATTGAATAAGGGTCTGACAGAGGGACTGAATTCATCAATCAAAATCTTTTCACCTTTTTAGAAAATACTGGAATCAAGCATGAGTTCTCAGCAGCTAGAACACCTCAGCAAAATGGTGTAGCTGAGAGAAGAAATCAGACTCTAAAAGAAGCTGCTAGAACAATGCTTGCTGATTCTGGTATTTCTCAAAGATTTTGGGCTGAAGCAGTAGACACGACATGTTATATTTGAGGAACCAGCAGACCAGCCAACTGTTACTGAAGAACAAGCTGATCCTATTATTGTTGATAAACAGCTGATCAAGCTGTTAGTTTTGAATAACAGGCCGAGAAGGCCATTTTTGAATAAATCGAAGAGCCAGTTCACTCACCAGTTGTGACTGAACAGTGAACAGGCAGTTTTGGAACCAACTGAAGAGCCTCATCTGCACTCAGTCTCAACTGAAGAAGTGCCAACTGAAGAACCAGTTGTTCAATCAACTGAAGAACCTTCTACTACTTCTGTTCTTCCAACTCTCTCTTCTCCTCCCAGGAACTTACAACTGAAAATATTTCAGAAATAGTGGCGCATGAAACAGAACTAACTGACGGTGCGATTATTGTATTTACTCAACAGGAAAGTGTACAGATTCCAGAAACTTTCGGAGCCATGTCTCCTGGGATTTCAGACACTGATGCCCTATTTGAAGAACTTCAAACTGTTCAGTCCAACCTCGTCACTATGATGAATTCTATTTCTGCAATTCAATCAACTTAGCTTGTACACACTTTGAAGCTCAACTCGAACAATGAGTTTACCTCGGACAGACTGAATCAACTCAATCAGAGTGTGACTTCTCTATTTCTCCAGATGGAAGAAATCAAGAAAGATAGGCTGTCGACTGAATCCCATTTCCAAACTCAAGCAAGTCGGCAGACACTTTGAGTATTCTAAAAGAATTTATATGTTGTAGAAAATTGTGATGAATGCTGTATCAGATATTGCAACAAATGTTTGAATATTATCAAAGAAAGTGGACGTGCTTGAAAAAATGGGGAAATTAGAGAAACAGAAGAAGACAAAGGAACAAAAGGAAGAAGAAGATATGAAGATCAACTGACTTCAGTTAATGGTTGAAGATTCTTTATTCTTTGTACGAATCTGTACATAGATTAGTTCCTGATTTTCATTCTTTGTACGAATTTGTACATTAAAAGAATTATTTTATTTACAATGAATTCAAAGATTATTTTAAGTTCAGTTGATCAGTTCATACTTTAAAAGTTTTGTCAAATACCAAAAAGAGAGAAATTGTTGGAAACTTAATTTCGGTGGTTTGACAAACTATGTGTTTAAATTTATTGGACTAACTGATCAAGAACTGACAAGTTGCCTAACTGAAGATTAATGCGCAATTTATCGAAGGCAACTGAAATCAGCTCTGAACTATCAAAGACAACTGACTGATCAGTTGGAAACTGATCAGTTGTTATATTCAGTTGAGAGCTTACCAGCATTTACTTATCAGCTGATCATTCAGCTGTACACGTCATCAGTTGAAAAGGACATTAAACTGACAACAGTACAAAGCAGACTGCAACTCGTAGTGGAACGCCGCATTTCAGAGCTTACAGTGTACGATTTTCAGAAAAATATTGACGTGGCAATCAACAGATATAATGATTCAAATTATATTTAATGTTATCGTTGAAGAGAAGCCTATAAATAGGTGAGAAGAGCAGTTGAGCAATAACCAATCGATCTATCAATTCTCAAGCTTGCTGTTACCCTACTGAATTCATATCTCTCACTCAAAGATCAAAAGCTATACTTATCTGATTTATTTGTAGCATTCGAGGATACCTTTCGAGATTACAAGCACAAATCGTTGTATTGTTTATTTGATATTATCTAGATCAGTTGTTCTAAGTTCAGTTGAAGAACTATGAGATCTTTAGTAAACTAAGGGTTTCAATTTTGACAGTGTTAAGTCCAATTTGAAGTTGGTATGTACAATCTTTGTATCGATCAAAGTATTTTAGTGCATATCCTATCCATGTGATAGAAGGGGTGACGTAGGAGTTATTTCATTCTACCAACATCCATAAATCTTCGTGTTATTACTTCAGTTATTTATTCTATCTTTCAGTCAGTTTATTTTCACAACTGTAATTAGTTAAACTGATTGTCATTTGACTGACAAGATTCTTAGTTTCAGTTTGTCACAGAACTGACACTACAACCGAAAAGATTCAAAAATCGTGAGTGTTCATTCAACCCCCATTCTAAACACATTTCAACCTATCAACCGATCCTAACAATCTCCCCCTTTTTGTCCAGAATGGACACCCACTTCTAGAAGCAGCCAGCAATCTGCAACCAAATTTTCATAGTAGGCAATATCAGCCTTGGCTTGCACAATTTTGGACAGGACATACACTATTTGGGCTTGGACTTTAGCAGTTGTGAGCAGTATGAATCCCGTGGGCATAGAAGTGTCAGGCTTTCTTTGGGAAGTGGCACTCGTAGCAGGGGCAGTAGGAGAGGCAGACCATGGAAGATCAATCTTCTGGTTCCTTTTAAAGAATGCAGGAGCAATCTTGAACATTTCACTGATATTAGACAGTTTCTCATCAACATCCCGAATAAAGCCTTGAGAGACCAGCATCCTATAGATCAAACTGGGAAACAGGAGTTTAGACGCCTTGAGGCCTCCATCAACATATTGAAGCACCGTTTTGAACACAAGCATCCCAAAGTTAAAGACTCCAAGCATCCCGGTGGAGTACAGAACCATTGCCCAGTGTCTAGTCACAATGGTGGTGTCTGTGGATGGTATCCAGTGGCGTATGGCCAATTTGTGGAGCACAGAGTAGAACAATGTAAGGTTGGTGGCTGACAGGCACTGAGGATGGGCTGGAAATTGAGTAAAGAGGTCCCCTGTGAGTGTGGAATTGACCATATGAATGTCAGAGGAAAGGCTATCCTCATCCTCTGTTGGTGTCTGATAGTGTGAGTTTATTGCGCCAGGACTGAACTCGTAGATTCTGTCACGAACAAAAATCTTCCCGTAGTTATCAGACCTTTCATCACCTACACCAGATGATAGATTTGAGTAAAATTCTAATACAGGTCTTTGGCTAAATAGTGTGATGGCAGACACTGTGGAGAGGAGGTGGCAGTGTTTGAGAAAGGCGAGCAAATTGTGTCTGGCAAAGACATCAGCATCGATATTCTTTTCCTCCACGAAATCACGATGCGCATATAAATGCCATTGAGCAGCAACTGCCTGCTCAGTGTAGAACATTTCGCTGAAGGCATTAGTGAGATCATATGCAGAGAGATCGATGTTGTCCTCAGTGTTCTCAACATCTGGGGCAACATCTGGAGGAGTAGGAGAATCTTCATTGCTTTTCAGTAACAAAGGCAGTAGCCTCATCAGGAACTTCATCAGAACTGGGTGAGGATGCACCAGAGTCTTAACTAGCATGAAGGGTGTCGGTAGATTCTTGCATCAGCTCATCAGAGGGTTGAGCAGTAGATGCAGGGGTAGATTTCTTGGCTTTCATCAAATCAGCCAGTACTTGAGCCAAAGACACTTCGTCCTCATCAGACGAAGTTAGGTCCTTCTGTTCAGCCATTGATACAGTGTCAGAGGAGTTTTAAGTGGTCTCACCAGATGAAGTAGAGACGGACTTTTCAGCAGCTGTTGCCGTGGGTTTTTTCCAGGCTATTAGCTCGTAGTCTGCATCATCAGAGTCGTCGCTGGAAGCATTTTCAGGATCGGCAAGGGATGGTTGAGTTGGGAGCGCACCCTTATACCGGAATCGCTTGTTGGGCGTGAAGTCGGGGTTATAGCCAGCCTGCCTTTTCGACCGTCTTACAAATGGACGAGGTAGATCAAGGAATGAATAAGCCGATCGATTGTCAATGTTTACTGCATTCCCTGGCTTGCTTGGGGCAATTACTTCCAACAGTATGGGCTATTCAGCGGCAGTGACTATTTCCAGAGATGGCTTAACTGAAGGTGTTGCAGGAGATGTTGTCAGAGTAGATGCAACATCTTCTCCGTGTCCCATCTCGCTTCTGATGTCATGGGGATAAAAACCCTTGCCTGCCATTGAATTGAATATCGAGTGAGGGAAAACGTTGATAAATTTCAGAAAGAAAAATTAAATCACGTGGGGATAATTTTCAAGGATTTGCAGAGGGGTAAGGATGCAGATAATGTGAATTATGAAGTGAAGTAGTGTGGATTAAAAGAGAAGCCAGAACAATCACCACAACGGTAATAAAATCAGAAATTCACTTAGTTAGTTCCTACGATCCTAACGGTAAAAAAATGTAACGGAAAAATTTAGCCGTTATCACCTTCCAGCAATTACTGAGATAATTTCGTCCATTATCTTTTCAAGAAAATTTTCAGAATTAAAACCCACATCGAATTAACACCACTAATCCATCAAAGATCACACATATTCAATTTTTCGTAAAATCTGGATTTACATCGAATTTTCGTTGTTGAAATACTCATGTCCTCATGACACAACAATATTCATGATGTTATGTTTATGCATGACATATTTATGCCTAATAACATAATGTAACAGAAATAGAAACATGAAAGCAAATATGAGATTTTTTTATAAATGAAGTGTTTTCACAAATGTTGACAACATCTTCCGACAACACATTCAATTTTAGGAAAAAATTTTGATTTGTATGCACACTTAGAGACTTATTAACTTTCGGACAATAGAAGTGGTAGATCCCACACTAGAAGAACGGCCTTCTTTAGGACTCCTCTAGGTATTTTTTTCCAATTACTTCTATTTTGCTTTCTGTATTAAATTCAGAAGAGGTAGCTCCCACACTAAAAGCACATTCTTCATTGGACTCTTTTAGGTAGCTTTTTCCAATCTTTTCTTCTGATACAAAGAATACTCATAATTGATTTTTCTTTTTACTAAATCTTTTCAAGTCACCTTTCGTATGGGTCAATGTCATGGAATACATGATCATCCCTCAACTACTTTGTGATTTAAACAGTTTATTAATCATGTCCAAGTGTGTTAAATTTAAATAGAACAAGAAATTGTAAGTGCACCAAAAGTTTATGCAACATTATTCCAACGCATCATATCACAGTATGAATGAAATGCAGAATGCCTAAGTCCTATAAATGCACATGCATGTTAGGTGTTGTCCGAGATGTTGTAACATCTGAGGCAACATCTATGAATGATTAGGCAGAACAAATGCTGAGAGATTTCTTAAGGTTGGAGAATCTCTCGAAATCTAATGCTTTTGTGAATATGCCAGCCAGTTGGTTATTTGTACCAAAAAATTCAATTCGAATCAATCTTTTTCTACTAAATCTCGAATAAAGTGATATTTAATGTCAATGTGTTTAGATCGAGAGTGTTGTACTGGACTTTTGAAATATTGATTGCACTAGAATTATCACAGTACACAACTAAAGATTCACTCTTAAGTCCATAGTCTTCTATCATTTGGTTCATCCATAAGAGTGAGAACAACAACTTCCAGCTGCCACATATTCAGATTCAGCAGTTGAAAGTGAGACACAATTTTGTTTCCTACTATGTCATGTGATCAAATTATTGCCAAGACAAAAGTAACCTCTAGATGTACTCTTTCTATCATCTAAATCACCAGCCCAATCAGCATCAGAAATTCCTACCAAATTGGAGTTAGTTTCTTGAGTGTACCATAATCCTAAATCAATTGTTCCTGCTATGTAACGTAGAATACGCTTCACAGCCTTTAGATGAGAAATTTTAGAATTGACTTGATATCTAGCACGCATGCATACACTAAACATGATGTCAGGCCAAGTGGCTGTCAAATACAGGAGGTTTCCTATGATGCTGCGGTATAAAGTGTTGTCAAAATTTTCGGCAACATCATATTTGCACAATTTTAACTCGAGCCCATATTTGTTTGGTGTTTTCATTTGAAAATTTCTTAACCAAATTTTTAGCATACTTACTTTGACATAGAAAGATGCCATCATGCACTTGTTTAATTTGCAAATCAAAAAGAAACTTAACTCACCAACCATGCTCATTTCAAAGGTGGATGACATACACTCAAAAAAATCATCAACATGTTTTTAAGATGAAGAACCAAAGATTATATCATCAACAACTTGAAAAATAAGGATCTCACCTTTGGATTTCTGAATAAAAAGAGTTTTGTCTACCTCACCTCTTTTGAAGCCAATTTCAAGTAGATACTCTGTCAATCTTCCATGCCACACATGTGGTGCTTGCTTCAAACCATAAAACATCTTCTTCCATTTGTAGACATGATTCAATGATGTAGATCCTCAAACCCTTTGGTTGTCTAACATACACTTCTTTACACAAAATTCCATTAAAAAAGGCACTTTTGACATCCACTTTGAAATAGTTTGATTTTTATGTAGCATGCAATGGCTAGCAATAGTAGAACTGACTCAATACGGGCTACAGCAGCAAAGGTCTCATCAAAGTCAACCCTCTCAATCTCTGTGTACCCTTGAGCCACTAAACCTTGCTTTGTTTCGAATGATGTTTCCCGACTCATTAGTTTTATTTTTGAAAATCCATTTTATACCAATTATATTACCATGGTCAGGAGGTGGAACCAAATACCATACATCATTTTGAACAAATTGTTCAAACTCATCATGCATTGCATTAATCCAAAATTCATCTTTTAGAGCCTCATAAACATTTTTGGGTTCAAAATTGGATATAAAACATAAAAATATGATATGTGAGTACTTATAGCTCATGAGCTCATGCATATAAGTCCAACCATCTTTCGGTAATCCGTTTTTTCTTTCTTTCGAGTTTGAACATCTCCACGTATATTTTTGATTATTTGAGATGATGGATGATTTTTCTGAGTTTTATTTGGAATATTCTGTCCATCATCTACTACATCATCATCGTTGTGTATTTTTTCCTCGGATTCAGCGACTTCAGTCACGTGTTGTGCTAGGTGTTGCAACATTTGGGGCAATACCTATCTTTTCCAGTATATAGGAATCTCCAGAAGGTCTTCCACATCATCTTCAACAGTTTTCTTTTTAAGATCTGCACAGTCATCGAAAACAACATTAATAGATTTCATAATAGTCCTAGTTCTTAAATTAAACATGTGATAAGCTCGACTATTAGTGACATATCCTAAAAATAAACACATCACTCTTTGAATCAAATTTTACAAGTTGATCCCTGTAATTCAAAGTGTAACACACACAACCAAAAATATGAAAATATTTAAAATTAGGCTTCTTTCCCATGATTATTTCATAAGAAGTCATAGTTGAGCCACTTCTCAAATATTCTCTATTCGAAATGTGGCAAGCTGTATTAAGGGCCTCTTCCCTTAAGCGCTTTTAAATATTTTCGAGGCTAGCATCACCCTAGCCATTTCTTGTAATGTTCTGTTCTTGCGTTCTGCATTGCCACTTTGCCGTGGGGTTTATGGTGCAGAGAATTCATGTGAAATTTCTCTCCTGTCACAAAAAGATGAGAATGAAGAGTTATAAATTCTTTACCATGGTCAGTCCTGATCCTTCTCACCTTCAAATTATGGAAGTTTGCGATTCTTGTGACCAATTGTTTAAACACATCGAAAGTG
Source organism: Primulina tabacum (assembly GCF_025594145.1). Taxonomy (NCBI): domain Eukaryota; kingdom Viridiplantae; phylum Streptophyta; class Magnoliopsida; order Lamiales; family Gesneriaceae; genus Primulina; species Primulina tabacum. The sequence goes on from NC_134558.1 coordinate 7,532,188, forward strand.
TCTGATTTCTCCCTTATGAAACTTACCAATGAAAACCGTGAGAAATCATCGACACACACAAATGAATACTTCTTACCACCAAAGCTTTCCAATTTCATAGGACTCATAAGATCCATGTGTAGCAATTCGAGACAGCGTGTTGTCCCAAAGTGGGGCAATATCTGGTGCGACAGGCGAGTTTTCTTACCCTTTTGACAATCGCCACAAACATATGGTATACCAGATGAAAGATTAGACGTACCTCGTACTGCATCATACTTACATAAATTTTTCAGGGTTTTGAAATTCACATGTCTAAGTTTTTGATGTCATAGGTCTAGTTTACTGACTTGTGCATGTTTGCATAAAAGTTCTTCACCTATTTGGCCGCAGTTATCCGAAGACCTTGTACATGACATAATGCACATGTTAGTTTCATCAAAAATTTCAAAAGTATGTTTATCAAACTTGACAAGCAAATTATCATCACACAATTGGCTTATGCTTATTAAATTCTAATTTAATTCTTCAACAAGAAGCAAATTGTGGAGCTTTGGTAGTCCTTCAACATTCAATGTTCCCTTTTCAACAATTTTTCCTTTCGCTCCCCCTCCATAGGTTACTCTATCACCTTTTTGTTCAACATAATCAATGAGATGATCTCGTGATCCTGTCATATGGCGTGAGCTCCCACTATCAAAGTACCAATGACATGTAGTGTTAGTTTTTAATGAAGAATAGACAATATTACAGTGAGTTGTTACCTTTGGTACCCAAATTTTTCTTACTGTAGTTCGACGGTTGGAGGTGTTGGGGGAAGTGTTGGGCAACATTCAGGGTAACATCCGGCTCGTCTTTTGATTCATGCGGTCATCATTGAGTTTAAAACAGTAGGGCCTGATATGTCCAGTCTTGAAACAGTAATGACATACATACCCGCATTTTATTTTCTTAGGAATAGGGTGCATCACGTTGTCTTTTTGGTGGAGAACTTTTGATCGATGACGTGGATTGTGACCGTGTGGATGTATCAAATTTTTCTTTCACAAAGATAGTTGATTTTGAATATTCACCAATTTCAAACACACTGTCTTTGAAACCTAAGCCCTTCTTGTCATATCTTCCCATCAAAAGAATGGATTCAAGCTTGGATGTGCTCGAATTGAACTTGGATAAAGTCTCAGTTGCTTTTTGAAGCTCATCATTGGTCTTGCCTAGTTCCAAGTACTTTTGCTTAGGATTACTTCAAGTTTGACAACCATAGTTTTTAGTTCGGTGTTCTCCTTCATGATAGTTGAGTTAAGCTTGTTTATTTTGGTCCAATCGGCATACAACTCCTCATAAAGCTTTTGTACACTCTCAAGAGTGATTTCTTCACTATCAGCTTCCAACTCATCATTTATACTCGAATTTCCAGATGATTTAGATATTAAACAAACTATTTTTGCTCACGTGTTCCGTCCAGGCGTGACAACACCTAAAGGGTTCACTTGCAGCCAGTGTTTCTCTGTTAACAGTGCAGTCAAGGAGGTGTGATTAACTTTATCATTGAATTTCTCCTACTCATCAGATTCTTCATCACCTAGAGAAACATTATAGCCGTTGTTCTTTCGCAATCTATTAGCACATTCGTTGGCATAGTGACCAAATCCATTGCATTCTCTACATTGCACCGAGTCATACTTCTTCGAATTAAATTGACCCTTGCCTTCATTCCTTGGTCGAAACTGTTGTTGGATCGATGGTTGTCCAGCCTTCCTCTTATCTCTGATACTCTTCAAATAATCTCCAAATTTCTTTGTGATATAGGCGATGGAGTCCTCACAAAGATCCGATTCATTAACCTCTTGGGATATTTGAAGAAGATCATTGTAAGAGTCATTTGAGACTTGGAATGCAATCGTCTTACCCTTATCCTTCTTCTGCATGTCCATGTTCATTTCGAAGGTGCGAAATGAACTAATAAGATCTTCCAAAGCCATTTGAGACGTTTCCTTAGCCTCATCGATTGCACATATTTTTACGTTGAATCTTTCGGACAAAGAGCGGAGAACCTTGCCAACTAATCGTTCATTGGAGATGGGGTCTCCAAGGCTGAACGCTTCATTAGCAATTTCCCATAGGTGACGATCATAATCCAGTATATTCTCAGATTTTTCCATGCTCATAATCTCGAACTTGGAGGTAAGCATACTTAATCTAGTTCGTCGTACACTCTCAGAACCTTCACAATATCTTTGGAGAGTATCCCATGCTTTTTTAGCATAAATACAGTTTGTGATCAAACTGAACATGTTCATATCGACTTAAGTGAATATTGCATTTAAGGCCTTTCAGTTGTAATTTGAACTGCACTTCGTCGGCAGTCCAATTAGTTTCCGATTTTGGCAAGCTGTTACCATCTTGATCTATCATCATCGGTGAAGTCCACCCATTGATAACACGCTGCCATGCCATTTCATCTATGGATTTTATAGAATATCTGATTTTGACCTTCCATAGGCTGTAGTTGGTTCCGCCGAGGACTGGTGGTCGAAGTGCTGCATTTGCAAGTGATCTCTCCATTAAATATTTGTGTCAAAACAAAACAAAAAACAGAATCAGCACTTAATATTAAAGAGTGGGCTTTGATACCACTTTTAAGGGGTTATTGCTTGACAGATGTGAGTTTATATGATAACCGTAGTGTAAGATTATAAATTTTTATTTTATCAGAATGAAGTGTTGTGCTAAATGTTACAACATTTTAGACAACATGTAGCGGAATATTAAAGTTTGCAACACAAATTTATTTTAAGTAACTAGATGAACAAAATTAAATTTGCACAAGTATTTAATTAATACTTGTGTGGTGCCTTAGGGCAAAAATAATCACTATAAACCAATGAGTTTACACGAAAACAATTCCAATAGTGATTATGACTAAAATCAATTTTCTCAACACGTTGAGAAAATAAATGCTTTCTAAATAACATTCTCGTAATGATACAGAAACTTTAGACATAAACATTTTGATAAACGTTTTCATATCATCATAAACATATTCATATTAAACATGTGCATATTCATTTTCGTTGAATTCAGATCGTTAATTGTTTAACGTCTGTGTGTCGAAGACTACATACACAAGTTTATTGTCTTTGTGCAAGACTATATTTGAGTGGTGGTGTGTGTGTGTGAGAGAACTGATCTCTGATTACAACATGAAAGTGTTCTCACACACTGAGGGAATTGTGCTTCTAGAATAAAACTTATTCAAGAAAGAAACAAAAACGTGATGCCAAAACTGGAGCAACGAAAACAATCTTCAGCCAACTTCGTCACAGATGTTGTCTGTAGATGTCGCCAAATTCAAGGCAACACGCGGTATCTGCACTTCTTCGAAACAACAGCGTCCTTGAGAATTGTTTTTCACTGAAAAACACGACGTGCAAAAGTGCGTGAATGATTGATTGAGGAAGCCACACCTCTCGTATCATAGTTTCTCTTCTTTATAAGATATCTCCACAAGGAAACCTATTCTACAAGGAAGGTAGAGTTTTATTAGGAACAAAACTGCTTTTGAACATTGCTACTATATCAAGATAATATTGCTTGCATAATAATCTCATTATCTAGAAAGAAAAAATCTTATTAAATATATACTCAATAAAATCAACAAGGAAAAGATAATATTAAGAAAATCATTTAAATTATGAATTCATATTTCCCTTCACACCTCAACACCCAACTTATAACCAGTTTGGAGAAATCATTAGTTCCTGATATGAATCTTCTATGCATGAAATGCAAACACTGAATGCTGAAGTAGTCGCGCTCTCGATTCAATGGATCAAAGATTGCTTATATAAAATTTTCCTAACTTTGAAACAATTAAACATTGTATTCACTCCTAAACGATTTGGTTTAGTAAATATCATAAGTAAGAACAATTGATCTCAAGGAAACTTTCGAAGAAGTAATCTTTAACAATCATTGTGAAGAACAATCGATAAACATTACAAAGTAATTAAACTTTGATAAGTTCGATTTGAGAACACACAAAAGTGTAGACAAAATTCAAAGATTCAATATATTCTAAAAAATGATAAAAGCTCTGTATTTTCATTCATAACACATCTTTATATATAAAACAAGTCCCAAAAATAAAAGAAAATCCGAAACTAGATTTTTAGAAATTTAATATGCGTCGTGGCGCATTGTAGCACGCTGATTTCATGCTGCCACACGGAAGCTACTGAGGTGTGCTCATGTTGGTGCAGGGGGGAGCACGGCCCTTGCTTTCTCGGTAGCTCATTTGTGTTGTGTGCACATGATTGCACACTGGGGATGTGCGACTGCGCGCTGCATACTGTCTCGACATCTTGGGTGCTCGATACTAATTCACGGAATGCTCACTTGATCTCCTTTAATTGTTTGAATATGCTCGATACTTCACCTTCAGTCACCATCAAGGCTCACCCAATATAGTTAACAAAACCTCTTGAAATCTCTTCCACTAGTTAGCACAGGGTGGCCCGGTCAAATTTGCATCATAGTCTCCTTTTTCAAAAGGATTTGTCCTCAAATCATTGATATCTACACAAAAACGATGTAAGTTAATAACAAAAAATTATATTGCCACCGTACTTACCTTTCAAATCTAGCTCAAAGGTGCTATTTTCATCACTCAATTGCTCCTACATTCCAAGACATCCAAATTTTATGGTTGATGGAATTGTGTCTTCATCAACCATCCCTTGCACACTCACAAGGTCAAAGACTCACAAAACTCAAACTTTCATATGCCCAAGATATAATTCATGATGCTATCATATAATCCATGTCAATATCTTTTGACTTTGACAAGTGTTTCAGTTGTTCTTTAAATATAATATAGCGGCTTTATTATCACAATTTATCATCAATGGTTTCCTAGACCAGTGATCATTACTGGTAATAAAACTCCGCAACTTTATTCGAAGTCCAAATATCCAACTATTTCTAAATGTTAGATCTCCGATATGAGAGCATAAAATCCTTAGTTCACTTTAGGTACCGCATAACCCAATTAATGAATTAATGTCGGGTTTCTTAAATATCCGCCCAACATTATAATGATGTACATAATATCTAAGCAGTGTTTTCTATAAATCCTAAGAAGATTACGACATTATAAAATTTATACTACCATATATTTGGACATAAACATCAATATATTTTTCTTTATGTTGACTTTCCAATATAGTCACTCCCACTAAAGTCAATATATGAAATTAATTTTCATTTAATTTCAAAATTCCATGCATGCATACTATGGATGTCTTTTAAAATATTGATATTCAATTTATCAAGCTTATCAATCAAGGAACTCATACCAAAAATTTTTGAATTTCAAAAAATTGAAAAGTTTCATCACCATGTGGATAAACGAAAAAATTGATTTGTCTAAAAATGAAACTAAAATCAAATTCATTTTAAAAAACTATGCAACAAAAGTGTTTTCCAAATTTAAATACTAGAAAATAAAAATCTCAGTTCCTAAATAATGCTTTTAAAAACACCAACAATCTTATAGCCATTTTCCATAAGATGTATCTTTGACCATCAGTTGGCAATTGTCTCCTTAGACAACCCTTTCTTTACATGCCAAATAGCGTATTTAGGGCAATCTTTCTTCACATGCCCATCGGTATTTTTGCAAAAGAAACAAGTGGTCACTTTATCTTGTTTTTGTTGTTCCATATGCTGTGAAGTCCCACAATTTCCTTCCTTATTGATCCATTTCTTTTTCTTATTGATGTAATTACCTTGATAATTAGATGCCAAGTGAGCACTTTCAATCACATCTTGTTTCAATCTCTTTTCCTCCTGAACGCAACACACTGCACAATAAGCTTATTCAAAGTCCACTTTTCCTTCTGGGTATTATAACTTATTTTTATTTGATTAAATTGCGCAGACAGAGAGATCAAGACTAAATGCACGACTATGTCTTCCGAATTCCAACTTGAATGCTTTTAGTCGAGTCACGAGATTCGACATTTTCATTATGTACTCATTTATGTACCCGTTCTCTTTGTAACACATTGAGACAAGTTTAGTCAGAATAGTATTTGTTTCGACCTTTTCGTTTGCAGCGAAACGATCTGCTATTTGAGTAAGGAACTTTTTGACATCATTTTATTCAGAAATTGCATCCCTTATAGTATCTGGAATGGAATGTTTCATAATCATCAGACTCATGCGATTTGATCGCTCCCACTTTTTTAAAGAACCCTTTTGATCAGCAGTTCCTAAACTAGTCAAAGGTGCGGGGCAATCTTTCCTTAATGAATAGTCCAAATCCATGCGGCAAAGCATTATCATAACATGCTATTTCCATTTCTTGAGTTCTGGAATATTTTTTAGATTGGCATATATAGAAGATTATATAACAAAATAGAACAAAAAACATGTTAGAGCAGATGCCCTGCAAGCCAACGGTTGGTTAGGGAATTTATTGACTCAAGTGAAATAAGCAATCTTTATTTTAATATAATTTAACTTTTTATGGTCTTGTTATATTTTATCTGTATACCTATGCAAACAGCATAGATAAAGTCCTTGATTATGCTTTAATACAAATGAATCGTAATTCGATGTTGAAACTCATTTGTAAACACTGCATATTCTAAATTCGTTCCTAGTCGATTCAGCCGCCTGAAACAGGGATAAAGGCTGCTTGAGCTCGAGACTAGCATCTGTGATGTTGTGTACTGCATTTCTTGGTAAGGGCATAGAGATGTCCAAACATGCAGATGGGTAGTCATATGATGATTATACCGAACAACCCTCCCTCGGACTTTCCAAGTGGTTATCATTCATCGAGAGGATAAGTCCGTGGTTATGATTGTACACCATTAGTCCTTACGACCCGGGACAACACTGAGGCTCTATATGCTAGGGCTGTGCTTTGACTCGTTTACCGGCTCCAGGAGAGTCATCATTTGACGAGGTTGGGTACAGTTGCGACACATATAGGAGCCAGTGCATTGTAGTCAGGGATTCACCGCTCACCTACGGGTGTGGATATCCTATGTGATCTGATGAAATAATAGTGCATGGAATCTCTGGCCAGAGTATGAGATGTACGTTAGAGAAGGAGCTCTCAAAATAGTATACGCGATGCCACTATTATAGTTATCACATAGTTATCGAATTAATATGCAATCCTCGATGAACCAATGGTTGCAGATTCGATCGGGATATATGAGATGAAGGGACCGTACTGTACGTTAATCATAATCGACTGGTTCTTGCAGGCACTATCAGTGATACCTGGGGATCATGGGGCGATGCTACTAGACGCTCTTACCATGATCTGATGGGTGCAATCAGAAATGAGTTCTGACATTCTTGATCAAGGTGTTGATGAAAAGAATGAGGCTAACTAGGGTAAGCCCGAATAAAGGATTATGTCCTGAATCACAAGGAGTTGTGAACCCACGGCTAGCTGTATTCCTGAACCATTGAGGGTCACACAAGTACTGGATTGTTTGTTCCCGTTGAGAGAATAAATTCAAGGAGTTGAATTTATATTATGATATAGTAAATTCAAAGAGTTGAATTTATGATAATTAAATTTGGAGAAAATAAATTCAAGAAGTTGAATTTATGAGATAGTAAATTCAAGAAGTTGAATTTATGAAATTTGGAGAGAATAAATTCAAGGAGTTGAATTTTTAAAATTTGATAATTTAATTTATTAAACTAAAAAGTTGGGTTTATTAAATATTAAATTTTGGAGGTGATGAAAATTCAAGTAGTTGAATTTATAATTTAAATAATAAATTCAAATGTTGAATTTATAATATATTTAATTTATTAAGCTCAAAAGTTGAGTTTATTGATTAATAAATTAAATATGGTTGATAATGTGTTTAATGGGCTTGTAGGAGTACAATTCCAACATAATAAATAATTAAAGTTTTAATGGACCTTGATTAAATTAATTAAATTAGTTGGACTAGCCCAATTAATTAAATCAAGCCCATTAATGTTAATTATGTATTAGGTCATGGGTTAATTATATATAGGGATTGAGAAGTCAAAACCCTAACCTACCACACCATAAGTTTTCGAAAATCAGCCTCCATCCTCCAAGCAAAAATCGGCCACCTCTCTTGAGAAAGAATTTTGAGCCGTCTTTCAAATAATTTTCTCCTACGTTAAATATCTTCCAATATTTCTAGTGCAATTTGGAAGAGGATCAAACAATCCAGTCGTGGACCTAATTAGAAGAAAAGAAAGGAGTCTTTTGAAGAAAGTTCGTATGGATTCATCAAGAGCTAATCCGTTTATACCGGATTAGTTGGAGCCAAGTGATTTAATTCACTAAAGGTATAATTCTAACACCCTATGAATGGCTTTGTTAAAATCATACGAGCGCCCAAAGCAAAATATATTTTGATTGTCAAAATAAATAAAAATTTTAAAACTTCCGCTGCGTTTGGGCGTGTAGAAAACCGAGATCCAACAGTGGTATCAGAGCCAAGGTTATTCTAAATCGTATGGTTTGATATTGAATAATTTATTTCTAAGCACACAAGAAAATTTTTCAGAAAATTGTAGCACCATGAAAAATTATTTTTTTCAGAAAACAAAAAAAAAAAAATTTTAAATCTGCTCGGAACTGTTCCGGGCAGTCCTTGCGCGCAGGGCCGCGCACGGCAGCGCGCAGGCGTCGCCCGAGTGCAGGCGTCGGACGCCTGCGAGCAACGCGCAAGCGCAGGCACCGGACGCCTGCGCGCACCCTGCCTGCGCTTGCGCGGTGCGAGCGCGCGCGGTGTCGGCGCGCCAGCGCGCGCCTATGCGCGTTCTGCGCGCACAGGGCCGCTGCCGCTGCCCGAAACGTTCGGGCAGCAGGCGGGCAGCGAGGGCGGCTGCCCGGGATCGTCTTGGGGACCGTACTGGAAGTTGGGCCTGAATTGTTTGGCCTAGGATGCAATTTTCTGAATTTTAAAATTTTTGGGTAAAATTGATATTTTTGAAAAATTTGTTCAATTTTTATTTTGAAAGATTTATTTTTAGAAAATTAATAATTTTCTTGTAAAATAAATAATTAGATTAATTTTCTTGTAAAATAAATAATTAGAATGTGATTTTAATTATTTATGGTAAAATGAGTTTTACAAGAAATCAATTATTATTGATTTAATTGGAAATTAAATAAAGAAGCTTATTTAATTTATTAAATTATTTAATAATTGTGGTGGTTAGTGATAAAATTATTAGATATATGATTTATCAATTAATTAAATTATTTAATTAAATTGATGTTAATATTTGATATTAAATGCATGAAGGATGATCGAGAGCCTTGACCAATGTGTTAGGTGTATGTTAGGATATTTTACTGTTTTATTCGTTTTTTTTAATATTTGATATTATTAAAGTGGGCCTGGTTTATGGCCCGTTCTCACCCCATGAGATGTATCCCTTATGTGCCATGGCTATTTAAATGTAATTATTAGAAATAGTAGGGGATCAAGACTGGAAGATGGTGGGACCGATGAATGAGATGAAGACATGTAAATTATTGGAAGCTCTTGTAATAATTGCATTTGCATCCCTGCATTCACCAAGGTTTTGGACCTGGATCCATGTTTGCTCACATGGATCTAATAGTGTTGGCGATCGATCATCCTTATTTATTGTTGAATGTCATATTATGATATATGTGATATATAGTAGTATGCATGTATGTATATTATTAGATAATATTGTTGCATAGATCCGGCAAACATACAAACTCGTGGCACGCGATTTGAAATTAAAATGATGAGACAATTTTAAAATTAAAATCCCTCATTTTGAATATGATTCAAAATTCATATCAAACCGTAAAAGTAAAAATTAAAAGAGTTTAATTTTTCCTTGCCTTCCATCAACTGTGGTTGCATGTTGATCGCTACCCGCGGACAGTGTCTGGCTCATATTATTGGGGAGGCCTGGACGCCGGAAAGCTGTGACTTCCACCGGACATATGATGTGAATTGAGTGGAACTCCCATGACTTCGGCTCATATTATTTGGGGAACTCATGGCGACCGTCTACTACAATTCAATATTGATGGGTCGGTTTGACACACGAAAATAAGCGCGTCATATTATTGGGTCCTTATTAAACGTGAGGCAAAACACGCGGAGGTTGCATAGGGATGCAATTGGATTCTACCTTTTAGAAATTATAATTGGCTGATATTATTCGGGATTATAATTGGCTAATTGGACTCTACAGTGCCCACTAAGAAAATACGATTTTCCTTTTTCATCAGAGGGTGGTGAAAATGTCAAAATAGTGGGAGAGGAGATTTATAAAATAAAAAATCCATATTTTATATCTTAGAATTATTTTAAAATAATCAGCAACCATTATTCTGTTTCCATATCAGTATATTTTCGATTTCGTCACGTAATTCATTTTCGTTATTAACAAGCTAACCGAATCTAATTTTCAAGACTGGTTGGAAAATTTGTTCTAAATTCGGAGAAAATGACATACACACTAATGTCAGTCTTGTTGAACTGACAATGCATGCAAGATGGTAGGACCATAGTGTGCAAGCTAAAGTGTAATCTATGTCAAATGAACTGTAGGGACAGTTTGAGAAAATTTTGAATGCTGCTGACATTCGAATGCACGTGCAAGAGTTACATGGTGCATGAAACTATGCACACCACTTTCGAGGAGCTCATGAATACACGCATGCAAGATAGGGCTTTGGCCCATGAGCGTTGTGTACATATGATTGGGCTTATTGAGAATGTGATGGGCCTGGAATATGTGATTCCTAACAAGTTACTTCATGACATCAATTTGTTGTCATTCTCTTTCTCATTTGACGGGTTTATGTTGAACTTCAATTTGAATAAGATTAATGATAGCCTTGAAGAGCTATTCAACATGCTTATGACTTATGAAGTCATCATAAAATAGGAAAATGTTGCTTCTTAGTTGGGCTTGTTGTCAGGAACAAAAGTGGCCCGCAATGTAAGGGAAAGAAATGTTCTACCCCTCACAAGAAAAACCCAACAAGAGGCAAACTCTGAAAGACACTTAAAAGGCCTACAAAGCCCGATAAGTTAGAACATATTTATTTCACTGAAAAAAGTCCGGACATAAGAAATTATATGTGCCAGAAATGTTCTGGAAATGATAAGTGAATGTCCAAGTAAACATGATTTCAACAACAAACAAAGAAAGTTAGATGATCCAAATCCCACACAAATATGACACGCTAGAATAGGTCATATTTCCCAAAGAAGGATGCACAAACTAGTGGGAGAAAACATGTTTGACTTGTCAAACATAAATTCTCTACTTACTTGTGAGTTCTGTCTAAAAGAAAAAATGACCAAGACTCCATTCGATGGAAACGTGGAACGTGCGCATGGTCTACTGGATTTGATCCACACAGACATTTGTGGCCCGCTAAGTGTTAGCACAGAATATGGGCAATCCTACTTCATTACCTTTACTGATGATCATTCGAGGTATGGGTACGTTTATTTGATGAAATACAAATTTGAAGCATTTGAAAAGTTCAAAGAATTCAGATCTGAAGTAGAAAATCAGCTTGAAAAAGGTATTAAGGCACTTCGATCTGATCGAGGTGGAGAATACTTAAGTGCTGAATTTTTGTATTATCTAAAAGAGAATGAGATTCTCTCACAGTGGACTCCACCAGCAACACCACAATTGAATGATGTTTCTGAACGTCGTAAGCGAACCTTGTTGGACATGGTTCGATCCATGTTGGGATTCACTGAATTGCCTACATCGTTTTGGGGCTTTGCGCTTGAAACTACGGCAATGTTGTTGAATAATGTCTACGCTAAAGCAGTTGATAAAACACCATATGAGATATGGATGGGAAAAACTCCCAAATATTCTTACGAGAGAATATGGGGATGTCCTGCTTACGTGAAGCAGACAGTGGGAGACAAATTGGATAGTAGATCCACTTTGTGCTACTTTGTAGAATATCCAAAGAATTCTGTTGGGTATTATTTCTATCGTCCCAATGAAGCAAAATTGTTAGTTTCAAGAAATGCCACCTTTTTATAAAAGGAATTTCTATTAGATAGAAAAGGCAAGATGATAGAATTTGAAGAAATTCAAGATACTCCCTCAACTGTAGAAGTTTAACCCATTTCCAAGAACCTAGTAGTTGAAGTACAAGCTCCTAAGAGGTCTGATAGGGTTATTAGACCACCTGCAAGACATACGCTTCTTCATGAACAAGACCATGATGAATCTTGAGTTGGATATGATCCAATGAACTTTAAAGAAGCAATATCTGATACTGATTCAACCAAATGGCTTGAAGCCATGCAGTCAAAAATGGACTCTATATATTCAAACCAAGTCTGGACATTGGTGGATCAACCTGAGGGAATCGTTCCTATAGGGTGCAAATGGATCTACAAAAGAAAGCTTGGGGCGAATGGGAAGGTAGTGACCTTCAAAGTAAGACTGGTTGCAAAAGATTATATTCAAAGGCAAGGAGTTGACTATGAAGAATTTTTTCACCAGTTGCTATGTTTAAGTCCATTAGATTACTACTAGCCATAGCATCATGGTATGACTATGAGATATGACAAATGGATGTAAAGACTGCATTCCTCATTGGAGACATCAAAGAAGAAATTTATATGTCTCAACCTGAGGGATACACATCAGTAGGAAGTGAGCATAAGGTATGCAAACTTCAGAGATCAATACATGGTCTCAAGCAGGCATCAAGGAGTTGGAACCTCAGATTTGATAGCACTATCAAAGAGTTTGGTTTTGCTAAGAATCCTAAGGAACCGTGCGTGTATAAGAAGGTTAGTGGGAGTGTAGTGACATTCCTTGTACTTTATGTTGATGATATCCTGCTCATTGAGAATGATGTAGGATTATTGCAATCAATTAAAGTATGGTTGGCCTATAAATTCTCCATGAAAGATATGTGTGAAGCATCCTATGTATTGTGAATACAAATCTATAGAGATAGATCAAAAAGGATGCTAGGACTCACCCAAGTCACTTATATCGATACCATTCTGAAGCGATTCTCTATGGATGAGTCCAAGAGAGGATACTTACCAATGTGTCATGGTGTTACTCTATCTAAAGCTATGTGTCCCAAAACAGATGAAGAGATAGAGATGATGACACATATTCCATATGCGTCAGCTATTGGTAGTATCATGTATGGTATGATATCGACACGTCCTGATGTTGCTTACGCTCTAAGTGTTACAAGCAGATATCAGGCAAACCCTGGTCCAATGTATTGGAAGGCCGTGAAAGATATTCTTAAGTACTTGAGAAGGACTAAGAACTTGTTCATGGTCTATGGGGTGGAGAATTGAAATTGGAAGGCTACACTGATTCTAGCTTCCAATGTGACGTAGATGATTCGAAATCGACCTCTGGCTTTGTATTCATGCTTAATGGTTCAGCTGTCTCTTGGAAAAGTTCCAAGTAAGACACCGTTGCGGATTCCACCACTGAAGCTGAATATATTGCTGTATCTGATGCAGTTAAAGAGGTAGTTTGGATGAGGAATTTTGTCCAAGAGTTGGGCGTTATTCCTAATGGAGTTGATCCAGTCTCAGTTGTACTGGAACAACACTGGTGTCGTTGCGCAAGCAAAGGAACCAAGGTCTCATCAGCGATCCAAACATGTACTGAGGAAGTTCCACATCATACGGGAGATAGTGGGAAGAGGAGACATATCAGTTGAAAGAGTCCCCTCTGCAGATAATGTTGCTGATCCACTTACAAAGCCCTTGCCAGGACCATTGTTTGAAAAGCATCACGAAGCAATGGGATTAAGGGTAGTTGGCTCTAGGGCAAGTGAGAGATTGTTAGAGTAGATGCCCTGCAAGCCAACGGTTGGCTTGGGAATTTATTGACTCAAGTGAAATAAGCAATCTTTATTTTAATATAATTTAACTTTTTATGGTCTTGTTATACTTTATCTGTATACCCATGCAAACAGCATAGATAAAGTTCTTGATTATGCTTTAATACAAATGAATCGTAATTCGATGTTGAAACTCATTTGTAAACACTGTATATTCTAAATTCGTTCCTAGTCGATTCAGCCGCCTAAAACAGGGATAAAGGCTGCTTGAGCTCGAGACTAGCATCTTTGATGTTGTGTACTGCCTTTCTTGTTAATGGCATAGAGATGTCCAAACATGCAGATGGGTAGTCATATGATGATTATACCGAATAACCCTCCCTCGGACTTTCCAAGTGGTTATCATATATCGAGAGGATAAGTCTGTGGTTATGATTGTACACCATTAGTCCTTACGACCTGGGACAACACTGATGCTCTATATGCTAGGGCATGTGCTTTGACTCGTTTATCGGCCCAGGAGAGTCATCAGGTGGCGAGGTTGGGTACATTTGCGACACATATAGGAGTCAGTGCATTGTAGTCGGGGATTCACCGCTCACCTACGGGTGTGGATAACCTATGTGATCAGATGAAATAATAGTGCATGGAATCTCTGGCCAGAGTATGAGATGTACGTTAGAGAAGAAGTTCTCAAAATAGTACACGCGATGCCACTATTATAGTTATCACATAGTTATCGAATTAATATGCAACCCTCGATGAACCAATGGTTGCAGATTCGATCGGGATATATGAGATGAAGGGACCGTACTGTACGTTAATCATAATCGACTGGTTCTTGCAGGCACTATCAGTGATACCTGGGGGATCATGGGGCGATGCTACTAGACGCTCTTACCATGATCCGATGGGTGCAATCAGAAATGAGTTCTGACATTCTTGATCAAGGTGTTGATGAAAAGAATGAGGCTAACTAGGGTAAGCCCGAATAAAAGATTATGTCCTGAATTACAAGGACTTGTGAACCCACGGCTAGCTGTATCCCTGAACCATTGAGGGTCACACAAGTACTGAATTGTTTGTTTCCGTTGGGAGAATAAATTCAAGGAGTTGAATTTATATTATGATATAGTAAATTCAAAGAGTTGAATTTATGATAATTAAATTTTGAGAAAATAAATTCAAGAAGTTGAATTTATGAGATAGTAAATTCAAGAAGTTGAATTTATGAAATTTGGAGAGAATAAATTCAAGGAGTTGAATTTATAAAATTTGATAATTTAATTTATTAAACTCAAAAGTTGAGTTTATTAAATATTAAATTTTGGAGGTGATGAAAATTCAAGTAGTTGAATTTATAATTTAAATAATAAATTCAAATGTTGAATTTATAATATATTTAATTTATTAAGCTCAAAAGTTGAGTTTATTAATTAATAAATTAAATATGGTTGATAATGTGTTTAATGTGCTTGTAGGAGTACAATTCCAACATAATAAATAATTAAAGTTTTAATTGACCTTGATTAAATTAATTAAATTAGTTGGACTAGTCCAATTAATTAAATCAAGCCCATTAATGTTAATTATGTATTAGGTCATGAGTTAATTATATATAGGGATTGAGAAGTCAAAACCCTAACCTACCACACCATAAGTTTTCGAAAATCAGCCTCCATCCTCCAAACAAAAATCGGCCACCTCTCTTGAGAAAGAATTTTGAGCCGTATCTCAAATAATTTTCTCCTACGTTAAATATCTTCCAATATTTCTAGTGCAATTTGGAAGATGATCAAACAATCCAGTCGTGGACCTAATTAGAAGAAAAGAAAGGAGTCTTTTGAAGAAAGTTCGTAGGGATTCATCAAGAGCTAATCCGTTTATACCGGATTAGTTGGAGCCAAGTGATTTTATTCACTAAAGGTATAATTCTAACACCCTATGAATGTTTTTGTTAAAATCATACGAGCGCCCAAAGCAAAATATATTTTGATTGTCAAAATAAATAAAAAATTTTAAAACTTCCGCTGCGTTTGGGCGTGTAGAAAACCGAGATCCAACAAAACACTCACAATCAATTATAGTCCATGCATATATTTACATTAAATAAATCAAAATATATATTCATGAATGTGGTGGGCTCGTAATAAAATACCTAGCACAACATTGATATTTCTTTGAACAAAAATAACAATTTGTAAGTGGTACCCTCAGATATCATGGTTATTAAATATTGATAATAAATACGGCCAACAATATGCCTTTCTTTGGACCGATAATTGCATGCATAGATAAATCCAAATTCATCACATACTTAGTATCACATATTGTGCTAAAATTTTGCCATAAAATGACCTTCCTTTGGGTCGATCATTTTTCGCATAAATTTAACACAATTTAATATCATATAATGTGTCCACAATCTTGCAAGAAAATAATCTTTCTTTGGGCCGATTTTTTTTCGCATTGATCTAGATGCACTTTAAAATTATCTATTGTGTTTGAAATTTGGCCAAAAATTATTCTTCTTTTCAGTCGGCTATTTTTCGCCTAAATTGAAATACAATTTATTTTGAAATTTAACAATATCAACATATCTCAAAAATCAGTTTATTAACATACAACTTATATTTAACCAAATTTGAGATATAAGATATTAATTTAGCTTAAAATTTTCAAAAGAAAATTTAATTTACTTTAATTGGACCAAATAAAGCATGTAGACCAAATATGTAAGAAATAAAACAATTGCACTTCATAATTATTCATCCATAAATATTTTATCGAAATAAACAGAGACGATAAAAATAATGAATAATTTGATATTAATATTATTTCATGAAATTAAATTTTGAAATGGTCTAATTTAATTTCACAAATCAAAATTGCGGAAGTCAAAATATAATAAAATGTCAAAATTCTAGATTTCAAAATTTGGTTCAAAATAAGACAACCAAACAAGGCCTTAGATTAACCAAAAATTCACAAATTCGAAACCATAACCCTTACTAAAAAAAACTGACGCCGCCACATCCTCTAGCGATACCAGTTGGCGACGACCATGACCCAGGCTTTGCATTACCACAGCCGACCACTACCTTACCATCTCCGACCACCAAGCTGCCTGAATTTGATCGAAATCTCAAAAAAATTGGACAGAATTCGCGCGGCTAAAAGTTCCGAGATTCAGGTCCTAAAATTTGATCATGTTGCGGTGGTTTTCGATCAATAAATGTATAGATACGAGCGCTAAGAGATAAGCAATATTTCCCCTCATTATCAAGCACCAGAAACCTACCAGAGAACCTTCGATTTGCCCAAAATTCGGCGATCCAGACCTCAATAAAAAAATCAAAATTTCGATTTTTGATTTTTTAAAAAAATCGAAAATAAATCTGAATTTTTGATATAATCTCCGAAAGACTAGATCGGGAAAGCGTGAATTTATTCAGATCAAAATTCAGAAAAAAATAAAAAAAAACCATATCTGAATCTAAAAATTTATAGACAAGCGTAATTTTCTTTTTCGATCCATCAATAAACACAATTATCTTAATTCAATATGAATGTGGCTCTAATATAACTTGTCGGATATTTAATAAAATAAATCTATAAATCATGTGATTAAATCCATATATCACAACATGCCAGGAATTCATGTCGAATTATCAGAAAATATAAATAACAGTAAACACGTACCAGAATCCATTGATTGATCTAGCATCGGAGTTATGGATCTTCCAAGGCAACAGAGAATCGACCACCTTATTATTGGCTTAGATGAGAGAAGGAGAGAGATCTAGGATATGTGTACAGTATATATTATTTATTATACCTCTGTGCCTTGGGGACGATAACCTTAATTAAATCACTAACATGCGTATCCAGTGAGAGAGCTGCAGTCGTATAAGGAATCGATTCAGCAAGATCATGCACCCATATATGTTGAAACACTTTAATATTTTTTCCATCCCGAACACTCCAATACAGTCCTTCTCGAAGTAGTTTGCGGCCGCAGATAATGGATGTCGAGATAACAGTAAACATGTACCAGAATCCATTGATTGATCTAGCATCGGAGTTATGGATCTTCCAAGACAACAGAGAATCGACCACCTTATTATTGCCTTAGATGAGAAGGAGAGAGATTTAGAATATGTGTACCGTATATATTATTTATTATATTTCTGTGTCTTGGGGACCATAACCTTATATAACCTTAACAGTTTCGACCCATCATAGAAGACTTAATTGGGCTGTGTTTCTACACATAAGGTGGAGCATACCAATTTATTTAATACTGTGAAAACTAATAATTAATTAGATCACTTTATTGGATCATTTATTAGATAGTTTGTCCATATACAATTAATAAATTATGTGAGCCCACAAAATAATTCCAATAAAACGAGAATGAATCGTGGGTCCTTCCCGAAGCCACAAAATTGGCATGTTTCTTCAGTTGGAATGTGCTGTTTTTTCAGATTGGAGGCTACTGGGATTAAATCCTTTACAATCTCCACCAGAAAATGCAAAATTTTGGTGCGATCATGATCGACCATATTAACTTCCACCACCCTTCAAGCATGTTTCCGGACTGAGATTTTTTCATAGAACCCGATTGTTTTTTGATATACTCCTTTAACGGACTACCGACCTTTCGAATCGAAGTTCCGATAGCGTGCATCAGGTTGACTATGTGAGGGCATCAACACAGTAGCAATCATTGTTGTACATATGAAATTTTGTGTGATCAGATTCATGTTCCATTTGTTTCCGTTAATTAAATCACTAACATGCGTATTCAGTGATAGAGCTGCAGTCGTATAAGGGATCCATTCAGCAAGATCATGCACCCATATATGTTGAAACACTTTTATATTTTTCCATCCCGAACACTCCAATACAGTCCTTCTCGAAGTAGTTTGCGGCCGCAGATAATGGATGTCGAGATAATAGAAGGGTTGTTTCCTAGTTGTGCTTCCATAATGTCTCCATGGCGGTATCTGTTTGAGTAAGTGTCTAACAAACCAATTTGTGGCTTGAAATTTATTGACTCTTAGGCAACAACAATTTTTATTTTAATAATATTTTACGGTTTTATCCAACGTTATTTACTTTATTAGTATATTAATGCAAACTGCAAAAATAAAGTTCTCGAATATATTATAGGTGCAATGGGGTCTGTGACCGGCGATTTCGATTGGGAATAATACTAGCAAGTGGACCAGGTAAAATAATAGTAATTGGATGATGAGTCCAAATATCCTATCCACATAGAACGATCTTTAAATACTAGAATATGAATTAATTTTCTTAATTTAAGCTAATCAAATTCAAGTGAGATGAGATAAATTAACTAAAATTAAATTAAACAATTTAAATAAAATAACTAAAGCAAAAAAAAGCCAAACTATTAATTTAGATGAAAATTCAAATTCTTTAAAGACGGCTAAGGCAAACAACAGTACCGAGACAAACTTATAATATACGCGTCAAATTCAAATTTGATAAGTTAACTACTTAATCCACGACGAAATTCCAAAATCTTTTATTAAATGATTACTCGAATTAATAAACCAATTAAATCTAATTCAATTATTACTAATTGAATTTAATTAGATTCAACTACATTAAGTTGATGCGAAATTTCAGTTTTTCAACCTAAAGTCGCACACTGAATCCGAATACTATTTCTATTCAGTTTAACCATGTGTTGAATGATGAAGTGAAGGAGCATGACAAAGCCTTGGGAAGTGGAAGAGGATGTGGACGCCATGTTGCCAACACCAGCCGGTGGCCAAGGGAGGTCCAGTTTCTTGTTACCCTTGAAATAGGAATGAAAGTGAAACGTCCTATCCTTTTTATTGCTTTAAAAGTAATAGAAATTTTTTTTTTACACAATTTTCGACCATGTACCTTTCTCACATATAAATATTTTTATAAAATATTTTACTCTTTAAAATTAAACATTAACCAACTAGTATTTTAAAAAACCAAGTGCAATAGTGATAAAATGAAATCGTCGCATATTTTACCAAATCTAAAAAGCAATAAGTTGAAAAGAATAGCCCATACTAAACCCCTCAAAAATCTCTCAAAGCATAAATAAATAGTCTTAAAAATCTTTAATCATAAAGTATGAGTCAAAAGTCATAATGCGGAATAATAGAAGCGCTGGTCCTCGGGTTGTGTGCGCCATCAGTCCAGTCCAATCATCCGTCAAGTCCTCCCTCATCCTCACCTGCATCCATCACACCTAGTGAGTCTAAAGACTCAACACACCATCATCTTTATAGCAGGTAATACGTAATACAGTCAACATATAACAATGAAAAATATTTGTACTTAAAATATCGTTTTCATGAAGATGCATAAACTTCAAACATGACCCTTTTCATAAATATTTTCATGATGCATAAACTTAAGCATAAACATTTTCATGACATGCATTTCACAAACCTCAACCTTTTTCCTTTTTCCTCAACATGACATGACATAAAACATTTTTCATGATCATAAACATTTTTCCTTTTCCTTTCCTTTTTTCTTTGTTGAATTCAGATCGTTAATTGTGACTTTCCTGATCATGACATGAAGGTCGATGGATCCATCTACATATAACCACAGTACTGGGCGGCGGGAGACACCAGCAACACTCTGACCGATCAACTAGGCCCTGGCCTATCATTATTCCAATAGAAATACGATCGTCGGAGCTCCCTCTGGGGCCTTTTCCCATAAATGGGCTCCCTCTAGGGCCTTTTCTCCTCACGATATTCCCATTCTTCCGTTACCACAAAACCGTTACCACATATTCGTAATGATGGAAACACGATCGTCGGGCTCCCACTGGGACCATAACCCTCACGATGTCGCCAACATTAACGAATTAGTCACAATCACTTCACTTCCTTCAACATTTACATTCTCATCACTTTATAAAAATCATGCATAACATAACATTTTGTTTTTGAAACCAAGCATGCAACATGTCTTTTAAATGTCTTCCTTAAATCATAAAAATCCCTTAGATATTTAAAAATCATAATTTAATCATGAACATTTCATAAACATTTAAAAATAATCATAATATCATAAAAATAGCATTTAGGGCACTGTCATGACGTTTACTAATTTCTAGGTGTAAAAAGACTGTTTTACCCCTAGACTCGACATTTTACGATTTCGACTTTTTCTTGATTTCATGACTCTAACATGTCCCAAATAATTATTTAAGCATACATGAATTTTCCCATAATTTTATTTGGCTTAAAACTTAGACGTTTTCATTTATCTTTAATTAATTGTTTTGACGGTGTTTTAATCCCGAAAAATCCCAAACTTTAATATAAAATTCCTAAAGTCTAAATTTAGTCTTTTTATATTATTTCAGCCCTTATGGACCATGACTCGACCCCCGTGAGGCGTTTTCCATTTTTTTTTCTTATTTAAAAACCCTATTTGACACCTAAACTTCGACCCCGAGCCAACTTTTGATTTTCACAAGTTACCCCCAAACTAAGTCGAGCCAAAACCTGCCCAACATCCTAAACTAAACCCTTGGACCCTTAGACCACTCAGAAAAATATATTTTAAATATGCAAGTATGCAAAACATAATTAATTCATGCAATTAAAACATTTAATTAAAATACAAAAGAATTTAATAATTGCATGCACGTGGGTTGCGTGGACTTTAAAATTTTTGGGGCGTTACAGAAAGATTTTGAGGGTTCCCCCTATATCAGATAGGCCCTCATCCTCTCCTTTGAGGAATCCCTGTGACTCCAGTATCCCAAAGATCAGGGATGTAAAAGGTAGTCTGGTAGATTTCATCCCTCCTTCTGCAAATTGTAGGACTGTTTTGAACCATCTATCCAAAATGAAAGGGGCGACCGATAACAATAGTGAACAAGGTGATGGCTTGTGGTCGGGTAACCATTGTAATATTTGAAGAAAGGTCCCAATTACTAATGGCTATCTTATGCAACATAGAGTAAAAATACGTCAGGTTCACTACGGCGAGGCGTTTGGGACGAATCGGAAACTGGGTGATTAGACCACCAGTGAGGACTGATGTGATAATGTAAATATCAGGAGCATCATCCTCCTCGTCTTCAGTCGGGGTGTTATAGAACTCATTGATGGCATATGACGAGAAATCATAAATGGTGTCTCGCACAAACACACGCTCATACTTGGCAGAGCTCCCATCACTGATGCTAAAGACAAGATTACAGTAGAATTCTAGTACTCGGCTTCTCGAGTAGGGAAGCATAGAGTCCAATTTTGCCTCATCCCACGAGCTCGAAAGAATGCAATCAGGTTCTGCCTTGCATAAACCTCAGTGTCAATATTCCTTTATTCGATGAACTCTTTGTGAGCATAAACTGACTATCGAGAAACGGTCGACTCAGAGTAAAACTTGCTGGAGAAAGAGGCAGTTAGATCATAGTCTTCAGAGTGTGTGTTGTCCGAAGTTTTGATAAGACCTGGCTCAGCACCAGAAACATCGGCAGCAACCTCTGTTTCTTCATCAAAAATGTCTTCAAACGCTCCTATATCAATTAGTTATTCGGACTCAAAGTTGGAGTAAGAAGATGAACCACTTGATGAATCAGGGCGATTGTCCTGGAATTCCTGAAGCATCTCTTCATCGGGTTCTTCATCGGCCAGAGTGTATTTCTTCAAAATTCGCTCCTCCTTTAAGCCATCAAGTATCTCAGCCAAAGAACATTCATTATCAGATGATTCGGTAGCTTTGATTTGTCTTTCAGACATGTCTTGCACCTTCATCTTTGGAGGGGAGACTGATTTCGGGCCAAAACTTACCAAATTTGGTCTTGGGACCAAATCAAAATCCTCATCATCATCCGACAAGAAGTCAGAATCCAAAACTTTTTTAGTGATGGAAGAAGCACAGGGCTTCTTAGCATGTGCAAATTCAGGGTCATACCTTGCTTGACTTTTGGACCGCCTTTGTGGGGACCCGGACGCTAATCAAGTTCATAATCGTCATTGAGACCATTTAATCAATTATAATAAACAGGGTCTAAATTTTTTTTTTAAAATGCGGAACGTAATGGAAATCATACTAGTATACATATCAGTATAACATGAGGTACAAGTCCTGTACAGCATACATTAAATACAGACGAAAGTTCAACAACTAGCTATCAAGTGTTCAAACCCTATCTACAGCAACGTCAAAGTCCGTGGTCTCCACTCTATTCATGATCTCTCGTCATCTCCCCGACCCTGATCCTGTCCCACCTGTTGTCATGCACACATACAAACACGACAACAGCTGGATAATTCCGGTGAAAATATGATTCCAGTATAAATCAACGAACATGCAATCATATGATAAACATAAAAGCATGGACAGATAACAGCAATATGTATCAAAATCTGAAACATAATCAATATAAAACTGTCGACAATGCTCGTGACTCCACGACTCAGACTAGACTCAATTCTAGTCTAGGGATCCCGGTTTCCAGACGTTGGTATTCCTATATCGACCAACAGTAATAGAAGAAACTCTGATTCTATCCACGTCGATAGAACCAAACATCCAGTGTCTTGACCTATCCGTCACAGACTGTAGCACTATCGCCAATACACTATCTTGTGACATCGTGCAATGTTCCCGTGGAGATCCCACCACTATCAGGCACTTCTGTCACAAGATCACTCGACTAATACCTGCTTTCTATACATCCATAGAACAAGCATATCAAGTCAAAGCAATGAACATAATAATAAGAAGTACGTGATTTAGGGAAACTCAAGTATATCCTACTTGAGTCGATCTCCTAGTACCACTTTGACTTATACCTTTCGTTCGTAGTCTCGGTCTGAAGCAATATCAGTTCTGAACTCAAGACTGTCTCTGTAAATCTGAAACGACATATCGAGAATCATAATATCAACCTTCCATTCTCAATTCAATACTGAATCTAATTAATCTGAATTTAATTCAAATCATCGGCATAACGGCACAATCTCATTATCCCCGTAAATACCATATCAACAAATATCAATTACAAATCATAACCCATATCCGATACAATCTGTAATCAATCAATAATCTAAATATGTCCGGTTTTCAGTCCATATAATCAGAAATTCATAACAATTCCATAATCAATCTGTTCTTCGATCTGACTTCAATTCTACGATGTGTAGTATTCCCAGAACACATAATAATGATCAAATAATAATTTCTCCAATATCATAATTTCAAATGATAACAGAACTCAATAAAACTTATGTCCTGCTGTAGCTCGCGTCGAAAGGATTATAGAACTGTGTTCGGATTCAAATTCTGATAACCGGATGTCATACAATAAAATTTCTATGGTGTAAGGAAACGTTGAGGATTAATTCATGGAGCTTCTCAGTTTTCTCTCGGGAATGTGAAATTGGAAATGAAGATTAACATTTAAGTTGCAAGGTGAAGACATGTGTCCACTCAATTTTCCATATTTGCACTTTAGTCCTTCAACTTTTCACTATTTGCAATTCGGCCCCCAAATATTACGAAATTGCCATCAAATTTAAATCAATTATTTTCTTTTCGGGGTCTCATAAAAATTGATAACATCTCGGGCCTTACAATTCTCCCCCTCTGAGACATGATTTCGTCCTCGAAATCTCAAGCAATCATATCATAGGTAATCAAATCAGAAATAACAGAAACTAAATTAGTAAACTCACATCAGTGGAATAACTCTGGGAATTCCTGTCTCATATCTGATTCAGTCTCTCAAGTAGCTTCTTCAATGCCATGACAAGTCCACTGGACTTTCACAAGTGGGATGGTCTTCGTTCTGAGTTGCTTTTCTTTTCGATCAATAATCTGAACCGGTTTCTCAATATAACTCAGAGACTCATCAAGCTCAGCCTCATCTGGCTGGATAATATGGGAATCATCGGGGAGATGTTTCCGTAACATAGATACATGAAAGACATCATGTATTCCAAATAGAGAAAGCGGTAATGCAAGTCGATAGGCACGATCTCTTATCTTCTCGAGAATCTCATACGGACCAATGTATCTTGGAGACAATTTGCCTTTCTTGCCAAATCTGACCACACCCCTAAAAGTAGAAATCTTCAGGAATACTCGATCTCCTACCTCAAATACCAACGGTCTACGTCGAAGGTTGGCATATTTGGCTTGTCGGTCCTGAGCTGCCTTCATTTTCTTCTGAATCAGTTTCACTTTTCCAGTCATATCTCTGATCATGTCAGGTCCAGTCTCAGGAACTTCAGAGATATCATCCTAATAAAGAGGGGATCGACACTTCTTTCCGTACAAAGCTTCAAAAGGTGCCATCTCAATACTCGTTTGATAGCTATTTTTGTACGAAAACTCACAGAGAGGCAATGCATCTTGCCAATTAGTGCTAAAATCAAGCACTACAGCTCTCAGCATATCTTCCAATGTGAATCGTCCACTCTGACTGTCCGTCAGTCTGTGGATGATATGTGGTACTCAGATGTAACTTCGTACCGAGAGCCTACTGCAAACTCTGCCAGAAGTGCGAAGTAAACCGAGGATCACGGTCTGAAACAATCGACTTCGGCACTCCGTGCAATCTAACAACTTCTCTGACATAAATATCGGCCATCTGATCATATCGGTACGTCATCTTGTATGGAATGAAACATGCAGATTTGGTCAATCTGTCAATTACAACCCAAATCGCATCACAACCTTTGGAGGAACGTGGTAACAGTGTCACAAAATCCATGGAAATGTGATCCCATTTCCATTCAGGAATGGACAAACTTTGTAACAATCCTCCTTGTTTCTTTCTTTCCGCTTTCACCTGTTGGCAATTCAGACATCTGGAAACAAATTCTGCAATGTCAGTCTTTATTTGTTTCCACCAAAACTGTTCTTTCAAGTCATTATACACCTTTCTGCCACCAAGATGAATACTGAATCGACTACTGTGCCCTTCTGTCAATATCTGCTGTCTCAACTCTAGAACATACAACTAGACGATTATTCACATACAGTACACTGTCACGTACCCGATACTCTGATCGATGTCCTGCTCTGACCATCGCAATCGAGTTCTGAACATTTCGATCAACTTTCTGAGCCGCTTTAATTTTCAAAATCAGCTCTGGTTCAGCCCGAATAGCACATAATCTTAGAGGCTGACGATCTGTCTCAAATGCTAATCCAGACAAACAGCAGTCTTCTATCAAATTGGAAACACCCATAGTCGATAAGGACAAAGAACATACCTTTCGACTCAGTGCATCAGCTGCTGCATTCGATTTTCCTGGATAATACTTGATTTCACAATCGAAATCTTTAAGCAAATCAATCCATCTTCGCTGCCTCATATTCAGCTCGGATTGTGAAAACAGATATTTCAGGCTCTTATGATCAGAATAAATCTCAAACTTCTCACCATATAGGTAATGTCGCCATATTTTCAGTGCAAATACAATGGCTGCCAATTCAAGATCATGAATTGGGTAGCGAGTCTCGTGTGGCTTCAACTGTCTCGAAGCATAGGCAATGACATGGTCTCGCTGCATCAACACACAACCCAAACCTCTGTGAGAAGCATCACAATATACAACAAAATCACCAGTACCTGACGGAATAGTCAACACCGGAACACTGGTCAATCTTTTCTTCAACTCCAGAAAACTGGACTCAAAGTCTTCACACCAAACAAATGGAGCATTCTACTGAGTCAACTGTGTAATCGGCTTGGCAATACTGGAAAAATCTTTGATGAATCGACGATAATATCCTGCCAAATCCATGAAACTGCGAATCTCGGGCACTGATGTCGATCTCGACCAAGAAATCACTACCTCAACCTTACCGGGATCAACAGAAATACCGTCTCCGGAAATAATGTGACCCAGAAATACTACCTGTTTCAACCAAAACTCGCATTTCGACAGTTTAGCATATAACTTCTCAGCCCTCAAAATTCGCAACACGGTTCTCAAATGCTCAGCATGTTCCATCATATTCTTTGAATAAATCAATATATCATCAATGAATATGATAACAAACTCATCAAGATATCTTTGAAAGACACGGTTCATCAACCCCATAAATACAGCCGGTGCATTCGTCAAACCAAATGGCATGACAATAAATTCATAGTGTCCATACCTGGTTCTGAATGCTGTCTTCGAGATATCAGAATCCCTGACTCTCAGCTGATGGTATCCAGATCTCATATCGATCTTGGAATATGCAGATGAACCCTGCAACTGATCAAACAAATCATCAATGCGAGGCAACGGATATTTATTCTTTACCGTTGCTTTGTTCAGTTGTCGGTAATCGATACAGAGCCTCATCGAACCATCTTTCTTTCTCACAAACAGTACTGGAGCACCCCAAGGAGACACACTCGGTCTGATATACCCCTTGGCCAGTAAATCCTCCAACTGTTCTTTCAATTCTTTCAACTCAATTGGTGCCATTCGGTATGGAGCTCTAGATATCGGAACTGTACCTGGCATCAACTCAATGCTGAAGTCTATCTCTCGAATCGGAGGCAAACCAGGAATCTCATCTGGAAAGACATCAGTAAACTCACACACCACTGGCAAGTCCGCCAAGGATTGACTCGATTTCAGTAAATCAACTGAATAGATAAGGAATCCATCCGCTCCTTTCTGCAATAATCGAGTCATATTCATAACAGATATCAAAGGAATTCTGGCTCGAGAACCCTTACCATAAAATTTCCACTCATCAGCCATCTCAGGACTGAATCTTACAATCTTGTGGAAACAATCGATTGTAGCCCTGTACTTGGTCAACATATCGATACCGATAATACAATCAAAGTCAGATATCCCAAGCACAATACAGTCTAACTCAATCTCATGCCCATCATACTGCAGTATACACGATCTAACAGACTTCACTGATATCAAACCTGTCCCCAAAGGAGAAGAGACAGATACTACAGTAGATTGGGACTCAACAGGTAATGCATGCATCAATGCAAATCCCTCAGAAATAAATGTATGTGATGCACCAGTATCAATCAATACATAAGCAGGGTAACCAGAAATAGAACACTTACCTGCAACGACATCATCAGGTGCATCCTGTGCCTGCTCCTCAGTCAAAGCAAAAACTCTGGCCTGCTGTCTCGGAGGCTGGCTCACTGTCTGGCTTCCTCCTTGCCTCTGCTGTGACTGGATAGACGGCGCTGGCTGGAAAGAATGGACAGCAGATGGTCATCTCCCGGTCTGAGCCACTGATCCAGATGACTCTGCTGCCTGGGATCCTTGTGCACCTCTCTGGGGACATATCGGCACTGCTCTGTGGAATGCTTCCCTCCACAAGTGCTGCAATATGGTCCTGTATAACTTTGGCTCTGACCAGTCTGTCTCGAGCCACTGGAACTGGAAGAACTGCTGAAAGACTTCTTAAACTGTCTTTCTCTGGCTTTCAGATAGTCCTTCTTTCCACCACTGCTGCTACCACTCTCGAATCTGGGAGGGGGTTGCTGTGGTATCGGTGCCGGGGCAACATATGAAGCTCCTCTCTGTCTCATCAGACCCGCTTCTACTCCCTTTGCTCTATTCAGGGCGTCAGCAAAGTTGTTTGGTCGCCCAGTGTTCACCAATGTAAATATCTCCGGATTCAAGCCATTGATGAACTGATCAGCCACCGCTTCTTCATTCTCGGCCACATGTGGAGCAAATCTCAGTAGTGTAGAGAATTTAGACACATATTCCTCAATGTTCAACTGCCCTTGTCTCAGATTCGCAAACTCAGCACCATTATCCTTTCTGTATGACACAGGGAAGAATCTCTGATAGAATTCGGTTTTGAAGACATTCCAGGTAATAGGCGTACCTCGATGCTCCAAGGCCCTCCTGGTCGTAATCCACCAGTTCTTGGCAACATCATGCAACTGGTGTCCTATCAGTTTCACTCTCCGCTCATCAGTGTAGTCCAAAGAGTCAAACATCATCTCTATGTCGTCTAACCAGCTCTCACAATCCACTGAAGTCTCAGTGCCCCTCAGAGTCGGCGGATGAAAAGACTGAAATCACTTCAATAATATCTCCATCGGAGTGGCTGTAACATCCATCGGAGGATTTGAAGTACTGCCCTGTTCCGAAATTCTTCGGGGAGGCATATATGATTATCAAAATGATTAGTAACCCAAAACAACAAACATGTTTCAGTCCTCCTCCGATCATCTTACTGCTGATCTAGAATCGGTGCTGATTCATTCTCACTAAAACATATTACCATATCAAATCAAATAAATCAAGTAACATGTATTAAAGCAGTAAATCATGCTAGAAATCAAAAGCAGAAAAGAAAACTCAATCTACCCCGCTCACTAGCTTCTATCTCAATCTAAAGGATCTATCGCTCTGATACCACCTGTTGTGGGGACCCGGACGCTAATCAAGTTCATAATCGTCATTGGGACCATTTAATAAATTATAATAAACAGGGTCTAAATTTTTTTTAAAATGCGGAACGTAATGGAAATCATACTAGTATACATATCAGTATAACATGAGGTACAAGTCCTGTACAGCATACATTCAATTCAGACGAAAGTTCAACAACTAGCTATCAAGTGTTCAAACCCTATCTACAGCAACGTCAAAGTCCGTGGTCTCCACTCTATTCATGATCTCTCGTCATCTCCTCGACCCTGATCCTGTCCCACCTGTTGTTATGCACACATACAAACACGACAACAGCCTGATAATTCCGGTCAGGATATGATCCCAGTATAAATCAACGAACATGCAATCATATGATAAACATAAAAGCATGGACAGATAACAACAATATGTATCAAAATCAGAAACATAATCAATATAAAACTGTCGACAATGCTTGTGACTCCACGACTCAGACTAGACTCAATCCTAGTCTAGGGATCCCGGTTTCAAGACGTAGGTATTCCTATATCGACCAACAGTAATAGAAGAACTCCGATTCTATCCACGTCGATATAACCAAACATCCAGTATCTTGGCCAATCCGTCACAGACTGTTGCACTATCGCCAATACACTATCTTGTGACATCGTGCAATGTGCCCGTGGCGATCCCACCACTATCAGGCACTTCTGTCACAAGATCACTCGACTAATACCTGCTTTCTATACATCCATAGAACAAGCATATCAAGTCAAAGCAATGAACATAATAATAAGAACTACGTGATTTAGGGAAACTCAAGTATATCCTACTTGAGTCGATCTCTCAGTACCACTTTGACTTATACCTTTCGTTCGTAGTCTCGGTCTGAAGCAATATCAGTTCTGAACTCAAGACTGTCTCTGTAAATCTGAAACGACATATCGAGAATCATAATATCAACCTTCCATTCTCAATTCAATACTGAATCTGATTAATCTGAATTTAATTCAAATCATCGGCATAACGGCACAATCTCAATATCCCCGTAAATACCATATCAACAAATATCAATTACAAATCATAACCCATATCCGATACAATCTGTAATCAATCAATAATCTAAATATGTCCGGTTTTCAGTCCATATAATCAGAAATTCATAACAATTCCATAATCAATCTGTTCTTCGATTTGACTTCAATTCTACGATGTGTAGTATTACCAGAACACATAATAATGATCAAATAATAATTTCTCTAATATCATAATTTCAAATGATAACAGAACTCAATAAAACTTACGTCCTGCTGTAGCTCGCGTCGAAAGGATTACAGAACTGTGTTCGGATTTAAATTTTGATAACCGGATGTCATACAATAAAATTTCTATGGTGTAAGGAAACGTTGAGGATTAATTCATGGAGCTTCTCGGTTTTCTCTCGGGAATGTGAAATTGGAACGTAATGGAAATCATACTAGTATACATATCAGTATAACATGAGGTACAAGTCCTGTACAGCATACATTCAATTCAGACGAAAGTTCAACAACTAGCTATCAAGTGTTCAAACCCTATCTACAGCAACGTCAAAGTCCGTGGTCTCCACTCTATTCAGGATCTCTCGTCATCTCCTCGACCCTGATCCTGTCCCACATGTTGTTATGCACACATACAAACACGACAACAACCTGATAATTCCGGTCAGAATATGATCCCAATATAAATCAACGAACATGCAATCATATGATAAACATAAAAGCATGGACAGATAACAACAATATGTATCAAAATCAGAAACATAATCAATATAAAACTGTCGACAATGCTTGTGACTCCACGACTCAGACTAGACTCAATCCTAGTCTCTTGATCCCGGTTTCCAGACGTAGGTATTCCTATATCGACCAACAGTAATAGAAGAACTCCGATTCTATCCACGTCGATATAACCAAACATCCAGTATCTTGGCCAATCCGTCACAGACTGTGGCACTATCGCCAATACACTATCTTGTGACATCGTGCAATGTGCCCGTGGCGATCCCACCACTATCAGGCACTTCTGTCACAAGATCACTCGACTAATACCTGCTTTCTATACATCCATAGAACAAGCATATCAAGTCAAAGCAATGAACATAATAATAAGAAGTACGTGATTTAGGGAAACTCAAGTATATCCTACTTGAGTCGATCTCTCAGTACCACTTTGACTTATAACTTTCGTTCGTAGTCTCGGTCTGAAGCAATATCAGTTCTGAACTCAAGACTGTCTCTGTAAATCTGAAACGACATATCGAGAATCATAATATCAACCTTCCATTCTCAATTCAATATTGAATCTGATTAATCTGAATTTAATTCAAATCATCGGCATAACGGCACAATCTCAATATCCCCGTAAATACCATATCAACAAATATCAATTACAAATCATAACCCATATCCGATACAATCTGTAATCAATCAATAATCTAAATATGTCCGGTTTTCAGTCCATATAATCAGAAATTCATAACAATTCCATAATCAATCTGTTCTTCGATTTGACTTCAATTCTACGATGTGTAGTATTCCCAGAACACATAATAATGATCAAATAATAATTTCTCTAATATCATAATTTCAAATGATAACAGAACTCAATAAAACTTACGTCCTGCTGTAGCTCGCGTCGAAAGGATTACAGAACTGTGTTCGGATTTAAATTTTGATAACCGGATGTCATACAATAAAATTTCTATGGTGTAAGGAAACGTTGAGGATTAATTCATGGAGCTTCTCGGTTTTCTCTCGGGAATGTGAAATTGGAACGTAATGGAAATCATACTAGTATACATATCAGTATAACATGAGGTACAAGTCCTGTACAGCATACATTCAATTCAGACGAAAGTTCAACAACTAGCTATCAAGTGTTCAAACCCTATCTACAGCAACGTCAAAGTCCGTGGTCTCCACTCTATTCAGGATCTCTCGTCATCTCCTCGACCCTGATCCTGTCCCACATGTTGTTATGCACACATACAAACACGACAACAGCCTGATAATTCCGGTCAGAATATGATCCCAGTATAAATCAACGAACATGCAATCATATGATAAACATAAAAGCATGGACAGATAACAACAATATGTATCAAAATCAGAAACATAATCAATATAAAACTGTCGACAATGCTTGTGACTCCACGACTCAGACTAGACTCAATCCTAGTCTCATGATCCCGGTTTCCAGACGTAGGTATTCCTATATCGACCAACAGTAATAGAAGAACTCCGATTCTATCCACGTCGATATAACCAAACATCCAGTATCTTGGCCAATCCGTCACAGACTGTGGCACTATCGCCAATACACTATCTTGTGACATCGTGCAATGTGCCCGTGGCGATCCCACCACTATCAGGCACTTCTGTCACAAGATCACTCGACTAATACCTGCTTTCTATACATCCATAGAACAAGCATATCAAGTCAAAGCAATGAACATAATAATAAGAAGTACGTGATTTAGGGAAACTCAAGTATATCCTACTTGAGTCGATCTCTCAGTACCACTTTGACTTATACCTTTCGTTCGTAGTCTCGGTCTGAAGCAATATCAGTTCTGAACTCAAGACTGTCTCTGTAAATCTGAAACGACATATCGAGAATCATAATATCAACCTTCCATTCTCAATTCAATATTGAATCTGATTAATCTGAATTTAATTCAAATCATCGGCATAACGGCACAATCTCAATATCCCCGTAAATACCATATCAACAAATATCAATTACAAATCATAACCCATATCCGATACAATCTGTAATCAATCAATAATCTAAATATGTCCGGTTTTCAGTCCATATAATCAGAAATTCATAACAATTCCATAATCAATCTGTTCTTCGATTTGACTTCAATTCTACGATGTGTAGTATTACCAGAACACATAATAATGATCAAATAATAATTTCTCTAATATCATAATTTCAAATGATAACAGAACTCAATAAAACTTACGTCCTGCTGTAGCTCGCGTCGAAAGGATTACAGAACTGTGTTCGGATTTAAATTTTGATAACCGGATGTCATACAATAAAATTTCTATGGTGTAAGGAAACGTTGAGGATTAATTCATGGAGCTTCTCGGTTTTCTCTCGGGAATGTGAAATTGGAACGTAATGGAAATCATACTAGTATACATATCAGTATAACATGAGGTACAAGTCCTGTACAGCATACATTCAATTCAGACGAAAGTTCAACAACTAGCTATCAAGTGTTCAAACCCTATCTACAGCAACGTCAAAGTCCGTGGTCTCCACTCTATTCAGGATCTCTCGTCATCTCCTCGACCCTGATCCTGTCCCACATGTTGTTATGCACACATACAAACACGACAACAACCTGATAATTCCGGTCAGAATATGATCCCAATATAAATCAACGAACATGCAATCATATGATAAACATAAAAGCATGGACAGATAACAACAATATGTATCAAAATCAGAAACATAATCAATATAAAACTGTCGACAATGCTTGTGACTCCACGACTCAGACTAGACTCAATCCTAGTCTCATGATCCCGGTTTCCAGACGTAGGTATTCCTATATCGACCAACAGTAATAGAAGAACTCCGATTCTATCCACGTCGATATAACCAAACATCCAGTATCTTGGCCAATCCGTCACAGACTGTGGCACTATCGCCAATACACTATCTTGTGACATCGTGCAATGTGCCCGTGGCGATCCCACCACTATCAGGCACTTCTGTCACAAGATCACTCGACTAATACCTGCTTTCTATACATCCATAGAACAAGCATATCAAGTCAAAGCAATGAACATAATAATAAGAAGTACGTGATTTAGGGAAACTCAAGTATATCCTACTTGAGTCGATCTCTCAGTACCACTTTGACTTATACCTTTCGTTCGTAGTCTCGGTCTGAAGCAATATCAGTTCTGAACTCAAGACTGTCTCTGTAAATCTGAAACGACATATCGAGAATCATAATATCAACCTTCCATTCTCAATTCAATACTGAATCTGATTAATCTGAATTTAATTCAAATCATCGGCATAACGGCACAATCTCAATATCCCCGTAATTACCATATCAACAAATATCAATTACAAATCATAACCCATATCCGATACAATCTGTAATCAATCAATAATCTAAATATGTCCGGTTTTCAGTCCATATAATCAGAAATTCATAACAATTCCATAATCAATCTGTTCTTCGATTTGACTTCAATTCTACGATGTGTAGTATTCCCAGAACACATAATAATGATCAAATAATAATTTCTCTAATATCATAATTTCAAATGATAACAGAACTCAATAAAACTTACGTCCTGCTGTAGCTCGCGTCGAAAGGATTACAGAACTGTGTTCGGATTTAAATTTTGATAACCGGATGTCATACAATAAAATTTCTATGGTGTAAGGAAACGTTGAGGATTAATTCATGGAGCTTCTCGGTTTTCTCTCGGGAATGTGAAATTGGAACGTAATGGAAATCATACTAGTATACATATCAGTATAACATGAGGTACAAGTCCTGTACAGCATACATTCAATTCAGACGAAAGTTCAACAACTAGCTATCAAGTGTTCAAACCCTATCTACAGCAACGTCAAAGTCCGTGGTCCCCACTCTATTCAGGATCTCTCGTCATCTCCTCGACCCTGATCCTGTCCCACATGTTGTTATGCACACATACAAACACGACAACAGCCTGATAATTCCGGTCAGAATATGATCCCAGTATAAATCAACGAACATGCAATCATATGATAAACATAAAAGCATGGACAGATAACAACAATATGTATCAAAATCAGAAACATAATCAATATAAAACTGTCGACAATGCTTGTGACTCCACGACTCAGACTAGACTCAATCCTAGTCTCATGATCCCGGTTTCCAGACGTAGGTATTCCTATATCGACCAACAGTAATAGAAGAACTCCGATTCTATCCACGTCGATATAACCAAACATCCAGTATCTTGGCCAATCCGTCACAGACTGTGGCACTATCGCCAATACACTATCTTGTGACATCGTGCAATGTGCCCGTGGCGATCCCACCACTATCAGGCACTTCTGTCACAAGATCACTCGACTAATACCTGCTTTCTATACATCCATAGAACAAGCATATCAAGTCAAAGCAATGAACATAATAATAAGAAGTACGTGATTTAGGGAAACTCAAGTATATCCTACTTGAGTCGATCTCCCAGTATCACTTTGACTTATACCTTTCGTTCGTAGTCTCGGTCTGAAGCAATATCAGTTCTGAACTCAAGACTGTCTCTGTAAATCTGAAACGACATATCGAGAATCATAATATCAACCTTCCATTCTCAATTCAATACTAAATCTGATTAATCTGAATTTAATTCAAATCATCGGCATAACGGCACAATCTCAATATCCCCGTAAATACCATATCAACAAATATCAATTACAAATCATAACCCATATCCGATACAATCTGTAATCAATCAATAATCTAAATATGTCCGGTTTTCAGTCCATATAATCAGAAATTCATAACAATTCCATAATCAATCTGTTCTTCGATATGACTTCAATTCTACAATGTGTAGTATTCCCAGAACACATAATAATGATCAAATAATAATTTCTCTAATATCATAATTTCAAATGATAACAGAACTCAATAAAACTTACGTCCTGCTGTAGCTCGCGTCGAAAGGATTACAGAACTGTGTTCGGATTTAAATTTTGATAACCGGATGTCATACAATAAAATTTCTATGGTGTAAGGAAACGTTGAGGATTAATTCATGGAGCTTCTCGGTTTTCTCTCGGGAATGTGAAATTGGAACGTAATGGAAATCATACTAGTATACATATCAGTATAACATGAGGTACAAGTCCTGTACAGCATACATTCAATTCAGACGAAAGTTCAACAACTAGCTATCAAGTGTTCAAACCCTATCTACAGCAACGTCAAAGTCCGTGGTCTCCACTCTATTCAGGATCTCTCGTCATCTCCTCGACCCTGATCCTGTCCCACATGTTGTTATGCACACATACAAACACGACAACAGCCTGATAATTCCGGTCAGAATATGATCCCAGTATAAATCAACGAACATGCAATCATATGATAAACATAAAAGCATGGACAGATAACAACAATATGTATCAAAATCAGAAACATAATCAATATAAAACTGTCGACAATGCTTGTGACTCCACGACTCAGACTAGACTCAATCCTAGTCTCGGGATCCCGGTTTCCAGACGTAGGTATTCCTATATCGACCAACAGTAATAGAAGAACTCCGATTCTATCCACGTCGATATAACCAAACATCCAGTATCTTGGCCAATCCGTCACAGACTGTGGCACTATCGCCAATACACTATCTTGTGACATCGTGCAATGTGCCCGTGGCGATCCCACCACTATCAGGCACTTCTGTCACAAGATCACTCGACTAATACCTGCTTTCTATACATCCATAGAACAAGCATATCAAGTCAAAGCAATGAACATAATAATAAGAACTACGTGATTTAGGGAAACTCAAGTATATCCTACTTGAGTCGATCTCTCAGTACCACTTTGACTTATACCTTTCGTTCGTAGTCTCGGTCTGAAGCAATATCAGTTCTGAACTCAAGACTGTCTCTGTAAATCTGAAACGACATATCGAGAATCATAATATCAACCTTCCATTCTCAATTCAATACTGAATCTGATTAATCTGAATTTAATTCAAATCATCGGCATAACGGCACAATCTCAATATCCCCGTAAATACCATATCAACAAATATCAATTACAAATCATAACCCATATCCGATACAATCTGTAATCAATCAATAATCTAAATATGTCCGGTTTTCAGTCCATATAATCAGAAATTCATAACAATTCCATAATCAATCTGTTCTTCGATTTGACTTCAATTCTACGATGTGTAGTATTCCCAGAACACATAATAATGATCAAATAATAATTTCTCTAATATCATAATTTCAAATGATAACAGAACTCAATAAAACTTACGTCCTGCTGTAGCTCGCGTCGAAAGGATTACAGAACTGTGTTCGGATTTAAATTTTGATAACCGGATGTCATACAATAAAATTTCTATGGTGTAAGGAAACGTTGAGTTTAATTCATGGAGCTTCTCGGTTTTCTCTCGGGAATGTGAAATTGGAAATGAAGATTAACATTTAAGTTGCAAGGTGAAGACATGTGTCCACTCAATTTTCCATATTTGCACTTTAGCCCCTCAACTTTTCACTATTTGCAATTCGGCCCCCAATAATTACGAAATTGCCATCAAATTTAAATCAATTATTTTCTTTTCGGGGTCTCAAAAAAATTGATAACATCACGGGCCTTACAGCCTTGGTTCGGGGGGGGGGGGGGGGATTGGAAATACCCTATTCAAGACTTCGAAATCCGGTGTATTTCGACATCAATTTCATTACCTGGTTCACCTGGCGCGATGGTTTCCAAGGGAGTGGGGATCTCAACGATGGCGATCAATAGAAACTGATTTTCTAGAAACTGTTCTGGTGGCGGTGTTGTGGGTGGTGTTGCCACTTGTGGAGGAACAACACTCCTTCCAATCATCTCAATTTGAATATCCAATGGGTCATAGCCTGATCAGACCATCTGTAATACGTGAGAGGGGATTACGAAGAGTATAATAAATACAAGAAAGCACAAAGAAATCACAGAGAGTGAGGAAAAATGCGAGGGTAAATGAGAGTAATTTTCAGAGATTCAACGGTAACATTGTATATATACTCATATTCCAACGGTAAAAAAAAAATCATACCAATGCAATCCTTCAGTTCCGAACAATCCGCACGGCAATGGTAACAATTTTCAAATTTGATTCCCATTCACACGTCACACCCTCATCCAGCGGTAACTTAAAATTTTACTCTTAGAAATTAATCCAATTGTAATGCCACTTCAAACATAGCATATTGATTTATATGCAACCA
Source organism: Primulina tabacum (assembly GCF_025594145.1). Classification (NCBI taxonomy): domain Eukaryota; kingdom Viridiplantae; phylum Streptophyta; class Magnoliopsida; order Lamiales; family Gesneriaceae; genus Primulina; species Primulina tabacum. The sequence goes on from NC_134558.1 coordinate 7,570,486, forward strand.
CGTAAATTCAAAAGTAAGGAAATCAAGGTCTTCTTCAAATGTTGTAGATTGAAAGCTGGTACTTCGTTGAGCATGATTTATTCAAAAAAATAAAAACAAGATGCATGCCATGTTTATGCCTAAAATATAATGACACAACAAAAAAATCAGACAGTGAGCAAATTGTGAAGTGTCTGAACTGTGGTGTTGGCAACGCCTCTGAGTTTGATTCAAACTTCCACAAATTTTTTAATTCAAAAATGGTAGCTCCCACACTAGAAGAACAGTCTTCAATGGACTCCTCCAGGTTGGGTTTTTTCATTACTATTTTGACATAGAAGTGGTAGCTTCCATATTAGAACGGTCTTCGATGGACTCCTCTAGATAGTTTTTTTCATTTTCTTCTAAATAAATTTTTTTATTTACCTCATTTTTGTTTTTCTCCTTATGCTCATATTTTCCAAGTCACTTTTTCACATTGGATATAATCATGGTTTCCATGAACATCCTCAACTATTCGATACCTTGGATTGAACATAATTCGCTCTTCGATATTTGATTGAATGTATGAACACTCAGAGAGTACCTTTCAGAAATTGCCTTCACTGTTCAGCCGTTACTCAAAAAATGATGAATGTGAGTATGCAATATGTTTAACATCCTATAAAAATCATGCATGCTTGATGTTGTCACTAGTGTTGTAACACCGATGACAATATTCGTTAGTGATCAATGTGCACACAAGCTGAGAGACTTCCGAAGGTTTGAAAATCTCTCAAAATCCAAAGGTTTCGTGAATATATTTAGGCATTTGGTTCTCAATTCAATAAACTCCATTCGAATTATACCTTTTTCAACCAAGTCTCAAATAAAGTGGTGTATTATGTCAATATGTTTAGTTCGAGAGTGTTGAACTGGATTTTTAGAAATGTTAATGGCGCTAGAATTGTCACAATAAACAATCATGGTATCGCTGTGAAAGCCATAGTTCTCAATCATTTGATTCATCAACACAAGTTGTGAGCAACAACTATTGGTTGCCACATATTCTGACTCAGCAGTGGAAAGAGACACACAATTTTGTTTCCTACTGTACCATGATACAAGATTATTCTCTATGTAAAAACAACCTCCAGTTGTATTCTTTCTATTATCTAGGTCACCATCCGAGTCAGCATCAGAAAATCCTACCAAATTCGTGTTGGTCTTTCATGTATACCATAATCCTCAATAATTTTCTCCAGTTCCTTAACATCTCCGTAGTACTCCCAAACGCCCAGTACTTTTAGGGAGTTCAACTCCCTTCTAGCATTTTAAATTTTATTTGGCAAGGCTTGAAATTTATCTGCAGCCCGTATTTCAAGTTATGTTCTGGATGCAGCAATTCGGTCAGGAAGAGAGGCTCTGACATCAGCATTGTTCCACCCTTTCACTACTACTTTCTTGCAATCTACTTCAAGTAGATAGCACGATTCGAACCGAAATCTGTGATTTTTCATCTATGCATATGGACAATCCCCATTATATTTTTTATTTAGCTCCATTAAGATAAACCTATGATCGAATTATAAAATTCCAGTTTCTTGATTCTAGACGTAGGATATAAAAGATACCATTGGAACGTCCCAACAAACCGATCGAACTCTCAAAAATCAGAGCTTTAGATTTTCTATTATTTTCCAAGTGAAAAACTCACCATAGAAGTTCACAGTCATCGAGTACTCGTCTAAATGCATCCATTTGTACTTGAGGGCGTGGGTACCCTCCTGGTTTTTCAGCTGCATGGAAAATATCGTTGAAGTTGCCCCCTATTAGCCAAGGCAGTCCTTGTAACTCAGTAATCCACATGATCTACATAGTAGGTCCCATGAGGAGTTGTGGTATTGGGTTTCAGGGTTGCCATAGAATACAATAAAACTCAAAAAAGTATCTTCATCCCGTATAGTGCAATCAATATGGCCATCCCATAGTAGCATGAATCCACCCTTCTTCCTCTTATTGTACACTACGAAGCAGTCGATGTAGCCCATATATCCTTCCAATTTCTGCTTTGATTTACTATCATCTTAGTTTCGCTCAAGAATAAGAGTGAGGGTTTCTTTTCAGCGATAAGACACCGTAGCTCCCGGAATACACGACTGTTCTCAAGCCCTCAGACATTTCGAAAAATTTTGTCCTCCTGCACCGCCATCTCCCAAGTGTATTCGTTTGCGTGAGGGACTTCCACTTTCATCTTCATCCAGTTCAAAGGCTCCTCTTTTGTTGCTTATTGTTTCTGCTTCAATATTGGCAAATTTCAGTTGTTGAAGATTTCATAAAATAAATCTATAAATCATGTTATATTATCCATACATCACAACACGCTAAGAATTCATGTCGATTTATCATGAAATATAAGTAACAGTAAACAAGTACCAGAATTCATTGATTGACCTAGCGTCGGGGTTATGGATTTTTCAAGACAATAGATAATCGACCACCTTATTCATGCCTTAGATGAGAGAAAGAGAGAAATATAGAATATGTGCGTATATATTATATGTTATTCTCTGTGCCATGGGGACCATAACCTTATATAACCTTAGTAGTCTTCAACCCTTCATAGAAGACCTATTAAGTTATGTTTCTACACATAAGGTGGACCATAACAAATTATTTAATACTTTTGAAACCTATAATTAATTAGATCACTTTATTTGGTCCTTTATTAAATAACTTGTCCATGTACAATTAATTAAATTATGTGAGCCCACAAAATAATTCTAACTAATCTCTCACTTGGGCCACATAAGTTATCCGGATATTGTACATGTAAAAAACTGGATTGAGCTCTTGCTATCTAAACCAAAATATTCTTTAACAATCTGGTCTATTAATTATATCAATATTGAACAAAAGCATTCATCGCTACACTTAAAGTTACTAGACCCATCAATGATCACAATATTAGCTAATCAATAACACATATCAAGTATGGATGTGTAGAAATGTGATCCAAGAATAAAACATGCATTCCAACTGGTCCTCCTAATGACTCAAAGACTCCAATAACAGACTCTCAAACAAATGCTAAACCGTAATGAAAGTTATCACTTTATTTCATAGTAATTCAAGTAAACTTTAGTATGTACATAAACTTAATCATGTCAAATGAGTTAATGATCAAACCGAATACAAACTCCCACTGTACATGCATATCATTTATATGGACAACATCAATGTGTCACATGCCCATAAATATCTTGGGGGGCTAACTCATGAAAAACTCATCCGCAATTACAGAGTTTACAATAAAATGCTCAATTGACACACAACCACTCTGAATTATTTCCTTCCAACTAGAAACTCCATGTCAATATATTTTGAACTTTGACAAGATTAGGTTGTTCTTTACATATAATATAGTGGATTTATTATCACAATTGATCATCAATGGTTTCTTAGACCAATGATCATTGCAGGTGATAAAACTCCGCATATCTAACTATTTCCAAATGTTAGATCTTCTATATGTGAGCATAAAATCCTAGTATGCTTTATATACCGCATAACCCGATTAATGATCCAATGTCAGTGTTTATTAAATTTATGCCCAACATTCCGATGATGTACACTATATCCAAACGATGTTCTTTATAAATCCAAAAGAGATTCCCATCTGATAAAATTTATACCATCATATATGTGAACATAAACATCAATATATTTTTCTCAATGTTGACTTCCAATTTACTCACTCTCACTAAAGTCAACTTACGAAATCAATTTGCATTTAATTTCATAATTTCATGCATGTATACTATCAATGTCATTAAAATATTGATGTTAAATTTATCAAGCATATCAATCAAGGAACCGATACAAAATATATTTGAATTTCGAAAAATTGAAAAGTTTCATCATCACACGGATGAAGGAAAAACTTGATTTGTCCAAATATGAACTAAAATCAAATTTCGTCTTAAAAAAAATGCAACAAAAGTGTTTTCCAAATTCAAATACCAAAAATAAAAATTTCACAAAAAAAAACACCAACAGTTTTATTGTTATTTTCCATAAGATGTATCTTCCACCATCAGTTGGCAACCAGCTCCTTAGGCAACCCTTTCTTTGCATGCCAGTTGGCGTATTTGGGACAATCCTTCTTCACATGCCCATCAGTCCTTTTGAAAAAGAAACAAATGTCACTTTATCTTGTTTATGTTGCTCCATATACTGTGAAGTCCCAAAGTTTCCTTTCTTATTGATCCATTTCCTTTTCTTATTGATGCAATTACCTTGAAAGTTAGATACTAAGTGAGTACTTTAAATCACATCTTGTTTCAATCTCTCATTCTCATGAATGCACCGCGCATTAAGCTCATTCAAAGTCCACTTTTCCTTTTGGGTATTATAACTTAATTTAAATTGATTAAATTGCACAGACATAGAGATCAAGACTAAATACACGACTATGTCTTCTGACAATTCCAACTCGAATGTTTTTAGTCAAGTCAAAAGATTCGACATTTCCATTATGTACTCCCTTATGTACCCTTTCTCTTTGTACCGCATTGAGACAAGTTTAGTCAGAATAATACTTGTCTCCACCTTTACATTTGCAGCGAAACGATCTACTATTTGAGTAAGGAACTTTTTGGCATCATTTTCTTCAGGAATTGCACCCCTTATAGTATCTGGAATGTAAAGTTTCATAATCATTAGACTCATGCGATTTGATCGCTCCCACTTTTCAAAGAACCCTTTTGATCAGCATTTCTTGAACTGGTCAAAGGTGCGGGACGATCTTCCCTTAGCGCATAGTCCAAATCCATGCAACCGAGCACTATCATAACACGCTTTTTCCATTTCTTGAAGTTTGAGCCATTAAGTACTAAAATGTTGTTCAGATTGACAGATATAAAAGATATTATAACAAAATAGAACAAAAAACACTCACAATAAATTATATTCCATGCATATATTTAAATTAAATAAATCACAAAACTATATGCATGCAGATGGTGGGCCTATAAAAAAAAGTACCTAGCACGACATTGAAATTTAGTATTTGAACAAAAATAACAATTTGTAAGTGGTTAACTCAAATATCATTGTTATTAAATATTGATAATAAATTCAGCTAACAATATGCCTTTCTTTGAACTGACAATTGCATGCATGTATAAATCCAAAATTATCACATATTTAGTACCTAATATTGTGTTAAACTTTGCCAAAAAATGACCTTCCTTTGAGTCAATCATTTTTCGCATAAATTTAACACAACTTAATATCATATAATGTGCCTACAATCTGGCAAGAAAATAATCTTCCTTTGGACCGATTAATTTCTGCATAGTTTTTACACGCTTTAAGACCACATAATAATGTGCTTATAATCTGGCCAAAAAATAACATTCCTTTGGGCCGATTATTTTCTGCATGCATATAAACAAATTTTTTGGGTCACTTATTAAGTCTGCAATCTGGCCAAAAAATAGTTCCTTTTGGGCTGACTATTTTTCGCATAAATATAAATGCACTTAGAAGAAGATATATTGTATCTAAAATATGGCCAGAAAATAATCTTTCTTTAAGACGATTATTTTTTCGCTAAAATTATCTATTGTATTTGTAATTAGGCCAAAAAAATAGCCTTCATTTGGGCCGGCTATTCTTTAGCATAAATTGAAACACAATATATTTTGAACTTTAACAATATCTACATATATCAAAAATCACTTTATTAACATGTAATTTAAATTAACTAAATTTGAGATACAATATATTAATGTAACTTAAAATATTTGCTAGAAAATTTAATTTATTTTAATTGGGCCAAATAAAGCATAGAGACCAAATGTAACGTCCGAAAAACCAACCTTTGTAAAGCACATGTATGTAAATTAATTTAATTGCTTAATTGTTTTAATTAATTGATTTTAAATGCTAGCATGATGTTTAATGTATTATATGTATGATTAAATGATTATATGACATGATTACATGAAATTAAGGATTTCACCCGAATATTCGATAATAATCAGGGAGAAAGGAGAACGGGGACGACGAAGACAAGAATATTTAATTTTCATTAAATATGTGCAATACTTCCTAATACGATTAAAAATGATTTAATTTTTCTAAAAACCTTGGAGTTCGAATAATTTTACGATTCGAGCTCGATTTTTTCCGAGAAGTCGGTTTTGGACAAACAAAGAGTTTTAAAAGATCAAAAATATTATTTTTGGGAAACTAGATTTATAAAATTTTATGTTCTAATTAAATAAGTGTTATTGGGTCCAATTTAATTCTTTAAAGAAGGCCCAGTTACCCTTAAACTTGTAAGTCCAAAAATTATAAATAGGACTCTTAGGCTTTCTGTGGGGACCCGGACACTAATCATCTTCTTAATCATCTTTGGGATTTAATTATCAATTAAGATAAACAGGGTCTAAAAATTTTTCTTTTTAAAATATAAGTGCAGAACGTAGTGAAATAAAACATATATACATCTCAGTATAAAAGTACAATAATGTACAACAATTATTCAAACTAGTCTAAGGTTCAACTACTAATTTCTAGTATTAAACCAAGTCTACATCCAAGTCCGGAATCACCACTTTAAATTCGTCTTCTCTCATCATCTTCTTTACCCCGATCTTGCCCCACCTATTGTCATGCACACATACAAACAAGACAACAGCCGTATACTCCGGTGAGAATAAATCCCAGTATAAATAATGTATACATGCAGTTAACTGAATTAACATAAAAGCATGAATTATATCTTATTACATGTAGCATAATCAAACAACATGTATCAATATCAGTCTGTAAATAAAATATGAATCGTAATCTACGAAACATAAATTAATACAAATCTTTAAATCAAGTTCTAGTCTCGATATCTAAGACTCGACTCATCTCTCATTCGAATCTAGGGATCCCGGTTTAATTTAGACTTTGGTATGCTGTATCGAATGTCTACAATAGACGTCGATCTAAATCTAAGCTCATCGATACACCGTAAGTCTAGAGTCTACGCGGTTCTGACAAAGACTCAGCTGTTCTGCCCTAGCCAGGCTGATCTGCCCTAGACTCAAACTCTGGCTTTGCTATAATTCAATAGACTAAACATATCAATCTGATAATCTGCAAATATCAATGCAATAAAGTAAAGTATGTGATTTTGGGAAACTCAAGTCAAACCTAACTCGAGTTGTGCAATCCCGAATCCACATTTATTTATACCTTTCTCTTCACGATCTGATGAAGACGAGGTCTTGTATGTTAATTTGTCCATACCCAGTCTGGCAATGCAAGTCACATAAATACCATATCAGTATATAATTTAATTCAAGACCCGTTCTGATCAATACTCAAATCGGTATATAATCTGATCTATATCTGAACAAGGTACAATCTAATTCATATCAATGATATCACGATACAATCGAAATCATTACTGAATTTGATCAATCTCAATCAATACTGAATCTGACCAATATCAATCTACTGATGTTTCGACAGCATAACAATACAGTCTTGATACCCTGTCAATCTCAACATCACAGATATAATACAAGAACTCATAATTAGTATCCATACAATTCAAAATCTTAATAATAACACAACTCTAATATAGAATCTCAACTAAATCAACTTTGAAATTCATAACAATTTCATAAACAGTCTATTATTTAATCTGACTTCAATTATACAATGCCTACTGTAGCAGGAACATCATATCTGATTCATATTCAATTCTGACAATATCATAAATTCAAATCATGTCTAAACGTAACAAAACTTACGTCCAGTTGTAGCTGTCGTCGCTAGTAACACGATACCGCACTCGGATTCAAAATCAGACGGACGGAATTTGCGTGGCGTTCAATTTTCGCACATCAGGAACTTGGAGCTTCGGTTCCTCTCTTCTTCTTATTTCTGAGAATTTGACGTTGCTTATATATATATACATATACACGTCGCACGGTGATGGCAAGTGGCATCCTTTCGTTTTGCATACCTCGCGCATATGCGCGCACAAGGTCGCGCATATGAGCCTGGCTTTCTGCCCGGCACCTTGTGGTTTATCCTCTCGCGCATATGCGTGACATTTCTCGCGCATATGTACGAGATGTTCTGTCTCGCACATTCCCTTACTCGCGCATATGCGCGCCTTCCGCCGCGCATGGGCGCCGAACTCTCTGGACGTTCCGCGCATGTGCGCCGATTATATTCTTCACACCTAATGTGATTCCTTCTTTCGGCTCTCCCGATCTGATCCGTTCCGTCTATAATCGTATTTAAATAAATAAATAAATCATTTCAGATTAATCTCAGATTACAGTAACAAAATCTCGGGCCTTACTTTTTTTTCCCTCTTAGATCGGAGTTCGTCATCGAACTCGCAAGTAATCAATTCAGATATATCAGAAGAATGTATAATAGAGGTTACTTTAGAAAATTCATTCTGATAAAATTACTTGCAAATACTGGCTATACAACATCCGTATATACCAATCAACAGCTCATACCAAATCAATATCATCAGCTGTTATCAAATTCAATCTCAAATGTCACCGTAATATCATTTCCATTCAGCGGAAATCTGCAGTACTCATTGTACAATGTCTTATCTGTGGCTATCTCAATACTCGTTTGATAGCTATCATCATACAGTAATTCATAAAGTGACAAAACATCAGGTCACTAGTGCTAAAATCTAGCACTACAGTTCCTGGATATCCTCCAGTATCTAGATGGTTCACTCCACTATCCGTCAATCTATAAATCATAGATAAAATCATGCTATACATTCTGCCAAAAGCACAAAATCAAGCAAAATCACAAAATTTGATATACTCTACTTCGGCATTCTAGTTATTCTGACCACTTTTCTGACATCGATCTGTGTCATTTGGTCATGTTTGTATGTTATCTGGTACAAACTAATAGATATAGATTGAACAATCTGTCAATCACAATCATATTACATCACCATCTGGAAAGTATTGTAGGGATCTCATTACGAAATTCATCGAAGTATACTCCCCATGTCTAGTCAGAAATATACAAATTTGGTAATAAATCTTTTGATTTCTATCTTTCTGTCTTCATTTATTGGCAATTCAGACATTTCAGTACAAGTTCTGCCAACATTTCAGTACCAATTCTGTCACAACTGATTTAATCTATCTATATCAAAACTATCTGTTCGAATTATCATATACTTTCTGTTACCTGAACGACTACTGAATCCATTTCTGTGCGCTTCTGACCCTATCTGTCATTTCCAATTCGAACTATTTGGTATAAACAATCAGTTAATAATATAAATTAAAGAAAAATACCTACCTGGTATTCGGTTCTGATTATCGATATCAAATTCTGTTGTACAATTCTGAAACATTTGACATCACAAGATAATCATTTTCATACAGTAAAAATCACATATCTGTCACCCTGATCGATGTTCTACTCTGATTATCGAAATTAAGTTCTGGACATTCTAGTTAAATCTCTGAACTGCCGTAATTCTTGAATTCAGTTCTGATTCGGTTTTAATAATCTGTATCAAACACTGACTCAGAATAACCGTACTATCAAATCAGATTCGGAATATCAATAATCTATACTGATCTAGAAGCTAACAATTCTCAAGCAGTTCAAAACATACTCGGATAATATAATCTGCCCACTCTGACAAAATAAATTCTCTGATATTTCTGATATCGGTATCGTTCTCAGTCACTGATCACAATTTTAACTGTGTCAAGAACAATCGGTATACTAACTTCAGATATCGCATACTCTGAATACAATCTGTTTCAAGCAGGATTCTTATCTGAATAATTTCTGTATATAATAATCACAGTTCTCAGAGTATTCAATACAATCTTCAGATATTCGATTCAATCAATCAGATGCTGCAATCATATCAAAATATCATAGATACAACAAGCATGAAATCATCAGAATATCTCTGAACATACTGAAACATGCCAAAGAGAAACATTAAATCAGATGTAACTCCTGGTCGGTACTCTTCTACTGATCTTTCAATTCTTTCAATTCATTCAGTATCATTCTGTACATTCAATATCCTTCTGTATTGAATTCTAAAACAACAACAGTACCTGATATCAATTCAATTCTGAAATCTATCTTTCTGATATAAAGCAAATCTGAAATCTTATCTGGCAACATCAGCCAACTCGTATATCATTGGCAAATCTGTCAATGTTAGGCTCGATTTCAGTACATCTACTGAATACATAAGGATACCATCTGTTCCTTTCTGTAACAATCGAGTCACAGACAACATAGATATCAAAGGAATTCTAGATCTAGAATCCTTACTGTGGAATCTCTACTCATCAGCCATATCTGGTCTGAATCTTATACTCTCCTGAAAGGAATCTATCATAATTCTGTACTTGTTCAGCATATTAATATCAATAATGCAGTCAAATCAGAAATACAAGTACATCATAATCTAACTCGACCTCATTCTCATCTTACTGTAGTATACAATATTTCACAGAAATCTCTGATATCAATTTTTCTTTCCCAGAAGGTACAAAGATTAATACTACAGCAATACAGACCCAACAGGTACCGTATATATCAATGCAACTCAGTCAAAGACAATCGTAAGAAATGCATTAATATATATCAATACATATGCAATATAATGATAAAAGAACACTACCTGCCACTCTATCATCAGGTGTGTCCTATGTCTGTTCTTCGGTCTTCTGCTCCCTAAAATCTTCGGGAACTTCTCTGAGGACAAACTCTAGCAAAGTGTCCCGGCTGTCGGCAGATACGACAACTACCAGTCACTCCCTGGCATTGCTCTGTGGAATGTCTTCCTCCGCACATTCTGCAGTAAACTCCAGTATAACTCGAGCTCGAACAACTGGAACTAGAGGAACCACTCCCTAACTTCTTGAATGGCTTCTTTCGAGCTTTCAGCAAATCTTGCTTTCCATTCGTGCTGCCGCGATCAAATAGGAGAGGGGATTGCTGTGTCTGGGGTTGCATCGCACACACCCTTTTTAGTTGTCTAATCAGACTCGCCTCCGCTCTCTTCGCTTTACTCAAGGCATCAGCAAAATGATAAGGTCGCTGCATATTCATCAATGCAACTATCTCCGAGTTCAATCCTCTGATGAACTGATCTGCTACAGCTTCATCATTCCCAATTACATGAGGAGCAAAACGCAGTAGAGTAGAGAATTTAGCAACATATCCTTCAATATTCAGTTGACCTTGTCTCAAATTCTCAAACTCTGCTTTCTTGTCCTCCCGGTACGAAACTGAGAAAAATCTTCGATAAAATTCAGTTCTGAATATTTCCCACGAAATCACTGTACCTCTCTGTTCTAGCATTCTTTTACTTGTAATCCACCAACTTCTGGCAGCTTCTCGTAACTGGTGGAATATCAGTTTAATTCTCTGCTCATCTGAATAATCAAGTAAATCAAACAGTATTTCTATGTCATCAAACCAGTTCTCACAATCTTCAGACGTCTAGATACCACTCAGAATCGGCGGCCGAAATAACTGAAATTCTTCCAACTGTATTTCCATCTGAGTTTCTGATACATCTATCTGTTCAGTCGAAGTACTACCCTTTTCTGGAATTCTCCGTGGAGGTATATCTGCTTATCAAAACATTAGTACTCAAATACTACAAATCTGTTCCAATCTTTCTCTGATCATCTTAATGCTGATCATGAATCAGATCTGATTCATACTCAATAATACATAATACCAACTCAAATCAGATAATCAGGTAACCATGTATTTCAAAGCAGTAAAGCATAATGTCATGCTAGCATACGCAATGTCGTTCAACATTAAAATAATTCTCATGCTAGCAATCACACGCAAGGAAAGAAAACTCAATCTACCCCACTCATTCTCTTCTATCTCAGTCTAAAGGATCTATCGCTCTGATACCACATGTTGTGGGGACCCGGACGCTAATCATCTTCTTAATCATCTTTGGGATTTAATTATCAATTAAGATAAACAGGGTCTAAAAATTTTTCTTTTTAAAACATAAGTGCAGAACGTAGTGAAATAAAACATATATACATCTCAGTATAAAAGTACAATAATGTACAACAATTATTCAAACTAGTCTAAGGTTCAACTACTAATTTCTAGTATTAAACCAAGTCTACATCCAAGTCCGGAATCACCACTCTAAATTCGTCTTCTCTCATCATTTTCTTGACCCCGATCTTGCCCCACCTGTTGTCATGCACACATACAAACAAGACAACAGCCGGATACTCCGGTGAGAATAAATCCCAGTATAAATAATGTATACATGCAGTTAACTGAATTAACATAAAAGCATGAATTATATCTTATTACATGTAGCATAATCAAACAACATGTATCAATATCAGTCTGTAAATAAAATATGAATCGTAATCTACGAAACATAAATTAATACAAATCTTTAAATCAAGTTCTAGTCTCGATATCTAAGACTCGACTCATCTCTCATTCGAATCTAGGGATCCCGATTTAATTTAGACTTTGGTATGCTGTATCGAATGTCTACAATAGACGTCGATCTAAATCTAAGCTCATCGATACACCGTAAGTCTACAGTCTACGCGGTTCTGACAAAGACTCAGCTGTTCTGCCCTAGCCAGGCTGATCTGCCCTAGACTCAAACTCTGGCTCTGCTATAATTCAATAGACTAAACATATCAATCTGATAATCTGCAAATATCAATGCAATAAAGTAAAGTATGTGATTTTGGGAAACTCAAGTCAAACCTAACTCGAGTTGTGCAATCCCGAATCCACATTTATTTATACCTTTCTCTTCACGATCTGATGAAGACGAGGTCTTGTATGTTAATTTGTCCATACCCAGTCTGGCAATGCAAGTCACATAAATACCATATCAGTATATAATTTAATTCAAGACCCGTTCTGATCAATACTCAAATCGGTATATAATCTGATCTATATCTGAACAAGGTACAATCTAATTCATATCAATGATATCACGATACAATCGAAATCATTACTGAATCTGATCAATCTCAATCAATACTGAATCTGACCAATATCAATCTACTGATGTTTCGACAGCATAACAATACAGTCTTGATACCCCGTCAATCTCAACATCACAGATATAATACAAGAACTCATAATTAGTATCCATACAATTCAAAATCTGAATAATAACACAACTCTAATATAGAATCTCAACTAAATCAACTTTGAAATTCATAACAATTTCATAAACAGTCTATTATTTAATCTGACTTCAATTATACAATGCCTACTGTAGCAGGAACATCATATCTGATTCATATTCAATTATGACAATATCATAAATTCAAATCATGTCTAAATGTAACAAAACTTACGTCCAGTTGTAGCTGTCGTTGCTAGTAACACGATACCGTACTCGGATTCAAAATCAGACGGACGGAATTTGCGTGGCGTTCAATTTTCGCACATCAGGAACTTGGAGCTTCGGTTCCTCTCTTCTTCTTATTTCTGTGAATTTGACGTTGCTTATATATATATATACATATACACGTCACACGGTGATGGCAAGTGGCATCCTTTCGTTTTGCATGCCTCGCGCATATGCGCGCACAAGGTCACGCATATGCGCCTGGCTTTCTGCCCGGCACCTTGTGGTTTATCCTCTCGCGCATATGCGCGACATTTCTCAGCGCATATGCGCGAGATGTTCTGTCTCGCACATTCCCTTACTCGCGCATATGCGCGCCTTCCGCCACGCATGTGCGCCGAACTCTCTGGACGTTCCGCGCATATGCGCGCATTCAAGCCGCGCATGTGCGCCAATTATATTCTTCACACCTAATGTGATTCCTTCTTTCGGCTCTCCCGATCTGATATGTTCCGTCTATAATCATCTTTGAATAAGTAAATAAATCATTTCAGATTAATCTCAGATTACAGTAACAAAATCTCGGGCCTTACACTTTCATAACCTCACAAATCAGCCTCCATGCAGTCTAAAACACACTCACACACACACAATAATTTCAAGAATTTGGGGAAGAAGAAAAGCTTGTGTTCTTCGTCGTCCAAACGTTGCACCCTCACCAACGATCGATTATTCGAGCGTCTCAAAAGCAAAGGCACATATCTCTAAACTTCTTAAAACATCATACAAATCATACTTTGCATGATTTAATTGTTTATGTATGAAAAATATGAGTGTTCGATTATTTTACGGTATGATACGTATTTTCAACGTTTTTACGATTTTACGCTCGTTGTTGAAACGTTATGATTCTCAACAAGTACGCTGCCGATACATGATAAAATATGGTTAAAACATGACAAATTAAAAGTGAAAAATAAGCTGGAACCGAGAGAACATGTGAAGATGGGAACCGAGGGTTTGTTGTGGTATGAATATGGTTCATGGGATGGTTACTATGCATGGGGGCAAGTGGGCTCGGCCAGGGTTGGCTGGGGCTCGAGGAGGTCATGGGTGAGGGCCTTGTAGAGTGCTAGCGTGGCTAGAACTCAGGTATCAGGGATGGGGAGGAGTCCACGAAAGTTGGGACTCTCCCCAAGAAACTTCTGATCGGCTGATGCACAAGGGTGCTGCGGCTCGGTAGGGGCGCATGCTAGGTGGTCTATAGCGTGCCTTAGGATTGTTCAGGGAGGGTTAGGAAGGGTTGGGCTCAGGGGTTTGGCTCAGTTCTGTCATGGCTCAAGAGAAAACATGGGAAGCACCATAGGGGCGCGCGACTCTTGTTCTGATGACAGGGCTTGTAGCGCTGGTTCAAGGGCTTGGGCTGGTCTGGACAAGTCTAGGCGTGGTCCAGGGTTTGTTATGGTCAAGTGGGCTCGGAGGTGGCTCGGATGGAAGAGTCCTAGGCTAAGTAGGAGTTCTAGTGCAACTAGGATACACACATACACACATGCATGCAATCGGGTTGAGGGGCAGGAGGGTTCTGAGCGAGCTAGGGCTGGTTCTATGGGCTGGGCTTGGTTAGTAGGGTTCCTAGTTGGGTTGTCTCAGGTTTGGCTTGAGGTGGCTCGGGTTGTTCACTTAAGGGTCCAAACGAGATTAATAAGAATAAAAATTTGAACCGTGGGTCCACGGGTTTGGTTCATGGCTCACAAGGGTAGTTTAGGAAATAAAAATGTCATTTTTAAAATTTGGGAAGAAAATATTAAGTTTTGACTTTATCCGGGATTTAATCGCCTCTCGAATAATTAATTAAAGAATTAATCGAAAGCCTCGAATTAAGCCGAATAAAATTATGAAAATTATATTTAAACTTAAATAATTATTTGGAATAAACACATGTCATTAAAAAGAAAGAAAAAGATAAAATCAAGAATTTTTACGTCTAGGGGCAAAACAGTAATTTTTACACTTGAAAATTACGTATGTAACGTGTTCCTACTAAATATTGCGGAAGAATTAAAAATTTTTCTTAAATAAAACGTGAGCATTCAAAATTCGATAAAATAAACTGTACGTCCCAACAAAGATCTAAAATAAAGTTTGACAAAAGTATTTGAACATTTTCATAAAGACTTAAAAACATGGCGGTCCTCGGGTTTAGCCTCCCGCTCAGTCCAAGCCTGCTCCTTGGTCCCCACCTCCTGTCTCCTCATAAACATCCTCACCTGCATCGATCAATTCTAGTGAGTCTAAAGACTCAACACATATAAACTGGAAATAACGAATAATACATAATAAAACCACATGCAGCTTAAAAATAGAACATACATACTTGAAACTTGAACTTGAAGTAAACTTGAACATTCATACATATCATAGACGTGCCATAACTTAAAATCTTTCATAAACATGCTTGCATACTTGTACATACATAAACATACATGAACTTCCTTATTTTGCGTAGAGATATGTTTCAAAGCAAGTAACCCATAACATAATTCGCCATATCAGACTAAACCACAGTACTGGGATGACAGGGGCGAACACACTGCCACATACATGAGATTCCCATTCATGCTTTAACGGGTGGTTTGGTCCCCGTTCATGCTTTAACGCTTTTCAATCCTGATCTAAACCTGTTCATGCTTTCACAAGGTGGAGAGGTCCTCGGCCACGTTCATCGACTTCCAAAGCCATTCATAATTTGGTCACAAGACATTTAGCATACTTCAAAAACTTGAAATATTTTCTTTTGCACGTCGAACATACTTACATGGAGTTGAGGGATTCGTTGGACTTCGATTGGGGCCGTTGCTGCACATACTAACATGAATTCAAATGCTTAACTTGCATAACTTAGACGTAAATATCATGCTTACCTACGAGCTCATTCAATTCCTTAGGACGTTCTAAAATTCCCATGACTCGACCTTGTAAATCATTGCACTAAACCATGACATCAAACCTCAAAGCGTACTATAAATTTTTCACAAAATAACAAACACACGTACCCCGTTCCCAGGTCCGGCTCCGGGTCCGTTTCCGTGCTGTGAAATGTGTCGTGAAGAAAAGGGAAGGCACGAACCCCGTGCCCTGGTCCGTGTGTGTAAGCAAACTTGACCCCGAGAAGAAAACAAAGGCACGGACCCCGTGTTCTGGTCCGTGTGGGGGTCCGTGAAAAAGATAGTCAAGAAGAAACAAAGACACGGACCCCGTGATCTGGTCCGTGAGGGGGTCCGTGTACCTACGTGAAGATCAGACTCACGAAAATTTCAATATACGCGATGCTTATCGTTCTAGACTCGATTGTACGGACCATGAACCGACACCCCGAGACCCATCCTAGCATGCCATAACATCGAACCAAATTCGTACAAGCACTCAAAGCAACGACGTCCACCCTACGACACATACAATTCAAAAACGTGGCAATTGACACCAAATCGATTCCTACGACTTCTAGTGTATTCGAGTGCCTATCGACACCAAACGACATATCAAATAACAATCCAACATCATACTAAGCATACCTAGACGCAGCAACGATCGCCCGTCGATCTCCAACAAAGCCTGCAACAATATAATCTCAAGAACAAATCAATACATAATTTTCTGAAAAACGAAGTTTGAGCAGTCCCACGAAAAACGTCATAATTCACTCAATTTTCATCCAAAAATTTCAAATTTACTGTCAAATAAAAGGTATCAAAAAGTTCTACAGTTTTTGTGTTGAACGTTTTCTCAAAAACGCGACCGAAAAATCGCAGCATTTAAAAGACAGCAAAAATCGAAAATTTAGATCTAAAATGGTTTCAAAAGCGTTTTAAACATAATTGCTCAAACTGCTACGCATCACACATGTATTTTTTACCTAAATAACAACACACGCATAATATGACGAGATCGATGCAGCAATAACAGAATATACGTGCCTTTTGATGATAAAATACCGAAACGATGATACGGACGCGGGGAAGGAAGCGAGGTTGATCCGGGACGAACGTGGCGCTAAAATCCTTGAAGGAACCCAACGAAAAGGTGCTGGAAATTGAAGGGGATAGGGGCGGCTACTCTGAAATTAGAACCCTAGGTTTTCTTAAAGTAAAATTCTGAAATATGTGTTTGTGTGTGTGTGGTGTATTTTAGTATAATTAAGGGGAAAAATTGCTTAATTAGGAGTTAATATGGCTAGTTAAAAATTGCTAATCCAAATGCTAATAAAATGCCAATAAAATATTAATCAAAGACTAACTTAGCAATTCCCCTAATTGAAGTAAAATGTACACTAATTTTTACAAAATTACTAATTAGCAAAATAGGATTCAGAAATGCGAATTTTAAAATTCTAAAGTCACTAGATAAACAATTAAGGCTTTTAAAAATACTGAAGCTTAGTAAATCCTTTAAAATGTCCCATTCTCAACTTAAAATAAAATACCACATTTAAAATCGTCAAAATCGTCACCGGTCTCTTTTCCTCGATCCCGCCTCGAATCATCGCTGGAACATGAAACTTGAAAAGAAAAAACAGTTTAACGTGCATCACATAAACATAATTGATTTAAAATAATGCATTTAATAAATCATGCATGGCTAAAACTCAATTTAAACTTAAATAAATGCTTTAATAATTAAATAAATGCAAGGGTTATGCGTGTACTGAATTTGGGCACTACAGTTCCTCCCCACTTATAAAAATTTCGTCCTCGAAATTAAACCTTACCAAAAAATTCCGGGTAGTGAATCCTCATATCCGCCTCGGTCTCCCAAGTGGCTTCCTCTACTGATTGATTCAACCACCGGACTTTGACTAGCTTAGTCACCTTGTTCCGAAGTCTACGCTCCTGTCTGTCTAGGATCTGGATAGGTCTCTCCTCATAAGACAGGTCTGGAGCCAACTGTAATGATTCATAGCTCAACACGTGTGAAGGATTAGCTAGGTACTTCCTCAGCATCGAGACGTGGAACACATTGTGTACCCCGGCCAGACTCGGCGGAAGGGCAACACGATAAGCTAGTGTCCCAACTCTGTCAAGGATCTCGAACGCCCCAATAAACCTTGGACTGAGCTTGCCTCTTTTCCCAAATCTCATAACACCCTTCATGGGTGCTATCTTTACAAAAACGTGGTCACCTACGGCAAACTCGAGGTCTCTCCTTCTCTTATCAGCATAGCTCTTCTGACGACTCTGGGCGGTCTTCATCCTGTCCCGAATTTTGACCACCACATCTGCAGTCTGCTGAAATATTTCTGGACCAAGTTCTGCTCTCTCACCAACCTCATCCCAATGAATTGGTGACCTGCACTTCCTTCCATACAATGCCTCGTAGGGAGCCATACCTATAGATGATTGGAAACTGTTATAGTAGGTAAACTCCACTAGAGGTATCTTCGATTCCCAAGTCCCCTGGAAATCGATCATACAGTCTCGCAATAGATCCTCCAAAATTTGAATCACTCGCTCGGATTGGCCATCTGTCTGCGGGTGAAAAGCGGTACTGAAAAGCAACTTCGTCCCCATGGCTGCATGTAGGCTCTTCCAAAAGGATGATGTAAATCTCGGGTCCCTGTCAGACACAATAGAAACTGGAGTCCCATGCAACCGAACTATCTCCCTGATATAAAGTTCCTCATACTGCGTCATGGAGAAAGTCGTCTTCACTGACAAGAAGTGCGCTTACTTAGTGAGTCGATCCACTATAACCCAGATAGAATTTGATCCCCTGACTGACCTTGGCAAACCAACCACAAAGTCCATTGTAACATTCTCTCATTTTCACTCTGGGATGGGGAGTGGCTTAATCAATCCTGCTGGCCTCTGATGCTCTGCCTTCACCTGCTGACAAGTGAGGCATTCAGACACAAATCTGCGGATGTCTCGTTCCATCCCTGGCCACCAATACAGAATCTGCAGATCCTTGTACATTTTGGTACCTCCTGGGTGAATGGAATACGGAGATGCGTGTGCCTCTGACAGAATATCCTCTCTGATCGAATCAACGCTAGGCACCCACATTCTGCCTCTGTATCTCACAATACCATCTGACACTGTGTAGAGTACACTGCCCTTGGCTTCATCCTTCAGCCTCCATTTCTGTAACTGCTCGTCTGAAGGCTGACTTTTACGAATACGGTCTAGCAGAGAAGATTGGACTGTTAGATTAGACAGCCTCGGAGCTCTACCCTTGCGATAAACTTCTAAACCAAACCTCTGAATCTCAGACTAAAGAGGTCTCTGCACTGACAACTGAGCTACGACTGCAACTTTCCTGCTCAAGGCGTCTACAACGACATTAGCCTTTCCCGGATGGTAGCTAATCTCGCAGTCGTAGTCTTTCACCAACTCTAACCATTGTCTCTGTCTCATGTTCAGTTCCTTCTGCGTGAAGAAATACTTGAGACTCTTGTGATCTGTAAATATCTGACATTTCTCGCCGTACAAGTAATATCTCCAAATTTTCAATGCAAAGACAACGGCGGCTAATTCTAAGTCATGCGTCGGGTAATTCTTCTCGTGCACCTTCAACTGGCTGGAGGCGTAGGCTATAACCCGACCCTGCTGCATCAACATTGCGCCTAACCCGAGCTTAGATGCATCGGTGTATAGCACAAAATCACCTTGCTCCGTTGGCATGGCTAACGCTGGTGCTGAAACCAAAGCTTGCTTCAAAGTATCGAAGCTCTTTTGACACTCGTCACTCCACACTAACTTAGCATTCTTCTTGGTCAGCTAAGTGAGTGGCACTGGTATCGAAGAAAACCCATGAATGAACTTACGGTAGTAACCGGCTAAACCCAGAAAACTGCGGATCTCAGAAGCGTTCTTCGGTTCAACCCATTCCTTAATGGATGCTACCTTTGGTGGATCCACCTCAATTCCACTGCTAGACACTATGTGACCCAAAAACGCTACCTTTTCCAACCAGAATTCACACTTACTGAACTTCGCAAATAACTTGCGACTCTGCAAGGTCTGCAAAACTGTCTTCAAATGCTGGCTATGCTCCTCATGGCTCTTCGAGTAGATAAGAATGTCGTCAATGAACACTATGACGAATTGATCAAGGTAAGGCTGAAAGACTAGGTTCATCAAGTCAATGAAAATTGCTGGAGCATTCATAAGTCCGAACGGCATCACTAGGAACTCGTAATGCCCATATCTGGTCTTGAAGGCTGTCTTGTGCACATCTGCCTCTTTCACCTTCAGCTGGTGATACCTTGATCGAAGATCTATCTTAGAGAACACTGTGGCTCCCTGCAACTGATCAAACAAGTCTTCGATCCTAGGAAGTTGGTATTTGTTCTTTATTGTTACCTTGTTCAACTCCCGGTAATCGATGCACAGTCTCATGCTCCCATCTTTCTTTTTCACAAAAAGCACTGGTGCGCCCCACGGCGAGAAACTGGGGCGGATGAATTCCTTGTCCATAAGCTCCTGTATCTGCTGTTTGAGTTCTAACATCTCATCTGGACCTAATTGGTATGGTGCCTAGAGATTTGCACCGTACCTGGCATAAGATCAATCGCAAACTCCACCTCTGTCTGGTGGAAGACCTGTGACGTCGTCAGGAAAGACGTCTGGGAAGTCTCTGACTACTGGTACATCTGATATAGACGGAGCGGGTATGTCAGGTGTTGAAATAATGCTGGCCACGAAGTCCTGACACCCCTTGGAAATAAGTTTCCGCGCCCGCATGCAGGATATAATGCGAGGGAAACTTCTCCACCTGTCTGGCTCAAATAGAAACTGCTCCATTCCCATCGGTCTGACTAACACTGATCTCTTCTGAAAGTCAATCAGAACTCTGTTCTTTGTCAACCAGTCCATACCCAAGATAATGTCAAACTCTGACATCGGCAATATTATCAGGTCTGCATACACCAGGTGGCCCTGTAGTTCTAGATCAATGTCTCTGACCACGCTGGTAGCTACCAGTTCTTCCCCTGATGGGACTGTCACTGAATAATTCACATCAAGGCCGATGGACTTGATGTCCAAATGATTAGCAAAGGTCTCCGAGATGAATGAATGAGTGGCCCCTGAATCTATCAGGGCCTTCGTGGATAACCTCTTGATGAAAATGTTTCTTGAGGGACGTTAGCACAACACAAAACTTATATCCCCATTATTCTAACATTAACCTCAACATAGCAGAAAATTAATATCTCAAGTCACGCAAAAATATCACTATCACACTGATAATCCCAAATAAAATTCCAACATGCAAGGCACGAATTTAAATTTTACTAAATTAAACAAGTTACCGGTTAACAGTGTAGTATCTGGATTCGCCTCCTGTGCATGCATGGCGAACACTCTGCCCTGGGTTGGCTGCTTCCACTGTGGGCACTCCTTTAGCATGTGGTCAGTTGCTCCACATTTAAAACATTTACCGGATCCCGATAAGCATTGTCCGGGATGCTGGCGATTGTATTTTTGACACACTGGGAAGTTCCCTGGCTTCTGAGGAGCCACCTGATAAGGCTTCTTCCCCGGCGGCCCCTGATGCGGTTTCTTAAACTGGGGTCTCTGGTGTTGCTGCTGCTGGTGTTGCAGTGGTGCCTGATAGGGCCTCTTGCCCTGCCTGTCCAACTCGATATCCCTCTGATCCTGCTCTGCTGTCAAGGCTCTAGATACGGCGACTGCATAAGTAGTAGGACCAGAACCTCGGACATCACGGCGCAAGATCAACCGCAATCCATCCATGAAATTCCTTAGCTTACTCTAGGCATCATTAGCTATCAGGGGTACAAAGTGACACCCCCTCTCAAACATCCTCACAAACTCCGCCACGCTGCTATCCCCTTGACGCAACGTCATGAATTATCTGGTCAGACGAGAACGTACTTCCTCAGTGAAGTTCTTTGAGTAGAAAAACTCTTTGAATCCATTCCAAGGCAACACTTGTAAGTTGACTGCCACTGACGCACTCTCCCACCATAATCTGGCGTTCTCCGTCAGAAGGAACGTTGCACACCTGACCCTATCCGCATCGGTCAGTTCCATGAAATCAAAGATTACCTCGATGGACTTAATCCATCCCTCCGCTATCATCGGGTCAGTGGTACCCGAAAACTCCTTTGGATTCATCCTCCTGAATCTTTCATACACCGCCTCCGGTCTGGGCCTCTCCCCTGCATCTACTACATTCTGGTTCCTCGCGAACTGTGCAAAGAACTGCGTCATACCTGCAAGCATCTGTGCCTGCATGTTCGGAGGTGGAGGCGGAGGAGCGTCTCTTCTCTCCTCTCGAGGCTCTCTGTCCTCATCCCTTGCTTCACGGTCGATCACACGTCTAGGAGGCATACTGATACAAACATGGTTGGTCAAGCACCAAAGAAGGCATGGGAGTCGTTAGAGTTGCCCGAAGGACCTATAACGAGGGGCCGTAGCAAGAAGTTTAAAGAAGCACTTCAAGGATTCATGGTGAACTACCAAGGAAGTTCAATAAATGGGGTGTATAAATTAGAGGAGCTTGAGGAACATGGATACAATGATGGAAGTGTTTGAAATGTAATTCAAGTGCTAAAAGACCATGAGGACAGCAGCACGCGCGCCCCTGCGCCAAAAGCGGCGCAGCCGCGCGCGCGCATGCGTGCATGAACCGACGCAGCCGGCGCGCACGCCCTCGCGCGTGTCTTGGCGCTGTCGCACGCACATGCTGAACTTGGCGCGCCCCCGCGCGTGTTTCAGCGCTGCCGCGCGCACCTTGGCTGCTGAAGTGCAGTATGTCGCGCGCCCCTGCGTGAGATCATGCGCAGTCGCGCGCCCTTCCGTGTCAAAATTGTTATCTACTTTTATTAAGCCTTTTCACACAACTTTTCTTGTATTTTATTGTTTATATAATGCATTGTAAGGACCATGAACGAAATTATTGAATGATATATCAAAGTTCTTGAGATTTCTCTCAAATTTACAAGGCAAAAGCTTTGTCTTCAAAATCAAATCAAACTTATCAAAGATTGCATCTTTGTGGCGTTTGTCGATTGTTTTTCGCACGGATTGTCAAAACAAGTTCTTTGAAGGTTCGTTTGAAATTCGATTGTTTTTTTATCGTTGATATTCGTTGCTAAGTTATAATCGCTTAGAGGTTAATATCACAAATCGTTACTTGTTTCAAAAGATCGGGACAACATAATCGATTCTTGTTCGTTATTGAATTGAGGGCTCGATTTCAATAATCGTGTTTGATTTTCATTCGTACGAGGATTCGTATCATTTGGTATCAGAGCTTCTGGTTCTGTTTGATTCAAGTAAGTTATCGTTGTTGTTGTTATTTTCAGATCTGTTTAAAATTTCGTTCCGATCTCAGATCTGTGGTATCCTTTCGTTTCTATTGTCAAATCTTTCTATATAAAAAAAATATAAGAAAGGAAAAACATAAATTTCGTTCTGTTATCATATCTGTGTTATTCCTTCGTTTTTGTTTTCAGAACTGTGTTATCTTTTGTTATGTTTTCAAATCTGTGTTATTCTAGTGTTCTTGGCTTTGTGCAATCCAAGTGAGACAGTTGCAAGTGTTCACAAGTTCAATCTTGTTAGTTTATAAAAAAATATATATATAAAGATTGATCACATCTTTGAGAGAACTATCACATTCGAGTGAAAATATTTGAGTGCGAGTGTTATTTCTTTGGAGTGATTGTAAGAATTTGGGTGAGGAACATCTTTTATTTCTACTAACATTTTCTTGCAGGTGCAAAATCTGAAAGTAAAATGGAGAGGGAGGTAGGAGAGATTTCGAATCAGGGGTTGTCTAAGGTTCAAATGGAGGCGTTATTTGGGCATTTTAGTAGAATGATGAGGGCCGAGTTGGATCCTTTATATGAGAGGTTGGATAGGCTTGAGGTTAGTACTAGCGAAAATAAATCTAAGCCTAAAGGTTTGGGTAGAGGTAGGGGTGTCAATCGGGTGGGTTGGGTCAGGTTTCGGGTCAACCCGCGAAATTTTTTTATTTGTTTTTCAAACCGAACCCAACCCGAACCCGAAGCAACCCAAAAACCCCCAACCCGAACACGAACCCGTATAAGCCGACTCAACCCGTCTAACCCGCCTATTCGAATTTTATTTATTTTTTTAAAATATTTTAAAAAAAATTAATGAAAAAAATTCAAAAAAATACAAAATAATAATATTATTTTAATTTAAACTCATAATAACAAAATTTTCGATTTAAATTTGAAAGTTTAATCGTAGAAAATTAAAAGTATATTTACTAAATCAAATAAAAAATAGTTAAAAAAATAAAAATATGCAAAATAAATATTAGATGATGAAAATTTATCATAATATACAATAAATTTTGTTTAAACATACAATATATAAAAATATAGGTAATATTTTCAAAAAAAAAGTTCGCGGGTCAACCTGCGACCCAACCCGACCCAACATGAAACCCGCCTAACATGGCACTAACCCGAATCAACCCAACCCGAACCCGAAAAACCCCCACCCGAACCTGATTTTTTTCGTGTTGGATCGTGTCGGGTTGATGGGTCGTGTCGCATTTTGACACCCCTAGGTAGAGGAGAAGAAGAAGAGTATGAATATGATTTGGAAGGAGAAGAGAAGAGTCAAAACGAGAATTGGGGTAGAAGCGGAAGAGGTAGAGGATTTGGTAGGGGAAGAAGAGAAGTTGTACGGGGTAGGTACGATGATGGGAATAAGGAAGATAGTAACATAGGTAGTATTAAGATGAAAATTCCTTCATTCCATGGTAAGTCAGACCCAGAGGCTTATTTAGAATGGGAAAAGCGAGTTGAATTTGTTTTTGATTGTCACCAGTATTCTGAACTCAAAAAGATTAGGTTGGCTGTGGTTGAGTTTGTTGATTATGCACTTATTTGGTGGGATCAATTATTGACCACTAAGAGAAGATGCAATGAAAGGCCTATAGAAACTTGGGCTGAGATGAAGAGCGTAATGAGAAAAAGGTTTGTACCAAATCACTATTATAGAGAAATTTTTAAGAAGTTACAAACTTTGAGACAGGGTGTGAAGAGTGTTGAGGACCACTATAAAGAGTTGGAAGTAGTCATGATTAGAGCAAACATAGAGGAGGATAGTGAGGCTACAATGGCTCGTTTTCTGTGTGGCTTGAACAGGGAAATCCAAGACCAAGTCGAGCTTAGACAATACTTGGATCTAGATGAAATGGTACAGATGGCGATAAAAGTGGAGCAACAACTCAAGAGGAGAGGAGTTGGCCGTACCATTCAAGCTGGGAATACATCAACACTTTGGCGTTCCAATGTTGTTAAACGTGAAGAAGGCAAGGTAGTGGTCAAACCCAAAGCTGACATTAAACAGGAGGCGCCTAAGCAGGGATTGCAAGGTAAACCTGAAACTCCTATTAATCGTTCTAGAGATATCAAATGTTTTAGGTGTCAAGGAGTTGGACATATTGCTAGCCAATGTCCCAATAAAAGGGTGATGGTGTTGAATACTTATGGGGAGTATGAATCTCATAGTGAGGGAGATGATGGAGAGGATGAAGATGAGATGCCTGCATTAGAGGATCCTGATGAGGGATATGAAGCAGTTGTGGGTGAGGCGTTAGTGACTAGGCGTATCATGAATGCCCAAGTCAAAGAAGAGGAGACTAACCAGCGGGAAAACTTGTTCCATACTAGATGTTTTGTCAGTGTCAAAGTTTGCAACATTATTATAGATGGAGGGAGTTGTACCAATGTTGCTAGTCTTGAGATGGTAGAAAAATTGAGCTTGCCTACTTTGAAACATCCTCAACCATATAGGCTACAGTGGTTGAATGACTGTGCTGAAGTGAAAGTGAACAAACAAGTTTTGGTAGCGTTTTCGATTGGGAAGTATGTTGATGAGGTGTTGTGTGATGTGGTGCCAATGTATGCTTGTCATATTTTGTTAGGGAGACCATGACAATATGATAGGCAAGTGACACATGATGGGTTTAAAAATAAATATTCTTTTGTACTCAAGAAAGAACCCATTGTTTTACTTCCTTTGTTCCCCAAAGCAAGTGTTGGAGGACCAATTGAAAAAAAAGAAGAGAGAAGAGGCCGAAAAAAAGAGTGAGATCAAAAGTGAGATGGCCCTTGAAAGAAATGAGATGGCTGAAAGAAAGAGAGATAAAAATGGTGAGATAGCCATACAAAAGAAAAAAGAGAGGAAAGAAAATGAAGGAAAAGAAATTGAGAGGAAAGAGGCCAAAAAGAAAACATATATGGCCCAAAAGAGTGAGTTGAAACAATTGTTGCACACACATGATCCACTTGTGTTGATTCTTTACAAGGAGATTCTCTTTAACACAAGTGATATAGCCGGATCTCTTCCGAGCATTTTTTTTTCACTTTTGCAGGAATTTGAAGATGTATTTCCGGAGGAGCTACCTCAAGGATTACCACCATTGAGGGGAATCGAGCACCAAATCGATTTCATGCGGGGGAGTGCATTGCCAAATCATCCAGCCTATAGGAGCAATCCGGAGGAGACTAAGGAACTTCAGCGGCAGGTAAGTGAGTTGTTAGATAGGGGTTTTGTGCGTGAGTCCATGTCACCCTGTGCTGTACCTGTTTTACTTGTTCCTAAGAAAGATGGCTCATGGCGTATGTGTGTAGATTGTAGAGCAATCAATAACCTAACCATTAAGTATAGGCATCCCATACCTATACTAGATGATATGTTAGATGAATTGCATGGTGCTTGTATCTTTAGCAAAATTGATTTGAAGATTGGGTATCATCAAATTAGAATGAGAGAAGGTGATGAGTGGAAAACTGCTTTTAAAACCTAATACAGGTTATATGAGTGGATGGTCATGCCTTTTGGCTTAACTAATGCTCCTAGCACTTTTATGAGGTTAATGAATCATGTTTTGCGTGCACACATAGGAAAGTTTGTTGTGGTTTATTTTGATGATATCCTAGTGTATAGCAAAGATTTAGAAGAGCATATTGAGCATTTGGGACTTGTACTGACAACACTTATGGCTGAACAGTTATATGCTAATCTTAAGAAGTGTGATTTTTGTACAAGCAAACTTGTCTTTCTTGGTTTTGTGGTAAGTTCACAAGGGATACAAGTGGATGAGGACAAGGTAAGTGCTATTCGAGATTGGCCAACGCCTGCTTCTGTTGGTCAAGTTCGAAGCTTTCATGGTCTTGCAAGCTTCTATAGGAGGTTTGTAAAATATTTTAGCACACTGGCTGCATCGATGACGGCGGTGATTAAGAAGAATGTTCCATTTCATTGGGGCGAGGAGCAAGAGAAGTCTTTTAATATTATTAAACAAAAATTAATTAATGCGCCTTTACTTGTTTTGCCTGATTTTTCTAATACTTTTGAAATTGAATGTGATGCTTCAGGTATAGGTATTGGTGGAGTTTTGATGCAAGGAGGACGACCAGTGGCGTACTTTAGTTAGAAACTCAATGGAGCAGCACTGAACTATCCAACGTATGACAAGGAGTTGTACGCGCTTGTGAGGACTTTGGAGATGTGGCAACACTACTTGAGGCCTAAGGAGTTTGTGATCCATACCGATCATGAGTCTCTAAAGTACCTTAGGGGACAACAGAAACTGAACAAGCGGCATGCTAAGTGGGTGGCATTCATAGGTACATTTCCCTACATAATCAAATACAAACAAGGTAAGGATAATGTAGTGGCCGACACACTATCATGGAGGTACGTATTAATTTCTACCTTGGAGTCGAAAATCTTGGGATTTGAGCATGTGAAAGAGTTGTATTTGTTGGATGAGGATTTTAAGGAGATATTTGAAACATGTATGCATGGTCCACATGACAAATTTTATTTGCATAATGGGTTTTTATTTAGAGAAGATAGATTGTGCATTCCTAAGTCATCAATTCGTGAGTTACTTGTAAGGGAGGCACATGGTGATGGTTTGATGGGGCACTTTGGTGTGGCTAAAACTTTGAATTGTTTGCATGAGCATTTTATTGGCCACATATGAAACGTGATGTTGAGCGTGTTTGTGAAAAGTGCATTACTTGTAGACAAGCTAAGTCTAGAACACAACCACATGGATTGTATACACCACTTTCTGTTCCTTGTGAACCTTGAATTGATATTTCTATGGATTTTGTTTTAGGTTTGCCGAGGAATAAGAAGGGGAGGGATTCAATATTTGTTGTTGTTGATAGATTCTCTAAGATGACACATTTTATTGCTTGTCATAAAACCGATGATGCATCAAACATTGCGGATTTGTTCTTCAAGGAAGTCATTAGGTTGCATGGTATGCCTAGGACTATTGTATCTGATCCTGATGTTAAATTTTTGAGTTACTTTTGGAAAACTTTGTGGGCTAAACTTGGGACAAAACTGTTGTTTTCTACTACATGTCATCCTCAAACGGATAGACAAACTGAAGGTTTTAATAGAACTCTTGGAACACTTTTGCGTGCTATACATAAAAAGAACTTGAAAAATTGGGAATAATGTTTATCATTTGTTGAGTTTGCGTATAATCGTAGCGTGCATTCTACTACAAATTATTCGCCATTTGAGATTGTTTATGGTTTTAACCCTTTAACTCCTTTGGATTTGATGTCTTTGCTTGTGAGTGAAAAGTTAAACATGGATGGAAAGAAGAAGGCTGAATTTGTTAGGAGTTTGCATGAGAAGGTTAAGGCTAATATCGAGAAGAAGAATTTACAATACACGAATCAAGCCAACAAGGGAAGGAAAAAGATGGTTTTTGAAAAAGGAGATTGGGTGTGGTTGCACTTAAGGAAGGAAATATTTCCAGAAAAACGACGTTCGAAGCTCTTACCTAGGGGTGATGGACCATTTCAAGTGCTTGAAAGGATCAACGACAATGCCTACAAACTAGACCTATCAGGTGAGTACAATGTTAGTTCTACTTTTAATGTTAGTGATCTTTCGTTGTTTGATGTAGGAGACGATCAATATTTGAGGACAAATCCTTTTCAAGAAGGGGAGGATGATGAAAACGTGGTTGGTCAAGCACCAAAGAAGGCATGGGAGTCGTTGGAGTTGCCCGAAGGACTTATAACGAGGGGCCGTAGCAAGAAGTTTAAAGAAGCACTTCAAGGATTCATGGTGAACTACCAAGGAAGTTCAATAAATGGGGTGTATAAATTAGAGGAGCTTGAGGAACATGGATACAATGATGGAAGTGTTTGGAATGTAATTCAAGTGCTAAAAGACCATGAGGACAGCAGCACGCGCGCGCATGCGCGCATGAACCGGCGCAGCCGCGTGCCCCGCGCGCGCGCCCTCGCGCGTGTCTTGGCGCTGTCGCGCGCACAAGCAGAACTTGGCGCGCCCTCGCGCGTGTCTTGGCGCTGTCGCGCGCACAAGCAGAACTTGGCGCGCCCTCGCGCGTGTTTCAGCGCTGCCGCGCGCACCTTGGCTGCTGAAGTGCAGTATGTCGCGCGCCCCTGCGTGAGATCATGCGCAGCCGCGCGCCCTTCCGTGTCAAAATTGTTATCTACTTTTATTAAGCCTTTTCACACAACTTTTCTTGTATTTTATTGTTTATATAATGCATTGTAAGGACCATGAACGAAATTATTGAATGATATATCAAAGTTCTTGAGATTTCTCTCAAATTTACAAGGCAAAAGCTTTGTCTTCAAAATCAAATCAAACTTATCAAAGATTGCATCTTTATGGCGTTTGTCGATTGTTTTTTGCACGGATTGTCAAAACAAGTTCTTTGAAGGTTCGTTTGAAATTCAATTGTTTTTTTATCGTAGATATTTGTTGCTAAGTTATAATCGCTTAGAGGTGAATATCACAAATCGTTACTTGTTTCAAAAGATCGGGACAACGTAATCGATTCTTGTTCGTTATTGAATTGAGGGCTCGATTTCAATAATCGTGTTTGCTTTTCATTCGTACGAGGATTCGTATCACATACTGTTCCAATAATTTACCCAACACGTAAGCCGCACATGCATGAATATGATATAAACAACATAAGATGCACGTACATTGAACTTAAAATAGGGGCATGCTGAAATCATGACTTATTGCTTAATACATAACATAATTCAAAACTTTAAACTTACAGACTTGAGGTTTGACTTCGTGAGCTTCTTGTGACTGGCAGTACGCGTAACCCTTTACAAGAACACCGCTCTGATACCAACTCTAACGTAACGTACTTTTTACTACTAAAATTTGCGGAAGAATTAAAAATTTTTCTTAAATAAAACGTGAGCATTCAAAATTCGATAAAATAAACTGTACGTTTCAACAAAGATCTAAAATAGAGTTTGACAAAAGTATTTGAAAATTTTCATAAAGACTTAAAAACATGGCGGTCCTCGGGTTTAGCCTCCCGCTCAGTCCAAGCCTGCTCCTTGGTCCCCACCTCTTTTCTCCTCATAAACATCCTCACCTGCATCGATCAAGTCTAGTGAGTCTAAAGACTCAACACGTATAAACTGGAAATAACGAATAATACATAATAAAACCACATGCAACTTAAAAATAGAACATACATACTTGAAACTTGAACTTGAAGTAAACTTGAACATTCATACATATCATAGACATGCCATAACGTAAAAACTTTCATAAACATGCTTGCATACTTGTACATACATAAACATACATGAACTTCATTATTTTGCGTAGAGATATGTTTCAAAGCAAATGACCCATAACATAATTCGCCTGATCAGACTAAACCACAGTACTGGGATGACAGGGGCGAACCCACTGCCACATACATGAGATCCCGTTCATGCTTTAACGAGTGGATTGGTCCCCGTTCATGTTTTACCGCTTTCCAATCCTGATCTAAACCCGTTCATGCTTTAACGGGGTGGAGAGGTCCTCGGCCACGTTCACCGACTTCCAAAGCCATTCATAATTTGGTCACAAGACATTTAGCATACCTCAAAAACTTGAAATATTTTCTTTTGCACGTCGAACATACTTACTTGGAGTTGAGGGATTCGTTGGACTTCGATTGGGTCCGTTGCTGCACATACTAACATGAATTCAAATGCTTAACTTGCATAACTTAGACGTGAATATCATGCTTACCTACGAGCTCATTCAATTCCTTAGGACGTTCTAAAATTCCCATGACTCGACCTTGTAAATCATTGCACTAAACCATGACATCAAACCTCAAAGCATACTATAAATTTTTCCCAAAATAACAAACACACTGACCCCGTGCCCAGGTCCAGCTCCTGGTCCGTGTCCGTGCGGTGAAATGTGTCGTGAAGAAAAGGGAAAGCACGGACCCCGTGCCCTGGTCTGTGTGGGGGTCCGTGTGTGTACGCAAACTTGACCCCGAGAAGAAAACAAAGGCATGGACCCCGTGCTCTGGTCCGTGTGGGGGTCCGTGTCTGCTCGAAAAAAATATAGTCAAGAAGAAACAAAGACACGGACCCCGTGCTCTGGTCCGTGAGGGGGTCCGTGTACCTACAGGAAGAGTAGACTCACGAAAATTTCAATATACGCGATGCTTATCGTTCTAGACTCGATTGTACGGACCATGAACCGACACACCGAGACCCATCCTAGCATGCCATAACATCGAACCAAATTCGTAGAAGCACCCAAAGCAATGACGTCCACCCTACGACACATATAATTCAAAAACATGGCAATTGACACCAAATCGATTCCTACGACTTCTAGTGTATTCGAGTGCCTATCGACACCAAACGACATATCAAATAACAATCCAACATCATACTAGCATACCTAGACGTAGCAACGATCGCCCGTCGATCTCCAACTAATCCTCCAACAATAAAATCTCAAGAACAGATCAATACATAATTTTCTGAAAAACGAATTTTGAGCAGTCCCACGAAAAAACGTCATTACTCACTCAATTTTCATCTAAAAATTTCGAATTTACTGTCAAATCGAAGGTATCAAAAAGTTCTACAGTTTTTGTGTTGAAAGTTTTATCAAAAACGCGACCGAAAAATTCGCAGCATTTAAAAGACAACAAAAATCGAAAATTTAGATCTAAAATGGTTTCAAAAGCGTTCTAAACATAATTGCTCAAACTTCTACGCATCACACAGGTATTTTTACACCTAATAACAATACACACATAAAATATGACGAGATCGATGCAGCAATAACAGAATATACGTGCCTTTTTATGATAAAATACCGAAACGATGATACCGACGCGGGGAAGGAAGCGAGGTTGATCTGGGACGAACGTGGCGCTAAAATCCTTGAAGGAACCCAACGAAAAGGTGCTGGAAATTGAAGGGGATAGGGGCGGATACTCTGAAATTAGAACCCTAGGTTTTCTCAAAGTAAAATTCTGAAATATGTGTTTGTGTGTGTGTCGTGTTGATACGAATCTGACCGGGTGTTACGTGCTAATGGTTGAAAGGAGATTTAAGATGCGTTGTTGCCTCGGACTTTCAAGCTTGATTGTGATTAAAGTTGATGAATCAAGCATATTCAAGCAAGTGGTGGAGTTCAACAAAGAATATACCGAAGGACCTATAACGAAGGGACGTATCAAGAAGTTTAAAAAAGCTCTTCAAGGATGCATGGTGAACTACCAAGGAAATTCAATAAATGGGGTGTCTAAATTAGAGGAGCTTGAGGAACATGGACACAATGATGGAAGTGTTTGGAATGTAATTCAAGTGCTAAAAGACCATGAGGACAGCAGCACGCACGCCCCCGCGCCAGAAGCGGCGCAGCCGCGCACCCCCGTGCGTGTTTCAGCGCTGCTGCGCGCAACCTGCTGGAACATGCAGAACAAGGCGCGCCACAGCGCGAGTTCACGCGCCACCGCGCGCACGGCCGTGTCAACTTTGCTAGCTTACCTTAGTTTACTACTTTTACACGATTTATGCTGTTTTTCTTGCTTTGTTTTGTCTATTTAATGATTGTAAACACAATGAACAATTCATAATTCAGATTGATAAAAATATTTGAGGAGTTTCTCTCAATTCTCAAGGCTTTTAAAGCTTTGTTCAAAATCAAATCAAACTTATCAAAGATTGCATCTTTGTGGCGTTTGTCGATTGTTTTTCGCACGGATTGTCAAAACGAGTTCTTTGAAGGTTCGTATGAAATTCGATTGTTATCATCGTTGATATTTGTTGCTAAGTGTTAATCGCTTAAAGGTGAATATCACAAATCTTTGCTTGTTTCAAAAGATCGGGACAACACAATCGGTCCTTGTTCGATATTGAATTGAGGGCGCTGATTCTAATTAATCGTGTTTGCTTTCATTCGTACGAGGATTCGCATCACGTGTATTTTAGTATAATTAAGGGGAAAAATTGCTTAATTAGGAGTTAATATGGCTAGTTAAAAATTGCTA
Organism: Primulina tabacum; assembly: GCF_025594145.1. NCBI lineage: Eukaryota > Viridiplantae > Streptophyta > Magnoliopsida > Lamiales > Gesneriaceae > Primulina > Primulina tabacum. Next base: position 7,604,204 of record NC_134558.1, read on the forward strand.
ATCAAAATGCTAATAAAATGCCAATAAAATGTTAATCAAAGACTAACTTAACAATTCCCCTAATTGAAGTACAATGCACACAAATTTTACAAAAGTACTAATTAGCAAAATAGGATTCACAAATGCGAATTTTAAAATTCTAAAGTCACTAGATAAACAATTAAGGCTTTTAAAAATACTGAAGCTTAGTAAATCCTTCAAAATGCCCCATCCTCAACTTAAAATAAAATACCACATTTAAAATCGCCAAAATCGTCACCGGTCTCTTTTCCTCGATCCCGCCTCGAATCATCGCCTGGAACATGAAATTTGAAAAGAAAAAACATTTTAACGTGCATCACATAAACATAATTAATTTAAAATAATGCATTTAAATAAATCATGCATGGCTAAAACACAATTTAAACATAAATAAATGCTTTAATAATTAAATAAATGCAAGGGTTATACGTGTACTGAATTTGGGCACTACAACGTAAAAGCTTGACATCGTTCCGAAAGATCATAATGCATGTTAAATGATATTATATGATTTAAAATGATGTTTTTGATGAAAATATGATATTTTATTATTTATGGATATTTTATGATTTATGTTAAAAGCTGTGCAATTTTCACTTTCTAAATGCTATTTTTGGAAAGTTATAATGATTTATGCTTTTAAAAGAGAAGGAATAATATTTTGAGGGATGTAAATTTGCTGTGACAAATGATACAAGATTTTGTGGAGATGACGTGAGGGTCAAGGCCCCAGAGGGAACCCATATTCGGGCCAAGGCCCGAGAGGGACCTCGTTTACGGGCTTAGGCCCCAGAGGGACCCCGTCTGTGAGAAAAAGCCTCAGAGGGACCCCCACGATCGTATTTCCATGGTGGAGACTAGTGCCCATCCCCATTGACCACGTGGAGCTAAGACTGCAATCAACCGAATGATAAAAGTTAGTCACTTTCAAATATCAAACTTCACACAAAATGATAAATGATTGAAAGCTTTACGATTAAAATGATTTATGATATATGATCTATGCGTAAATCTATTTTTAAATGATTTTTTTACGATTAAATGATTTTAAATGATTTATTTATGTTTAAAAGCTATTTCAAATAAAGATATGATTTTTAAAATGCTTGTGATTGTATATGTAGTATTTGCTACTCATGTTTAGAACATGCTGAATCATTAGACCACTAGGTTTGTATGATGCAGGATTTGATGACATTATGGGAGGCACTGACGATTGAGTGGATCAAGTGCAATAGTACACACCTGAGGGCCGTTTATTTTCGCACTAGCTAGATAGATAAATGATTTAAAGATTTATGCTAATGATTTTATTAGAGATATTTTTATTCTTTATTTTCATTGTTAGTTGATCTTGGTGAAGGTCGATATTGGATTTTAGTTAGTTGATGATTTAGGATTTATTTTATGCACTTGAGATTTCATATGTTAATTTATAATGATTGTTAGAAATGTTAAGTTATTTTCTTTAGTTAGTATTTTCGAGTTTATGATTTATGATATGAAAAAAAAGTCGAGGTCGTTTCACCAAATATGCAAGTAATAAAATATTTGTACCTTATAATTATTCACCACAAATATTTTATCGAAATAAACAAAGATGATAAAATAATGAATAATTCAATATTAATTTTATTTCATGTAATTAAATTTTGAAATAATTGAATTTAATTTTCACAAATCGGAATTGCGAAAGTCAAAATTCTGGATTTCAAAATTTGGGTCAAAATTAAATAACCAACAAAGCCTTAAATTCAACCAAATCTCCAAATTCGAAAACCAAACCCTAACCCCAAAAAAAAACTCGGTGCCACCTCCTCCGGCCAAACCAGCTGGCGGCGACCATGACCCAAGGTTGCCTTACTACGGACGACTAACACCCTACCATCTCCGACCAACAATCGGCCATAAATCAATCGAAATCTTCAAAAAAATGGACGGAATTCGCGCAGCTATATTCTGAGATTCAGGTTGAAAATTGGATCATGTCGCAGTGGTTTTCGATAATAGATGATACTAATATGGGCGCCAGATGATGGGCAAGAAAATGCCTAAACAATCACTGTCGGAAAGTAGCCGAAGAACGTCTGATTTGCCCAAAATCCGGAGGCTCTTTCCCAAATTCGAAAATTTAAAAAAATTTGAAAATTAATCCAAATTTTGGATGTAAAATTCGAAAATACTAGATACAAAGAACATGAATTTATTCAGATCCAGATTCAGAAATTTTTTTAAAAAATTATATCTGAATACAAAAATTTATAAGCAAGAAAATCGCCTCAGATTTGGGTATAAAACATACTTTTTGTTTCGATCCATCAATAAAAAAAATTCTTATAATTCAACATGAACGTGGCTCTTATACAGTAGTTGGAAATTTAATAAAATAAATCTATAAATCATGTTATTAACAGTAAATACGTACCAGAATCCACTGATTGATTTAGCATCGGGGTTATGGATCTTGCAATGCAACAGAGAATCGACCATCTTATTATTGTCTTAGATGAGAGAAGGAGAGATATCTAGAATATATGCGTCATATATATTATGTGTTATTCTCTGTGTTTTGGGATCATAATCTATATAACCTTAGCAGTCTTCGACCCATCATAGAAGATCTAATTGAGCTAGGTTTCAACACATAAGGTGGACACCAATTTATTTAATGTTTTGAAAACCCATAATTAATTAGATCATTTTATTGGGTTATTTATTAGATAGTATGTCTGTGTACAATTAATTGAATTATATGAGCCCACAAAATAATTCCAACATCAAGCTCTTATTTGTTTGTGCCCTTGCTTTCGTCTTCCGCTTTTCTCCTACTTTCAATAATGAACCCAACGTCTTTCTCGCTAAAAAAAGAAAAGAAAAGAAAACGAACGTGTTGCTCTTTATTAAAAGATTTATATTTTATTTTTCCTACTTCTTTCAAATTTTTAAAAAATTTATTCTTATAAAGTTTAAAAGAATCATTTAACTTTTAGAATAAATTAAATATCGATAATAGAATTCTAATACAGATTGTAAAATTGAAATTAAAAAGCAAGCTTATGTTGTAAAATTGACCGAGGCATTTGTAAAATTGAAATTTAAAAACAAACAAATTAAAATATTGTAAAAGTTAACTGAAACATTCGAAAAACATCCTTATCTATTTCATATTTGCAGGCAGAGTAAATAGGCTTTACAATGACTACAATATTTTTTTTGTATGTATCTTGAAAGCAAGTGTCACATATTTAGGAATGTCAATGAGGTGGAGAAGGGTGGGGACGAGTTTTTCATCTTCATTCTCGTTCTTAAATTTTATCTCCGTCCCGATCCCCTCTTTTTTCTGGTTCAAGGATTCCTCGAACCCGAAACCACGGGGATCGAATCCCCACTCCTATTGTCATTTCAAAAATATTAATAGGACAGAACGAGGGCGAGATCGAGGATTCCCGAACTAAAACTTCTTATTATTTATTATTAATGATAATATAATAATAATAATTATTAATGATAATATCATATGTCAATATTATTATTATTATTTTCGAGACGAGTTCGGGATGAGAATAATATCCTCATACCCGTCATGTTCTATTTCGGGGTTTTAAAAAATCTCTGAATCGGAAAAAATCAGTGATCCATGTCCCCGTTTCGGGATTTTTCCGAGGGTCCCTGATTCCGTGGGAAATATTTTCATCCCTACACATATTTTTATCTATGAAGTAAATCAAGGGTTCATATATATTGAAAATTAATATTTTTCATAAAAAATAATAATTTTTCATGAATCGAATCGAATAGAAGATAATTCTGTTGGGATATATATAGAGTTTAGAAAGGGGGTGAATAAACTCGTTCCTTTGTTAGATGATTTTGCAAAGGGTGCTAAAATCCTGTTAGAGATTATAGCTTATCTTGTTCGAATAAATATCCAGCAGATCACAATAAAAAGTGCGGAAACGATATGATAGTATGAGGGTGAAAATAATAAAACAGTAGGCAGTAGACAGAGGTTGTTTCTCGAAGTTCGAAGATAAAATCTTCTACGTCTTCCTTTCTTCTGTTTTCAGAAGGTATCACTAAAAGACTTTGGTTATTATAGTACAACTCTTGTACATACCCACTTCAGTAGGACTAATCCTTAGCCTACTGAAACTCTTAGTTTCACAACACAATAGAACGAACACAACAAACTTCTGGAAAAGATTCTTTTCCAGATTACAGACTCTTCTCAATAAGATGTAGTAAAGTGAATAGCTTGTGAAGAGATAACGAAACAACAGTACAATATGATATCAGAAGATCAGATAATCGCTATAACGACTGTGCTGCTATAACGAGTGTGCTGCTTTTAAGTATGTTGAGCTTGAAGATAAGTAGTAGTTCTTGATTTCTCAAAACAACTGTTGGATATATAATGTGTTCTCTGAAAATGATAAGCGTCGTTTTCTATATAGGATTGATCCTTATATATATAAACCTTGAATCCAACGTCTATAAACAAAACTATTATTTTAACTCTGAGTAAATCAGCTTTATCACCGAAAAGGGTCCTGCTGAAAGATTCAGAGTAATCAGTCTTTATTTCATACCAAAACTAGTAAGGAGCGTTAAATGTCTTCGTACAACATTGATGGTGCAATTAATACTAGTACTAGGTAAAGTAACGGTAAAATTTAAGATTTGTAACTATCAAACGAAAGACGTTAAGATCTTCTTGTTTAAGATCAGTTCTGCTTCTGCTTTTCTAAGAACTGATTCTGCTTTATATAAGCCATTAAGTATTCGAAAAATATTGCTTTGTTTAAGTGATACGAGAGCTTCTGTTTATTATAATGTCTTCTGATTTATCTATTACGGCCTACTGGTTTTCACTCTCATCACAACAATCCAATTCAGTATAACAATTTCCCCTTTGTGGTGATGCCAAAACTTAGATGTTAGTAACGATAAAGAACAATAGTTATGATATAAAGCAGATAACAATTATAACAAGATACTTGATAAGTAAATAAACAAAAGAGTTTAATCTGTAGTTCCAATATCCCTGAACATTGTTTCCTCATCCTGAGGATCTTGATTTCTGAAGGAAGATTCTGCGTGATGCCTGCCGTCTCAAGTTCTGCCTTCTCCAGATCTGCATTCTGCTTCCCCCTTTTTGGCATCATTATCCTAAATTCGATTGAGTAAGTCATCCACTCGGTCAGTAAGGGTAATAATTCCATGATTCAGCATTTCGAGATATGGTGCTTGATTCGAAACTCATTCATTAAGAGCTTGAATAGATTGAGATTGGGACTCAATCTTGGTATCAATAAGTTCAAGTTTCGAATCCATAGCTTCAACTTTGTTGGAGACTGATCCAATAGACGAATCATGATCAGAGACAGTTTTACTGATATCAGTTTGTCCGATCAAGATGTTACCCTGGCTTGAGAGAACAGTTTGCCTGAATACACTGGTTTCAACATGCAGCTTGACCAACGATTTTTCCGTGGGAGTGACCTCTTTAGAGATGCGGTCATGGAAGAATTTGGTGGCACTAACTTCACCAGCATGTTCAAAAGACATCTATTTAACTATCTTTGAAAGATTGTTCAGAGTTCTTTGCAGAATATCTATTTGAAATTCAAGATCAAACTAGTCTTCTGGGGATGGAGTTCTTTGTAGCATACGCTGTTTGATATCTGCAATATGAGCGATGTGAGCAGGTGAATCAGTAGGAGGGATAATCAAAGCAGTAGAAGTGACAGTTTCTGGTGGAGCAGTAGACGGTTTTGAAGAAGTTCCTTCAGCCGCAGTGGTTTGTTCCAGTTCTACTCTGTCTTCTGGTTGGGCTATTTCAGTGGCTTCCAGTGGCGCAACAGCTGGAATAGATTCAGATGGATCATTCAAAAAAGCTTTCATTTATACTAGGTGTTCAGCAGAAAATTTCTCCAAGTTTGGCAGTGATGGGGATGGATGAGCATCTGATCCTTCCATTGATTGAGCTTCTGGAAGAACTACATCAACAACATGCGATGCTTCTGGTGCAGTAGCAGAGAGAACAATTGATTTAATTACTTCATCAACTGGGGCCAAATCATGAACATAGATGAGCGAAGAAGATTTAGTAGGTAATTTCGGGGATGCAGGAGTACTGGAAACCTTAGCTTCTAAAGGGGATGTGGTCCTTTCATCAACTGGATTAATCTGAAGTAATGTTTGGGACAAGACCTACTTGGTACTGCAAAGGCTGCGCAAAAGCCTGTTCTTGAGCAAGAAGTTGCTCGTTCATCAATCTCAATCAGTCAGTCAAAATTTGAATCACATTCTGGTCTTGGACAACAGTAGGATTCACAGAATCAAAGTTAGACTTTAAAGTCTTCAAAAATAAATCCAGCTTCTGACATTTGAGCTGCTAAAAAATGTAGCTTCTTCTGTTAATAGCCTCAATCACATTTTTCATCTTAGCGGAGGCAAAGAACTGTTTCTCAATTTTCACCATTTTTGCGTAAGCACCTAGTGTTCTTAAAAATGTGATTGGGTGAAAACTCTAACTTTTAGCTAATCATCAAAGAAAATTATGTCTTCACTGGCAGATCTATCAATTTCGTCCATGTGAAGATCAATAGCAATTTGAACAGATGACTTGGCGCCATGAATTTGTGGTTCTTCAATAAGTTTTCCTTTTCCTTTGTCTGTTGAAGATGCAGGCGGCACATGTCTAAAAGCAGAAGACCCTGCTAGAGGTTCTCTAAAAATGACTCCAGATGAGGGTCTGAAAGTCTGAAAAGAAGTGGAAGTTGTTTCAGTAGGGATGGCTGCTGGTTTTGAGGAGGGGATAGATTCTGGTTTTGATGAGGTGACTTCTGGAAAAACTTGTCTCAGAGGAACAGTGTCAAGATCAGCAAGGGCTGCTGTCTTTTTGAGACAAATGGTGGTTCTGGGTTTCTTTTTGCTTGGGGTGGTTGGGAGTGAGACTTTGGTTGGAGCAGCAGATTCTTCAGATACGGTCTTATCTGAATCAGTCACGACAATCACTCTCTTCCTTTTGACCTTCTTCTGAGGGGCTTGAGCCTCAGTTAGATCATCGTCACTCTCTTTCTTGAGAGAAACAAATTCAGCCACTATTGGCTTTGGCCTTAAAGCAAGTACGTTATCAGCATCGGCCATTGTGACATATAAACCATCTTGTTCAGAAGTCAGAGGAAAACCAGCATCCTTCAACATTTTGCTGATCTGAACAGCAAAACCAGTACCTTTCCGCAAAATCATATCCTTCATGATTTTGAAAAGTAAACGATTCCAATCCATTTTAGCTTCAGAAGCGATGGCTATCATCACTTGAACTTTTTCCTTGGTCAGCTTATCAAAAGTACCAGCCTTGACCAGAAGAGCCTTTGCCACAATATTGACGAGTACTTGGTACTCCATCTTCAGAATCTTCTTGAAGCAAGAGGGAGAGAGTTCCTCTCCAGAAGCTGAGAATGAGGTAAGACCAGAAGACATCTCCTCTTTAGAAACAATCGAACATTCAAAATTACCTTAGATTGGAAGAAAGAAAGTTGATCCCAGAAGTGCATCATCAATGGTTATGGATGCATCTCCCTGGGAATATTTGATCTTTCCATCCTCAACGGTTGCCTTGGCATAGAAATCCAAGAGAGTAGTCTTGTAGATGATCGCCGGTGCTTCCAGAAATCTTCCAAGACCAGATTTCTCGATGACCTTGAACATTTTAACAAGTTTTCATCCTTGATGGTCACTACTGATGTAAAGTTGACTTGGTAGGCGTTGAGTGTATAAGCTCCAGCCATTTCTACAAATAATAAGGATTCAAAGTAGATTCTGTAGTAGAAGGGAGTTTGAGAAAAAACAGTAGCAAGTATGCAATAGTTTGAAATCATAAAAGTGAAATGAGAGAGAGAAGAAGCGGTTAAATTCAAAATGTACAGCCGTCAGTGTAAAAATAAGGACACGTGTCAGTATGTTTACGGTTGATTTTTTGAAAAATTAAACAGTGAGTGTCAGGTAAACCAATGATTTTAAAAATTTTGAAAATCAATGAAAAGACGGGCTGTCCAAAGCGGTTACTAAAATAATCAGAAGAGGATTTGTCATTTTATGATAATATCTACTGGAAGTTATAAAGTACTAAAATATATCCAGCACTTTGATAAAAACCAGTAGACACATTGTTTTATCGAAAAGACACATCTCCTTCTGTTTTTGACAAAGCACAAAAATATCAGTCATAATAAAACAATATTCCCCCTAAATTAATGCAAATAAACAAATATTAAATGCGAAGATTTGATATCTGAGGGAAAGACATATGACTCTTGATATTCGTGCAGGACGTGAACAGTCACTGGACTCTTCGACTTCCCCGAGGATAAATATAAATACCTGCAAACACACGAATGAAATCATTTTAGTCACTTAACAAATGGATAGTGCAGGCGATACATCTGAGTCTTCTCCGGAGTCGGATACATCAGGGGAGTTCCAAAGGCAACTTCCAACGTCTCGTAAGAAGATGTTTGAAGACATCATTTTCAAAAAGATGAAGACCTGGAGCCAACTTCTGGATCTGTAGGCTGAATAATCAGTTAGATTATTCTATATTATTAGGTCTAAGCTGCGGAATCATCCCGTTCACAAACCACGATCATGCAAAGAGAGGGAGGTGATTCCAGTAGGTCTTAATTACGGTTTCTGTTGTAAATCTCAGTACTGCTTATATAAAAAATTGTAACTCCTTATTTATTGTAACACATCTAATTTTATGAATGAAAAGGTTCATTTTGTCATACTTCTTGTTATCTACTGTTTCTATTAAATGCATAAATAAAACAGAAGATAGTAATAAGTAGTTATGATAAATCAATTAAACCAAGAACATTACGAAAATAAGAAACTTATTCTCAGGCAGAGGTTTTGTAAACATATCTGCTGCTTGTTGATCAGTAGGGACATATTCCAGACGAATGTCCTTCTTCTACACATGATCTCTGATAAAATGATATCTGATGTCAATGTGTTTCGTTCTAGAATGAAGTACTGGATTGTGTGTAATTGCTATAGCATTGGTATTGTCGTAGAATATAGGTGATTCAGAGGCTTGAACTCCATAGTCCTTAAGTTGTTGTTGCATCCAAAGTAATTGAAAGCAGCAACTTCCAGCAGCAAGATATTCTGCTTCTGTTGTAGATGTGGCTATGGAAGTCTGCTTTTTACTAAACCAGGAGATCAACCTATCACCAAGAAATTGACAAAAACCACTGATGCTTTTTCTATCCAGTTTGCAACCTGCAAAGTCAGCATCTGAATATCCAATAAGATTGAAAGAAGAATCAATGGATACCATAGGCCGACATTTTGAGCACCCTTTAAATTTTTCAGAATCCGTTTAGCAGCAATATAAAGCGATTGCTTAGAGTTAGACTGAAATCTCGCACAAATACAAACAAGAAACATAACATCAGGTTTACCGACAGTAAGATATAACATTGAGCCAATTAGACCACGATACTGAGTTACCTCTACTGAAATTCTATTTTCATCTTTGTCAAGCTTAGTAGATGAACTCATTGGAGTGGAAGCAGCAGAGCATGTTTCCATGCAAAACTTTTTTAGTAATTCCTTTGTGTACTTAGCCTGGTTTATGAAGATTCATATATTGAGTTGCTTAATCTGCAGTCCTAGGAAGAATGTCAATTCTCCCATCATGCTCATTTCGAATTGTTCCTGCATTATCTTAGCAAACTTTTCACAAAATTTGGGGTTAGTTGATCCAAAGATAATGTCATCAACATAAATCTGTACTAACAGAATGTGCTTATTTTTAACTAATGTGAATAAAGTCTTGTCTACTGTGCCGATGGTAAAATCACAATTTACAAGAAATTGTGAGAGAGTGTCATACCAAGCCCTATGTGCCTGTTTCAAATCATACAAGGCTTTGTGTAATTTAAAAAAATGATGCGGTAAGAAATGATCAATAAAATCTAGGGGTTGTTCAACGTAGACTTCTTCTTGTAGTAGACCATTTAGGAAGAAACTTTTCACATTTATCTGATAAACTTTGAAGTTCTTGAAAGCAGCAAAGGCTAAGAATATTCTGATTGCTTCAAGCCATGCTACTGGTGCATAGGTCTCATCATAGTCTATTCCATCTTATTGTCTGAAACCTTAAGCCACCAGTCTTTATTTATTTTAACCACAGTACCTTCTTCATTTAGCTTGTTTCTAAATACCCACTGAGTTCCAATAACTGCTTGATGAGATGGTCTAGGTACAAGAACCACACTTCATTTCTTTTAAATTGGTTCAGCTCTTCTTGCATAACTTCAATCCAACTGGGATCCAGAAGAGCTTCTTCAATCTTCTTTGGTTCATCATGAGAAATAAAATCAGCATGCATATATTCATTTATCATTTGCCTTCTGGTTCTTAAAGGAGCTGCTGGATTTTCAATAATCAAAGATGGGGGGTGATATTTTATCCAAACAAAAGAGTTTAAAGGGATTTCTTCCTGATTTAATGGATTTGAATCATGCTCAGCTAAAGCAGTAGCAGGTTCTGGAATGTCGGCTGTTGATTCTGGTACATACTGTATCTGAACAACTGGTTCTACTAGAGGAATGTCTGGTTCTGGATTTTGAGCATCTTTGACACTTGGTTCTACATCATCTTCACTATCTAGTTCCAGATAAATTCTGTCTAATCAGTTACTTAGATTTGACATGTTAGAAATTCCAGGAGCACTGTTATCTTCATCAAAGACAGTATGAATAGATTCTTCAACATTAAGAGTTCTATTATTGAAAATTCTATATGCTTTGCTGCTGAATATCCAAGAAATAGTCCAGCATCTGATTTTGAATCAAATGCAGACAAATAATTTTTACCATTATTATGCACAAAACATCTGCAACCAAACACATGAAAATATGATAGATTAGGCTTACTCACTTTCCATATCTCTTATGTAGTCTAGTTATGCTTCTTGTTGATCATGGTTCTGTTTTGTGTATAATATGCTGTGTTGATTGCTTCTGCCCAGAAGCGCTGAGAGATGTCTGCATCTGCTAGCATTGTTCTAGCAACTTTTTTAAGAGTTCTATTTCTCCTCTCAGCTACTCCATTTTGTTGAGGCGTTCTGGCAGCTGAATATTCATAATGAATACCATGTTCATCCAAATATAATTCAAGAATTTTGTTTGTAAATTCAGTGCCTCGATCACTTTTAATTTTAATGTCAGAAACTGATTTTTCATTTTGAATCTTTTTCAGAAGCTTGATCAGGTGGCCCCAGGTTTGATCTTTTCCAACAAGAAAGATTATCCAAGTAAATCTAGAAAAGTCATCAACAACAACAAAAGTATATTTCATTCCCCCTAAGCTCATGATAGGGATTAGACCAAACAAGTCCATATACATTAAATCCAAACATTTTGATGTTGATTTACTACCTTTATTCTTGAAGCTAGATCTTACATGTTTGCCAAGTTGACATGCAGAACAAACATGATTCTTAACGAAACTAATATCAGTTAAACCATCAACAATGTTCTACTTCTTGATATTATTGATAGACTTGAAGTTAAGGTGATTCAATCTTTTGTGCCATAGCCAATGTTTTTTACTTAGGAAGGCAACTAAACATGTAGGAACATTAACATGATCTTTGTTTCATACTACTTTGTAAGTGTTTCCTTCTCTTTTTCCGGTTAAGACTATAGACTCATTGACATCTTTAACTGTGCAGGTGTGCTTCTGAAAAGCTACTGAATATCCATTGTCACACAGTTGAATAATTTTGATTAAATTGTAACAGAGATTTTCAACCAAGAGCACATCATTTATAGTGATATTACCATGGATAATCTTACCCTTACCCACGGTTTTATCTTTTGAGTTGTCCCCAAAAGTTATCATTGGTCCAATACAATTCATTATTTCTGAAAGTAGATTCTTTTGTCCAGTCATTTGTCTAGAACATCCACTATTCAGATATTATGTAGAGCTGCTTATTTTGGCTTTCCTCTCCTGTTCCTGCAAGCACAAATTTTAGTAACTGGTACCCAATCTATTTGGGTTCAAGCCTTATTAGTTCTTTAGGAACCCACATTTGTACAATTCTAGGTGATCTTGTACTTCGGGTATCCTCAGAGGTGTGTGCAACAGAAGGTCTGTTATTTCTAACAAAATGCATTTTATGATATTGTTCTTCCCTTCTGTTTTTATCGTCTGGTCTGTATCTCTTCTGAACTGGTCTACAAATATAGTACTGGTAGTTTCTAACCTTCACAGAGGGTTGTCCTCCTAAGTTGAATCCTCTACTGGATCCAGTACTCTGATGGACTTTTCTCTTAGGTTCAACATAACTCAGACCATAATGCGTAACTATTCGTCTGATCTACAAACCTTTCAACTTGAACAGTTGGTACTACTGGTTCATGTACCACACTGGATTTAACAAAGTGAATGTATTTGCCTTTGCTCATATCAAGTTTTGGCTCTGTAATTGTTTCAGAAGTGCTTTCATCATTACTGAATCCGAGACCACTCCTGTCTCCTGATTGCTTCTATAATTCTTGCATCTTCTCTAATGAAACAGAAGAATTTTTCCATGCATTTACCAGAACCGATAGCTTCTGATTTTCAGACCTCATCGTCTGGTAATCTGCATTTACTCTGTTATTTTCAGTTCTCAATTTACTTCTCAACTTCTAGGTCTCTGCAGTTGTTTTCTTGCAAGCAAGTAAACTTATTGATTTGATCTTTCAAGTTTTGATTTTCAATTTTAACTTACTCGAATGACTGAAAAAGTCTTGAGTACTCTTCTACCATGTCATGTAATGTTTTAACTAAATCATTTCGTGTAAACTCGTCAGAGTCGAAATCAAACACCTCTCTAGATGTCGAGGCTGATTCAATGTTTGCCATGAGACATTTGACTTCTTCATCACTATCACTGGAATGGTTGTCTGAGTAAGAAGACTCAGAGCTAGAATCCGCTCACTTTGATTTACTTTCTTCAACAATCATTGTTTTGTGGTCTCTTCTAGATTTCTTATCATTCCGCTTGTACTCCTTCTTCTTCTGGTTATCCTTCTTAGGTTTCGGGCAATCAGTAATAAAATGTCCGACTTTTTCAAAGTTGATGCAGGCCATATCACCAGGTGGTGATTCCTTCTTGAAGTTCCGGTTTGGGCTTTGGTATGCTCAGTGTAATTTCTTCATGAATCTCGAAAATTTCTTCACGAATAAGGACATTGCATCATTGCTGATTTGTTCAGCAGTCTTGTCAGATGTGCTTTCAATAGCAGCAGCAGATGAAACATTTGAAACAACCGCATCAGTAGCAGTAGCAGTAGCTGCAAGGGCCTTGGTAGGTGGATTCGACAAGGGCTCTTCTCCACTTCTTACTTCCAGTTCAAACTCATAAGCTTTCAAATCCGAAAACAAGTCATGTATCTCCAACTTGTTCAGATCTTTTGGGACTCTCATCGCCATTGTCTTGACGTCCCATTCCCTGGGTAAAGCTCTCATCACTTTGAGTGCTACTTCTTTATTGCCAAGTTCCTTTCCCAGAGCTGCTAGTTCATTTACCAAGCTGCTGAAACGTTCATCAAATTCGCTTAGAGTTTCTCCAGCTTTCATCTTGAGATTTTCAAATTTTTGCATTGCCGCAGAAAACTTATTTTCTTTTGTCTGTTAATTCCTTTCACAAATCTGGATGAGTTTTTCCCAGGTCTCTTTGGCTGTAGGACACATCTTGATTTTGTTAAAGGATGTTTTTGTCAAGTGTTTTGTAGAGAATATCCTTCGCAACATTGTCTAAGTTTGCTTTCTTCTTGACCTCGCATGTTCATTCACTTCTTGGCTTTTCAAGCATTTGTGGTGCACTATCTGTAACAGCAATAGTTGTATTAGGCTTTAGAATTTTCAATGGACCATCTGTGATGACAAACTACATGTCATCATCTTGAGCTGCAAGATGGGCTTTTATCCTGATCTTCCAATCATTAAAATCCTCTTTTGAGAATATAGGGACTTTGCTTAAATGTGCCAATTCTGTTGTAAATTTTCAGAACAAGAAAAATCTGCTCTGATACCACTTGTTGGGGATCGATATAGAGTTTAGAGGGTGGGTGAATAAACTCGTTCTCTTGTTGGATGATTTTGCAAAGGTTTGCTAGAATCATGTTAGAGATTATAGTTTATCTTTTTCGAATAAATATCCAGCAAATCACAATAAAAAGTTCGGAAACGATCTGATGGTATGAGGGTGAAAACAATAAAACAGTAGGCAGTAGACAATGGTTGTTTCTGGAAGTTCGAAGATGAAATCTTCTACGTCTCCCCTTATTCTGTTTCCAGAAGGTATCACTAAAAGACTTTGGTTATTACAATACAAATCATTGTACACACCCAATTCAGTAGAACTTACCATTAGCCTACTGAAACTCTTAGTTTCACAACACAATAGAACGAACACAACAAAGTTCTGGAGAAGATATTTTTCCAGATTACAGACTCTTCTCAATAAGATGTAGTAAAGTGAATAGCTAGCTTGTGAAGAGATAACGAAACAACATCACAATATGATCTCAGAAGATCAGATAATCGCTATAACGAGTGTGCTGCTTTTCAGTATGTTGAACTTAAAGATAAGTAGTAGTTCTTGATTGGTCAAAACAACGTTGGATATAGAATGTGTTCTCCGAACATGATAAGCGTCGTTTCTATATAGGATTGATCCTTATATATATATAAACCTTGAATCCAACGTCTATAAACAAAACGGCTTCTTTGAATCTCAGTAAATCAGCTTTATCACCTAAAAGGGTCCTGCAGAAAGTTTCAGAGTAATCAGTCTTTGTTTCATACCAAAACTAGTAAGGAGCATTAAAAGTCTTCGTACAACATTGATTGTGCAATTAATACTAGTTCTAGGTAAAGTAACGGTAACATTTAAGATTTGTAACTATCCAACAAAAAACGTTAAGTTCTTCTTGTATAAGCTAAGTTCTGATTCTGCTTTACTAAGTACTGATTCGGCTTTATATAAGTCGTTAAGTATTCGAAAAATACTGCTTCTGTTTAAGTGATACGAGAACTTCTGCTTATTATACTAGTTTTCTGATTTAGCTATCACGGCCTACTGATTTTGACTCTCATCACCACAATTAAATTAAGTCTAACAAATTCACTAAAATTAATTCATTATTCGATCTCATTGAGTTTTTTTAAAAATTGTTCTTATTTTATTCCATTGGCTTGGTATACATACGCTTGCCGAGGATTTGAATTATTTTATCATATTTTTATATCTTTTTTCTTCTTTTGCTATTACGATCATTATATTTGGGATAACAATTATTCATAATTGCTCGCACAGCATGTATAAGATAGCATAGTGGTTTTAACAATCCAAATGAATACACAAATTTATATATGATCATTTGAAAAAACGTACTCACTCATCAAAATTATTCTGGTATTTGCTGACATAAATTGGAATCATTGGACTAATTTTCGATCCGAACCCTAATAATTGGATTGGATTTAATATCAACAAATTCCTGTGTCATCACAATAATTAAAGGGGCAATTGCATCTAAGCTCACCATCAAAAGTCATGTATATTTACATTCAATTTCATTGATAAGAATGTGATTTGAATTTCTAGAATTAAGTACAACTCAAATATTTAAATTATACAACAACACAAACTCTAATATTATTTCAACTGTTCTTCCAAACATGAGAAATTTATGGAACAAATCATGGGATGATATTTTTTGGAAATAATGGGAAATAATCAACATTTTTCACCTCTATATATAAATACATATCATGTTCATTTGTAAACCACAGATAAAAATATTCAAGCAAATTCCCGCGTAGATTCTTTGGGTTATAAATTTTTTTTTTTTAAGTGAACCGTGTGACGTCTTCAAACATTTAAGGGACCAGGTACAAACAAAAGTAAGTGATTTCTTGTTAAAATCGACCATTTATGTATGTTTTCAAAACATGATTTTTTTCCCTGTTATAAAAGTAGTGTTCTAGCATTAAATAATTCAGAAACAAGTGGTAAGAATAAGTATTCTGGTTATTGACCAGTAACTTATCTTGATTTTTTGATTACTTGTCTCACCTCTCTTCGAGAACTAACATATATAAGACTGATATCCGTTTAGCCATGATAGACATAATTTGATTATATGCATTTTTTATATGAAATCTTTTTCAGATATATGCTATGATATTTGTTTCCTATATACTTGTGATATTTATGTATAATTCAGTTTTAAAAAAACTGTAAGGATTATCCATTGCTTATTGAGTGATTTCCCAAGTCACTTACTCACTCATTCCAGATAAAAATAAGAATAATTAGAAGAGTAAAAATCGGTTGAATTATGAGCATGGTAGGAAGCAACCACGCCAGAAATGGAAGTAGAACGTTGTTGCTGTTAAAAATTAGTTATGCTAGGATCATAGTATTTTGTTTTACAAAGAATATAAAGTTTGCGCCTAATTTAGATGTAGCTGCAGCATAATTAATATATTATTACTGTTAATAAATAGTATTTTAACAATGAGTGCAATTATTAGTACAATAATTGTGATTACATTTAATTAAAATCACCCACCAATATCAATCATGATAATGATCATGTGATAACAAATCATTCAAAATTATGCTATAGGGTGACTGACATATATATAAACATATTTGTCCTATTAGATAACAATGTGTAAATGAATGCTCTTGTATCAGCACAACATTAACTAATTCAAATTGAAACTGGTTAATTCGATCATAACAGTGAAACTTTATCCTAACTGCATAACAATTTTATATTTTTTTATGTGGAGTCTATTGTGAAACTCACTTGCTTTTCGCGTTGGGTATGTAGTTAGAGCAAAACTGTAATGTCAGAGTCAATTTTCGTATATACTAATAAGAATTTCAACTTTTAAAACTTTGTTTTATAGCAAATCTTCCAATTCTCAAAATTTTCAAAGTGTTGTTAAATAATTTACTCGATTTATTATAATTAAATTCAGAAGAGTAGTTAGGATGAATAATGAAATGCCAAGATGTTGATTATCTTACACAACCTGATGAATAATTGAATGGCTTAAAGTTATGTTTTATATGAAATGGTCAGCTATCAGAATAAATATTTATAAACTAAGCCTAAAATTATTTGCATATTTAACTTAAAACATGCATCACAAGGTCTATGTTATAATATTTTTATTATCATTTTTATTACTCAATGTTCGATCTAGTGATTGCAAAATAACAACATCGAGATGTTTTAGGTCCAACATTTTTTTATATATTCAGGTTTTCAGACCGTTAGATCAAATTCAAATCATAGATAAGAGTAATTGAAGATCAAGATGTATTGGAATGATTGTCTGAACACCAGCTCCAAGATATCACATGTCAAACTGACCGGTAATACATAGTTTAAACCGTTGAAGATCCAATCGTACTGCCACATGTCAAAAAAGTGTTATTTCATACATGATATTGAAGTTAAGCCGTTCCAATATGTGTCCCATATAGAATGATTTCATAGTATCCTACTGTAGAACCCGTAAATTGGACTACGTATAAGTCATGCATAATTTTTAGCATTTAAAGTAAAAATAATTTTTATTATTATTGCATGAGTATTTATTCTTTCCTTTAAATCTAATTATTTTATGCAAGAGTTTAATTTTTTATCTTTTCAGTTAATTCAGTGAGGTCAGACTGGAGTTAGAGTTTTGAGATAAAATTTAAGATTTAAGAAATCATTCCCAGAGTTTATTTTAGCTAGCTAATTAAGTTAATTTAAGTTAAAAGGAGGTTTAAGGAATTATTTAAGTAACGTGAGGTAAGTAGGAAATAAGTTCATTTAGGTTCCATAATTAAGGTGTTAAATCCCTAAATTATTTAAAGGATAAGTAAGGCCCTTAAGGTTTAAAATACACTAACTAAATAATATTTCCCCTCCATTTATTGGATTATTTTCGGCCACCCCTTAGTGATTAAACAATTCTTTGCCAACTCACCTTTGACCATTTCCTTGTCATTTCATAGCATGATAATCCTTTCATTTATTAATCATCATTAATTAATTAATATTAGATCATTATCCTAACCTTGTTTAGCATGTAGAATCGGTCATGATCCCTCCAACCATCTCTAGGATATCAAGCCATTTCAAAATACAAAAAGGAGAGCAAGACTTGGTCTTGCCATCAATTTTATATTGCAACCCCTCCCCTCACTCTCCTAACCATCATTTCCTCTCCCTCCTCACCGAAATTCAGTACACATTTCAGAGAATTTTCGTGAGAAATCAGTGAGAAAAACCTAGAGCATTTAGAGAAGAAATCGAGTAGAAGGAAGGAAGGTAGATCACTCCGTCTCCTCCGCGCCGTATCGTCGTTTCGTTCGTTTTCCTTTCAAAACGAAACCAGGCATGTATATGTTTTTATTTACTCTTCAATCAAGCCATATTAGTATTTTAAAACATCACACTCATGATTTATTTAAGCTCAAAACCGAAATACATGACCACTTTTCAAAAAAATGAAGTGCAGATTTCGGCTCCTCCATTTCATGCTTCACGGGTTGGCTTGTTTTCATTGTTTCAGGTATTGGTTCGATTCCAGAATTCCAAGGCTGCTCCTAGGCATGTACTAGGACATGTTAGGAACACATTTGTCCATTGGTTCAAGCCCTATGCATGCTGAAATTCAGAATTTACAGCAACTCATCCTTAGTGTCACTTTGAGTTTCGATTTTGATTCTTGCTGTCAAAGGAGGATGTATCTGGTCTTGGCTGCCCTAGGGGCTATAGCCATGGTTGGGACACCTCCTTGGCATGTCTAAGACGTGACCAAGTCGGTCTTTCAAGGCTTGGTCCATGGTTGCATCGGTTTTTAAATCAAAACACAAGAACAGCCCCTTCGACCCCTTTGAAATTCTGCACATGCCTTTTCGGTTTTGGTGGTATGGAGTGGACCTTGGTTGGCCTCTAGCCCTTAGCCCTGGTTCACACCATACCCCATGATGTCTAGATCAAGCCATGGTCAACGTTATGGCCACTGGTATGATGCATGACAGCAACAAAACAAAATTTCAGAAACATCACCGTACAGATTTTTGTGTTCTCGGTTGGAGCTTGGTGTTGTCCTAGGTGTTGGATTGGATTGTGGTTGGCCTAGGGCCCTTAGCCATGGTTCAAGCCACCCCTTAGGATGTTGGGAAGAGTTTATAGTCTGTGGTTCAAGCCCCAATGGCCAATATTCTCGCAAATGAAGCAATGTAAGCACAAGTGCGGTTGCTGGAATTTCTGGACAGCAACTTGCTGCTTCGGTTCAGTGGCTCGTTCGAGTTCTTGGTTGGCTTTTAGCCTATGGCCTTGAACTGGACAGTGCCTCATCAAGTTAGGAAGGTCATGTTTTTGGCTGTTTGTGATTCAGATCATTTTAGAGATCGTACGAGAAATTAAGGTGCGATGTGCCAAATTGACTCTCGAAAGAGCGTTTCATGTTTTGGCCTCCATTCACCAAAATTTCGACTTGCATCATTTTTGGAGCATTATTTCATCATTTTAGGTGTATATTAATCATGACTAAATGATAGTTCGGTGTTGGTTCGGGTTGGCACGGAGTCATGATTAAATACGAAGTCGTTGGGCGTAATTGTCTCGTTTTTGGATTTAATTACAAAGTTTGGTCAAGAAAATCATTTGCATATTTTCATGATAAATTTAGATCGCAGCGAGCCTGGGAACGATCCAATCCATGTGGTAAAATAATACAGGATATTTCATCATGCTATTTAATTATATTACGTGCATAAAAATATAAAATATTCATTTTTGAGATTTAAGTGATATTGCTTGTGGCCATTTCACTATCATGGGATCATTGTATTATCCGGTCAGTTCAGTTCAGTTCCACCCAGTATACTGTGACATTAGTCTGATCAGACGTTCATTATTTCAGCCGGTCGCCAGTTACCGGTCAGTTCAGTTCAGTTCAGTTCAGTTCAGTTCAGTGTAGGGGCCACTTGCGCAGATCATAATCTAACCAGAAAATTATTACATGCTATTTCATTACAGGGCTCTATGGAGCAAACATTTCACTTATAATTTTCAGTCAGTTATGCACGTATTATAATTGCTCATGACAAGTTATTTTCACATTATTGCCTCATGACATGTTATTTTTACTCCCATGCAACTTTATTATATTATTTACTCGTTATTTACGATATATGAATGCTGAATCTTTAGGCTCACTAGAATTGATTGTTGTAGTTACTGATGATGTCGGGGCCGAGGGCGGGGACCAGTGAGCTAGCTTGGGTCGGCAGTAGTGGAACCCGAGGACCTCATTTACAGCACTTGTCATTTTTATGCTCAAACATTTTTATCAGTTGTTGGATTACTTTACTTGTTATTTTGTGAGCAATAATTTCTTCCGCTGCTATTTTGAACACTAAACTTGCTTTATCAGTTTATTTCGTGAATGAGGTATTTTAATTATTTTAAAAAGAAAATTTTAAATTTTTTCGCAAATTTTCAAACACGAATTTTCGGGCCATTATACCTACAAATTCCTGTAAGACAAAAAATTACATATTAAAAACATGGTGTGTCAGCTTTATGTTAAAAAAGAGCTCAAAGTCTCGAAAACACAACAAAAATTAACTGAGCATTTAATGACACAACGGATTCTATCAACAAATTTAAATATGCATATTTCAAAAAAAATTTAGCACACCTAATCTTTTGATCACATTCTGCTCAATTAGGCACACGCTTGTCAGAATACATCAGATCATCCAAATATCATTTGTTGCTTCTATATCCAACTCAAACAGTCAATTCTGGCCTTTAGAGTTTTATATTTGTTGCCTAGGAAACCGATGGTTCTTAAATATCCAGAGTTTTAAAGTTATCACTAAGAATTTCATTCAGGCAGTAATAAGTCCTAATTGAAGTGAGTTGTTACCAAACATTGTAAAATCAAAGTATTTTAGTGGAAACCTTCTTAGGTGGAAGAAGGGGTGATATATGAGTTTTATCTCCGAACATCCATAAAAATACTTGTTTTATTTTATTATGCACGTTACGTTCTCTCAAATCTTATTTCAAGATGTTTCTTGTTAAATGGTCAAATATTGTTCATCACTAGTCTAACCGGACCATTCCACACTCATTTTTAGTGGTCTACCAAGTCTAGCATTTCAAGAATATTTCTTAACAACGTAAAAACTATTAAGAATGGTTCAAAGCTTAGAAAGTTTTAAAAGAATTTATTCACCCCTTCTAAACTATAATATAATCCTAAAAAGTCGTATCAGAGCTGTAATGCCCCGAAAATTTAAAGGTCCACGTAAACCACATGCATGCAAGTTATTAAATTCTTGTGTATTTCAATTAATTGTTTTAATTACATAAATTAATTATGCTGTGCATATTTACATGTTTAAAATATACTTTTCTACATGGTTGCAATAAAATGTATTTTTAAAAGTTATTCGAGTTGCGATCGAGGAACGGAGACCGATGGCTGAGACATTTTTTTATTGGCTAATTAATTTAAATTATTTAAAATATGGGTGATGCTTTTTCTTATTTTTTAAAATAAGAAGTTTTGAGGTGATTTTATACGTCGGGATGTAAATTTTATCGGTGTTGGTTTTTCAACAAAAATACGAACGTGTAGGCAACCCGGTTAATAAATTGACAAACTTTTCTACTCAAAATAGTTTTTAATATTTTAATTAAACACTAACGGGCTAAATGGGCCTAATTAACATGGTTAATGGGCCTAAGCTAGCAATTAAAATTTGATTAGGATTTTTATTATTATTTAAGGCAAAAACCCCACCCCATAACCCATTCAATCACACGCCCCACTCCCCCACACCATTCAAATTCTTTGTCCTCCAAATACACGACACACACCATCAAAATTAAGAGGAAATTTCGAAGGTTTGCAAGGGAAAATCAAGCCATCATCTTCGTGCCATCGTTCTTCAATCTTCAACGAATAATCGTGTGTTAAACACGCAAAGGCACGCCATATTATTCGTTTACTTATCATCACACCATATTATGTATTTATGTATGAAATTGCATGAAAACAAGTTGCACCTTGCAATATTTTCGTAGATGCATCATAGGTGATTTTTAAAGCATGTGTTTTGGTTCAAAAAAATATGTTTTTATGTGTTAGAAGGGGCTTCCATGATTAGGACATGATCAAGGATGGTTTTACACGAAATATAGAGACCTAGAACACACCAAAAATGCTGCACAACCGGAATAACAGAAGCTGGAACAGAAACGGTGGCTTGTGTTCGAAGGGCTCGGGTTGTGGGGATTTGCTACTAGGGTTAGCTTTGGTTGGGACCAGGGCTTGGCTAGGGTCCATGAGGGGTCAAGGGAAGAGTCCTAGCAACGCTAGGACTCGAGTCAAGAGGGCTGGGGAGGAGCTAGGACTCCACCCGAGAGCATCAAGGAGGGCTGCGCAGGTTTCAGTACCTTGTGCAGGGAGGAAAGGCTCGGCCAGGGGGCTTTGTGCTGCGCTAGGTTGAGTCATTAGGATCCTAGGAAGGTTCCTGAGGGGCTGGTTCAAGGGCTGGCTTGTTGGTTGGGTGGCTAGCAACAGTAACGAAGAGTGCATGTCAAGGGAGATTCTCGGCAAAGCATGTATCTGGTGAGTGCTACGTGCGCGAGTTCAAGGGGCTGTGCTGGTCTGTCCTGGGTCTAGGCTTGGTCCAGGGAAGGTTATGGTCATGAGCGGTCAAGTGGTTAAGGGCCGGAAGGGTCCTAGACTAGGTGGGAGTCCTATTGTTCAAGGGAAACTCACGCACACACACATGCAATACATGGTCTCAGTTCCAGGTGAGTTTGAGCGAGCCAGGGCTAGGTCAGGGGCTTGGGCTTGGTCAGGAGGGTTCCTAGATGGGTTGGCTTGGGTTTAGCTCGAGGTGGATCGGTCGTGGCTCGAGTATTTTGGGAGATGGCTCGGTGTTTTTGTCTATGTGTAAAAAAAAAAAATTGGAACCATGGGTCCATGGGTGTGGTTCATGGCTCACAAGGATAGTTTTAAATAATAAAAATGTTATGTTTAAAAATTGGGTAGAAAATAATGAGTTTTGGATTTTTTCGGGATTTAATCGTTGTACGAAACATTAATTAAAGAATTAATTGAAACGAATAGTTTTAAGCGGAATAAAATTATGAAAATTTATATTTAAGCTCAAATAATTATTATAAGTTTAATTTTTTAATTTGGAAATTTTATATTAAGGTTTGGTTTAATTCGGGATTAAAACGTATTAATATGCTATATTTAAAGAACAAATTAAAAGTCATCGATTTAAGCTAAATAAAAATACGATAAAATTCATGTCAGATTAAATAATTATTTGGGACATGTTAGAGTCAATAGAATTAAGAAAATGTCAAAACATAAAATTTTACATCTAGGGGCAAAACGGTAATTTTACACCCGAAAATTAGTAAACGTCATGGCAGTGCTCTGATTGCTATTTTATATGTTAATATGATTATGAAAGGATCGGTTAGAAGGTGGAAAGTGTTTAGAGGGGGGGTTGAATAAACACTATCGAATTTTGTATTCTTTTCGAATATTGAGTTCAGTTTAGTGACAAACTGACCCTCAGTATCTCGTCGGTCAATAACAATCAGTTTAACTGAAAAATAGTTGCGGAAGTAAACTGGCTGAAAGATAGAATAACTAATAGTAACTGAAATTAAATGCACGCGATTTGTTTCTGGATGTTCGGAGAATGGAATAACTCCTACGTCACCCCTTCTATCACGAAGATAGGATTTCCACTAAAAGACTTTGATCGAATACAAACTTTGTACTGACCCACTTCAGTTTGGACTTAACACTTGCCAAAACTGAAACTCTTAGTTTACAATAACTTTTACAGTGCGTGAGTGAATACAACACAACTGAATGAATCTAACAAAGATTTCAAGGTGCTAGTAAGCTCGTAAAGGTAGACTTAACTCACGCACGTGTATAATTTTTAGCTGGTACGCATTCAGTTGTGTACACTTGATCAGTTTGCAATCTTCGTCAGTTAAGCCCGTATGACTTTGATCAGTTATTCCAATAGGTTCGAAGCTTAGTTTGTCAAATCACTGAAATTTAGTTTCCAACAATTTCCCCCTTTTTGGTGATTGACAAAACTCAGAATTTAATAAACTGATCATGAATCATTGTAGATAAAATAATTTTTCTAATGTACAGATTCATACAAAGAAAGCCAATAATCTAATAACTGACAAAGGTGGTCTCTTCAGTTTCATCCTCTCTTACTCCTTCATCAATCTATCTGCTTTCCCCTTTTTGTCAAGCACATCGATTTTGAGAGATAGAATCCTAACATCAACTGCAATATCTTTAACAGCAGTCATCATAGTTGTTTGCAGCAAGTCGATTTTCCTTGAGACAGATGCCTCCATAGATTCTACTCGCTTGCCAATTAAGTCTTGAGTGAGGGATAAACTTTCAGCTCAGCCTCTGTTCTTTTTAAGCTCGTCGATCACAAAAGAAATGGAGGTCACAGCCTCTTGAATAGATTTCAGTTTCTCCGAGTTGAATTCACTGGAGGAGTTCAGTTTCAGGGAGTGAGCAAGCTGAGTGCATTGAATCTCCTTTATTTCTTGCATTATGCTTGACATATTGAGCTGAATGTCCTGAATCTCTTCAAGAACTAAATCCATGTCTGATGGATGAGGAGATCCAGACGGCCTTGGTTCTTGTTTCTTGGAAGATTTATCAAATATGACCAAAGTCCTGTCAGAAATCTCTGTTTCAGCAATAGTCTGTTCTGGAACAACAGTTTCAGTGACTTCTTCTTGAACTAGAGGAGGTGAAGATTGATTCTGAGCAGCAGATGAATTATCTTGTTGAATATGAGAATCTATGGGATTTTCAGCTGAAGGATTATCAACTGGTGCTACTGTTTGATAATCAGCTGAGACTTGTGCTGGCTCGTCAGTTGGTAATTTTCCAATAAAGAGCAACTGATCCTCCACAGTGTCAGCAATCTCTCGATCTGGTGACTGAGTTGGTACATCAGTTTGACCATCAGGTTCAGCAGAGACAACATGCTCAGCAGGCTTTTCAATTAATCAGTTGAGTGATCAACTGATTCAGAAATAGGTACATCGGTTTGAGATTCTTGTACTACTGACTGAATAATTTCATCAATATTTGCGAGTGTCAAGTCAGCTTCTGAATATATTTGATGATCAGCAGCAGTAGATTGAGGCACATCCTGTACTGGCTCTTTAGTTGTAGCAGCAGCTTGTACAGGGGATGGCTCTTTGTGTTGAGAAGGCAATTTATCTTCTTCATCTTTTGAAGTGCCTTCATGATTGATTAGTTCTTGATCCATCTCCCAAAATTTTATCTGTGATTGCAGAGCCATAAGATAAGTTTCTAGCTGCGTGAGCACAGCTCGATCATTATTGGCAGTTGGACCAGTGGGAATATAGTTGCTTTTCAATTTCTCAATCAGTTGGCCCAACTTCTTGGCTCTGATTTGATCAAAGAAATAGTTCTTTCTCCCCAAAGCCTGAATTATTGTACCAGCCTTGACCATTCTGATAACAGTTGCCTCCAGCTTGATGAATGTATCCAGCTTTGACTTCTTTTTCAGCTGTTTGGCAAATGTGTGCATTCTGAACCTAGTCCACGCATCATAAACTTTCAGTTTTGATTCAGCAAAAGCATTGACCTGTTCCCAGATGAGGTCAATGTGAGTTTGAATGGCATTGGATGGCCTTGGCTCTTCAATCCACTTTCCTTTTCCTTTCTCATCAGTAAGAATATGTGGAATGTTCAGTCCAGAGTGAGTAGTGTCCACTCGTTCCTGAATGACGATTCCCTTGGGTCGAGCAGGAGCAAGGATCGAAGGTCGATTGATTTGGATCAAAGGAGCTGCAACCTTTGCTGATTCCTTCTTCTTATCAGTTGGAATAGCTTTCAAAGGAATAGCCTGAATAGGCTGTTGATCATCTAATGACTTCAGTCTCTCAGCTGGGATAGATGCCAACGTAGCCACTGGCTTTGTCTTCTGAGTCCTTTGTTTCTTAGTAATCAACTGATAAGGTGTTTCCTCAGAATCTGATCCAATGACGATCAGTTTTCTCTTGGTAGTCTTTAGTTGTGCTAGAGACTTGGCCTGTTTAACTAACTTGGGAGCAGGCTGTTGAGTCCTAATCTCCTTCTTGATCTTAACAAACTGATCATGAGACATGTCCAGCTTAGTCACTGGTGGCTGAACGTTTTTGGCATTGAAAACTTTGCACTTTGATGATCTCTCTGAATCATCAGCTATCAATCCTTTGGCTTTCATCAAATAGCTCAGCTGAACAGCAAATCCCTTGGACTGTTAGGTGGATTGGAACATATTTTTCAAAATATTGAAGCTAAGGCGCTTCCAGTTAAGTCTTCGTCCAGCCATGATAACGGTGATGGCTTGAAATTTCTCCAAAGTAAGGGCAGCAAAAGATCATGCCTTCGCCAAAAGCCCCTTGGCTACTATATCAGCCAGCAACTGAATTTCATGCTTCAGTTCTTTCTTTGGATTGGAAACCTTGATTTTTCCGTCCATCAGCAGAGAGAAGGTTTTGCATCTCTTCAACATCAAATGCTTTGACCTCAGCAAGATGTGTCAATCCATCAGAAGGCAATACGAACGTTTGCATGTTGCTAGCACAGTGGAGATCTTCGAAGGTGATAATATCTACCAGCTGATGCTCTACAAGGAAAGGAGAATCCTTGAGCGTATAGCTGACTCCGATAGCTTCCTTAAGACTTCCACCGATGATATAAACCGCTGGATGACCAAGTGGAGGTCTTTTGTTCAGGAAGAGTTGTACGATGTAATTCGCACCAATTTCTTCAAATAAATAAAATGTTATTTTGGTTTATCTTTGTCTTCCATTTTCCTGCAACGATTAATCTCAGCAGTTGATTAGTAAAACACAAACTGAATATAATAAATGACAAATAACGAACTTACATCAGTTAGAAAGTACGATTTGATATGTAACGCAAGTTTAATCGACGACTGACAAATTAGCAATAAAACTGATTATGATAAATTAATTAATCCAAGTATATTGCGAAAGTGAGAAAACTTAGTCTCAGGCAACAGTTTGGTGAAGATATCAGCTGCTTGTTGTTCGGTTGAGACATATTCCAGTCTTATGTCCTTCTTCAAGGCATGATCTTTGATAAAGTGATTCCTAACATCTATGTGCTTGGTTCTGGAGTGAAGAACTGGATTGTAGGTGATAGCAATCATGCTTTTGTCACAGAATATGGGCGATTCTTTTGCGATGACTCCATAGTCTCTCAGTTGTCGCTGAATCCAGAGCAATTGAGCACTAGCAAATCCTAGCAGCAAGATATTATGCTTCAGTTGTGGACGTAGCAATGGATGTCTGCTTCTTGCTGAACTAAGAGATCAGTCTGTCTCCTAGAAACTGACATGATCCACTTGTGCTTTTTCGATCAAGCTTACTCCCTGCATAATCTGCATCTGAATAGCCAACTAGATTGACAGAGGAGTCTTTAGAATACCATAACCCAACATTCTGAGTGTCTTTCAAATATTTCAAAATACGTTTGGCAGCTGAAAAATGTGATTGCTTAGGGTTTGCTTGAAATCTGGCACACATACCGACAGCAAATACAATATCAGGGCGACTAGCAGTTAGGTATAATAATGAACCTATTAAACCTCGGTAAAGTGTCGCCTCGACTGATATTCCCCCTTGATCAGTGTCTAGTTTAACTGATGAAATCATGGGAGTACTTGCAGCTGAACATGATTCTATACCAAATTTCTTCAGCAACTCCTTTGTGTATTTAGTTTGACTGATGAACGTTCCTGTCTCCAGTTGCTTCACTTGCAGTCCAAGGAAAAATATCAGTTCACCCATCATGCTCATTTCAAATTTATCCTTCATCAACTTAGCAAACTTCTTGCATAATTTGGAGTTAGTTAACCCAAATATAATGTCATGAACATAAATTTGAACAAGTAAAATATGATCATTCTTAGAGAATTTGAACAATGTCTTATCAACTGATCCAACAGAAAAATCGTGATCAGTTAGAAATTTTGAAAGAGTTTCATACCAAGCTCTTGGAGCTTGTTTAAGACCATATAAGGCTTTGTTCAAATGGTAGATATGATCAGAAAAATGATGATTGACAAAACCTGGAGGTTTTTCAACGTAGAATTCCTCTTGCAACTGGCAATTTAGGAAAGCACTCTTTACATCCATCTGGTAGACTTTGAAATCCTTGAATGAAGCATAGGCAAGGAATATTCTTATGGCTTCCAGTCTTGCAACTGGTGCATATGTTTCATCGTAGTCAATTCCTTCTTCTTGCCTATGTCCTTGTGCTACCAATCTTGTCTTGTTGCGCACAACTGAACCATCTTCGTTCAGTTTATTCATGTATACCCACTTTGTACCTATAACAGTTTTTGAAATTGGTCTTGGAACTAGGTTCCACACATTGTTATGTGTGAACTGATTCAGCTCCTCTTGCATAGCATTTGTCCAGTTTGGATGAGCAAGGGATTCATCAGTTATCTTCGGTTCCAATTGTGATACAAAAGCTGAATGAATAAATAAGTTGAGCATCTGATTTCTAGTTCTCACCAGATCAGGTTGGTTACCTATTACCAATTCTGGAAGATGTGATTTCTTCCATCTGTATTCTGCATTTGTTGTATCCATGTCAGCAAATGCTTGAGTTTGTAACTAGGTGTTTTCTCCAGTTTCAGTTGCTGCATCAGTTGGTGATTGAATGTTCTCAATAGGCTCTTCCAACTGATTATCAGAAACAGCTTCCTGCTCAACTGTTTGATCCACAATTTCAGGTTCTGGTGTTTGAAGGATGTTTCGATTGATGTGATTTTCTTCTTCATGATCATCCTCCAAACTGATATCTGTAAATCTATCCACTAGCTCAACTGGATCAGTTGGTTTGTTAGTTAGTACAGTTTCATCAAAAACAATATGTGTGGACTCCTCAACATTTTGTGTGCTTTTGTTAAACACTCTATATGCTTTACTAACTGATGAATATCCCAAAAATATTTCCTCTGCAGATTTAACATCAAAGGCTTTTAATTGATTTTTGCCATTGTCAAGAATAAAACATCTGCAGCCGAATATTTTGAAATAGGAAACCACACTTTTTCGTCCATGCCAGATCTCATAAGGTGTTTTCAAATGATTTTTATTAATCATTGATATGTTCTGAGTGTAACACGCAGTGTTTACTGCCTCTGCCAAAAACCTTTGAGAAATGCCAGAATCAGCAAGCATTGTTCTAGCAGTTTCTTTGAGGGTCCGGTTTCTCCTTTCAGCTACACCATTTTGCTGAGTAGTTCTAGCTGCTGAGAGCTCATGCTTAATTCCAACATTTTCTAAAAATTTTGAAAGAATTTGATTGATGAATTCAGTTCCTCGATCGGATCTGATTCTATCAATTCCAACTGATTTCTCATTTAATAGTCTTTTGAAAAGCTTGATCAGTTGTGCAGCAATTTGGTCTTTGGATTTTAGAAAAATAACCCAAGTAAATCTTGCAAAATCATTCACAACCACCAAGGTGTATTTCATTCCCCCTAAGCTCATGAGTGGTATTGGACCAAATAGATCCATGTGCAACAGCTCTAAGCAACGGGAAGAAGATTTACTGCCCTTGTTTTTAAAAGAAGATTTTACTTGTTTACCAAACTGACATGCTGAACAAATTTTATCTTTGGTAAAGTCCATTTTGGGCAAACCAGTGACAAGATCGTGATTACTCAGATATGCAATGGATTTAAAGTTCAGGTGGTTTAATCTCTTATGCCACAACTAGTTTTTAGAAGATTTTGAAGCAATAAAACATACTGGTGCATAAGGTTGATCATTCCAACTGACTTTGTAAGTGTTTCCACACCGTTTGCCAGTTAGGATGACCTCATCAGTTGAGTCTTTGACTGAAAACGAATGTTTGTCAAATTGAACTGAGAATCCATTATAGCATAGCTGACTAATGCTAATCAGATTATACTTGAGATTATCAACTAATAAAACATCATTAATGATAAATTTACCATGGATAAGCTTACCCTTACCCACCGTTTTACCTTTGGAATTATCTCTGAAACTGATGTTTGGTCCAGTGTACTTGATCAGTTGAGATAACAGGTTTGCATCTCCTGTCATGTGTCGTGAGCATCCAGTATCCAAGTACCATATTGATTCCTTGCTTGTAACTGTTACCTGCAATCACACACAAGATATAATTTTGGTACCCTTAGTTATTTGGGTCCTACATTGATTAGTCGTTTAGGAATCCAGACTTGGATCAGTCTAACTGACTGTCCAGTTGCTGTATTCCAGATGGTCTTTCTCGATTTTTGTGTGGTAGGTGTGTATTGTTCAGATGAGACAACATGTGATTTAGCTTTGTTCAACTGATTGTTCAGCCGATATCTTTTCTGAACTGGCTTGTTATTATAGTAATTGGAGTAGCCTTTTGAATAATTCCAGCTGAATCTTTTTGACGACTGACTGCGTGAGTCAGTTAAAACTTTTGGGCTACAACCAATACCATATCTTCTAGCCTTGTTCATACTTTCAGTAGGCTGTTCAACCAGTTTGCTTGACTCAGGTTGTTCTTCTACCATAACTGAATTGACAAAGTGAATGTATTTCCCTTAGACCATATTCAGTTTTGGTTGAGTATCATTAGAAGTCATTTCATCTTGGTTACTGAATCCTAAACCAGTTTTATCAGTAACTGATTTCTGAGAGTTCTGTATATCAGTTAATGCAGTAGATGATTTGTTCCAAGCTTGAATAAGCTCAGTTTGCTTTGAATTTTCAATCATTAACTTCTGAATCATTGATTGATTCCTGCTTCTTTCAGCATTAAGATCAGCAATCTCCCTTTTCAGACTCAACTCATCAACTGATTCCTCAGTTTTAGTTTTATTTTCTATGGGATCAGTTTGCTTTGCTTTGGCCTTTTCAAAAGATAAGGCAAGCTTTTGATACTCATTAATCATGTCATGAAAAGTTGAAATAAGTTCTTCTCTAGTGAAATCAGTTGAGGCGAAGTCAAATACCTGTTGACTGCTTGACTCCACTTCAGTGTCACCAGCCATTAGACACTTCACTTCCTCCTCACCATCACTGGAACTGCATGAAGTTTCTGTCTCTGACTCTTCGCTGTCAGTTTCTGCCCATTTTGATTTACTCTCTTCAGCTAAGAGTACCTCATGCTTCTTCCTGATAGACTTCTTATCATCCCTGGGTCTCCTCTTGTGCTCATATGATTTATTCTTTCTTTCAGTTGAGCCTTGACTGTCCTTCTTGGGTTTGGTACAGTCAGCAATGAAGTGACCAGGTTTGTCGCAGTTGTAGCAAGCATTTGAATCTTCTTTAGAATTGTTTCTCTGATAATTCTTCTGAAAGTTCCCTTGGTTTTTCCTCATAAATCTTCCAAATTTTTTGATGAACAATGACATAGCATCATTGCTTAGTTGATCAGCAAACTTCTCGACTGAACCAGTTGGTTCTGTTCTAACAGCAGCTAAGGCAGTAGTTGCTGCTGGTGTGGATGGTTCTCCTTCACAAGTTTGCAGCTCAAACTCGTAGGCCTTCAGATCAACAAATAGATCATGAATCTCAACCTTGTTTAGATCCTTGGATTCCCTCATTGCCATGGTCTTTACGTCCCACTCCTTCGGAAGACCTCTGATTACTTTTAGAGCAACTTCTTTGTTGGTATACACTTTTCCAAGTGCATTGGGTTCATTGATGATACAGCTGACTCTTTCATCATATTCATGCTTGATTCTCCAGCTCTCATCTTTATGTTGTCAAACTTCTGAACAGCAACAGAAAGTTTATTCTCCTTGGTTTGTTCATTTCCTTCACAAAGCTGGATCAGCTTTTCCCAAATCTCTTTAGCTGTCTTGCACATTTTGATTTTACTGAACGTTACTTTGTCCAGCATTTTGTATAGTATGTCCTTTGCTACATTGTCCAGATTTGCTTTTCTTTTGTCCTCAGCAGTCCACTCATCTCTGGGCTTTTCAATTCTGTGAGGTGCCCCGTCGGTGATTGCAACTGCTGTGTTGGCTTTCAGAATCTTCATTGGTCCGTGATGACGTACCACATATCATCGTCTTGTGTAGCTAAGTCAGCCTGCATCCAGATTTTCCAATCATCTAAGTCCTCTCTGGAAAACATTAGGATCTTGTTGAAGGAAGACATGATCAATAGTTTGAGTAGAGATATTCTTTAGACAAGATATAACTGCACTGATATCACTTGAAAGGATCGGTTAGAAGGTGGAAAGTGTTTAGAAGGGGGGTTGAATAAACACTATCGAATTTTGTATTCTTTTCGAATATTGAGTTCAATTTAGTGACAAACTGACCCTCAGTATCTCGTCGGTCAATAACAATCAGTTTAACTGAAAAACAGTTGCGGAAGTAAACTGACTGAAAGATAGAATAACTGATAGTAACTGAAATTAAATGCACATGATTTGTTTCTTGATGTTCGGAGAATGGAATAACTCATACGTCACCCCTCCTATCATGAAGATAGGATTTCCATTAAAAGACTTTAATCGAATACAAACTTTGTACTGACCCACTTCAGTTTGGACTTAACACTTGCCAAAACTGAAACTCTCAGTATACAATAACTTTTACAGTGCGTGACTGAATACAACACAACTGAATGAATCTAACAAAGATTTCAAGGTGCTAGTAATCTCGTAAAGGTAGCCTTGATTGCTACTGATAAATCTGATAAGAGTGAGCTTTGATACGAGTTGTGATTTTAGCAGAGTAACAGCAAGCTTGAATAGAGTAGTGGTTCGTCTGTTGTTTTCTCAGCTGATCTCTTCACCTATTTATAGGCTTCCCTCTCAACGGTTATATTAAATAACGTTTGAATCTTTATATCTGTTGATTGCCACGTCATTATTCTCTGACATTCGTATACTGCACTCTGAAATGCGGCGTTCCACTACTAGTTGCAGTCTGTTTGTACTATTTGTCGGTTGTCGTTCTTGACTGATGACGTGTACAACTGAGAGATTGGCAGAAATATACTTTGCTGGAAAACTTATAACTGATTGTTTCAACAGATCAGTTCCCAACTGATCAGTCAGTTATATTTCTGCTTCAACTGATGACGTGTATAATTTATAGCTGGTACGCATTCAGTTGTGTACACTTGATCAGTTTGCAATCTTCGTCAGTTAAGCTCGTATGACTTTGATCAGTTATTCCAATAGGTTCGAAGCTTAGTTTGTCAAATCACTGAAATTTAGTTTCCAACAGATTATTTTAAATTTTCATGGATATTTATATGTTAAAATGTTATTTTTAAAATGTTTATGGATTTTATGATTTAATATGGACATTTAAAAGATATGTTGCATGATTGGTTTAAAAAGAAAAACGTTATATGCATGTTTAAATTTTATAAAGTGATGATAATATGAGACGTTGAAGGAATGAAGCAATTGTGACTAATACGATGATATGTTGGAGATATCGTGAGGGTGACGGTCCCAGTGGGAGTCTGACGATCGTATTGCCGTGGATACGAATATGTATACGATGCTATGTTAATACGTAAGGCCAAGGCTCAGTTGACCGGTGAGAGTGTTGCTGATGTCCCTACAGCCCAGTACTGTGGTTACATGACGATGGATCCATCGCCCAAAATGTAGACGTAGATGAACACGAAAGTCACAACTAACTATCTGAATTCAACGAAAAGAAAAAAGAAATACGTATATGTTGATGATAATATTTATATGAATATAATGAAGATGATATGAAAATGTTTATGTAAAAGTTTATGAAAATGTTTATGTTTGAAGTCTATGCATGTCATGAAAATTTTATTTTTACGTAAAAGTATTTTAACTGTTGCTTGTGAATTTATACGTATTATTTGGTATCAAGAATATGATGTGTTGAGTTTTTAGACTCACTAGGTATGATTGATTCAGGTGAGTGTGATAATATTGTTGAGGGAGGCTTGGATGGTTGACTTTGCTGAACTTATGAGTGGTTTTTGAGAGGTTATAGTATGGGCTATACTTTTAAAATAACGTTTTTAGATTTGGTAAAACGTTTAATGATTTTATGATTCAAACTATTTTCCTTTGGTTTTTAAATGTTAGTTGATTGTTTTATTTTCAAAATGGTGTCAAGGTATTTTAAAGTATATATATTTTGAATTATGGAGATTAAGGAGGAAAAAAAAATTCTAGCACGTTTTAAGAAAATGAATAGCAGACGTTTCAAGAGCGGTTATTTCTTGAACTCTATTAACATATTTTAAATGTCATTTTTATAACAAGATTCTAATGATTTCCAAAGAAGATTATATGATGATTGGAAAATTTGAATGCATGCACACTTAGCAGCTCAAGACGATGACAAGTGGTATGTCATCACTGACGGTCCAATAAAGATACTCAAATAAAATACTACAGTTTTAGTATATGATGGTACTCCACAGATGATCGAGAAGAACTAGTCTGAATGGATGAGTGAGGATAAAAAAATGTCAATCTCGACAATGTGGCCAAAGATATTTTTTAAAAGACCTTAGAAAAAACACGTTTTACAAAATAAAGACTTTTACAATAGCCGTAAAAATTAAATTTGGGAAAAATTGGCCCAACTTTGTGAGGGCAACAATTAAATCGAAGAGAACAAGTTGACTGTTGCAATCCAAAATTTTGATAATACCAAGATGAAGCTCGACGTGATTCTTAATGAATTTGATAAACTATTTAATAGTATCATTATTGAACTATCTTCTCTTTGTAAAGAATAATTTAACTGTGATATTGCTTTTAAGGTCATGAAAGCACTTCATAGAGAATGAGATGTCAAACTGGTGGCTATGAGGGAGTCCAAGGATATCAACAAACTCGAGCTACACGACTAGTTTTTTGACCTTAAAGCCTACGTGTTTGAGATAGGGATCCGGATATAAGAAGAACCATCAACTCCTCAACCTACCAAAGCTTTATATGCTGCTACATCAACTCCAACCGTCAGTACCAGGTAAACAATGATGCTATGTCTTTATTTGTTAAAAAAAACTGGAAAATTTATGAATAAAAATCAATCAAATTAACTCATATCATAAAAAGGACAAAGCTGATGATAATCAAGCATGTTTTAACTATGATAAGTGAAACGTCTGCTTATTCGTTTTGCTTAAAAAGTACTAGAAAATTTTTTTTTTTCAAACCTCACATAGAATTCTGCCGAACCATAAAATATTTTTGATATTATTTTAAAATAAATCAACCAACTATAATTTGAAAACCAAAAGAAATAGTTTAGCATAAAATTATCCAACATTTTACTAAACCTAAAAATAACATTTGAAAATTATAGTCCATACTATAACCTCTCAAAAATCACTCATAAATAAATAAAAGTCATAAAAATATCTTTAACATCACTTAAAATCATAACTCATAACTAGTGCGGAAAACTAGCGTCGGTCCTCGAGTTATGTGCATCTCCAGTCCAGCCAGATCATCCATCAAGACCT
Organism: Primulina tabacum; assembly: GCF_025594145.1. Taxonomy (NCBI): domain Eukaryota; kingdom Viridiplantae; phylum Streptophyta; class Magnoliopsida; order Lamiales; family Gesneriaceae; genus Primulina; species Primulina tabacum. Next base: position 7,639,933 of record NC_134558.1, read on the forward strand.
CCTTTAACATTACTATCATAGTCACCTGTATCAATCACACTTAGTAAGTCTAAAGACTCAACACACCATAACCTTGATAACAAGTAATATATATACAGATCACATGTAACCGTGAAAAATACTTGTACTTAAAATATCGTTTTAATGAATATGCATAATCTTTAAACATGAACATTTTCGTAAACATTTCATGATGCATAAAATTTAAACATAACTATTTTCATAAACATTTCATGATGCATAAACTTTAAATAAAAACATTTTCATAACGATGCATCAACTTGAAACTTAATAATTTCATAAACTTTTCATGAACATTTTCGTAATCCTTTTCATATCCTCATAAACATATTCATATCCATATTAACATATTCATATTCATATCCATATCCATATTCGTATCAACGTATTCGTATTCATATTCGTGTTTGTTGAATTCAGATCATGATTGTGACTCGTATTCTTAATCGTATTAGGCAATGGATCCATCTACATAAAATCACAGTACTGGGCGGCGGAGACATCAACAACACTCTCACCGGTCAACTGAGTCCATGGCCAACATATCAACATATTCGTATTCGTATTACGTATTCGTATTTGTATTCGTATCAATGGAAACACGATCGTCGGGCTCCCACTGGGACCGTGACCCTCCCAATATCTCCAACATATTTAGTCACAATTCCTTCACGTTCTTCAACATTTCGTATTTCCATCACTTAATAAAAACATGCCTATAATATCATTTTTCTTTTAAACCAAGAATGCGACATATCTTTTAAATGTCAATGTTAAATCATAAAAATCAATAAGCATTTAAAAATCATAATTTAACATATTAAAATCATAAACATCTATAAACACTTTAAAATAAACATTTTAACAGATCTGTAAACATTTAAAATAAACGTTTTAACATATAAAAATCATAAAAAGCCATAAATGTTTTAAAATCAACATCATAAAAATTCATAAACATTTGAATTAATAATATTAGCACATAAAACAGCATTCAGGGCACTGCCATGACGTTTAATAATTTCTAGGTGTAAAATGACCGTTTTACCCCTGGACGTATAATTTTATGTTTTTGACATTTTTTTAATTCCGCTGTCACGTATAAATTTATGTTTTTGACATTTTTTTAATTCCGCTGTCTCTAACATGTCCCAAATAATTATTTAAGCTTAAATTAAAATTTCTATAATTTTATTTAGCATAAAAACTAGATTTTTAATTAATTCGTAATTAGACGTTTTGAAGGCGTTTTAATCCCGAAAAATTCCAAACTTTAATATAAAATTCCTAAATTCAAAATTTAGTCCTTTTTATTTTATTTGGCCCTCACGAACCACAACTCGACCCCCATGAGCAGTGTTTCGATTATTTTAGCTTTTAAAAGCCCTAACTTGACCTATTTGTTTCGACCCCGAGCCATCTTTCTATTTTCTCGAGCCACCCTCAAACCATGATGAACCAAACCCTGACCAACACCCTTAGACACCCTACTGGACCTTAGGAACCCACGGAAACCATCCCTAGCCCCATAACCGAACCATAACAGCTTGTACATGAAGTGGCCAAGAATTCCCATGTGGACAAGGACTCATGTTTGTATCCCTAGGACTCTAGCCAACAACTCGGCTCCCAAACCAGCCCCTCCAGAACTCTCCTAGGACCCTTAGGACGCACCCTAGTCCAGCCTTTGAACCCTAGGCCGAGCCCACAACTCCTGCACAATCGCTGAACCTGCGCTCCTTCCTTAGCAGATCTCGGGTAGGAGTCCTTGTTGGCAAAGACTCCTCCCAAGCCCCTTAGCTCGAGTCCTAGCATGGATAGGAATCTTTCCTTGACTCCTCCACGACCTTGGCTAGCCCCTGGACCCAGCCAACGCACAGCCGAGCCATCAAGGACCAAGACCAAACCTTTATCTTCCCATAACAGCAACCCGCTTTACCAGCTTGTTTTTTCGTGATTTCCAGCGTGTGTAGTGTGATCTTAGGACTCTAAAAATCGTGTAAAACCATACTAGAACGTGCCATAGTCATGGCAGCCCTTAAACCATACAAAAACATGATTTTTGAAGGAGTATACAAGCCAAAAGATTGACATATGATGAATTTCGAAAATAAAACAAAGTGACACTTGATTTCCAAACTTTTCATGCATAAAATCTTAATATGGTGATGATGAGTAAAAGGAGAATATGGCGTGCCTTTGCGTATTTTTACGCACGAAAAACCATTGACGATTACGAAGAACGGGAACAACAACCTTGGCTAGAAGCTCTCCTGAAACCTTCAACTTTTTCCTTCCAAGTATGGTGTGTGTGTGTGCCGTGACTTTGCTAGAAAGAAGGAGTTTGGAGGATTTGGGGTTGTGAAGGCGTGAGTTTAGGATAACTAAAGGGGTAATTTGCACTTTAAATACTAATTAAAAGGCTAATAGTAGCTTAGGCCCATTAACAAGGTTAATTAGGCCCATTAAGCCCATTAGTAATCAATTAAAATGTTTAAAATATTTTTGCTTAGATAAGTTTGTGAATTTATTAGCCGGGTTGCCAATACGTTCGTATTTTTGTTGAAAATCAAACATTGATAAAAATTACGTCTCGACGTTTAAATTCACCTCAAAACCCCTTATTTTCCAAAATAAGAAAAAGCATCACCCTTAATTTAAATAATTAAAAACAATTCATCAATAAAAACATTTTTCATTTTTCAGCCATCGGTCTCCGTTCCTCGATCGCAACTCGAATAACCTTTAAAAATACATTTTGGTGCAACCATGAAGAAAAATATATTTTAAACATGCAAACATGCACCACATATTTAATTTATGCAATTAAAACATTTAATTAAAATACACAAAGAATTTAATAATTGCATGCGGTTCGCGTGGACCTTCGAATTTCCGAGACGTTACAATAAGTAAGGCCATTTCATACAGATTGTAGCAGGCCAAAGAAAGATAATAAAAAACTATTCGACAAGAGACTGTCAAAAGATGAGAAAATTTTTAATAAGAATAAAAGTGTAATGCCCCAGATTCGACGACTGTCCTCACTGTACCAAGACGAGTCTTTCCAGCGTGCTTATGTCCTTCACTCACACGCACCCTAGGAAACTTTTCAGTAGGTCACCCATCCCAGAATTGCCCCCAAGTCAAGCACGCTTAACATTGGAGTTCTTATGTGTTGAGCTACCGAAAAGAAGATGCACCTTCGTGATATGAGTAGTACATATCAAATCTTTTAAGCCCTCTTCAACTGTACAGTCCATTACATTGAACACTCTCGGAATCCCTCTCATTCCGGTGTGGGATCGGTTCATTCATGTTCCCTCCGCCTAGAAGCCTGTCAGGAGCTGCTCATTGTCCGTGCAACCTCATGGCACCGGCGATCACCCCCCGCCCTCTTCGGCCCCGGGCCTCACATGCCCACCAGCTTCCGCTTGATTCGTCTCCGAACCACACCGTACTAAGAGAGGTCGGCTCTGATACCAACTGTAACGTACCGTACTTTTAAACTATTTAAAATTTGCTCAAGAAAATAAATACTTGTTTAGACATTGAAATAAAAACGTAAAAATCAGAGTATTTCGAACATTGCATAAAAACTTAAAATATTGCAGTCCTCGGGTTTAGCCTCCCGCTCAGTCCAAGCCAGCTCACTGATCCTCACCCCTCGTCTCCTCAAATTCATCCTCACCTACATCGATCAAGTCTAGTTAGTCTAAAGACTCAACATTTATAAACTAGAAGTAACGAGTAATACGTAATAAAATCACATGCAACTTTAAAATAGAACATACATACTTGAACTTTAACATGCGTGTAAAAGCTTGATTTTACATACATTACATAGACGTGCCATAACGTGAAACTTTTCTTAAACATGCTTGCATACTTTTACATACTTGAACATACATAACTTCATCATTTTGCGTAGAGGCATGTTTCAAAGCAAATGACCCATACATAAATACGCCTGATCAGACTAAACTACAGTACTGGGCTGACAGGGAAGATCCACTGCCACATACATGAGATCCTCGTTCATGCTTTAACGGGTGGATTGGTCCCTGGTCATGCTTTACCGTTTTCCAATCTTGATCTAAACCCGTTCATGATTTAACGGGGTGGATTGGTCCCTGGTCATGCTTTACTGCTTTCCAATCCTGATCTAAACATGTTCATGATTTAACGGGGTGGATTGGTCCCTGGTCATGCTTTACCATTTTCCAATCCCATACATAAATTGGTCACAAGACATTTAGCATATCTCAAAAACTTAAAAATATTTTCTTTGCACGTCGAACATATTTACTTACTTGTCGTTGAGGGATTCGTTGGATCTCGCTTGGGGTCACTGCTACACATACTAACATGAATTTCAACACTTAACTTGAATAACTTAGACGTAGGTATTCTTTCTCACCACGGAATTAAATAGATAGCTTATGACATTCTAGATCACTCGGGACTTGACGTCGTTAAATCCTCGTATTAACCCATGACATCGAACCCCGAACAATCTCTAAAATGATGTGTGAATATTTCCCAAAAATAAAAGACATGAACTCACTATTGAACTTGAAAGGAAAAGAAACCAAATATTTTTTTTACAGATGGGGCCGCGCTCGAGCGCCAGGGTCCGTGCTCCGGCGGTAACAAATTACCGCTCGAGCACAGAGTTTCTGGAAATTTTTACTCGACAGTGAAGGTCGCGCTCGGGCGGTAAAAAGATACCGCTCGGGCACCGAGTCTTCTGGACTCCGCGACTTAGAAGATTATTCTCTCCAAATTCGATTACACACACAATGAACAACGCCTCGAGACCCATCCTAAGACACTATGGCATTGACTCATCTCCAAAAAACGCCCCAAACATTCCCGAAGAAACGAGGCACCACACGCAACGCAATAAAACCCATAAACTCAAATTTTGACACCAATTGTTTCCTACGATTTCTAATGCAACCAACGGCTATCGACACGAAACGAATCATCAAAACTCATCCCCTAATTTAACTAAAAACACGCACACACACACTTTTACATACACTAATACACACCTACACACACACACCTATGCCATTAGTTTGTTTTATTTTTGGAGAGGAGAAAACCTAAGGTTCATCCACCATAGAGCAGCCGCCCCATCCCCTTCAGCATTCTAGCAAATTTTCGTGAGTTTTATTTCAAGAAAAATCGTTGCACGATCATCCCGAATCAACCCTCGCTTTCTTCCCGCGTCGGAGTCGTCGTTTCGGTAATGTTAAAGATTCAAAGGCATGTATATTCTTTCGTTTCTGTATCGATCTTGTCATAGTAAATATTTTGATGTTTATTGTATGAAAACATGTGAATGTTATGCAAAATTTTGAGCAAAATTTGTTGGATCAGTTTTGAAACGATTTTAGATCTGAAAACTCGAAGTTTGCTGTCATTTTAAATACTGCGGCTTTTCGGTCGAGTTTTTGGAAAAACTTTCAACATATAAAACGTACAACTTTTCGATACCTTTGATTTGACAGTAAATTCGAAAACGTACAACTCTCGAACTAAGCTTGCCTCTCTTCCCAAATCTCATAACACCCTTCATGGGTTTTATCTTTACGAAAACGTGATCCCCCACGGCAAACTCGAGATCCCTTCTCTTCTTGTCAGCATAACACTTTTGGCGACTCTGTGCGGTCTTCATCCTGTCTCGGATCTTGACCACCACATCCGCAGTCTGCGGAACAATCTCTAGACCAAGCTCTGACCTCTCACCGACTTCATCCCAATGAATCGGCAATCTGCACTTCCTCCCTTACAATGCCTCGTAGGGAGCCATACCAATAGATGCTTGGAAACTGTTGTTGTAGGTAAACTCCACTAGAGATATCTTAGATTCCCAAGTCCCATGGCAATCGATCATACAATCTCGCAACAAATCCTCCAAAATCTGGATCACACGCTCAGACTGGCCTATCTTTCTGCGGGTGAAAAGTTGTGCTGAATAGCAACTTCGTCCCCATGGTTGCATGCAAACTCTTCCAAAAGGACGATGTGAACCTCGGGTTCCTGTCGGACACAATAGAAACTGGGATTCCGTGGAATCAAACTATCTCCCGGATATAAAGCTCCGCATACTGCATCATGGAGAAAGTCGTCTTTACTGAAAATAAATGTGCTGACTTAGTTAGTCTATCCACAATAACCCAAATGGCATTGGATGCCCTGATTGACCTCGACAATCCAACAATGAAGTCAATAGTGATATTCTCCCATTTTCAATCGGGGATAGGGAGTGGCTTGAGCATTTCTGCTGGCCTCTGATGCTCTGCCTTCACCTGCTGACAAGTGAGACATTCAGATACAAATCGGCGGATGTCTCTCTTCATACCAGACCACCAATACAGAATCTGTAAATCATTGTACATCTTGGTACCTCCTGGATGAATGGAATACGGAGATGCATGTGCCTCTATCAGAATATCCTCTTTGATCGAATCAACATTACGCACCCACATTCTACATCTGTATCTCACAATACCATCAGACACTGTGTAGAGTACACTGCCCTTAGCCTCATCCTTCAACCTCCATTTCTCTAACTGCTCATCTGAAGGCTGACCTGCACAGATTCGGTCTAGCAACGAAGACTGAACTGTCAGATTAGACAGCTTAGGAGCTCTGCCCTTAGGATAAACCTCTAATCCAAATATATGAATCTCCGCCTGAAGAGATCTTTGCACTGAAAACTGTGCTACGACTGCAATTTTTCGGCTCAAGGCATCTGCCACAACATTAGCTTTCCCTGGATGATAGCTAATTTCTCAATTATAGTCTTTCACCAACTCCAACCACCATCTCTGTCTCATATTCAACTCTTTCTGCGTGAAGAAATACTTGAGACTCTTGTGATCAGTGAATATCTGGCATTTCTCGCCGTACAAGTAGTGTCTCCAAATCTTCAAGGCAAAGACAACGGCGGCTTACTCAAGATCATGAGTCGGGTAGTTCTTCTCATGCACTTTCAACTGCCTGGAAGCATAAGCTATAACCTGACCATGCTGCATCAACACTGCGCCTAACCCAAGGTTAGATGCATCGATGTATAACACAAAATCTCCTTGTCTCGATGGCATGGCTAACACTGGCGCTGAAATGAGATCTTGCTTCAAAGTGTCAAAGCTCTTCTGACATTCATCAATCCATACGAATTTAGCATTCTTCTTTGTCAGTGAAGTGAGTGGCACTGCTATCGAAGAAAACCCCTGAATAAATTTCCTATAGTAGCCTGCTAGGCCTAGGAAACTGCGAATCTCTGATGCATTCTTCGGTTCAACCCAATCTCTTACTGCTGCTACCTTAGCTAGATCCACCTCGATACCACTGCTAGATATTATATTACCCAAAAATGCTACCTTCTCCAACCAAAATTCACACTTACTGAATTTTGCAAATAGTTTGCGACTCTGCAAAGCCCGCAAAATTGTACTCAGATGCTCACTGTGCTCCTGATGGCTCTTCGAGTATATAAGAATGTCGTCAATGAACACTATGACGAACTGATCTAGGTAGGGCTGGTATACTCGATTCATCAAGTCCATGAAAATCACTGGAGCATTCGTCAGTCCAAACGGCATCACTAAGAACTCGTAATGCCCATATCTGGTTCTAAAGGCTGACTTGCGAACATCTGCGTCTTTCACCTTCACCTGGTGATACCCCGATCGAAGATCTATCATAGAGAACAATGTCGCTCCCTGTAACTGATCAAACAAGTCCTCGATCCTTGGAAGTGGGTATTTGTTCTTGATCGTTACCTTGTTCAGTTCTCGGTAATCGATGCACAGCCTCATGCTCCCATCTTTCTTCTTCACGAAGAGTACTGGTGCGTCCCATGGTAAGAAACTTGGGGGGATAAATTCTTTATCTGGAAGCTCATGAATCTGCTGCTTGAGTTCTAACATCTCAGCTGGAGCTAGACGGTACGATGCCTTAGAGATTGGCACGGTGCCTGGCACAAGCTCAATGGCAAACTCCACCTCTCTCTCTAGTGGAAGGCCTGTGACGTCATCTGGAAAGAAGTCAGGAAACTCTCTGACTACTGGTACTTCAGATATAGACAGAGTGGGTACGTCAGGTGCAGAAACAACACTGGCCAAGAAGGCCTGACATCCTTTGTGAATGAGTCTCCGCGCCTGCATGCAAGAGATGTTGCGAGGAAAACTCCTCCATCTAGCTGGCTCAAAGAGAAACTGCTCCATACCCAAAGGTCTTACTAACACTGACCTTTTCTGGAAGTTAATAAGAACTATGTTCTTCGTCAGCCAGTCCATTCCCATAATGATATGAAACTCTGGCATCGGCAACACAATCAAATCGGCGTACACTAGGTGGCCCTGCAGTTCTAGATCGATGTCTCTGACCACGCTAGTAGCTGACAATTTTTCCCCTGATGGGACTGTCACTGAGTAGCTCACGTCGAGTCCAATAGACTTTACGTCCAGGTGACTAGCGAATGTCTCCGAAATAAAGAGTAGGTGGCTCCTGAGTCTATCAGGACCTTCGTGGCTAGTCTCTTTATGAATTTATTTCCTGAGAGGCGTTAGCACACACAACTTATATCCCAAATTCTAACCTCAACCTCAAGCATAGAAGAAATTTATATCCCAAGTCACCAAAATATTAACTAGCAGACTAGAATCCCAAATACAATTCAAAACATGCAAGGCAAAAATTTAATACTGTACTGAATTGAATAAGTTACCAGTCAACAGTGTCGTGTCTGGGTTCGCCTCCTGTGCATGCTTGGCGAACACTCTGCCCTGAGTTGGATGCCTCCACTGTGGGCAATCCTTTAGCATGTGATCACTAGCTCCACATTTAAAGCATTTGCCTGATCTATATAAACATTGCCCCGGGTGCTGGCGGTTGCAGTTAGGACACACTGGGAATTCACTGGGCTTCTGAGGTGCCCTCTGCTGCTGAATTGGACCCTTGCCCTTTGGCGGTCCCTGATAAGGCTTCTTCCCTTGCTGTCCCTGGAAGGGCCTCTTAAACTGAGGTTGCTGTTGCTGCTGCTGTGGTGCCTGATAGGGCCTCTTGCCCTACCTATCGACCTCGATATCTTTCTGGTCCTGCTCTGACGCCAATGCTCTAGATACTGCAACGGCATAAGTCGTAGGACCAGCAACTCGAACATCACAGCGCAAGATTGGCCACAAACCATCCATAAAATGCCTAAACTTTCCCTCGGCATCATTAACTATCAAGGGCACAAAGTGACACCCTGTTTCTAACTTTCTCACGAACTCAGCTACGCTGCTATCACCTTGACGTAACGTCATGACTTCACTGGTCAGTCTGGATCGTACCTCTTCAGTGAAGTACTTGGAGTAAAAAAACTCCTCAAATCCATTCCTACGTCAGTGTTTGCAAGTTAACTAACACTAACGCATTTTCCCACCATAGCCTAGCGTCTCCAGTCAACAAGTAGGTGGCGCACCTAACCCGGTCTGCATCCTGCAGCTCCATGAACTCGAAAATCACCTCGATAAACTTAATCCATCCTTAAGCTATCATCGGGTCAGTAGTCCCCGAAAACTCCTTTGGGTTCATCCTCCTGAACTGTAGGGACCCGGACTGCTAGCTCATTCTTTTCAATCATCATTGGGATTAAATGGATTAATTAAATAAACTGGGTCGCAAATTTTTTTTTAAACTGTTGAACACTTTATAAACAAGTTTACAAATTTCTACAACAAGTTATGTCCCATCTTATTCAAATTACAAGATCAAGTTCAATATCTACACATGATCAAAAGTACAAGTTTTGTACAAAATAAAGTCGTAACAAACTATTGTTTATCAACTACATGTCATGTGTTGAACAACAGCTCTACTTCTAAGCTCGGATCACCACTCTAATCTCGATCTATCATGCTCTTCTTGACCCTGATCATGTCCCACCTGTTATCATGCACACATACAAACACAACAACAGCCGGATAACTCCGGTGGGAAACATATTTCCCAGTATAAACAATGTATACATGCATTTATATAAACATATAAAAAAGCATATAACATTTATCAAGAAACATGTATCATACTCTAAGAAACATAAATCGATACAATGCTGTAAATAAAACTCTTGAACTCTTACTCTTTGACTCGACTCTTATCTAGGGATCCCGGTTGAATAAGAACGTAACAAGTCTCCCACCTACTCTCCCCTTCTAGATGGTGGTACGTTCTTATTCCCAGACTTTGGTACACTATATCGAATCTCTACAATAGGAGTCGATCTTCTCCTAAGCACATTGATATAAGCCAAACGTCCAGTGACTTGGCATCTCTGCCAAAGACTCATAACACATGCTTTGCTATAACTCAATAGACTAAGCATATCAATCTCAAGAATTGCAATTACATCAAAGCAATAAAGAATATTGTATGTGGTTTTGGGAACTCAAGCTATCTCTTACTCGAGTTTTCTCTCCCAGTTTATCATTGATTTATACCGTTCTTTTCATAGTTCTTGGTTGAATCAAATCTCAATCTGGCTTTGATTGTTCTTCGAAGCATTCAATACCAAATCTGGAATGTCATATTTGACAAGTACAATATCAACATACATCTCAAAGCAAGACCAAATTTGATCAATCTCAATCTAATTCTGTTTCGACGGCATAACATCGCAATCTCGATATATCCGGCAACTCAGACATCAATAGATACAAATCTCAACTCATAATCAATAACAATTACAGCCCACAATTACAAAATCTGTACAATCTCATTCAACATAGGCTGAAAATTGGTAACAATTGCATAAACTGTCCGTTCTTCGATCTGGTTTCGATTATAGGCTCATCATAATCTCAAGAACGCATAATATAAATCAAATTATGATTTCTTCAATACCAAATTTTCAAAACATACAGGAAAGTAATAAAACTTACATCCCTTTGAAGCTCTTAACGAGAGAAGCACGGAACTAAACTCGGATTGAAAATCAGATGGCCGGATCTTGCACAATCAAATTTTTTCAATATATAAAGAAACTTGAGGATTCTTTCATGGAGGTCTCTAGGTTCTTTCCTCTGCAAATTATGAAGGAGAATGAAGGTTTATACATGTCCCCATTCATGGAAAGACAAGTGGCAACTTCTTATAGATCACTGCTCGCGCATATACGCGTCCGGTCCTTGCGCATATGCGCGAGACCTACTGTCTCGGCACATGACAAATCCATCTGCTCGCGCATATGCGCGCCTAGTCTCGCGCATATGCGCGAGGTCTTCTGCCTCGGCATGTGCTTCTCGCGCATATGCGCGCCTCATCTCTGCGCATGTGCGCGAAGTCTGCTGGATTCCACTTACATAATATCACATGTTCTCCCAAATCTTTCTCAGAGTTGTCCTTTCATAATCACATCAATTCATAAATCAATAATCTCGGATTAAAAGGATAAAATCTCGGGCATTACAATTCTCCCCCTCTGAGACATGATTTCGTCCTCGAAATCGCAGATAATCAAATCACATAAGATAAGAATATATAACAGAAACTAAATAAGAAACTCAAATCAGTGAAATAACTCGGGAAATTTCTGTCTCATGTCTGATTCAATTTCCCAAGTAGCTTCTTCAATGCCATGACGACTCCACTGAACTTTCACAAGCGGAATAGTCTTCGTTCTGAGCTGATTTTCTTTACGATCTAGAATCTGAATCGGTTTCTAAAAATAACTTAGAGTTTCATCGAGTTCTGCCTCATCAGGCTGAAGAACATGAGAAGCATCAGGAAGATATTTCCGTAGCATAGACACATGAAAGACGTCATGTATACCAGATAGAGAAAGAGGAATAGCGAGTCGATAGGCACGATCACCTACCTTCTCAAGAATCTCATACAGCCCAATATAGCGTGGAGACAATTTTCCTCGTTTGCCAAATCTGACAACGCCTCTGAAAGGAGAAATCTTTAGAAATACTCTGTCTCCTCGCTCAAATTCTAAAGGTCGACGTCGAATATTGGCATATTTGGCCTGTCTATCCTGAGCCTTCTTCATTCTCTGCTGAATCAGCTTTACTTTCTCAGTCATCTCTCGAAACATGTCAGGTCCAAGTTCAGGTACCTCAAATATCTCATCTCAATAGAGAGGGGATCTGCACTTCTTGCCGTACAACGCTTCAAACGGAGCCATCTTTATACCCGTCTGATGGCTGTTGTTGTACGAAAATTCACACAGTGGTAAAGAATCTTGCCAGCTAGTGCCAAAGTTTAGCACTACAGCTCTAAGCATATCCTCCAATGTCTAGATAGTCCTCTCTGACTGTCCGTCTGTCTGAGGATGATATGCAGTACTCAAATGTAATTTCCTACCTAGAGCTTGTTGAAAACTGTGCCAAAAGTGCGAAGTAAATTGAGGATCACGATCTGATACAATGGACTTTGGCACACCATGCAATCTAACCACTTCTCTAACATAAATCTCTGTCATCTAGTCATGTCTGTACGTCATTCTGTAAGGAATAAAACATGCTGATTTGGTCAATCTGTCAATAATGACCCAAATCGCATCACAACCTCGGGAGGATCGTGGTAGCTTCGTAACAAAACCCATGGAAACGTGATCTCATTTCCATTCTGGAATAGATAAGCTATGCAACAGACCTCCTGGTTTCTTCCTTTCTGCTTTAACCTGTTGGCAATTCAAACATCTGGATACAAAATCTGCAATGTCTGATTTCATCTGTTTCCACCAAAACTGTTTCTTTAGATCATTGTACATTTTTCTGCCACCAGGATGAATACTCAAACGACTACAGTGTGCTTCTGTCAAAATCCGTTGTTTCAAGTCTGAAACATCTGGCATAACAAGACTGATTATTCACATATAACACATCATCACGAACCTGATATTCTGATTGATGCCCTGATCTGACCATCATAATTGAATTCTTAATATTCTGATCAACTTTCTGTGTTTCTTTGATTCGTAAAATCAACTCTGGTTCAACTTGAATGGCATAAAGTCTCAAAGGTTGACAATCTGTCTCAAATACTAATCCAGAAAGATAGCAATCTTCAATCAAATTCGAGACACCAATCATCGATAGGGATAAAGAACATACCTTTCGACTCAGTGCATCAGCTGCTGCATTTGATTTTCCCGGATAATATTTGATGTCACAATCAAAATCTTTCAACAAATCAAGCCATCTACATTGTCTCATATTCAGTTCTGACTGTGAAAATAGATATTTCAAACTCTTGTGATCAGAATAGATTTCAAATTTCTCACCATGTAGATAGTGTCGCCAGATTTTCAATGCAAATACGATGGCAGCCAATTCAAGATCATGAATCAGGTAGCGAGTCTCATGTTGTTTCAATTGTCTCAAAGCATAAGCAATAACATGTCCTCGCTGCATTAAAACACAACATACTCCTCTGTGAGAAGCATCACAATAAACAACAAAATCACCAGTACCTGACGGAATAGTCAACACTGGAGCACTGGTTAATCTCTTTTTCAACTCTAGAAAACTGGATTCTCACGCTACTGACCAAACGAAAGGGACATTCTTCTGGGTCAGTTGAGTAATCGGCTTAGCAGTACTGGAGAAATCATTATTGAATCGACGATAGTAGCCTGCTAAACCCATAAAACTGCGTATCTCTGGCACTGATGTCGGTCTCGGCCAACTGATCACCGCCTCAACTTGGCTAGGATCAACAGATATACCATCTCCAGATATAATGTACCCTAGAAATACAACTTGTTTCAGCCAAAACTCACATTTAGACAGTTTTGCATACAGTTTCTCAGTTCTCAGAGTTTTCAATACAATTCTCATATGCTCAACATGATCACTCAGATTCTTTGAATAAATCAAAATATCATCAATAAAGATAATCACAAAGTCATCAAGATATTTCTGAAATTTATTGTTCATCAAACCCATAAATACAGTTGGAGCATTCGTTAAACCAAACGGCATGACTATAAATTCATAGTGGCCATACCTGGTTCTGAAAAATATTTTCGATATATCAGAATCTCTGACTCTCAGCTGATGATATCCAGATCTCATATCGATCTTGGAATAAACAGAAGAACCCTGTAACTGATCAAATAAATCGTCAATACGAGGCAAATGATATTTATTCTTTATCGTAGCCTTGTTCAATTGTCGATAATCAATGCAGAGTCTCATTGAACCGTCTTTTTTTCTGACAAAAAGTACTGGTGCGCCCCAAGGAGTAACACTCGGTCTGATGCAACCCTTAGCTAGTAAATCTTCTAGCTGATCTTTCAATTCTTTCCGTTCAATTGGTGCCATTCTATATGGATTTTTAGAAATAGGTACTGTACCTGGTATCAATTCAATGCTGAAGTCTATTTCTTGGACCGGAGGTAAACCCGGAATCTCATCTGGAAAGACATCAGCAAACTCACATACCACTGGCAAATATGCCAATGGAGGGCTCGACTTCAGTACATCTACTGAATACACAAGGAATCCCTCTGCTCCTTTCTGTAATAATCGAGTTATAGATAAAGCAGATATCAAAGGAATTCGAGCTTTGGAACCCTTACCGCAAAATTTCCATTCATCAGCCACCTCAGGTCTGAATCTTACAATTTTCTGGAAACAATATACGGTGGCTCTGTACTTGGTCAGCATATCAATACCGATAATGCAGTCAAAATCAGACAAACCGAGTACAACACAATCTAACTCTATCTCATTACCATCACACTGCAGCATACAATGTCTAACAGACTTAACTGATATAAGACCTCTCCCCGAAGGTGAAGAGACAAATACTACAGTAGATAATGACTCAACAGAAGAATCATGTATCAATGCAAATCGCTCAGAGATAAAAGTATGGGATGCATCCGTATCTATCAATACATAAACAGAGTAACCACAAAGAGAACAGTTACCTGCAAGCAACATCATCAGGTGTTTCCTGGACCTGTTCCTCAGTCAATACAAACACTCTGGCCTGCTGTCTCGGAGGTTGGCTAACATTCTGGCTTCCTCCTGGCCTCTGCTGTGACTGGGTAGTGGGTGGCTGGAAAGAGTGAACAACAGATGATCGTCTATCAGCCTGAGCCACTGATCCAGATGATTCTACTCCCTGGGATCGTTGAGAACCTCGCTGTGGACAGACTCTAGCAAAATGTCCCGGCTGTCGACAGATATTGCAACTACCAAGCACTCCTTGGCATTGCTCAGTTGAATGTCTTCCTCCACAAGTTCTGCAATAGACCCCTGTATAACTCTGGCCAAAACCGGTCTGTCGTGAGCCACTGGAGCTAGATCAACTACCACCAGACTTCTTAAACTGTTTCCCTCGGGCTTTCAAATTATCTTTCTTCCCACTGCTGCTACCACCACTATCAAATCTAGGAGGCGGTTGGTGGAACTGGGCTGAAGGTTGTGGCTGTTTTTGTGTCTGAGCGACATACGAAGTTCCTCGCTGTCTAATCAAGCATGTTTCAGCTCCTTTTGCTCTATTCAAGGCATCATCAAAATTATTTGGTCGCCCTGCATTCACCAGTGTAAAAATATCTGGATTCAACCCATTAATGAATTGATCAGCCACGGCTTCATCATTCTCAGCAACATGAGGAGCAAAACGTAGCAAGGTAGAGAATTTGGCCACATATTCTTCAATATTCAGATGACCCTGTCTCAGATTAGAAAACTCTGCACCCTTGTCTTTTATGTACGATACTGGGAAGAATCGTTGATAAAATTCAGCTTTAAAGATCTTCCAAGTAATAACTGTACCTCGGTGCTCCAAAGCTCTCTTCGTTGTGAGCCACCAGCTTTTTGCAACCTCGTGTAACTGGTGCCCAATCAGTCTGACTCTACGCTCATCTGTATAGTCAAGTTAATCAAAAAACATCTCAATATCATCAAGCCAGTTCTCGCAATCAATATAATTCTTGGTGCCTTTCAAAGTTGATGGTTTGAATGACGGAAATCTTTTCAGCAGTGTTTCCATGGGTGTCGATGTAACATCCATTGAATTATTTGAATTACTACCCTGTTCTGGGATTCTTCGAGGAGGCATATCTAATTATCAAAATGGTTAGTAACCAAATATAACAAATCTGTCTCAGTCCTCCTCTGATCATCATACCTCTGATCAAGAATCGGTTCTGATTCATTTTTCAATAATACACGTTTTCAATCAAATCAGATAATCAGATAAACATGTATTTTCTAAAGCAGTAAAACATGCTAGCACCACAAAACAGGAAAGAAAACTCAATCTACCCCGCTCACTCGCTTCTATTCCAGTCTAAGGAACATACGGCTATGATACCACCCGCTGTGGAGATCCAGACGCTAACTCATTCTATTCAATCATCATTAAGATTAAATGGATTAATTAAATAAACTGGGTCACAAATTTTTTTTTTTAAAAATGTTGAACACTTTATAAACAAGTGTACAAATTTCTACAACAAGTTATGTCTCATTTTATTCAAATTACAAGATCAAGTTAATATCTACACATGATCAAAAGTAAAAGTTTTGTACAAAATAAAGTCATAACAAACTATTGTTTATCAACTACATGTCATGTGTTGAACAACAGCTCTACTTCTAAGCCAGGATCACCACTCTAATCTCGATCTATCATGCTCTTCTCGACCCTGATCCTGTCCCACCTGTTATCATGCACATGTACAAACACAACAACAGCCGGATAACTTCGGTGAGAAACATATTTCCCAGTATAAACAATGTATACATGCATTTGATATAAACATATACAAAAGCATATAACATTTATCAACCAACATGTATCATACTATAAGAAACATAAATCAATACAATGCTGTAAATCAAACTCTTGAACTCTTACTCTTTGACTAGACTTTTATCTAGGGATCCCGGTTGAATAAGAACGTAACAAGTCTCCCACCTACTATCCCCTTCTAGATGGTGGTATGTCCTTATTCCCAGACTTTGGTACCCTATAACGAATCTCTACAATAGGAGTCGATCTTCTCCTAAGCACATCGATATAAGCCAAATGTCCAGTGACTTGGCACCTCTGCCAAAGACTCATAACACATGCTTCGCTATAACTCAATAGACTAAGCATATCAATCTCAAAAATTGCAATTACATCAAAGCAATGACAATACAGTATGTGGTTTTGGGAACTCAAACTATCTCTTACTCGAGTTATCTCTCCCAGTTTAACATTGATTTATACCTTTCTTTTCGTAGTTCTTAGTTGAATCAACTCTCAATCTGGCTTTGATCATTCTTCAAAGCCTTCAATACCAAATCGGGAATGACATATTTGAGAAGTACAATATCAACATACATCTCAAAGCAAGGCATGATTTGATCAATCTCAATCTAATTCTGTTTCGACGGCATAACATCGCAATCTCGATATATCTGGCAACTCAGATATCAACAGATACAAATCACAACTCAGAACCAATAACAATTACAGCCCACAATTACCAAATCTGTACAATCTCATTCAACATAGGATGAAAATTGATAACAATTGCATAAAATGTCCCTTCTTCGATCTTGTTTCGATTATAGGCTTAACATAATCTCAAGAACACATAATATAAATCAAATTATGATTTTTTCAATACCAAATTTTCAAACCATACAGGAAAGTAATAAAACATACATCCCTTTTGAAGCTCTTAACGAGAGAAGCACAGAACTAAACTCGGATTAAAAATCAGACGGCCGGATCTTGCACAATCAAATTTTTTTAATATATAAAGAAACTTGAGGATTCTTTCATGGAGGTCTCTCGGTTCTTTCCTCTGCAAATTATGAAGGAGAATGAAGGTTTATACATGTCCCCATGCATGGCAAGACAAGTGGCAACTTTTTATAGACCACTGCTCGAGCATATGCGCGAGACCTACTGTCTCGGCACATGACAAATCCATTTGCTCGCGCATATGCATGACTCCTCTCCGCGCATATGCACGAGACTCTCTGTCTCGGCATTAGGCTGTTACACATGCTCGCGCATATGCGCGCCTAGTCTCGCGCATATGCGCGAGGTCTTCTGCCTCGGCATGTGCTTCTCGCGCATATGCGCGAGGTTTGCTGGATTCCACTAACATAATATCACATGTTCTCCCAAATCTTTCTCGAAGTTGTCCTTTCATAATCACATCAATTCATAAATCAATAATCTCGGATTAAAAGGATAAAATCTTGGGCATTACATGAACCTCTCATACACTGCCTCTTGTCTAGTCCTAGCCCCCGTATCAACTGCAGCCTGGTTCCCCGCAAATTGTGCGAAAAATTGAGTCATGCCTGCAAGCATATGTGCTTGCATATCTGGCGGTGGAGGAGGAGGAGCGTCTAGGAGGCATACTGTTCCAACAATTTACCCAACACGTAAACCCAATATGCATGAACATAATATCAATAGCATAAGATGCACGTAAATTGAACTTAAAACATGGACATGCTGAAATCATGACTTAATACATAACATAATTCATAACTTTAAAACTTACAGACTTGAGGTGTGGCTTCGTGAGCTTCTCGCGACTGGCAGTAGGCGTAACACTTTACAAGAACACCGCTCTGATACCATTATGTCACGCACCGAGCCCGGGCTCGCGCCTGCGTGACTGCACAATGGGTCCCTATAGCAACTACTTCGTATTCGTCCTCTTTTTTACGAAAATGATTACCCAAGTTGCTATAGAAGTCCATTATAAGCCATTATAAACTCATTTTTAATCTTTCATTTTTAAGATGTGGGACAAGGGTATTACAATAACTTGAATAACTTAGACGTAGGTATTCTTTCTCACCACGAAATTAAATAGATAGCTTATGACATTCTAGATCACTCGGGACTTGACGTCGTTAAATCCTCGTATTAACCCATGACATCGAACCACGAACAATCTCTAAAATGATGTGTGAACATTTCCCAAAAATAAAAGACATAAACTCAATATTGAACTTGAAAGGAAAAGAAACCAAACATTTTTTTTCCAGATGGGGCCGCGCTCGGGCGGTAAAACTTTACCGCTCGAGCGCCAAGGTCCGCGCTCGGGCGGTAACAAATTACCGCTCGACGGCCGAGTTTCTGGAAATTTTTCCTCGACAGTGAAGGTGGCGCTAGGGCGGTAAAACGTTACCGCTCAGGCGCCGAGTCTTCTGGACTCCGCGACTTAGAACATTATTCTCTCCAAATTCGATTACACAGACAGTGAACAACGCCTCGAGACCCATCCTAAGACACTATGGCACTGACTTGTCTCCAAAAAATGCCCCAAACATTCCCGAAGAAACGACGCACCACACGCAATGCAATAAAACCCATAAACTCAAATTTTGACACCAATTGTTTCCTACGATTTCTAATGCAACCAACGACTATCGACACGAAACAAAGCATCAAAACTCATCCCAAGCTCATACTCCATATACCTAAACACAGCAGCGATCACCCGACGGTTCCCAACGAAGCCTGCAACAAATAAACTTCAAGAACACATTGATGGCATAATTTTCAGAAAACGCAGTTTGAGCAGTCCCACGAAAACGATCATAACTCACTCATTTCTTATCCAAATATTTCGAATTTACTGTCAAATCGAAGGTATCGAAATGTTTTATATGTTGAAAGTTTTCCCAAAAAGTCGACCGAAATGTCGCAGTATTTAAAATGACAGCAAACTTCGAGTTTTCAGATCTAAAATCGTTTCAAAACCGATCCAACAAAATTTTGCTCAAACTTTTGCATAACATTCACATGTTTTCATACAATAAACATCAAAATATTTACTATGACAAGATCGATGCAGAAACGAAAGAATATACCTTCCTTTGAATCTTTAACGTTACCGTAACGACGACTCCGACGCGGGAAGGAAGCGAGGGTTGATCCGGGACGATCGTGCAACGATTTTTCTTGAAATAAAACTCACGAAAATTTGCTAGAATGCTGAAGGGGATGGGGCGGCTGCTCTATGGTGGAAGAACCCTAGGTTTTCTCTTCTCCAAAAATAAAACAAACTAATGGCATAGGTGTGTGTGTAGGCGTGTATTAGTGTATGTAAAAGTGTGTGTGTGCATGTGTTTAGTTAAATTAGGGGAGTAAATATTGCTTAATAATAATTAACAACTAATTAAAATACTAACATTCCTCTAAATTTTAATAAAATCTCTAGATTTAAAATAAAATGTAGAAGTGACAAACCTTTAAATTTTAAAGTCATAAAAATTCACTTAATAATTAAATTAGGCTTTTAAAATGCTAAAAATTAATTAAACCTTTTAAAATGCCCCAAATCCAACTTAAAATAAAATACCACGTTTTTAAAATTGTCAAAATCGTCGCCGGTCTCTTTTTCTCGATCCCGTATTGAATAATCGCCTGAAACATGAAATTCGAGAAAATATTTTAACGTGCATCGCATAAGCGTAAATAATTTAAAATAATGCAATTTAATAAATCATGCATCACTAAAAAAAATCATTTTAAATTTAAGTAAATGATTTAACAATTTAAATAAATGCATGTGTTTTACGTGTACTGATTTTGGGCTCTACAAAAAGGTACCAGAAAGCGTTTGTTAATGAGTAAAACAAGAGCAAATGAACCAATTTAGACTAAAAAATCAAGTTCAGATACATATATGTTAGGATTGGTTAAGATGGGTAAGGTGTTTAGAAGGGGGTTGAATAAACGCCATGGTTTTCTTTTAAAATTTATTCTATGAAATCTGAATTAGTTCTTTTAGGAACTGATCCGAGAATCTTGTATGTCGATATAAATCAGTCAACTTAAACAAGTGCGGAATGGGACTGAAATATAGATTGAATACTTAAAATAAACTAAATTGACAACTGAAATGAACAAGAGAATTTTTCTGGATGTTCGGAGACTTCAAATGCTCCTACGTCACCCCCTATATCACGAGGATATGATTTCACTAATAGACTTTGATACCCACTTCAATTGGTCTTACACACTGCCAAACTGAAACTCTTAGTTTAACACTTCTTAAACAGTTGTAGAACTAAAAAATGCCACAGATAAATACAATGATTGTAGAGCTCAAATATGCAATCTCTGATCTTGAGAATATGCTCGTGAGGTGTATCACATTTGATTGGTTTGATTGCTTCGTATTTTCGTTTGTTCTAAGTCACCAACCATTCAGACTGTCTGCTGATCTTTTAACTGATGCTGAGACCAACTGATTAGAAGTCAATTGATCAGCCGATCAGTTCAGCTTGACATTTAAGTCATTAACAGTTGTAACCGATCTCTTGTCAGTTACGAAAACTTCAATTGAGAAAGTTTTTCAGTTCAGCTCAAAACGAAGTCTTCAATTGCATCTGTTCAATCAGTTGGATTCTTCAGTTCCTTTAAGATTAATATGTCAAACTCTGAAACCTATAATATTCCAACAATTTCTCTATTTTCGGTGTTTGACAAAGCTCAGATTTCTTGAACTGATAATAAAGAATTGAATGAAACTGATGGTAGATAAAATAATGTACAAATTCGTACATATTCACCAATAACAATTTTTATTGATTTGAAAGAGGTAAGTACATATTTGTACTAACATTTCAAATAAAAATTAAGCCTCCGGACTAATCAACTGTTTAAAGACATTTAGAAATTATTTTTTCGACTTCTTCTCAACTCGTTTTTTATCAGTTGGATTGTCTTGTTCAGTTCTCTTTTTGCTGCTTGCTCCTACTGCATCAGTCTTCGGTTCTTCCTCATTTTTGTCAACACACGCCACTCTTGGGAAGAGGAGGAATGCTGAAATCACTTGAGCAGACACTTCAACCAGCTGTTTTTGCATTGTATCAATCTTCGTAGATAGACTAATATGAAAAAATTCAATCCGATTACTGAGTTGGTCTTGTGACGAGAACATAATAGGGATTGTAACTAATTCTATTTTAATATTTTCAACTTTGTCAAAAAGAGCAACCCTATCCTTGGTCAGTTTCTTTAAGTCCTTCATTGTATGTTCTTTTAAGAAGTTCAGACTTAAAGAATGCAGCAGCTGAGTAGATTTTATTTAACTGATGCTTGAGCCAAGATTGTGCAGCTCTAAAACTATTGTCTCCAGCATTATATCAGCGTCTAGTGAGATATCAGGAGAGAGTTTGCAGTAGGAACTTTTTCTTCCCCTTTCCCTTTTGAGAATATTCCACAACCGCAAGCTGTTTTGGAGCAGTATCTTGGTAAATATCAGCTGCAAATTCTTCTACTGTTGTTTCTTGAGCTGACTGATTGGGAGGGTGATCCTGATGATTAGTTGAAGAGCTAGATGCCTTGGCAGTCTTCTGAGAAGCAAATAACTATATGGTGGCTTCTGTCATAAAGAAAGCATCAGGAAACAACTGATTGATAGATGGCAAAGGAGTTGCAGTTGTTGGTTCCTAGATTGAGAGAGAGATTATCTGTTAAGTTAGTAACTGAACATCTTTAGTTCGTGCTTCTGCCTCTGTTGTTGATAACATAACTTGAACTTCAATAGGTTCAACAATGTCATCAAGTCATCTTTGAACTCCATTTGAATATCCTCTGTAACTCATTTGAGCATAACATGTACATTTGCCAGTGTCAAAACTTCTTCAGAAAATACAGATGATTGTACTGCTAATTGTAGAGACTGGTTAAGTTAATCAATGCAGTAGATGAGGATGGTTGTTCATTTGTGGAGAATGGAGGAGGGAATTTTGTAACTGGTTCAACTAGTTGAACCATAACTGATTCTTCTTCAGCTGGAGCCATCGGCTGCTCCTCTGCTGTTTCAGTTTGAAAGTCCTCCTCAACTGGTTGTGAACCACTGGCCCTTACTGGAACATGAAATTGTTGTCCCATCTCTCGATTCATCATTCTCATCTGAATGGAGATGAGATCAGAGTCTTGTTGTTGAAAAACTACTCTCTCTTCATAAGCAGTAGAACCAACTGGATCATAGTTGGATTTCAGTTCAGCTGTCACCACAGTCAACCTTTTGATTCTCATTAGATCGAAGATGTATGATCTTCTCTCCATGTCCTGGGCGACTGTAGTGGCTTTGACAGCCTTCATGACAGCTGATTCTAAGGAGATGAATTTCTTCAAAACCTTCTTCTTCCTCAATTTCTTGGCAAGGGTGATTGTTCGAAAGTTCACCCATTCATTGAAGAGTTCCAGGTTCAGTTCAACATGCTCATTTATATTTTGCATGATAAGATATATTTGCATCTGAATGGTATTGCTTGGTCTCTGTTCCTCAATTATCTGTGCCTTGCCCTTTCGATCAGTCAAGGCATGAGGCAAGTTTAGTGCCGAATCAATTGTGTTCACAACTTCTATGATAATTACGCCTTTTAAGCATGCTGGAAGTAGAGTTGTGGGACGAGCAACTGTTGTGAGAGGAGCTGAGACTGCTGTCAGTTTCAGCATTTCTCCAAAATCTGTTATGAGAGTGGAGGGATGATCAGCTGCATTCTTCTGCTCTGGTGGGGTAGCTGGTTGAACCGACTTAATAGGAACAACTAGAAGCGATTGTTGAGCTCGGAAGGCAATAATTTGAGCTCAGGAAGAGCTCGGGAGTAGCAGTTGGTTTGTTCTTCTGCGACCTCGATTTCTTCTTCAAAATAGGAGAAGGGGTCTTTTCCTAATCACTGCAAGAAACTGATTTTGCAGCCCAGTCTTCTTCAGTTGCACTTTGGAGGTTGCGAAAATCTTAAATTTGATGAGTGAAGAGGAGGGTACTGGAAGTATCCTGAGTCTTCAACGAGCCTATTCAGCTTAAGTGTGAAGCCTTTGGACTGTTTCGAATTCTGAATCAAGTTCTTCAAGATTGAAAAGAGGATTGATGACCAGTTCATCTTTATCCCCTTGACAATAGTAGTCCTAGCTTGAAATTTTTTGAGAGCGAGGGCAGCAAAGGATCCTGGCTTTACTAGAAGACCCTTGGCAACGATATCATCCAGTTGCTGGTCTTCTGGCTTTAGTTCTTTCTTGGGGTCAGACACTTTGATATTTTACCCAGTCGCAGATAGAGTGGTCTGCATTTCCTCAATTGCAGCAGCAGAGACCTCTGAGAAGTTTGAGAGACCTTCAGTTGGGAGCTGAAACAATTTTCTAAAGAAATCTTCATCCACGATCAGAACGTGGTCATTCACCTTCATTTGAATCCTCCCATCGTCAGTAATTGAGCTCGATTCATAGATGGAGATGATTTATGAATAGTAAATGTCTTGTGTTTCTGACCCTATAAAAGTACGAAGCCAAGATGCTTCGATCTTCTCAAACATGTTGCAGAATGATTCTTCAGAGTGTGCAAAGATCGATTCAAAATCGACTGCAACAACATTGGAGAGATAAGCAGGTGTTTGGGATGCCATTTGATTAATTTTGCAAAAAACGATAAGAACACAAGTGATTTGCTCTGAAAATAAGAAAGTTTGAACTTTGGAAATGGTGAGACATTTTCGGAGAGGCAGTTTCTATGTATATCTGTGACCGTTCAAATTGTGGACACGCGTCAGTCATTGAAAGGTTTTGATCAAATAAGTAGGATTTTTTTTATTCCATTGGACATTTAAATTTAATAACTGGTTTAAACAGTTAGATAAAAAAACTGAGAAACGTTTGAAATTTTAAATTTAAATGGGTAAATTGTACTTGGTCACGTTTTTAATCAAGTAACTTAACACGAATTAAAGTTAGTTAACATATGGAATAACATCAGTTTATTCAGATACCAACTCATCAGTTCGAAACTGATTCAATTTAGTTTATGAACAATCGACTATTATCTTATTAGTTGACCCACTTAAATTCAATATTCCCCTAAAATTAAGCATATTGCAAAGTCAAGTAAACTTAACCTTGGAGAATGAGCAGTCGACGGATGACACAGGCCTCTTCACATTATCCTGTCAATCCAACAGTCATCACAATGATTGCGACTTTTCATATGGTCTGAGTCTATAAATGAAATCAAACAAGTTATAGATTGTTGTTACATCATGTTCTCGCACCCAAGACGTAGCAGAAGTTTAAATTTTTTGTTCTTGGGCGTCGTGTGTTTAGAAACATGCAATGGGTGTTTTGAATTATACCTTTGCGTTCTAAACGCTTGGACTCCAAACTATTCCGATTTTTACGCGGAGATAATCCTTCTTGTAAATTACTACGAATGGCTCTCCTCTTTGATCATCTAATCAGGTCCACGATCGAAGGCTTTGTTCCTCGCTTGGATTGCTCTAGAAATCGCAAGCTATTTGAGCGTTGAGATTGCGTAATCCGAATTTCCAAAATCCGGTGACAGTGTAGCGTCGACGACATTGTGGTGGAAAAAAACATTTGGTCCAAATTTTCCCAAATATTTTGAAATTGGCCGAGAAATTTCACCATGGGAAAGTTAATTGATTCATAGTCAATCATTATTCAAGCTAATTAAATCATTAATCAATTATAAATTACAAAACTTAATTTGCTCGCAACTCAATATGGCCGTGAATTTTTCCATCAAAGAAGTAAGATTCTTTTGAATTTTGTGTGCAATAATTTATGGTGGTCAATTACGAGTCCTAGTGGTGTATGTATAGAGGTTTACTCCTAATCCCGTTAGAAGTCTCTCTCCTATAAGGACTCTAATAATTTCATTATATTTAAAATCTCATATAAATAATATATAATGTATTTATTAACTTTTAATAGTACATGATATAATAATATCATATACACACATTTTATATCACCATATAAAATATATACATGTATATGTTCATTAAATTAAATAACTGTTATTTGATTAATAAACTAACTCTTTGGTTAATTTAATTCTAGATTCCTCTAGAATATTCATGGGAATTTGTACATGTTAGTAGTCACCACTACTAGTACCAACGTTTAACTAGTAAATTTCAAATTCACTAAATAAATAATTCCAGACTCATTATAACCACAATAGACGATCCGAGAACGCCGTTGTATCAAGGATACAAGTCTTGTTCATATAATGAAAATCGAAAATTTCGACTATCAAAATTTTCACTTACTATATTTGGCAGCTGCCAGTTTTAGTGAACTCCTTCACAGAACAGGCAGTTCCATTCTCCTTCTTATTTAGAAATAATGATAACTTTCATTTCTTCCATCATATGGAATCATCTCAAAAACTCGTTTATAAGCTTTCTGTTTGATCTTCATCAAACTATAGTCGCCAAATTCTAACTTTGTTGAAATTTGACTATCTCAACGGGAACACATAATCCGATACTTGTGTGACCCTCAATGGTTCAGAGATACAACTAGCTGTGGGTTTACATTTTAATGTGATTCAGAATAACATTTATTCTTATTCAGGTTTACCCTAGTTAACCTCATTCTTTACATCAACTTCTTGATCAAGAATGTAAGAACTCATTTCTGATTGCACCCATCAGATCATGGTAAGATCATCTAGTAGCATTACCCCATGATCCCCTAAGTATCATTGATAGTGCCTGCAAGAATCTTTAGTCATGGTTACCGTACAGTACGATCCCTTCAACATATATATCCCGATCGAATCTACAACCATTGGTATAAAGAGAGTTGCATATGTATTCGATAACGATGCTATTTATCTTTGAGTCCTAATAGTGGCATGGTATGTGCAACTAGGAAAACACATTTTCCTAAAACACATTTCTTGCTCTGGTCAGAAACTCCTTGCACTACTAACTCATCAGATCACATAGGATATCTTCACCTGTTGGCGAACAGTGAATCCCCGACTACAATGCATTTCCTCCTACGTATTTCAAAACTACACCCAACCTCGCCACATGTTGAGCCTCGATGGAGTCGGTAAACGGATCAAAGTGCATGCTAGTACGTATAGTCCCTACATTGTCTCGGGTCGAAGGACTAATGGTGTACAACTATAACTGTGGACTATTCCACTCGATAAGTGATAACCACTTGGACAGTCCGCGGGAGGGTTGTTCAGTGCATCATCACATGATCACCTATCTATGTGAATGGACATCTCCAAGCCTTTGCCAACGAAACATGGCGTTTACACCACATATGTGAAAGGGGATTGGTTATGGTGCCGGAAGTGCAACGGAAATTTCGAAAATCATATTTTCTTAGCAAGAAAACCGAGCACCCCATAGATGTTGTGTAGCAAATAACAAAAACACAAAAATATGTCATACATAGTGTGTTTAGAATTTCTTACTTATCAATCACAAGGATTGATGTTTTGGCTCCAACTAAGTTGTAAACAACTTAGCTCTTGAAAGGTAGACAAATTTACAAGCCTTCCTTGAGCACTCATTGCTTAAAATTAAGCCCACCACCAACCATGAATTTCCTCTTTAATTTTGCACTAGAAAAGTTAGATGATTTTTCTTTGAGAAGTGAATAATTTCCTCAACAATTGAAGAAGCAAAAATTGGAGAGAAAAATGAGTGAAGATTCGGCCAAAGCTAGGAGTGAAGGGGAGAGAAAAATTTTCTTGGTGCTTGAAAAAGGTAAAAAATGCATGTGCATGTAATGCCTAGTTTATTGAAAAAGTTGCCTCCAACCCTTCATCTCCCAAGCATGCAATTTATTTGGGGTTGTAACAATTACAAACCACATGGACTTTTATTTAAATGTCTCAAACATATTTGAGACCATATAAACTTTACTTGATTTTACTCAAGTCCACTAGTTGAATAATTATTTTCTATTGGGCTCTACAAGACCCAATATTATTTAATTAATTCAACACTTGAATTAATTTAATTATTTGTACTCTACTAGGTCCACTAGTGTTTAATTAATTCAGCACTTAATTAATTTAATTTAGTCCATAACAATGTTTATGAAAATCACAATTTTCAAATACATAATTTATTTTGCCAACTTTTTAATTTAGGAACACTTCCATAAATTAAAAGATACATTCCCCATATAGAAGTCAAACTTTTAATTTTTTTTGCGCTTATAAATTCCTTTATAAGTCATTCAACACATTGAACTATTTTACTTCTCAACGGGATCTAGAAAGCTAGAACTTGTGTGGCCTTCAATGGTTCATTGATACGACTAGCAGTGGGTTCACATCTAAATGTGATTCAGGACTAAACATGTCCTTATATGAGCATACCTCAGTTGCTCCATTCTTAATTATCAACTCATTGATAATAAAAACGTCAGAACTCAAGTCTTATAGTACCCAACCAATCATGTTAAACGCCTAGCAGAATCGCTTATATGATTCCCTAGGTATCAAATGATAGTTCCAACAAGAACCAATCCATTATGGTTAGCGTACAGTACGGTCCCTTCATCCCATATATCCCGACTAATTCGACAACTATTGGTATATTGAGAGCTATCAAAGAATCGATATTATGTGTCATGACGTAGTTGCATCTATGGTGTAATCTAAGAAATCCATTTCTTAATTACCACCAACACTCTGATCAGAGATTTCAAACTACATATACATGAGATCACATAGGATATCCATACCCGAAGATAAGCGATGAATCCCCGACTACAATGCATAGACTCCTATATGTTTCGACAGAACACCCAACCTTACCACCTGATGACCCCATATGAGTCGGTAAACAAGTCAAAATGCAATGCTAGCATATATAGTCACAATGTTGTCCCAGATCATAAGGACTAATGGTGTACAACCATAAACTAGGACATTTCCACTCGATAAGTGAGAACCACTTGGAAAGTCCTTTATGGAGGGTTGTTCAGTGAAATCAATAAGGAGCACCTATCTGCATGCTCGGACATCACAATGTCCCATACCAATGAAACATGGTACTCACATCGCAGATACTAGTATCAAACTCGAGCGGCCTTTATCCTTCTTAGCGGCGGCTAAATCGACTAGGAACTGTTTAGAATATACAGTATTGCAAATATGAGTTTCATGATACTCATCATATGAGCATCTCATATTCTTTCTACTATTTGTATATTCAAGGACTTTATCTATGCAACTAGCATGGGTATACAGATAAAGATGTGCCAAAACAATAATTTCAAATATAATTAAAATAAGGATTGTTTATACATAGAGTTTCAACATGAATTGGCTCGACGGGCATCTACTCTTACAAGATGCTAGTCTCAAGCTCGAGCAACATTTATCCTTGTTTTAGGCGGTTGATTTGACTAGGATCCTGTTTAGTATATACGATACACTTTCTAATGAGTTTCATGATCTTACGTTTCGACGCAGACCTTATGGTACCTATTGTATATTCAAGAACTTTATCTATGCAGCTTACATTGGTATACAAATAAAATATAATGTCATGATCGAATAAAATCGTAAAATATTATTAAAATAAAGATTGTTTTATATTAGAGTCAATAAAGCCCTAGCCACAAGTTGGCTTTCCGGGCATCTACTCTAACATAGATGAAATCACTTGAAGCCATTTAACGATGCATAAGATTATAGCAAAGTAAGAAAAATGGATCAATCTAGCAGTTCTTCGGAGCATGATCTTGCATATGAAATCCAAGGTCAATAGTGGCCAATCGCAAATAGACGTATGAAGATAGTGTCTTGGAGAAGACGTTGTCGACCTGGTCCAAGCTCCAAGAACTTCAATTCTACAATTAGATAGGTCTCCTTTCTGGAGGACCTGCACGGGGAGAGAAAATACATTCCTTGTGGCACGGGAGAGAAAATACCAACGGCGTCTAACCGTCCCCCATATTGCAGACATCTTCAGAAATGAAGGTGTCTATCTTCTCATGCTCTACAAGGATGAGAAAGTCCTGAGAAAAATTGCCTACTCAGATGACTTTGCGATGAGCTGCACAGGTGGGATGGGCACCCGGATGGTGGTTTGTAGGGCCACTGTAGATATAGAAATAGATAGTGTAAAAGTCCGTTTTCAGATTTTTCATTCTTAGTAGGGCTAAGCTGCGGAATCACCCCTTTCACCAACTACGATGGTGCAAAGAGATTATTCAAGCACATTAATAAGCATTCTTGTAGTTTTTTTTCTTCAATAATATAGAACACTAGAGTTGATTCTCATCAGTTGTACTACTCAAAGAGTCCTAACTTAATGAACAAAAGATTATTTTATTTGTTATTTGTTTCGTGTTTAAGTTTTCTGTTATTTATCCAACGATTAATTCTGGAAATCATTATTATACTAATATGAAAAAGAAATCAAGATAGATTAATTAATCCAAGAATATTTTTGAAATAAGAAAACTTAGCGTCCGGTAGAGGTTTGGTGAATATATATGCTGCTTGTTATTCAGTTGAGATATACTCCAATCAGATGTCCTACTGGAGAGCATGGTTTCTGATGAAATGATACCTGACATCAATGTTCTTGGTTCTGGAATGAAGAATTGTATTGTATGTAATCGCAATGGAGCTAGTATTGTCACAGAAGATTAGTGACTCTTCAGCCACTACTCCATAATCTTTCAGTTGTTGCTGAATCCAGAGAATTTGAGCACAACAACTTCTAGCAGCTAAGTTTTACTTAACCATGATATCAGACTGTATCCTAGAAAAACTGACATGATGACAGGATCGATTAGGGGGATCATCGTTGAGCTACAATATCTCGGTTCTAGAAATATTGAATACAGATGAATTAAATCGAGTTTGGTGTTCAAACCAAACGAAAAATACTCGAAATAATCCTTCGTAGAAACTGATTAAATATTTTGTAAAGCATTTAAAATATATGCAAGTTGAATGAGTAAAAAATATTTTTATTGAAGCATTTTATCAAACACTTGATATGCAATATTTTGATATTTGAAGAACACATAAAATGCTTCAACAATGCATCTTTAAAACTATGAAAATGAAAAGTAAATGCAATAAACAAATAGACACAAATTGTTTATGGATGTTCGAAGACTTCAAATGATCCTACGTCACCCCTTCTTCCCCTTAGAAAGGATTCACTAGAAGACTTTGATTTATACAACTACTTGTACAAACCCACTCCGGAAAGGAAGCACCCAACTAGAACTCCTAGCACTCAAAATTGTAGGCAGCACCTCACAATCATCATATTGTTTAATATCTCTTACGCAAAGACTACAAACACAATATTTTACGTCTTCGTGTGAAGACTCACTCAACTAATATTTGAAGTTCAACTCTCTTGTATATGTGTGAGTGATTGTGTGTAAGTAATTTATCCTTTACAATGTACATATCAAATGTATCATCACACAATGGCTTGTGCTCTCAACTAGCTGATTTCTTCATGCTAACTGTCCATGCTTTGAATCTTTTTCAAAAGCTCTTGTTTGATCTTCTAGATGTTGTATTTATATGCCCCAACAATGATATATACGTTAGATACAAGAATATGACCGTTTGGAATTTTTTTGTATTGTTTCAGAGATTGCAATGGTCAAATTCGCCTTGATGGACTTTTTTCCGACTAGTCAACTCTGGTCAATTCAACTGGTCGTTCAGTTCAGTTCAGTTAGTCAGCTGCTGGTTCGATTCAGTTCAGCTGGTTCAAGTCTGGTTCAGTTCAGCTGGTTTGGTTCAGTTTCAGCTAGTCTTGTTCAGTTCGGTTCGGTTCAGTTCAGCTCAGTTCAGTTGGTCAGCTGCTGGTTCAGTTCAGTTGGTCAGCTGGTCAGTAGCTGGTTCAGTTCAGTTCAGCTGGTGTGCTGAATTCATCCTAGCTGATTTCAGTTTGTGCAGAACCAGTAGCTTCATAGTCATTTATCAGTATCTTAAGCTTCGATTCAGACTTTAAATTCTGAAGATGATTTGTAGATCATCGTCTTATCTTTCCAAATCATACTGAATTGCTTCATTCCAATAACCGAGCTGAGAGATATGATGAATGAACCGTAACTGCTCATTCCTAACTGATTGTTGTTTTCGTGCAATCAGTTCGGTAATTGAGTTATCAGTTAGACCTTGATAACATCCGAATTTACCCAACTGACATGCAATACGTCTTGTTCCACATTTAGTTTTCTAATCAGACAAGTTGGCGGATTGTCATTTGAATCATCCAGTTGAGGGATATCATCAAAATAACGAAGCTTGCCAGAAATTCAGTTTGTGCAGAATTCAGTTTCAGCTTGCTTCTTGTTTTAATAACTTCACACTTGACTAAATATGTTAGAAACACAACAACAAGTTTTGTTAAAATCAAAATAAAGATTGCAAACATGAAATGTTTCAACAATCTCCCCATTTTTGATGATCACAAAACTTGGATAAACAATCGATTTAACTAAAATATTTCTCCCCCTTTTTGTGTGAATCAAAAAATCATATTTTCTAAATATTTTAAGCACAAAATTTTCTCCCCCTA
Organism: Primulina tabacum; assembly: GCF_025594145.1. Taxonomy (NCBI): domain Eukaryota; kingdom Viridiplantae; phylum Streptophyta; class Magnoliopsida; order Lamiales; family Gesneriaceae; genus Primulina; species Primulina tabacum. Next base: position 7,672,302 of record NC_134558.1, read on the forward strand.
AATATTTAAAAATAATCTCTTTATTAAAATTAAAATGAGTTCTCCCCCTATATTTTTTAAAGTTTGAAATTTATAAAACTAGAGGAGTGACTAATCAATTTTCTTCATGGCTCATTTTCTGCTAGAGCACATATGCTCTGCTTTCAAAGAATAAATTGCTTTTTCTCGGCCATAAATAGGCGGAAAATTTTATACCTCTCTAAACCTCTATGAGTCTAGTTAGAAATGCAAAAAGCGGTTCGTCATTTAGACACTCAAGCAAGGAGATATGTCATTTTTCTTACGATCGCTGCAAGCTGCACGAAAATTTAGTTTTGCATATATGTGTTTAAAAAATCTGAAATTCTCGAATTTTAAACATAAAAATCAGTTTCAATGTTCTTTCAAGAACAACCCGCTCTGATACCAATTGACAGGATCGATTAGGGGGATCATCGTTGAGCTACAATAGCTCGATTCTTGAATATTGAACACCGATGAATTAAATCGAGTTTGGTGTTCAAACCAAGCGGAAAATACTCGAAATAATCCTTCTTAGAAACCGATTAAATATTTTGTAAATCATTTAAAATATATGCAAGTTGAATGAGTAAAAAATATTTTGGTTGAAGCATTTTATCAAAAACTTGATATGCAATATTTTTGTAAGGGGCCTAAAATCCTTACTTGGAAATTTGCGGAAAATTTAAAATTTTTCTTTTTTAAATAATTAAAATTGCCTCCTTCATAAATGAACTTATAAATAAAGTTTGATGTTCAATGTGGCAGCGAAAAAATTAACATTTTTGAAATAACAGTAAAAAGTTTTTCCAACAATAATTAAAACATTTGAGCCATCAATTAAAAATAAATGCTGAACTCAGGTCCTCGGGTCCTACTACTGCCGACTCGAGCCTGCTCACTGGTCCCCGCCCTCGGCCCCGGCATCATCAGAACCTACAATAATCAAGTCTAGTGAGTCTAAAGACTCAACATGCATATATCGTAAATAACGAGTAAATACTATAGTAAAATTTCATGGAATAAAAATGTCGTCTCATGAGGCATATCGTAAAAGTGTCGTGTCATGATTAATTGTAATACGTGCATAACTGAACTGAAAATATCATGGTACAAATGTTTGCTCCTTGGAGCCCTGTACTGAAAATAGCCTGTAATAATTTTCCTGGTGAGATTATGGTATACGCAAGTGGCCCCTGCACTGAAACTGACCGGTAACTGGCGACCGGATAATAAAATGCTCCCATGACGGGTAACTGGCGACCGGATAAAATAGTAAACGTCTGATCAGACTGTAGCCACAGTATACTGGGTGAAACAAACTCAACTGACCGGTAACTGGCGACCAGATTTAGCAATAATCACATGATAGTGTAATGGCCACAAGCAATATCGCATAATCTCAAAAATGAACATTTTTAAATATTTATGCACGTAATATAATTAAATGGCACAATTAAATATCATGTAATAATTTACTGCTTGGATTGGATCGCTCCCAGGCTCGCTGCAACCTAAATATGTCATGAAAAATATGCAATAGATTTATGGGACCAAACTATGCATTAACATTCTAAAATGTGACAATTACGCCTACCGACTTCGTATTTAATCATGACTCCGAACCAACCCGAACCAACACTGAACCGTCATGTAGTCATGATTAAAATACGCCTAAAAATGATAAAATAATGCTCCTAAAATGGTGAGGGCCGAAATCTAGGTGAATGGAGGCCAAAACAAGAAACGCTCTTTCGAGAGTCAATTTGGCACATCGCACCGTAAATTCTCGTACGACCTCAAAAATGAACCGAATGACAAACGGTCAAAAACATGAACTTCCTAACTCAATGAGACACTGTCCAGTCCAAGGCCATAGGCTAAAAGCCGACCTAGAACTCGAACGAGCCACTGAACCGTCACAGCAAGTTGCTGTCCAAAAATACAGAAGCTGTGCTTGGTTTGCTTGCGTCGTTTGTGAGGCTAATGGCCATTGGGGCTTGAACCACCGACCAGAACCTCTTACCAACGTCCCAAGGAATGATTCAAACCATGGCTAAGGGCTTTAAACCAGCCACAATTCGGAATATTCCAGCAACAATCGAAAAGATTTACCTGAGAGCACCTTTGCATGCGCGTGTGGTGTTTAGCTTTGCTTGCTGTCTCGTGTCGTTCCAGTGGCCATTTGATTGACCATGGCATGACCTAGACATCTAGGGGTATGGTATGAACCGTGGCTAAGGGCCATAGGCCAACCAAGATCCACACCAAACCACCCAAAACCGAAACTCATATGCTGTACCAAGGAAGGGCCGAAATGGGGAAAGGGGCTGTTCTTGCGTTTGATTTAAAAACCGATGCACCATGGACCGAGCCACCAAAAGGGCGACTTAGTCACGTCTTAGACATGCTAGGGAAGTGATCTAACCATGGCTATAGGCCCTTGGGGCAGCCAAGATCAGATCCTTTCCCCTCATGACAGCAAACTGAATTTTTCGAACACACTTGGGCAGAAATGGGGGTTGCTGTCAATTTTCGTTTCCAGCAGGTGAGGGGCTTGAATGAATGGACCATTATGATCCTAACATGTCCTAGTACATGTCTATATGCAGCATTGGGAGCCTTTAGTCGAACCATCCACCTGAAACCACAAAACAAGAGGAAGCCGTGAACTGCACAAGAAAACCGAAATCTGCATGTGATGTTTTCTGAAAATTCTTTGATGTATTTCGGTTCATACATGAAATGATGATCATAAAACATAAAAATAATGATAGTATGACTTGATTGAAGATTCAAGGAAGAATATATGCATGCCAGGTTTCGTTTGAAAGAAAAACGAAAAGAAGAGACGATCCGGCGCGGAGGAGTGGAGCGTTTTCTATTCTACCTTGCTTCTTACTCGATTTTCTCCTATCTTCCTAGCTATGGAACCCACGGTTTTTCTTCTCAATTTCACTCTGAATTTCGAGATTAGGGAGAGGAGAATGATGGTTGGAAAGGTGAGGGGGAAGATCCACTAATAAAGGGATTTAAAATGCAAGACAAAGTCTACCTCTCATTCAAATTTTAAATTTGTTTGAACAAGTCTTCTTGGAGTTGCATGGCCGATTTTCCATGAATAATTAGACTAGGATATTGCTTACTAATAATTTAATTAAGGTTAATTAATAATTAAAAAGATTATCATAAAAAAAATGACAAAGAATGGGTCCAAGATGATGAGTTGGCAAGGCAATACACAATCCACTAGGGCCGAAATTCTCACAAATAAATGGAGGGGAATTCTTTTCTAACTAGTAAATTTATAATCCTTAAAAGCCTCACTAATCCTTTAATTAATTTAGTGAACTAACCCCTTAATTAAGGAACTTAAATAAATTTATTTTCTACTCACCTCAAGTAATTAAATTAAATCCTCAAACCTCCTTTTTTACTTAAATGAACTTATTTGCTAGCTAAAATAAATTCTGGAAATGATTTCTAAATCTTAAATTTTATCTCTAAAATCCAACTCCAGTCCGGCCTCACTGAAATAACTGAAAGAATAAAATTAAAACTATTGAAATGAAATAATTAACTTTAAAGAAAGGCACTTTAAATACTCATGCAACAAAAATCATTTTAATTTAAATACTAGAATTATGCATGGTTTATACGTAGTCTAAGTTACGGGTTCTACAATCCTTCCCCCCTTAGAACAAATTTCGTCCTCGAAATTAAAACTCACCGAATAACTCGGGGTAACGATCTCTCATCTCCGATTTCAGACTCCCATGTAGCTTCCTCCTCTGAATGGTTGAGCCATTTGACTTTGACTCGCTTAACCAGCTTGTTCCGAAGCTTCTTCTCCTGCCTATCTAGGATCTGCACTGGCCTCTCCTCATAAGATAGGTTCGGAGTAAGCTGCAACGGCTCAAAGTTCAGGACATGCGAAGGGTTCGCCATGTACTTCCTCAGCATGGAGACGTGGAACACATTGTGTACTCCGGCCAAATTCGGCGAAAGAGTCACACGATAAGCTAGCGTCCCAACTCTGTCGAGGATCTCAAATGGTCCAATGAATCTCGGACTGAGCTTCCCTTTCTTGCCAAATCTCATGACACCCTTCATAGGTGCCACTTTCACAAAGACATGGTCGCCGACAGCAAACTCTAAATCTCTCCTCCGCTGATCGGCATAACTCTTCTGTCGAATCAGAGCAGTCCTCATTCTATCACGGATCCGGGCTACTACACCGACAGTCTGCTGAATAATATCTGGACCCAACTCTGCTCTCTCTCCTACTTCATCCCAATGAACATGAGATCTACACTTGCGGCCATATAGTGCTTCATACGGAGCCATACCAATGGAAGACTGGAAGCTGTTGTTGTAGGTGAAATCAACCAATGGCAAGTTCGACTCCCAACTCCCTGAGAAATCAATGACGCAAGCACGGAGAAGATCCTCTAAAATTTGAATGACTCGCTCTGACTGCCCATCTGTCTGCGTATGGAAAGCTGTGCTAAACAGCAACTTCGTACCCATACTCGAATGCAAACTCTTCCAAAATGAGGAAGTGAATCTAGGATCTCTGTCAGATACGATAGAAACTGGAATACCATGGAGTCGGACTATCTCTCGGATATACAGCTCTGCATACTGAACCATGGTGAAAGTTGTCTTAATAGGCAAGAAGTGCGCTGACTTGGTAAGACGATCTACAATCACCCAGATAGCATTCGATCCCCTGGCTGACCTCGGCAATCCGGTCACAAAGTCCATGGTAACATTCTCCCACTTCCACTCGGGAATAGGGAGAGGCTTGAGCAAACCTGCTGGTCTCTGATGCTCCGCTTTCACTAATTGGCAAGTCAGACACTTGGACACAAATCGCCTGATATCCTTCTTCATCCCTGGCCACCAATACAATAGCTGCAGATCCTTGTACATCTTCGTACTCCCTGGATGAATAGAGTACGGCGACGTATGGGCTTCTGATAAGATATCTGCTCGGATAGAATCACTGCCTGGGAACCCATATCCTGTCTCGGTATCTCACAATACCATCACTGACTGAATACAAGACACTGCCCTTGGCCTCATCCCTCTGCTTCCACTTTCCTAACTGCTCATCTGGTGACTGACCACTGCGAATACGGTCCAAAACAGAAGACTTGAATGGTCAAGGTAGATAGACGGGGAACTCTACCTTGAGGATAAGTCTCAAGATCAAACCTCTGCATCTCAATCTGAAGAGGTCTCGACACTGTCAAATGAGCCACCACTGCGACTTTTCTGCTCAATGCATCTGCAACTACATTAGCTTTACCCGGGTGGTAGCTAATGTCACAGTCATAATCCTTCACAAGCTCCAACCAACGCCTCTGACGCATGTTCAGCTCCTTCTGCGTAAAGAAATACTTGAGGCTCTTGTGGTCGGTAAAGATCTGGCACTTCTCTCCATACAGATAATGCCTCCAAATTTTCAAGGCAAAAACTACTGCGGCCAACTCTAGATCATGGGTAGGGTAGTTCTTCTCATGAGTCTTCAACTGTCTAGAAGCATAAGCTATCACCTTCCCATGCTGCATCAATACTGCGCCAAGACCGAGCTTCGAAGCATCGGTATACAGAATAAACTCACCGGACCCTGACGGAACGGCCAAAACTGGTGCTGAGATAAGAGCTTGCTTCAAAGTATCGAAGCTCTTCTGACACTCCTCGCTCCAAACAAATTTCACATTCTTCTTTGTCAGTGCTGTGAGTGGAACTGCAATCGAAGAGAATCCCTTAATGAACTTCCGATAATATCCTGCTAAGCCAAGAAAATTGCGGATCTCTGATGCATTTTGCGGCTCAACCCAATCTCTGACTGCTCCAACTTTCGCCGGGTCTACCTCAATATCACTGCTGGATACAATGTGGCCTAAGAACGCCACCTTCTCTAACCAGAATTCACATTTACTGAACTTTGCGAATAATTTGTGCTTTTGCAATGTCTGCAACACTGTGGCCAGATGCCTGCTGTGATCCTCCCGATTCTTGGAGTAGACAAGAATGTCATCTATGAACACTATCACAAACTGGTCGAGGTATGGCTGAAATACGCGATTCATGAGAGCCATGAAGATCGCTGGCGCATTCGTCAAACCGAACGGCATCACAAGAAACTCGTAGTGACCATAACGAGTCCTGAAAGCTGTCTTTGAAACATCAGCATCTCTCACCTTCAACTGGTGATAACCGGAACGCAGATCTATCTTAGAGAAAATCGAAGCTCCCTGCAACTGGTCAAACAGATCCTCAATCCTTGGAAGTGGGTATTTATTCTTCACTGTAACTCTGTTCAACTCCCGATAGTCAATACAAAGCCTCATCGTGCCATGTTTCTTCTTAACAAACAAGACTGGCGCGCCCCAAGGTGAGAAACTAGGGCGAATGAACTCCTTGTCAAGAAGTTCCTGAATCTGCTTCTTAAGCTCTGCCATCTCTGTCGGTGCAAGTCGGTACGGTGCTTTTGAAATCGGAGCCGTACCTGGCATAAGCTCTATGGAAAACTCCACCTCTCTCTCAGGTGGCATACCAGAGATGTCCTCAGGAAAAATGTCTAAGAAGTCTCTAACAATCGGAACATCTGAGGCTGACTGACTGGGTGCCTCGGGGACAGATACAAAGGTTGCTAGAAACGCCCGACACCCTCTATGCATGAGCTTCCTAGCCTGAACATATGGAATAATACGTGGTAGAGGAAAGTACCTGTCTGGCTAAAATAAGAACTGCGTCATTCCAGGCGGTCGGACTAGAACAGATCTCCGCTGGAAGTCAATCAAAACTCTGTTCCGCAGTAGCCAATCCATCCCTAGTATAATGTCAAACTCTGGCATCGGCAGTACGATCAGATCCGCATAAACAAGGTTGCCATGGAGCTCAAGATCTATGTCTTGGATCACAGTGGTGGCTGCCATCTCCTCGCCAGATGGCAGTACTACGGAATAGGCTATATCTAGCCCAATGGTCTTAACTTTAAGGAAATTAGCAAAGACCTCTGAAATGAATGAGTGAGTGGCCCCTGAATCTATCAAAGCCTTCGTAACGAAACCGGATATAAAAATTCTCCCTGAAAGATCGGAACTCTAAGTTGAACCCAATAGTTACAAAGGCTAAACTTATAGACATGCAAAGGTTGAAGTTCTTCTAACTTAAATTTCCAAAATATTACAAAGTAGAGCATGCAATCCTAACGCAATTCTATATTCAAAATATTAACCCAAAACATTAAGTTCCAAATGCAGACTCAAAGCTTAAGGTACCTGTCATTAGCATAGTATCGGGGTTCGTCTCCGTCGCATGGAGAGCAAACACTCTGCCCTGGGTAGGCAGGTTCCTTTGAGGGCACTACAGAAATAAGTGTTCTGGACTACCACACCTATAACACTTTCCTGAGCCGTACAAACATGCTCCAGGATGGCGACGTGAACACTTAGGACAGACTGGGCGCTCAGGAGCCCTCGGGGCTGGGCGTCCCCGCTGCTGCTGCTGGCCTCTGTTCCTAGGCGGTCCGTGAAAAGGCCTCTTGTTCTGCTGCTGATGCTGCTGAGGAGGAGGGCGGTGCGGTACCTGGGCTGGTTGCTTTCCCAAGCAATCTCTCTCGATATCACGCTGATCCTGCTCTGCGGCTAGGGCTTTGGAGACAGCGACCTCATAAGAAGTAGGGTCAGACACCCTAACATCACGGCGCAAGATCGGTCGTAGACCCATCAGAAATGCATCATCTTGGCTCTAGCATCGTTTGCGATCAGGGGTACAAAATGACAACCCCTCTCGAACTTACGGATGAACTCCGTAACAGTCATATCTCCTTGCCTCAAGCTCATAAACTCAGTGGTCAACCTGGTGCGCACTTTCTCAGCAAAGTATTTGGAGGAGAACACCTCCGTGAAACTTGCCCAAGTCAGGGTAGCAAAATCAAGGGCTACTAAAGCTCCTTCCCACCATAAGCGGGCGTCTCCTCCGAAAAGATAAGAGGCACAACGAACTCGATCCGCATCACCAAGCTCCATGAAATCAAAAATAACCTCGAGGGACTTGATCTAGCCCTCGGCAATCATGGGGTCCGACGTCCCAGAAAACTCTTTCGGACGCATCTTCATGAATCTTTCGTAGACAGCCTCGGGCCCTGTCGGCCTGGTCGCCATAGCATTGTTCCCCGCAAACTGTGCGAAGAACTGAGTCATCCCAGCTAACATCTGGGCATTCATGTCCGGTGGAGGTGGAGGTGGTAAGTCTCTCTCCTGCCTCGGCTCCTCTCTGTCCTCTCGGCGAGGCTCCTCCCCAGTAGGGCGCTCAAGGATGCGCCTAGGGGGCATACTGTTCCATACATAACCCATACGTAACTAACATGCATAATTCCATAATTTATTTAAATTTAAATACTGAACAAATAAAATGAATATGGACATAAAATGCTTCATGAAATCATGCCGTTAAGAAAATAATTCATGCTTTAAAGAAAATGCGTAAATATAAACTTACAGACCGAAGACGTGACTTCGTGAGCTTCTCTTGGTCAGTAGTAGTACAACCCTATACAAAACCACCGCTCTGATACCATCTGTAAGGGGCCTAAAATCCTTACTTGGAAATTTGCGGAAAATTTAAAATTTTTCTTTTTTTAATAATTAAAATTGCCTCCTTCATAAATGAACTTATAAATAAAGTTTGATGTTCAATGTGGCAGCAGAAGGATTAACATTTTTGAAATAACAGTAAAAAGTTTTTCCAACAATAATTAAAACGTTTGAGCCATCAATTAAAAATAAATTCTGAACTCAGGTCCTCGGGTCCTACTACTGCCGACTCGAGCCTGCTCACTGGTCCCTGCCCTCGGCCCCGGCATCATCAGAACCTACAACAATCAAGTCTAGTGAGTCTAAAGACTCAACATGCATATATCGTAAATAACGAGTAAATACTATAGTAAAATTTCATGGAATAAAAATGTCGTGTCATGAGGCATATCATAAAAAAGCCGTGTCATGATTAATTATAATACGTGCATAACTGAACTGAAAATATCATGGTAAAAATGTTTGCTCCTTGGAGCCCTGTACTGAAAATAGCCTGTAATAATTTTCCTGGTGAGATTATGGTATACGCAAGTGGCCCCTGCACTGAAACTGACCGGTAACTGGCGACCGGATAATAAAATGCTCCCATGACGGGTAACTGGCGACCGGATAAAATAGTAAACGTCTGATCAGACTGTAGCCACAGTATACTGGGTGAAACAAACTCAACTGACCGGTAACTGGCGACCGGACCGGTAACTGGCGACCGAATTTAGCAATAATCACATGATAGTGTAATGGCCACAAGCAATATCGCATAATCTCAAAAATGAACATTTTAAATATTTATGCACGTAATATAATTAAATGGCACAATTAAATATCATGTAATAATTTACTGCTTGGATTGGATCGCTCCCAGGCTCGCTGCAACCTAAATATGTCATGAAAAATATGCAATAGATTTATGGGACCAAACTATGCACTAACATTCTAAAATGTGACAATTACGCCTACCGACTTCGTATTTAATCATGACTCCGAACCAACCCGAACCAACACTGAACCCGTCATGTAGTCATGATTAAAATACGCCTAAAAATGATAAAATAATGCTCCTAAAATGGTGATGGCCGAAATCTAGGTGAATGGAGGCAAAAACAAGAAACGCTCTTTCGAGAGTCAATTTGGCACATCGCACCGTAAATTCTCGTACGACCTCAAAAATGAACCGAATGACAAACGGTCAAAAACATGACCTTACTAACTCAATGAGACACTATACAGTCAAAGGCCATAGGCTAAAAGCCGACCGAGAACTCGAACGAACCACTGAACCATCACAGCAAGTTGCTGTCCAAAAATACACCAGCTGTGCTTGGTTTGCTTGCGTCGTTTGCGAGGCTAATGGCCATTGGGGCTTGAACCACCGACCAGAACCTCTTACCAACGTCCCAAGGAATGATTTGAACCATGGCTAAGGGCTTTAAACCAGCCACAATTCGGAATATTCCAGCAACAATCGAAAAGATTCACCCGAGAGCACCTTTGCATGCGCGTGTGGTGTTTAGCTTTGCTTGCTGTCTCGTGTCATTCCAGTGGCCATTTGATTGACCATGGCATGACCTAGACATCTAGGGGTATGGTATGAACCGTGGCATGGGGCCATAGGCCAACCAAGATCCACACCAAACCACCCAAAACCGAAACTCATATGCTGTACCAAGGAAGGGCCGAAATGGGGAAAGGGGCTGTTCTTGCGTTTGATTTAAAAACCGATGCACCATGGACCGAGCCACCAAAAGGGCGACTTAGTCACGTCTTAGACATGCTAGGGAAGTGATCTAACCATGGCTATAGGCCCTTGGGGCAGCCAAGATCAGATCCTTTCCCCTCATGACAGCAAACTGAATTTTTCGAACACACTTGGGCAGAAATGGGGGTTGCTGTCAATTTTCGTTTCCAGCAGGTGAGGGGCTTGAATGAATGGACCATTATGATCCTAACATGTCCTAGTACATTTCTAGATGCAGCATTGGGAGCCTTGAGTCGAACCATCCACCTGAAACCACAAAACAAGAGGAAGCCGTGAACTGCACAAGAAAACCGAAATCTGCATGTGATGTTTTCTGAAAATTCTTTGATGTATTTCGGTTCATACATGAAATGATGATCATAAAACATAAAAATAATGATAGTATGACTTGATTGAAGAGTCAAGGAAGAATATATGCATGCCTGGTTTCGTTTGAAAGAAAAACGAAAAGAAGAGACGATTCGGCGCGGAGGAGTGGAGCGTTTTCTATTCTACCTTGCTTCTTACTCGATTTTCTCCTATCTTCCTAGCTATGGAACCCACGGTTTTTCTTCTCAATTTCACTCTGAATTTCGAGATTAGGGAGAGGAGAATGATGGTTGGAAAGGTGAGGGGGAAGATCCACTAATAAAGGGATTTAAAATGCAAGACCAAGTCTACCTCTCATTCAAATTTTAAATTTGTTTAAACAAGTCTTCTTGGAGTTGCATGGCCGATTGTCCATGAATAATTAGACTAGGATATTGCTTACTAATAATTTAGTTAAGGTTAATTAATAATTAAAAAGATTATCATAAAAAAAATGACAAAGAATGGGTCCAAGATGATGAGTTGGCAAGGCAATACACAATCCACTAGGGCCGAAATTCTCACAAATAAATGGAGGAGAATTCTTTTCTAACTAGTAAATTTATAACCCTTAAAAGCCTCACTAATCCTTTAATTAATTTAGTGAACTAACCCCTTAATTAAGGAACTTAAATAAATTTATTTTCTACTCACCTCAAGTAATTAAATTAAATCCTCAAACCTCCTTTTTAACTTAAATGAACTTATTTGCTAGCTAAAATAAATTCTGGAAATGATTTCTAAATCTTAAATTTTATCTCTAAACTCCAACTCCAGTCCGGCCTCACTGAAATAACTGAAAGAATAAAATTAAAACTATTGAAATGAAATAATTAACTTTAAAGAAAGGCACTTTAAATACTCATGCAACAAAAATCATTTTAATTTAAATACTAGAATTATGCATGGTTTATACGTAGTCTAAGTTACGGGTTCTACAATTTTGGTATTTGAAGAACACATAAAATGCTTCATCAATGCATATTAAAACTATGAAAATGATAACTAAATGCAATAAACAAATAGACACTAATTGTTTATGGATGTTCGGAGACTTCAAATGCTCCTACGTCTCCACTTTTTCCCCTTAGGAAAGATTCACTAGAAGACTTTGATTTATACAACTTGTAACAAACCACTCTGGAAGGGCAGCACCCAACTAGTACTCCTAGCATTCAAGATTGTAGGCAGCACCTCACAATAATCATATTTTTTAATGTCTCATATGCAAAGACTAAAAACACAATGTTTTATGTCTTTGTGTGAAGACTCACTCAATTAATATTTGAAGTTCAACTCTCTCGTATATGTGTGATTGATTGTGTGTGAGGAATTTATCCTTTAGGGTGTACATATCAAATGTATCCTCACACAAGGGCTTGTGCTCTCAACTAGCGGATTTCTTCAAGCTAACTGCCCATGCTTTGAATCATTTTCAAAAGCTCTTGTTTGATCTTCTAGATGTTGTATTTATAGGCCCCAACAATGATATATACGTTAGTTACAAGAATATGACCGTTTGTAAAGTTTATGTATTGTTTCAGAGATTGCAACGGTCAAATTCGCCTTGGTGGACTTTTTCCCAAATGGTCAACTTTGGTCAACTCAACTGGTCGTTCAGTTCAACTGGTCAGCAGCTGGTTCAGTTCAGTTCAGTTGGTCAGCTGCTGGTTTGGTTCAGTTCAGCTGGTTCGGTTGGCCTGGTTCGGTTCAACTGGTCTGGTTCAGTTCAGTTCAGTTCAGTTCAGCTGGTTTGGTTCAGTTTCAGCTGGTCTGGTTTGGTTTGGTTGAGTTCAGCTCAGTTCATTCAGTTCAGTTGGTCAGCTACTGGTTCAATTCAATTCAGCTGGTGTGCTGAAATCATCCGAGCTGATTTCAGTTTGTGCAGAACCAGTAGTTTCATCGTCATTTATCAGCATCTTAAGCTTCGATTCAGACTTTGACTTCTAAAGATGATTTGTATATCATCGTCTTATCTTTCCAAATCATATTGAATCGCTTCATTCCAATAAACGAGCTGAGAGATATGGCCAAAGTACCGCAACTGCTCATTCCTAACTTATTGCTATTTTTGTGCAATCAATTCAGTAATTGAGCGATCAATTAGACCTTGATAAAATCCGAATTTTCTCAATTTATGTGAAATACGACATGTTCCAAATTGAGTTTTCTAGTAATAAAATTTGGCGGATTGTCATAGGAATCATCCAGTTGAGAGATATCATCAAAATACCTAAGCTTGTCAGAAATTCAGTTTGTGCAGAATTCAGTTTCTGCTTGCTTCTTGTTTTATTAACTTCACACTTGAGTAAATATGTTAGAAACACAATAACAAGTTTTGTTTACATAAAAATAAATATTGCAAACATGAAATGTTGCAACACATGATCCAGTTGTACTTTTGCAATGAAGCTTACATCCTGCGTATTCTGCATCTGAATAACCAACTAAATTGAAAGATGAGTTCTTAGCATACCATAAGCCCACATTTTGTGTGCATTTTAGATATTTCAATATACGTTTGGCAGCTAGAAAATGTGATTGGTTATGATTAACCTGAAATCTAGCACATAAACAGACAACAAACATAATATCAGGATGGCTAGCAGTTAGGTATAATAAAGAACATATTAAACCTCTGTATAGTGTCATCTCAACTGATATTCTCCCTTCATCTTTATCTAATTTAACTGATGAGCTCATGGGAGTGGATGTAGCTGAACATGTTTTCATGCCAAATTTCTTCAGCAATTCTTTCGTATATTTGGTTTGACTGATAAAAATATCACTCTCTGGTTGCTTCACTTGCAAGCCTAAGAAGAATGTCAGTTCATCCATCATGCTTATTTCTAGTTTCTCTTGCATCAGCTTAGCAAATTTATCACATAATTTGGGGTTAGTTGACCCAAATATGATATCGTCAACATAAATTTGAACAATTAATTGATGATCTTTCTTGATAAATTTGAATAATGTTTTATGTTAGGATCGTTGGAGGTGAAGAAGTGTTTAGAAGGAGGCATTACAACGAAAATGGCTTTTCGCAGCGCGCAAATTCTCTTTCCTCGGCGCACATTTCACGCTGCGAAGTTGCAAGCTGTAGAAAGTTCAAGATTATCTGCCGCATACATGTGCACGCTGTTAATACTATTATCAACGACGTGCATATGTACGCCGTTAATACAACTATCTGCAGCGTGCAATGTACGCCGTTAATATTCAAAAAACATCTAAATATTAGCGACGGTTTTTGACAAAGCCGTCGCTAATTGGCGACGGTAAGACACCGTCGATAAAGTAGCGACAGTTTATAATCCGTCGCTAAATTAACGGCGGTATTTAAATTTAGTGATGGTTACAAAACCGTCGCTACATTTCGCGACAGTTTAACAACCGTCGCTAAAGTTTGCGCAAAAATAAAAAAAAAATTTACTTTTATAATTTAATAAATTTTAAAAAAACTACAATACAACTATGATAAATTGACTGATGATCTTAACTAACACTTAAAAAATTAACCAAAAATTGAAACTAAAAAACGTACCTAAATCGAAATTAAAATCGTATAAGAGAGAAAAATTTTAAGTGTTGTGAAGTGGTGTGGAGGAAAGTGGAACGGAAATCGGATATTTATAGACAATTTGCGACTATGGAAAACCGTCGCTATTAACGACGGTTTTAATACAATCGTCGCTGAATTACGGCTATTAGCGACGGTTTTTATTAAACCGTCGCTAAAAGCGAAGGTGTTTTATTAAACCGTCGTCGATTTAAATCGACGACGGTTTATCGTATACCGTCCTTAAAGATAGCGACGGTTTTGAAGTCAAACCGTCGCTAATTTAAAAATTCGCACCCATTTTCCGCAGTGTGCTTTTAATGCACGCCGTGAAAGCATAGGGTATTAACAGCGCACAATATTGCACGCTGCGGATAGTATATAATATTACTTTCCGCAGCGTGCTTTTAATGCGCGCTGTTAATGTATATGTTATTAACGACGCGCATTAAAAGCACGCTGCGAAAAGTATATAATATTTACAGCACACATAAATACACGCTGCGGATATTACTTTCCGCAGCGTGTTTTTAATGCACGCCGTTATTTCTGTCAAGTGCAACAATATTAACAACGCACGTATTGATGTACGCCGTTAAAAGTGCTATTCGCAACGTGCTTTTAATGCACGCTGTTGATGATATGCTGCGGAAAATCATTTTTCTTGTAGTGAGAGTTGAATAAACACTTGACAATTTTAACAACCTTTTCGAATAATGAGTTAGTTTAGAGATAAACTCAACTCAGGAATCTTGTTTTCAATGTCAATCAGTTAACTAATAAAAGTGCGGAAATAAACTGAATGACAGATAGAATAAAACTGAAATTAAATGACACAAGATTTATGGATGTTCGAAGATTTCAAACACTCCTACGTCACATCTTCTATCTCGAATATAGGACATTTACTAAAAGACTTTGATCTATACAAAGATTTGTACAAACCCACTTCAGTTTGGACTTAACAATGCCAAAACTGAAACTCTTATTTCTAGTACAGTTTATCAGTACTGAATTGATGTGTGACTTCTTAGCACAACTGATCTCTACAAGATCGAATAATACAACAATGAGTGTTTGTGCTTTTAAGCTCAAAGTATAGCCTTGAAAGCAATGAATGTATATACTAAGCGTGAGTTTCTGAAATCTTTTGAACTTGGAAGAATATGCACATAGTTCTGCTCGATTTTTCGATTGCTTGATTTTTTTTTATTACACTATTACCCTTCTTGTAACGTTCGAAAAACCAACCTACGTAAACCACATGCATACAAAATTATTTTAATTGCTTAATGGTTTTATTTAATTGCTTTTAAATGCTAGCATGATATTTATTACATGATTAAATGTATAATTGCATGATTAAATGATTATATGGCATTATTACATGAAATTAAGAATTTTACCCGAATATTCGATAATAGACAGGGGAAAGGAGACCGGGGACGACCAAGACAAGAATAATTATTTTCATTAAATAATGACAAGACTTCCTAATATGATTTAATTTTTCTAAAAATGTTGGAGTTCGAATTATTTTACGAGTCGAGCTCGATTTTTCCCGGGAAGCTGGTTTTGGGCAAACAAGGAGTTTTAAAAGACCAAAAATATTATTTTATGGAAACTAATTTTACAAACTTTTATTATTTAATTATTTAATTGTTATTAGGCCCAATTTAATCAATTTAAGTAGGCCCAATTACCCTTAAGTTGAAAGCCCAAAACCAAAGCCCAATTAACATGTTAATTAATTATAAATAAGGCTCCTAGGTCTATTAAACCTCATAATTCAGCCTCCATTCAGCCGATTTTCACCCTCACACACTTCACAATTTTCGAAAAAAATAAGGAGAAGAAAAGTTTGTGTTCTTCGTCACCCGTTCGTCCTTCCTCGCCGACGATTGAAAATTCGAGCATTATAAACGCAAAGGCACATTTTCTAAATTCTTTTAAATATCATACAAATCATAATATGTGTGTGTTAATTGTTTATGATGTTCGATTACTTTACGGCGGGATACGTATTTTTCAAAGTTTCAACGATTTTACATTTATTTGAAAAGCGTTTTGAATCCAACGGACACGCTGCCAATACATGATAAAAATATGGTTAAATTGTGATTGAAACATGATAAAATCAATAGGAATTAGGTTGGAACCGTAGGACACAAGGAAGAAAGAAAAACCGTGAGTTTCAGGTTGGCTTTGTGTGCATGATTTGGTTCAAGGGGATCGATGGTCATGGGGTCTTGGGGCTCGACCAGGTCTAGGGGTTGAGTCCTAAGGGACGTGGATCAGGGTCAGGAAGAGTCCTAGCATGGCTAGGACTCCTTGGTTGCAGCCTAGGCGGAGTCCTTTAAAGGAAGGACTCCTCGCGAGCTGGTGGAGTACAGCAGCGGCCAAGGGGGCACGCTGCTAGGGCTGGGTGGCTCAGGGTAGGTTCATAAGCGTCCTAGGGTCATGGGCAAGGGTCAAGCTAGGGGCTGGTGTGGCTGGCTCGCTTCTGGCTCGAGCAAAACAAGGGGACCGCAGGGCAGCAAGGTGACGCGCGCAACTTTTGTTGGTTGCAGGGGTTCGCAGCTTTGGTTCTAGGGGCTGGGCTGGGTTGGGCTGGGCTGGGCTGGGATGGGTCTGGGCGTGGTCCACGGGTGGTCAGGGTTGGCTGGGCTTGGGTGTGGCTCAGCTGGAGGTGACCTAGGTTGCCTAGAAGTCTACTAGCGTGAGTTAGAGAAGGGTGAGGATTTTGGTCTCGGTTCCAGGGGTGTTTGAGCGAGCCAAGGGTAGGTTCTATGGGCAGGGCTTGGTCTGTAGGGTGCCTAGGTGGGTTGGCTATGGTTTGGCTTGCGGTGGCTCGGGCGTGGCTCGACTAAATTAGGAGATGGCTCGGGTTGATCGGTTAAGGGTCAAAAAAGAAAATTAAAAGATAAAAATTAGAACCATGGGTCCACGGGTGTGGTTCGTAGCTCCTAAGGGTACAATAAATACTAAAAATTTTATGTTTAAAGTTTGGGATGAAAATAATGAGTTTTGGATTTATCCGAGATTTTATCGTCGCACGAAACGTTAATTTAAAAATTAATTGAAAAGCCTAGTTTTATGATTACTAAAATTATGAAAAATTTTATTTAAGCTTAAATAATTATTTAGAATAATCTCATGTCATTAAAAGTGTAAAAAAGATAAATTCGAGAATTTTTATGTTTAGGGTCAAAACGGTAATTTTACACTTAAAAAAATACGGAAATGCTTGGCAGCGTCCCGAAGGATCATAACGCATGTTAAATGATATTATATGATTTAAAATGATGATTTTGATGATAATATGTATTTTTATGATTTATGGTAAAGCTGTGTAATTTATACAGTTTAAAATGTTATTTTTGGAAAGCTGTGTAATTTATACGATTTAAAATATTATTTTTGGAAAGCTGTCCTAATTTATGATTTAAAAAAAAAAAGAAAAATATTTTGAGATATGTGAATTGACTGTGACAAAAAATATGATATATGAATTTGTGGGGATAACGTGAGGGCCAAGGCCTTAGAGGGACCCCGTGTATGGGAAAAAGCCCAGAGGGACCCCGACGATCGTATTTCCTACGGTGGAGCCTAGTGCACACCCCCATGGGCCATGTGGAGCTAAGACTGCAGTCGACCAAAGGATAAAAGCTAGTCACTTTCAAGAATCAAACTTCACCCAAAATGATATATGATTGAAAGCTTATGATTAAAATGATTTCTATGATATATGATTTATGATGATGCTTAATGCTATTTTTAAATGATTTCTAAAATGATTTATTTATACTAAAATGATTTTTAATGGTTCATTTATGACTAAATGATTATTTTAAATAAAAGTATGATTTTTAATGCATGTGATTGTATATATAGTATTTGCTATCCATGTTTAGAACGTGCTGAGTCTTTAGACTCACTAGGTTTGTATGATGCTGGATTTGATGATTTTTGGAGGCTATGACGATTGAGTCGATCGAGTGCAGCAGTACACACCTGAGGACCTTTATGTTTCCGTACTAGCTTGATTGATTAAAGATTTAAAGATTATGTTAATGATTTTTATTAGAGATATTATTATGCTTTATTTTTATTGTTAGTGATCTTTTCAAATGTCAATTTAGGAAGTTTTGGTTAGGGGATGATTTAAGATTTATTTTATGCACTTGAGATTTCATATGTTAAGTTATTATGAATGCTTGGAAATGTTAAGTTTATTTATTTGGTATTTTTGAGTTATGATTTATTCTTTAGTATATAAAAAAAAATCGAAGTCGTTTCAGTTGGTATCAGAGCCAAGGTTTTTCCCAAGGGATTGTGTATTGTCACTACGAGAAGCTCAAGAAGTCACGCCTCAAATATGTGAGTTTTTAATGCTTTATATTTTATATGCTTAAAATTCTTTTAAATGTTTATATGATGCATGATATAAATGTTAGTTGCTTGCTGCATGAAAAATAATTAAATGCATGTAAGGTAGTGGAATTGATGAAGAACTTAGAAAAATATGGTGCATGCACTACTTGAGCCGGATTTAGGAGTAAACTTTAGGAAATTTTTGGGTTAAAATTGCAATTTTTAAGATTTTGAGAACCAAATTGAAGAGTAAGATTTAAGTTAGATGTTAAGTTTGATGTGGTTAAGGGAATCTAAGTTTTGCAATCATCAAGTCAAATAAAAATTTCGAAGACGAAATTCTATTTAAGGGGGGAGAATTGTAACGTCCGAAAAACCAACATACGTAAACCACATGCATGCAAAATTATTTTAATTGCTTAATTATTTTATTTAATTGCTTTTAAATGCTAGCATGATATTTATTATATGATTAAATATATAATTGCATGATTAAATGATTATATGACATGATTACATGAAATTAAGAATTTTACCCGAATATTCGATAATAGGCAGGGGAAAGGAGACCGGAGACGACCAGGACAAGAATAATTATTTTCATTAAATAATGGCAAGGCTTCCTAATATGATTTAAAAATTATTTAATTTTTCTAAAAATGTTGGAGTTCGAATTATTTTACGAGTGGAGCTCGATTTTTCCCGGGAAGCCGGTTTTGTGCAAATAAGGAGTTTTAAAAAGCCAAAAATATTATTTTATGGAAACTAATTTTATAAACTTTTATTATTTAATTAATTAAGTGTTATTGGGTCCAATTTAATCAATTTAAGTAGGTCCAATTACCCTTAAGTTGAAAGCCCAAAAAACCAAAGTCCAATTAACATCTTAATTAATTATAAATAAGGCTCATAGGTCTACTAAACCTCATAATTCAACCTCCATTCAGCCGATTTTCTCCCTCACACACTTCACAATTTTCGAAAAAATAAGGAGAAGAAAAGCTTGTGTTCTTCGTTGCCCGTTCGTCCTTTCTCGCTGACGATTGAAAATTCGAGCGTTATAAACGCAAAGGCACGTTTTATAAACTCTTTTAAACATCATACAAATCATAATATGTGTGTGTTAATTGTTTATGCATGAAAAATATTGGTGTTCGATTATTATACGACGGGATACGTATTTTTCGAAGTTTCAACGATCTTACATTTATTTGAAAAACGTTTTGAATCCAACGGACACGCTGCCAATACATGATAAAAATATGGTTAAATTGTGATTGAAACATGATAAAATCAATAGGAATTACGCTGGAACCGTAGGACACAAGGGAAGAAAGAAGAACCGTGAGTTTGGGGTTGGCTTTGTGTGCATGATTTGGTTCAAGGGGATCAATGGTTTTGCATGGGGTCTTGGGGCTTGATTAGGTCTAGGGGTTGGGTCCTAAGGCACGTGGGTCAGGGTCAGGAAGGGTCCTATCATGGCTAGGACTCCTTGGTTGCAGCCTAGGAGGAGTCCTTTAAAGCAAGGACTCCTCGTGCGCTGGTGGAGTACAGCAGCGGCCAAGGGGGCTCGCTGCTAGGGCTGTGTGACTCAAGGTAGGTTCATTAGGGTCCTAATGTCATGGGCAGGGGTCGGGCTAGGGGCTGGTGCGGCTGGCTCGCTTTTGGCTCGAGCAAAACAAGGGGACCACAAGGCAGCAAGGTGACGCGCACAGCTTTTGTTGGTTGCAGGGGTTCACAGCTTGGGTTCTAGGGGCTGGGCTGGGCTAGGTCTGGGAATGGTCCAGGGGTGGTCAGGGTCGGCTTGGCTTGGGTGTGGCTCAGCTGGAGGTGACCTAGGTTGCCTAGAAGTCTACTAGCGTGAGTTAGAGAAGGGTGAGGATTTTTGTCTCGGTTCCAGGGGTGTTTGAGTGAGCCAAGGCTAGGTTCTATGGGCAGGGCTTGGTCTGTAGGGTGCCTAGGTGGGTTGGCTATGGTTTGGCTTGCGGTGGCTCGGGCGTGGCTCGACTAAATTAGGAGATGGCTCGGGTTGATCGGTTAAGGGTCAAAAAATAAAATTAAAAGATAAAAATTAGAACCATGGGTCCACGGGTGTGGTTCGTAGCTCCTAAGGGTACAATAAATACTAAAAATTTTATGTTTAAAATTTGGGATGAAAATAATGAGTTTTGGATTTATCCGAGATTTTATCGCCGCACGAAACATTAATTAAAGAATTAATTGAAAAGCCTAGTTTTATGCTTAATAAAATTATGAAAAATTATATTTAAACTTAAATTATTTAGAATAACATTCATTAAAAGTGATAAAAATATAAATTCGAGAATTTTTACGTCGAGGGGCAAAACGATAGTTTTACACTTAGGAAAATACGTAAACGCTTGGCAGCGCCCCGAAAGATCATAAAGCATGTTAAATGATATTATATGATTTAAAATGATGATTTTGATGATAATATGTATTTTTATTATTTATGGTGAAACTGTGTAATTTATACTGTTTAAAATGCTATTTTTTAGAAAGTTGTCCTAATTTATGATTTTAAAGAAAAGAAAAAATATTTTGAAGGATGTGAATTGACTGTGACAAAAGATATGATATATGATTTTGTGGGGATGACATGAGGGCCAAGGCCCCAGAGGGACCCCGTGTATGGGAAAAGGCCCTAGATGAGACCCCGACGACCGTATTTCCACAGTGGAGCCTAGTGCACACCCCCATGGGCCATGTGAAGCTAAGACTGCAGTCAACTAAAGGATAAAACCTAATCACTTTCAAGGATCAAACTTCACCCAAAATGATATATGATTGAAAGCTTATGATTAAAATGATTTTTATGATATATGATTTATGACGATGCTTAAAGCTATTTTTAAATGATTTCTAAAATGATTTATTTATGCTAAAATGATTTTTAATGGTTCATTTATGATTAAAAGATTATTTTAAATAAAATATGATTTTTAATGCATGTGATTGTATATATAGTATTTGCTATCCATGTTTAGAACATGCTGAGTCTTTAGACTCACTAGGTTTGTATGATGCAGGATTTGATGATTTTTGGAGGTGGTGACGATTGAGTCGATCGAGTGCAGCAGTACACACCCGTGGGCCTTTATATTTTCGCACTAGCTTGATAGATTAAAGATTTAAAGATTATGTTAATGATTTTTTTTAGAGATATTCTTATGCTTTATTTTTATTGTTAGTGATCTTTTCAAAGGTCAATTTAGGAAGTTTTGGTTAGGGATGATTTAGGATTTATTTTATGCACATGAGATTTCATATGTTAAGTTATTATGAATGCTTGGAAATGTTGAGTTTATTTATTTGGTATTTTTAAGTTATGATTTACGCTTTAGTATTAAAAAAAATCGAAGTCATTTCACTTCTTCAGCTGATCTTTCGGCTATTTATGGGCTTTGCTTCCAATGGTAACAATTAATGCATTTGAATCTTTATATCCGTTGTATAGCCACCTCAATATTCTTCTAAAAATCATACACTGTAGCATTTCTGAAATGTGGCGTTCCCACTACATGTTGCAGTATACTCTTGTACAGTTGTCGGTTGATAGCTTCGTTCCTTTACTAATGACGTGTAAATCTGATTTATCAGTTGATGAAGCCAATAGGATTAAATGATCATTATCAACTGATTGTAGTGACTGACTAGTTTCAACTGATTGTAGTGTAATTGATCAGTATCGTTCAGTTGGCAATACAATTCAGTTATCTTAGTTCAGTTGCATTTGATTATATATGCACTAATCTTCAGTTTGGGCAACTAACAATTTACGAATTTTTAGATCAGTTGCTTTCAGTCTTCCTGATCAGTTGTTCAATCTTTTCACGCTCAATTTGTCAAATTCCGAAATTAAGTTTCTAACATTTTATCAATTGTTCTCATTGTAAATTCATGATCAATTAAGAATTTTGATAGGGTCTCATACCAAGCTCGAGGAGCTTGTTTCAGACCATATAAGGCTTTATTAAGATGATAAACATGATTAGGGAGTAAGTGGTTAACAAATCCTGGAGTTTGTTCTACATACACATCTTTTTATAACTGACCGTTCAGAAATACAATTTTTACATCCATCTGGTACACTTTGAAATTTTTCTAGGATGCGTAGACTAGGAATATTCTGATTGCTTCAAGTCTAGCAACTGGAACATAGTTCTCATCATAATATATTCCTTCCTCTTGTCTGTATCATTGTGCAACTAGTCTTTCTTTATTGCGCACAACTGAACCATCTTCATTCAGTTTGTTCCGGTATACCCACTTAGTACCTATAATAGATTTTGAATATGGTCTTAAAACTAATGTCCAGACATAGTTATGTGTGAACTGATTAAGCTCTTCTTGCATAGCATTGATTCAACTGGGATCAGTTAGAGCTTTTTCAATTTTGTTGGGTTCCAATTGCGATATAAAGGCAGAATTAATAAATAAATTCAACATCTGATTTTTGGTTTTCACCGGATTAGATGGGTTACCTAATATCAAATCTTGAGGGTGATTTCTGCTCTATTTATAATTTGGATCTGTTTGACCTATTTGTAATTCTGGTTTAGTTTGTAACTGACCAGTTTCTTCTACTTCAGTTGGAATGACATCAGTTTGTGGTTGAAAATTTTCTGGCTGATCATCAATCTAATTGTCAGGAACTGTATCCTGTCCAACTGGTGGTTCCACCATTTTTGGTTCTGATGTTTGAAAAAAATTTTTGACAGTATGATTTTCATCTTCATTGTCTTCCTCCAAATTTATATCTGTTAGGTTCAGCTCAACTAGATCAGTTGGCTTATCAGTTAGCACATTTTCATCAAATACAACATGTATAGATTCTTCAACATTAAAGTGCTTTTATTGAAAATTCTATATTCTTTGCTAATAGATGAATATCCTAAGAATAATCCTTCATCTGATTTAACATTGAATGCTGTTAAGTGATTCTTACCATTGTTTTGAGTGAAGCACTTGCACCCGAAGGTTAAAAAGTAAGAAACCACACTTTCCTTGCCATGCCAGATCTCATATGGCGTTTTAAAATGATTTTTGTTAATCATTGATCTGTTTTGAGTATAACACGCAGTGTTAACTGCCTCTGTCCAAAATCTTTGAGAAATACCAGAATCAGCTAGCATTGTTCTCGTTGTCTCCTTAAGTGTTCGATTTTTTTGTTCAGCTACACCATTCTGTCGTGGTGTTCTTGTAGCAGAGAACTCAGGCTTTATTCCTAAGTTTTCAAGATATTGAGACAAAGTTTGATTAAGAAATTCAGCACCACGATCAGATCTTATTCTGTCAATTTCGACTTATTTTTCATTTAAAAGTTTTTTAAAAAGTTCGATCAGTTGTGAAGCAGTTTGATCCTTTGATTTTAAAAAAATGACCCAAGTAAATCTTGAGAAATCATAAAAAATCACGAGAGTGTATTTCATTCTCCCCAAGCTCATTACTTGTATTGGACCAAATAAGCCCATATGCATCAGTTCTAAGCATTAGGTTGAAGATTTACTATCTTTGTTTTTAAAAACGGATCTAGCTTGCTTTAAAAACTGACAAGCTGAACAAATTTTATCTTTTGAAAAATTACATTTGGGCAGATCAGCTACCAGCTCATGCTTGCTCAGTTATGCAATGGCTTTGAAATTTAGAAGATTTAATCTTTTGTGTCATAGCCAGTTCTGAGATTGATTAGAAGCTACTAGACAAACTGGCTTATCGAGTGGATTATTCAAACTCACTTTTTATGGGTTTCTACATCTGTTTTCTGTCATGATTAGATCACAAGTTGCATTTCTAACTGAACATACATGCTTACTGAATTATACTGAATAGTCTTTATCGCATAGTTGATTGATGCTGATTAAATTGTATTTCAAATTGTCAACAAGTAATATACATCATTGATGATTATGTTACCATGAATAAGCCAACACTTACCCACGATTTTACCTTGAGAGGCATCACTAAAACTTAACTTAGGTCCAGAATATTTGATCAGTTGGGATATCAGCTCAGCATTTCCAGTCATATGTCTTGAACATCCATTGTCCAAGTACTAGACTGAGTCCTTGATCAGTTTACCTGCAACCTGTCAATCAAAAATAATAAATAAATTTGGTACCCAAATAAATTTGGGTCCAAAACTGATTAGTCCTTTGAGAACTCAGATTTGGATCAGTCGAACTGATCTACCAATTTCTGGGTTCCAAATAACCTTTCCTGATTTGTGTGTGAATTTTAAATGTTTTGGAATTGATACAATATGTGTTTGTGAAGGAACGTTTGCCGAGCACCTTGTGGTTCTTCAAACAAAATATTCTTCAAAACCTGCAATAGCTCGTCTTCTAAGAATGTATACACCGATGAATTAGATCGAGTTTGAAGTTAAAACTAAGTGGAAAACACTCGAAATAATCCTTCGTTATGAAATACTGATAAATTTTAAAGCATTTAATCTCGTGTAACTAATTAACTGAAGATTAGGGGGATCACTTCTCGCATGTATCAGTTCAGTTATGGTGAGAACTGAACTGATAAATACTTGAACTGATCAAGTCAGTTTAAAACAAGGGGTTAACAGTTAAAGTACACAAGATATGTTTATGGATGTTCGTAGACTTCAACTGCTCCTACGTCACCCCTTCTACCACCTCGGGTAGGATTCAGTAGAAGACTTTGATCAATACAGCACTTTGTACAAACCTACTCAGCTAGGACTTACATTACTGCCTAAACTGAACTCCTAGACTAGATTGAAGGCAGCATCTTCCAGTCAACACTTCTTTAATGTCTATGTGAGAAAGACTACATTACACAAGTTTAATGTCTTTGTGCAAGACTGTATTTAAGTGGTGGTGTGTGTGTTTGTGTGTGAGAACTGATCTCTGAACACTACTCGAAAGTGTTCTCACACACTGAGGAAAATATGATTCTAATCTAAGCTGATAACACGTTGAAGTGTTCCCTCGACTGGACTGAATGCTTCTCTCTTAAGCAGATATGACTTTGAAGCGTGCCCCTCTTTTCTCTCTTATGTTGTACATATTGTTGTATTATTGTATCTTCACTGATCTTCACCTTCTATTTATAGGTGCGAAATTTGATCGTACAATGAGACTCAATTATTGTATCCGTTGTATTTTGAATCTGTTCCTCGAAATTAGTTTTGTTCTTTCTGGAACACTTTTGTCTTTAAGCTTTGATGCAACATCCATTATTGTCCTTTGACTGGACAAAAGTTTTTGTACCTTTGCACACAGCTGTATTCCACTTAGTTCAGCTTGTCTTGATCTGGAACTGATTGCTACTAACTGATGTTCTTAACTGGTCAGTTGAACTGGTCTTCAGTTGGGCTGGTGAAATCAATTGACTCGTCAGTTGAATTTATTTCACTCTTGTTCAGTTGAACTGATTTCAGTTGGGCTCTTCATCAATTAAACACTTCTTCGGCTGGCCGGGCTTCTGAGGTTCTCCTGCTGAACCACCTATCAACTGAACAATCAGTTGAACTCATTTACGACACATCAGTTGAACTGGTCTAGTTTGGTTGATCAGTTGATGCTTTCAGTTGACGTCTTTGACAGCTTCAGTTTTGGCTCGTAACTGATTATTTCAGTTTCAGCTATATGCGCACTAAGGTAGATTATTAAAAACAAACTAACAAGTTTTGTTAACATCAAAATTAAGATTGCGAACATGAAATGTTCCAACAATCTCCCCCTTTTTGATGATCACAAAACTTGAGCAATTAAAGAAATAAAGAGAAGTTTGAAAAGTTTTTCAGTTCGAGGAATAGCAGAATAAAATAGTTTGTAAACAGTTTTTTAGTTCGATGGATAATTCTAAACAAAACTCCTCCTCAGAAACTGAATGAAAATTTCAAAAATATAATTATTTATGCGATTAATGAAATTTTGGTATCAATCAAGCACTTTAGGCAACAAATCTTAAAATAACAGTTCAGTTATGTAAAGGCCTAACTCGATGAACAAGATTTTTATTTAATCAAATAAGCGTCCCTTGTATTATACATCTGCGCATATCAACCAATGTA
Source organism: Primulina tabacum (assembly GCF_025594145.1). Lineage (NCBI taxonomy): Eukaryota > Viridiplantae > Streptophyta > Magnoliopsida > Lamiales > Gesneriaceae > Primulina > Primulina tabacum. Next base: position 7,699,025 of record NC_134558.1, read on the forward strand.
ATGGAAATGCTACTCCACTAGCAGATTTTAAATAACATCGAATCATCAGTTAATTTACACATAATAGAACTGAATATACTAACAACTTGTCGTCTTGAATGCTTTGAAAGTTGCAAAGCTTTGTGTTTCTTTTTCAGAAGATCAGCTAAATTGCCTTTGGACTAGATCTTTGTGCTGGCTAACTGGTCGAGCTGACTCAAACTGGACTCAACTGGTGCTAAACCGCATTGATCATCTATATTTGATCTGATAAGGCAATTGAGCGGCGGTACTGCTGATGATTAATCTCCACTTAACTCATCAGTTTCAGCTGGTAGTTAGGTTTCGCCCGATGATCAGATTGAACTGGTAGACTTGCAACTAAAATCTTGTCTTAATAGCAGTTTAGTTGAACTGTTGTCAACTGAACTCAAAAACCTGCAAGCTACTTAAAACAACAATGTTAATGAGTCGAGAGAAGTAGCTACGATGTTAGTTCCAGAGTTCAGAACTTCTCTCTTCTCATAACAAACACATAAAATATTTAAGAGGATTTTGAAATCCATTTTAAATAACATTTTAAAATATGTTTTAAAATATTAGTTTTCAAATGTCCTTCTTAGAACAGCTAGCTTTGATACCAATTGAAGGAACGTTTGCCGAGCACCTTGTGGTGCTTCAAACAAAATATTCTCCAAGAGCTGTTGAAACATCTGCCCTTTTTTTGCTTTAAAAGTACAAGAAATTTTTTTTTAAACACTCAATTTCCGGCCATATACATATCCCGCATGAAAATATTATACCCTTTAAAATAAACATCAACCAACTATCATTTTAAAAATCAAGTGAAATAGTCATAAAAATGAAATCGTCGCATGTTTTACCAAACCTAAAAAGCAATAAATTTGAAAAGTATAGCCCATACTAAAACTCTCAAAAATCTCTCAAAGCATAAATAAATAATCTTAAAATCTTTAACATAAATCATGAATCATAAATCGTAAATGCGGAAAAAGTAGAAGTGCTGGTCCTTGGGTTGCGTGCACCTTCAATCCAGTCAAAATCACCCATCAAGTCCTCCCTCAAACTCACCTGCATCCATCGCACCTAGTGAGTCTAAAGACTCAACACACCATAATCTTTATAAAAAATAATACGTATAAAATCACATGCAACAGTGAAAATACTTTTACGTGAAAATAACTTTTCATGACATGCATAAATAAACCTTAACTTTTTCCTTTTTTCTCAACATGACATAACATAAAACCTTTTAACATGATCATAAACATTTTTCTTTTCCTTTTCCTTTGTTGAATTCAGATCGTTAATTGCGACTTTCCTCAAACCTCAAAAATTTCATGGATCCATCTACATAAAACCGCAGTACTGGGCGGCGGGGGACACCAGCAACACTCTCACCGATCAACTGGGCCCTGGCCTATCCTCTTTCGATTAGAAATACAATCGTCGGAGTCCTCTCTGGGGCCTTTTCCCATAAATGGGCTCCCTCTGGGACCTTTTCCCCTCACGACATTCTCATTCTTACCGTTACCTCATATTCGTAATAATGGAAACCTGATCGTCGGGGCTCCTATTGGGACCGTCACCCTCACGATATCTCCAACATTATCGAATTAGTCACAATTACTTCACTTCTTTCAATGTTTACATTCTCATTACTTTATAAAAATCATACATAACATATAATTTTGTTTTGAAACCAACAATGCAACATGTCTTTTAAATGTCTTCCTAAATCATAGAAATCCCATACACATTTAAAAATCATAATTTAATCATGAACATTTCATAAACATTTAAAAATAATCATAATATCATAAAAATAGCATTTAGAGCACTGCCATGACGTTTACTAGGTTTTTTAGGTGTAAAAAGACCGTTTTACCCCTAGACGTAAAATTCCTCGATTTTGACTTTTTCTTGAATTCATTGACTCTAACATGTCCCAAATAATTTAAGCCTAAATTAATTTTCCCATAATTTTATTTAGCTTAAATATTAAAATTTTTCAGTTATCTATAATTAAATGTTTTTACGGTGTTTTAATCCCGAAAAATCCCAAACTTTAATATAAAATTTCTAAATTCAAAATTTAGTCTTTTTATATTATTTTAGCCCTTATGAACCACGAATCGACCCCCGTGAGCCGTTTTTCAATTTATTCCAGTTTAGAAACATACTATGACACCTAAACTTCGACCCCGAGCCATCTTTCGATTTTCTCGAGCCACCCCCAGACCAAGTTGATCCAAACCCTGACCAACAAACTAGAGTACCCTACTGGGGCCTTAGATCACTTAGAAACCATCCCGAACCCCAAAAACGTGACCCCCAAACCACACCCATGCAGTGGCCGAGAGTTTTACCTTGAGTGGACTCTAGCTTTGTGCACCAAGGGACCTAGCTGTCTACCCAGCACCCAAACCAACACCCAGTGCACCTTCACAGGACCTAATGAGTCATCCTAGCCCAGCCCACGAGCCCTGGGACGAGCCCTCAACCCGCTGGCAGCCTGCCCTTACTCGCGCAGATGTTGCGCGTTTCTCGGGTAAGAGTCCTAGCATGGCTAGGACTCTTTCCCCAGCCCCTAACTCGAGTCCTAGCCTGGCTAGGACTCTCCCCTCGCCTGAACCAACCCCTGGCTGACCCTTGGCCCCAAGACGTGACTCCTCAGCCTTCTGAACAAGGAGCCCGATCACCCCCAAACCCTCATGACAGAAAACCGACTCCAACCTTTTTCCTTGGTGATTACCGTGGGTTTGGTGTTTAGTTAGGACTCTAATTCATAAAAACATTGCTTGAACATAATTTGACGTCATGGCAGCCCCTTAATATGCACAGAACAAGTTTTTGGATCAAACCTCATGGATTTAATACATGCAAATGAAATAATGCGAAAATAAACAAGGCAACTTCATGGTTTTCATGCACACAACTTTTAAAACTATATTACGACATGATGGATGAGAAAAAAGAGATGTATTGCGTGCCTTTGCGTTTTATATGCACGAAATAACGTTGACGACGAAGAACGGAGCAAAAACCTTGGCTAGCTTCTACCTTGACCCTTCGAAAATTCCTCTACAATTATTGAATGTGTGTGTGCCGTGTGGTTGAAGAGTCTTGGGGAGAGTTTTCTGAATTTTAAAAAAGTGGGAGGCGTGTATAATGATTAGGGTTTTAGGTGATTAGCATTTTAAATAGCTAATTAAACTACTAACTAGGCTTAGGCCTATTAAACCACCAAATTAAGCCCATTAGTCTTAATTAGGATTTAATAAAATATTAACAAAGTTTTTGTTTAAATAAATTTGTGAATTTATTAGCAGGATTGCCAAAAAGCTCGCATTTTTTTGTTGAAAAACCAACACCGATAAAATTTACGTCCCGGCGTATAAAATCAACTGAAAACCCTTTATTTGCAAAAATATGAAAAACCAACAACCATATTTTAAACAATTAAAAATAATTATTTAATAAAAATATTTTACGTTTTCCGGCCCTCGGTCTCCGTTCCTCGATCGCAACTGAATATTCCTTAAAAATACAGTTTATGCATAATGACAATAAAATCCTATTTAACATATAAGCATGTATGTCAAATAATCGATTAGCAATTAAAATCAATTAATTACTCATTTTTCATGTTTCCTAGATTCTAATGCAGTTGGATTACGTCTTCTTAATTTTTTGGACCTTACAGCTATAATAGCTCATGTTCTAATAATGTATACTCCGATGAATTAGATAGAGTTTGGAGTTAAAACAAACCTAGAAAACACTCGAAATAATCCTTCTTTATTAAACACTGATAAATTTTAAAACTTTTAATCCCGTGTAACTAATTAACTGAAGATTAGGGGGATCACTTCTCGCATGTATCAGTTCAGTTATGGTGAGAGCTGAACTGATAAATACAATACTCGAACTGATCAAGTCATTTTAAAACAAGGGGTTAACAGTTAAAGTACACAAGATATGTTTATAGATGTTCGGAGACTTCAACTGCTCCTACGTCACCCCTTCTACCACCTCGGGTAGGATTCACTAGAAGACTTTGATCTATACAATACTTTGTACAAACCCACCCAGCTAGGACTTACACTACTGCCTAAACTGACCTGCTAGGCTAGACTGAAGGCAGCACCTTCCAGTCAACACTTCTTTATTGTCTATGTGAGAAAGACTACATACACAAGTTTAACGTCTTTGTGCAAGACTGTATTTGAGTGGTGGTGTGTGTGCGTGAGAACTGATCTCTGAACACTACCCGAAAGTGTTCTCACATATTGAGGGAAATATCCTTCTAATCTAAGCTGATAACACGTTGAAGTGTTCCCTCGACTGGGCTGAATGCTTCTCTCTTAAGCTGATATGACTTTGAAGCGTGCCCATCTCTTTTCTCTCTTATGTTGTAAATATTGTTGTATTATTGTATCTTCACTAATCTTCACCTTCTATTTATAGGGGCGAAGTTTGATCATACAGTGAGACTCAATTATTGTATCCGTTGCATTTTGAATCTGTTCCTCGAAATTTGTTTTGTTCTTTCTGGAACACTTTTGTCTTTAAGCTCTGATGCAACGTCCATTATTGTCCTTTGATTGGACAAAAGTTTTTGCACCTTTGCGCACAGCTGCATTCCACTTAGTTCAGCTTGTCTTGATCTGCAACTGATTGCTCCTAACTGATGTTCTGAACTAGTCTTCAGTTGGGCTGGTGAAATTAGTTGACTCATAAGTTGAATTGATTTCACTCTTGTTCAGTTGAACTGATTTCAGCTGGGCTCTTCATCAGTTGAACACTCCTTCGGTTGGCCGGGCTTCTGAGGTTCTCCTGCTGAACCACCTATCAACTGAATAATCAGTTGAACTCATTTACGACACATCGGTTGAAATGGTCTAGTTTGGTTGATCAGTTGATGCTTTCAGTTGACGTCTTTGACAGCTTCAGTTTTGTCTCGTAACTGATTATTTCAGTTTCAGCTATCTGCGCACTAAGATAAATTATTAAAAACAAACAAACAAGTTTTGTTAACATCAAAATTAAGATTGCGAACATGAATTGTTCCAATAGTTTGTGATATTTTATCCTTGTTGTTCATTCGGTATCGCTTTTGAACATGCTTGCTATTATAATAATTGTAATAATAGCCTCTGGATGACCTTATTTTGGCATAACTGGACCTTTTGGGTGACCAATTATTTGATTCAGCTGAACTTTTGGAAATGTACTCAATTCCATGTCGCCTTGCCTTGTTCGTATTTTAAACTGATTTTTTATTTGTTTTTATACCGTATTCTTGGACTCAGTATTTTCATGTACCATGACTGATTTGACAAAGTGAATATATTTTCCTTTGCTTGTATTCTATTTTGACATTGTACCACTAGTTGAGGGTTCATCTTGGCTACCAAAGCCCAGACCATTTTTAGCTCCAACTGGTTTTTGCAACCCCTGCATTTCAGTCAGTGTTATTGAAGACTTATTCCAAGACTGAATTACTTCAGTCAGTTTAGAGTTTTCAGCTCCTAACTGTTGAATCAACAGATCTCTTTCTTCCTTTTTATCTTTCAGCTCAGTAATCTCCTATTTGACATTTAAGTGTTCAACTGATTTAATGCTATCAGCTGTGTCAGTTGAGAGATCATCTTTCTTTACTTTAGCTTCCTCAAAAGAGATAGTTTGCGGTACTCATTTACCATTTCATGCAGTGTAGAGATAAGATCTTCTTTGGTGAAATCAGTGAAGCTAAAATCAAATACCCGATCATTGTAGGATTCCAGCTCAACATCATCAGCCATGAGGCATTTCACCTCTTCTTCATCACTTGAGCTGCTGTAACTTTCAGTTTCAAATGCTTCACTGTCTGAGTCAGCCCACTTTGACTTGTTTTCTTCCGATACCAAAGCTTTGTGCTTCTTCTTGGATGACTTCTTTTCATCCCGGAACCTTATTTTGTGCTCGAATAACTTTTTACCTTTTTCAACTGATCTCCCACGGTCTTTTTTGGGCTTTGGACAGTCAATAACTGTAACGCCTCGAAAATTTAAAGGTCCACGCGAACCACATGCATGCAATTATTAAATTCTTTGGGTATTTTAATTAAATTTTTTAATTGTATAAATTAATTATGTGGTGCATATTTGCATTTTTAAAATATATTTTTCTACATGGTTGCATTAAAATGTATTTTAAAGGATATTCGAGTTGCGATCGAGGAACGGAGACCGATGACTGAAAAATAGAAAATGTTTTTATTAAATCATTGCTTTTAATTATTTAAATATGGGTGATGCTTTTTATTATTTTTGAAAATAATGGGTTTTGAGGTGAATTTATATGTCAGAGCGTAATTTTATCGGTGTTGATTTTTCACAAAATTACAAACTTTTTGGCAACCCGGCTAATGAATTCACAAACATACTTTAACAAAAACTATTTTAATGTTTTAATTAAATCCTAACATAGAACTAATGGGCCTAATTGCATTCTTAATGGGCCTAAGCTTGTTTAAGGGATTAATTAGTATATAAATTATGAAAACCCTCCCCAACTCATATTCATTCTCACGGCCACACACTCCATACAATATCAAACTCTCAAGTTACGGCACACACACACACCACAATTGGGGAAGGATTTTCGTGAGGTTCAAGGGGTTTCAAAGCCAAGGTTCTTGCCCGTTCTTCATCGTCAACGATTATTCTTGCGTTTAAAATGCAAAAGCACACCATACATCTCCTTTTCTCATCTATCACATCATAATATCGTTTTAAAAGTTGTGGGCATGAAAATCATGAAGTTGCTTTGTTTATTTTCGGATTATTGCACATACATGTATCTAATACATGAATTTTGATCCAAAAACTTGTGCTACTCACGTTAAGGGGCTGCAATGATGTTAGGTATTGGTCAAGTAAAGTTTATGCACGCTCTAGAGTCCTAGGGTCACAGCATACTCGTGAAAACCACAACCAAATCAAGTTGGATCGATAGTAGCTGTCATGGAGTTTGGGTTCGGCTTTCTTGTTTAAGGGGATGGCTTGGTCTTGGCCTGGGCCAGGGCTTGGCCAGTGTCGGTTATGGGTCAGGGGGAGAGTCCTAGCTCACGGTAAGGGCTGGGGAAGGATTCCTAGCCATGCTAGGACTCCCACCCGAGAATCACGCAGCTTGAGCGTGGGTGAGTTCAGGTGTCTAAGGGCTCGATCCAGGGCTCAGGGGCTGGGCTAGGTTAGGTCCTTAGGGTCCTAGATGGTGCATGAGGGTTTGGTTCAAGGGCTGGCTCGTGAGTTAGGTGGCTAAGCAAGAAAGCAAGGGTCTTTGTCAAGTGGGTCTCCTCGGTTGTGTTGCTGCAGCTTATGTTGTGTCTTCGATTGCATGGGCTGGGGTCGATTCCATAGGTTCTAAGGGTTCAGTAGGGTCCATAGGGGGTCTGGGTTGAGGTTGGCTCAAGAGATTTCGCTGCTGGCTCAGCTGGAGGTGCAAAACGTGAAGGAAGATCACAAAGTGCGTGCAGCCTGGGCTTGTTTCAGGCGGCTCGTGCGTGGGTTTAGGGGCTTGGGCTGGTCTGGGCTAGGTCTGGGCATGGTAAAGGGAAGGTTAGGGTCAGGTGGGCTCGGTGGTTGCTCAGCTGGAAGGGTCCTAGTTGGGTTAGGAGTCCTAGATAGGCTATAATACTCACCTACACACATGCATACCATCGGGGGTTGAGGGGCAGAAGTGTTCTGAGCGGGCCAGAGCTGGTTATTCGGCCTGAACTTGGTCAGTAGGGTCCCTAGGTGGGTTGGTTTGGGTTTGGCTCGAGGTGGCTCGGGTGTGGCTCGAGTATTTTGGGAAATGGCTCGGTGTGTTCGTAAAGGGGTCAATTTCGAGATTTTAAGAACTAAAATTGAATCCATGAGTCCACGGGTGTGGCTCATGACTTGGAAGGGTAGAATAATTAATAAAATTTTATGTTTAAAGTTTGGGATCAAAATAATGAGTTTTGGATTTATCAGGGATTTAATCGCCTCACGAAACGCTAATTAAGGAATTAATTGAAAAGTCTAGTTTTATACTTTATAAAATTATGGAAAATTATATTTAAACTCAAATAATATAAAAAGACTAAGTTTTGAATTTAGGAATTTTATATTAAAGTTTGAGATTGTTCGCGATTAAAACATCGTCAAAACGATTAATCAAGAATTAATTAAAAAGCCTAGGTTTTAAGCTAAATAAAATTATGAGAATTTTAATTTAAGCTTAAATGATTATTTGGGACATGTTAGGGTCAATGAATTCAAGAAAAATTCAAAATGTGAAATTTTACGTTCAGGGGTAAAACAATCTTTTTACACCTAAAAAATAGTAAGCGTCATGGCAGTGCTCTAAATGTTGTTTTTATGATATTATGATTATTTTTAAATGTTTATGAAATGTTACATAATTAAATTATGATTTTTAAATGTCTATTGATTTGTATGATTTAAGGAAGACATTTAAAAGACATGTTGCATGCTTGGTTTCAAAAAGCAAAATGTATATGTTATGCATTATTTTTTTTTAAACTGATGAGAATACGAAGCATTGAAGGAAGTGAATTAATTTTGACTATTACGATGTTATGTTGCAGATATCGTGAGGGTTATGGTCCCAGTGGGAGCCCGACGATCGTATTTTCATTTAGGATATGAGGTTTGTGGTAAGAATAAGAATATCGTGACGGGAGAAGGCCCCAGAGGGAGCCCATTTATGGGAAAAGGCCCCAGAGGGAGCCCCAACGATCATATTTTCATTCGATGAGGATAGGTGATACGAATCCTCGTATGAATTTAAAGCAAACAAGATTAATTAGAATCGCGCCCTCAATTCAATAACGAACAAGGATCGATTGTGTTGTCCCGATCTTTTGAAACAAGCAACGATTTGTAATATTCACCTCTAAGCGATTAAAACTTAGCAACAAATATCAACGATAGTAACAATCGAATTTCATACGAACCTTCAAAGAACTTGTTTTGACAATCCGTGCGAAAACAATTGACAAACGCCACAAAGATGCAATCTTTGATAAGTTTGATTTTGTGAAGAACCAAGCTAAAATAGCCTTGAATATTGAGAGAAACCTCAAGAATTTCTTATATCTCTGAATTCTATTTCCTTCATGGTCTGATACAATGCATATATAATCAATAAAAAATGAAAAAGTAGTGTAAAAAGTCATAACAAAAGTTGTCTAGCAAGTTTGACACGGCAGTGCGCGCGGTGGCGCCACTTCTCGCGCGATGGCGCGCGGCATTCTGCCTTGCATCAGCACGGGGCGCGCGGCAGCGCCGATTCACGCGCGATGGCGTGCGCGGACGAGTGCGACCGCGCCTGTTCATGTGCGCATGCGCGCGCGCGGTGGCGCCGCTTCTGGCGCGGGTGCGTGTGTGCTGCTGTCCTCATGGTCATTTAGCACTTGAATTACATTCCAAACACTTCCATCATTGTGTCCATGTTCCTCAAGCTCCTCTAATTTAGACACCCAATTTGGATGACTTCTTTGGTAGCTCACCATGAATCCTTGAAGTACTTCTTTAAACTTCTTGCTACGTCCCCTCGTTATAGATCCTTCGTGCAACACCAACGACTCCCATGCCTTCTTTTGTGCTTGACCAACCATGTTTGCATCATACTCCCCTTCTTGAAAAGGATTTGTCCTCAAATCTTGTCCACCTACGCAAAAACGAAGCAAGTTAGTAATAAAAAGGATTAAATTATCAACATGCTTACCTTTAAACTCAAGTTTGTAGGTGCTATTGTTTGCTCGCTCCTTCAGCACTGGAATTCCCAACATCACAATTGTCTTCCTATAAACTCATCAACTTTACCACATACCAAATAATAAATGACACCAAATGATAAAATACCATTAAGTATCACAAAAATAAGATTTCTCCCCTTCTTAGACCTAGTCATCACCAAAATAATATCCATACACGTGTACGACCATAGCTCACTAGGAATAAGAAATACTTCAAACAACTCATTGAAATCAAGCTCAGGTGCTCTATCCCTATAGGCAATGCACTCTTCAATATACCATTTAACGTACCTCTTCATATGCAACCATAGTAACAATTCATGCATTATATCTATGGCTCTAGTTACTTCATGGCTACCAATTAAACACATGTCATGTGCCTCAATATCAAGCAACAACTCATGCAATGGGCATATGATAAAAAATTCATTCTTTTTAAACATGTATTCATCATAAACAAAGAAATAATCATGTTCATCCTTGCACCTCTCAAAACCATCTTCAAACCAACATAAATCATAAAAATAGAACACACTAAATGTACTATCCATGTAATCTTCACAACCATCACCAATCAAATATAAATCACGGAAATAGGACATGTCCCTTGTACTATCAATGCAATATCTCATTTCATCACAAAAATCTAAGTCTAATGTATATAAACCATTGTAGCAAGCAAACCTCATCAACTTGACAACTCTTGAAAAATCACAATCACCAACATTTAAATTTGATCTATTCAATATGTCATCATTCTCAAATCTATGACTTCTAGGCACAAAGGTTAATTCACAGTTAGACCCTTTAGACATCCCACTCTCAACTCTCTCACCAAACGCTTGAATACAACACAACAACGAAGTAAGATAAGGACGAAAGTCATACCTCATGATTGTTGCGTTGGCAACTAACCTTACCTCACTGTGAGTATTCTCAACATCAAATGGATCATCCCATTGCATTTTTACACCTTCCTCATTTGCTCATCTCCTCATCATGTCTTCATCGAAATCCTGCAAAGGAAAAATAATAATGCTCGGGATTGAACCGGCTATATCATCACAATGAGAATAAACCAACTTGTACATAGGTACATGAAATGGTTTATGCAAGAACAAATTACTCTCTACCTCACTTTTTTGGACCTTTAATTTATTTTTCTTTTCTTTGGCCTCTTTTTCTCTCTCTTTTTCTTTCATCACATTTTTTTCATCTTTTTTTCTTTTCATGGCCATCTCACTCTTTTGTTCACTCTTTCTTTCGGCCATTTTAAATTCATTTTCACCCAATTCATGAAGTGTCAATTGAACCTCAAGGACTCTTTTGGATTCAATTGAACAAGAGAAGCACAAGGTTCCTCCAAACATGTATGCAACATAATATTTTCTTGTCTCATCTCCTCCTCCATCGTAGACAATTTAGAAACTTCTTCACCACCTAATGATTCAGCTTTCACTGTACATCGTTTGGCATCATTTGACTCATCAATTATTGGAATACTATCATCAACAACTTTATTAACCACAACCTCATTCAGGTTCCACTACAACCTCAACTTCAGGTTCAGGTTCAAAAACAACATCAACTTCAGACTCAGGTTCAACTACAACCTTATCTCCAAGTTCATACTCAACAACAACCTGATCCTCCACTTGAGATTCAAGCTCACCCACAACATCAACCTCCATTTGAGGATTAAGCTCAATTGGCGATTTTATTACGATCACCTCCTCATGTGGACATTGGCTGATATCATGCCCAACTGCTAAACACCAACAACATATAATATCACAAGTACTAGGATTTGAGTTTTTAAATGTACCTTGATATTCATATTTGCAAGCTTCACATCTCGACTCCTTCTTTGGCATAGCAATGATTTTCTCTTCCAAGTCCGTCCTTCACGTGGATGCCAACGACCCCCTATGCACAACACGTTCACCTCTTCTGCCAACTCCTCTATTCTCTGCACACCGCCTATCATCATCATGATGCAAATGCAATGCTCTACTTCTTTCAACTCCACTACCTCGACTACTCTCATCAACATGCCTATCATGCATCGCCTCTTCTACACAACCCCTATACCTCTCACGTAGAGGTTGAAACTCCTCCTCCCACATTTTTTCCAACCCTCCTAACATTTTTTTAAGTTGACGATCGTCAACCATTATACCTGCAAGAAAAGGTTAGTAGAAAATAATAAAGAATAAATTTTCTCACCACGAATCCTCACTGGTCACTCCAATGAAAATTCACTCGACTCTCCTTTTTTTTTTCTTTCTTTTTTTTTTTCCTCACTACAAAAAAATACTCACCGGTCACTCCAAAGAAATAACGCTCGCACTCAGGTGTTTTCACTCGAATTTGATAGTTCTCTCTAAGATGTGCTCAAGCTTTGTACTTGTATAACAAACTAACAAGATTCAACTCGTGGACACTCGCAACTGTCTCACTTGGATTGCGCAAAACAAAGAACGCTAAAATAACGCAGATCTTACAACAATTCAAAGGATAACACGGATCTGAAAACAGAAACGAAAGTATAACACAGATCTGAAAACAGAACAAAATTTTAGAAAAATCTGAAATTAAAAACGAAAGGATAACACAGATCTAAGAACAGAACGAAATTTTAGACAGATCTGAAAATAAAAACGAAAAGATAACACAGATATGAGAACAAAACGAAATTTTAGATAGATCTGAAAATAAAAAAACGAAAGGATAACACAGATCTGAGAACAGAACGAAATTTTAGACAGATCTGAAAATAGCAACGAAAGGATAACACAGATCTGAGAAAGAACAAAATTTTAAACAAATATCGAAATAGCAACGATAACTTACTTGAATCAAAGAGAACCAAATGCTCTGATACCAAATGATACGAATCCTCGTACGAATTAAAAGCAAACACGATCAATTAGAATCGCGCCCTCAATTCAATAACGAACAAGGATCGATTGTGTTGTCCCGATCTTTTGAAACAAGCAACGATTTGTGATATTCACCTCTAAGGGATTAAAACTTAGCAACAAATATCAACGATAGTAACATTCGAATTTCATACGAACCTTCAAAGAACTTGTTTTGACAATCCGTGCGAAAACAATTGACAAACGCCACAAAGATGCAATATTTGATAAGTTTGATTTTTTGAAGAACCAAGCTAAAATAGCCTTGAATATCGAGAGAAACCTCAAGAAATTTCTTATATCTCTGAATTCTATTTCCTTCATGGTCTGATACAATGCATATATAATCAATTAAACATGAAAAAGTAGTGTAAAAAGTCATAAAAAAAGTTGTCTAGCAAGTTTGACACGGCAGTGCGCGCGGTGGCGCCACTTCTCGCTCGATGGCACGAGGCATTTTGCCTTGCATCAGCACGGGGCGCGTGGCAGCGCCGATTCACGCGCGATGGAGTGCGCGGCCGCACCTGTTAAGGCACGCATGCGCGCGCGCGGTGGCATCGCTTCTGGCACGGGTGCGCGTGTGCTGCTGTCCTCATGGTCAGTTAGCACTTGAATTACATTCCAAACACTTCCATCATTGTGTCCATGTTCCTCAAGCTCCTCTAATTTAAACACCCAATTTGGATGACTTCCTTGGTAGCTCACCATGAATCCTTGAAGTGCTTCTTTAAACTTCTTGCTACGTCCCCTCGTTATAGATCCTTCGGGCAACTCCAACGACTCCCATGCCTTCTTTGGTGCTTGACCAACCATGTTAGCATCAATAGGCCAAGGCTCATTTGACAGGTGAGAGTGTCGCTGATGTTCCCGCCGCCCAGTACCGTGGTTACATGTAGATGGATCCATCGACTTTTTGAGGTTTGAGAAAACTCACAATTAACTATCTGAATTCAATAAAGGAAAAAAAAAATGTTTATGATCATGAAAAAGGTTTTATGTCATGTCATGTTGAGGAAAAAGAAAGGAAAAAGTTAAGGTTTGTGTTTGCATGTCATGAAAAATTTATTTTTACGTAAAAGTATTTTCACTATTGCATGCGATTTTATACGTATTATTTGTTATAAAGATTATGGTGTGTTGAGTCTTTAGACTCACTAGGTGTGATGGATGCAGGTGAGTTTGATGGAGGTCTTGATGGTTGACTTTGCTGGGCTGAAGGTGCACATAACACGAGGACCGACGCTAGTTTTTCGCACTAGTTATGATTTATGATTTTAAGTTATGTTAAAGATATTTTTACGACGATTTATTTATGAGTGATTTTTGAGAGGTTATAGTATGGGCTATACTTTTCAAATAATGTTTTTTTTGGGTTGATAAAATAGTTGGTTGGTTTCTTTTAAAAAGGTTCCAAAATATTTTATGATTCGGCCGAATGCTATGTGAGGTTTGAAAAAAAAAATTTAGTACTTTTTAAAGCAATAAAAAGGACAGACGTTTTAGTAATAAAGTGACAAGTTTTTTCACAGTTGAAACATGCATGTGGTTCCTCTTTGGCTTCACTCCTTTGATAATTTCTTTGATAGGAGCCATGGTTCTTTCTCATGAATTTCCAAAATTTTCTTACAAACAATGACATGACATCATTGCTTAACTGTTCTGCTGACTTCTCAGTTGAAACTGATGGTTCCAGTTTCATTGCACTTAAAGCAGTTGTAACTGGTGGAATAGTTGGCTCACTTTCTCTAGTTTGCATCTCAAATTCGTAGGTTTTTAAATCTGAAAATAGATCGTGCAATTCCACCTTGTTCAAATCCTTAGATTCCCTCATTGCCATGGTCTTAACATCCCACTCTTTGGGAAGACCGGGCATGATTTTCAGGGCAATCTCTTTATTTGAGTGCACTCTTCCAAGTGCATTCAGTTCATTCACTATGCTACTGACTCTTTCATCAAAATCATTCATGGATTCCCCAGCTTTCACTTTGATGTTGTCAAACTTCTGAACAACAACAGACAACTTATTTTCTTTTGTTTTCTCGTTTTCTTCACATGGTTGAATCAGCTTCTCCCAGATTTCTTTAGCTGATTTGCACACATTGATCTTGATAAATGTGTTCTTGTCTAGAGTCTTGGAAAGGATGTCCTTGACTACATTATCCAAGTTAGCTTTTCTTTTGTTTTCAGAAGTCCTCTCATCTCGTGGCTTCTTTATTTTTTGTGGTGCTCCATCAGTCAAAGTAACTGTTGTATTGGCTTTCATGATTTTCATTGTCCATCTGTGATGACATACCACATGTCATCATCCTGAGCAGCTAGATGAGCCTGCATTCTTATTTTCAGTTATCAAATTCTTCTTTGAAGAACATGGGAATTTTATTGAAAGAAGACATGGTGTTCTGTATCAGTTTGAGCATTTGAAAGTATTCAAAACAAGATTAACCTCTATTAGGATCGGTTAAGATGAGTAAGATGTTTAAAAAAGGGGTTGAATAAAAGTCTTGGTTTTATTTTCAAATTTATTCTCTAAAATGTGAATCAGTTCTTTGAGAAACTGATCCGAGAATCTTGTATGTCGATATAAATTAATCAACTTAAACAAGTGCGGAATGGGACTGAATTATAGATTGAATACTAAAATAAACTGAACTGGTAACTGAAATGAACACGAGAATTTCTCTGGATGTTCAGAGACTTCAAGTGCTCATATGTCACATCTTTTATTACGAGGATAGGATTTCACTAAAAGACTTTGATATATTACAACAAATTGTAATAACCCACTTCAATTTGTCTTACACACTGCCAAACTGAAACGCTTAGTTTAACACTTCTTAAACAGTTGTAGAACTGAAAAATGCTCTAATTTGTAGCCTGAATACTACTGATAAATACAATGATTGTAGAGATCAAATATTCAATCTATTATCTTGAGAATATGTTCGTGAGGTGTATCACAATTGATTGGTTTGATTGTTGTTCGCTTGTTCCAAGCCACAAACCATATTCAACTGATTCGATCAGCTATATATAGTCTTTGAACTCAATGGTCACATTGAATGCATTTAATTATTGACAAATATTCGTGAATCGTCATGTCGTAACTTTATCTGACAGTAGTACGATGTTTTCAGACTGTTTTGTTCTGATACAGTTGTTCTGCTTTGGTACGACCTGTCAGACTATCTACTGATATTTTAACTTATGTCGAGGCCAACTGATTAGAAGTCAATTGATCAACCGATCAGTTCAGCATGGCATTATCAGTCATTATCAGTTGTAACCGATCTCCTATTTGTTACGAAAACTTCAGTTGAGAAGGCTTTTCAGTTCAGCTCAAAACGAAGTCTTCAATTGCGTTTGTTCAATCAGTTGGTTATTCAGTTCCTTTAAGATTAATGTGTTAAACTCTGAAACCTATAAATTTCCAAAAATATACCAGTTAGAGTGATGATAAGAAGGGCCAGTGTCTTATGATATATTTTGAGTCGGAGAGTTCAGATGCTGAGATGAAAAAAGGCAATGGCGTGGTATTTAACTTTGAGTCAGATGAATTTACACGTGATAATCTTTTTATTGTATTGCATGTCATGGTAGATGATTTTAAGAAACTCTCAAATTATTTGATGAAGCTAAAGTAGAAAGTAAACGGCTAACAGATAAGTCAACCAAATTTAATAGTTCACGGTGAAAGGAGGTTGAATGTCTAAAAGTAAAATTCAGTCTGCTAGAGGTTGAAAATGATGATATGCGGAGAGTATTTCAAGTAACTTTAAACGAAAATATTAACACTTCTACTCAATTCTTGGAACAAATCTTCTGTCTCCATTGGAAAGATGCATGAGTTTCAAAAACCAGTTCGTGATAAAATTGAGCTAGAGTTTTGCAACAATTAATATAGTACTACTTTAGTAAAAACGCAATCGTGTCTAGAGAAGGAAAAATTTAAAATGATAAATTTTGTCAGGTCGAGCACGGTATGTAAGCATGATAAGCCCAAATCCAACCTAGCCTAAATGTAAATTTTGTGAATAGAGCAAGTGTCGTGGGTTAAGCTATATCGAACCGGAGAGTTCTAATTCCAACAAAACATGGTTAAAATACAGACAAAGTCAAGTCTATTATAATGGCTCGAAATGGTCTCGTAGAAAACCAAGCCTAACGAGACAGTACTCTATGTAGGAACATCTAGCCATTACCACAATTGTAGCCTTGTTGAAAAGAGATAGAGATTGAAAGGAAAAAATGAACGGCCTAAACAACATCTGGTGAGAGTAAGAAAACATCACACAACTTCACAAATTTATGCACAAGCTCGTACTCTTTTGGATACACACACAAGTATGCCAGCTAATTTAAGTGTGGGTCCGAATGGGTTACTCCGTTCAGAACTCAACTAGTTTTGGGTACCAAGAGCTTTCTTGTTTGATTTAGGTGTTAAGGAAGAACATCATCAAAGAATCAATCTGGTTTCTGGATAGTGGGTGCTTAAGACCATATTACTGGAAAGATCAAGCTATTGTCTGAAGTCATTGACTATAAGGGCTGAAAATCATATTCAGTGGTAACTCTAAGGGTAAAATTGTGGGTAAGGATAATATTATACATGGAAATGTAATCGTTAAAGATTTTTTTTTAGTTGAAATTTTGTCTTACAAAATGATTAGCATAAGCCAACTATGTGACAATGATTATTTTGTTAAATTTCACAAACAAACTTGCACTGCTAAATCTACAAATAATGATATTATGCTAATTGGATTAAGAGAACAAAACACTTATAAGGTGATCTGGAATGATAATAATGTTGTTGCTCCTTCGTGTTTTGTTGTATTGAATGGAAGAAAGAATTGACTTTGGAATAAACATCTCAACAATTTAAATTTTAAATCTATTTCCAATTTAAGCAAGAAAAATATTGTTTCGTGGTTACCTAAAATTGATTTTACCAAAGATAAACATTGTTCTATATATCAGTTAGGTAAAAAGTCAGATCAATCTTAAAGAACAAATGAAGTACCTCAACACCTTGATGTCTTGAAATTTTATACATAGATTTATTTTTTCCTGTACCCGTTATGAGTCTAGGGAAAAGAAGTACACCTTGATGATTATTGATAAATTTTCAAGGTTTACATGGGTAATATTCATGAGTTCTAAATATCAGACTGCTGCTCAACTAATCAAGATTTTAAGAAGATTACAAAATGAGAGAAATGTTGTGGTAGCTTGGATCAGGAGTTACAGAGTCACTGAGTTTACCAATAGACTCCTTTCAACCTATCAAGAAGATAATGTCATTAAGCATGAGCTTGCAGCTGCTAGATCGCTTCAGTAAAATAGTGTTGCTGAGAGAAGAAACAACACTCAAAGAAGCGGCTCGAACGATGCTAGTAGAATCTGATATCTCTCAACGGTTCTGGGTAGAAGATGTCAACACCACATGCTATACTCAGAACATATCAATTATTAATAAAAATCATGTAAAGACTCCATATGAGATCTGGACAAGAAAACTACTAGAAATATAATATTTTCACATATTTGGTTGTAAGAGTTTTATTCATAATAATGGTAAAACACATCTAACCATTTTTGATGCTAAATCTGACGCTGGTGTGTTCTTAGAATATTCTTCGGTTAATAAAGCTTATATAATTTACAATTATAGAATTCTAACCATCAATCTGCGCATGTGTTCTTTTAAGAATCTTCTATTTGTCATGATAATGGTATTAGCAATATACATGATTTAAATAATTAATTAGATGATATCAATATTGAGTCTAGCGGTAATCATGAGATAGATATAAGAAGAACGGCTGGAATCACCCCTAAAGAAAGTCCAGCCTGCAACGAAGAAACTAATCAAAATTAGATTGTCGAAAAATTCGATTCGGTAATTGATTACAAGCCTGAAATACATCAAGAGTTGGATGAAGATTAAACAATGAATATTATAGAGTTCAACAGCAAGATCCAAATACATTTGAACCAAACCTCCCGTGGAGTAAGAATCATCCACTTGAGCTCGTCATCTATAATCTGACTGCTCCTCTTAGAACTAGAAAACAAATGATAGATGAATTTCTGCATGCCACAATTTTCACAACTTGAACCTAAGAAGATTGATGAAGCCTTAGGTGATTCATACTGGATAGATGATATACAAGATGAACTTAATCAGTTTGAGAGAAGAAAGGTACGACATCTAGTTTCCTGACCTACCAATCTTCATGTTTTTGTAACTTCCTAGGTATTTAGGAATAAAATGGATGAGAATGGATCAGTAGTCAGAAATAAAGCAAGATTAGTTTCACAAAGATATAGATAGGAAAAAGGAATCAACTTTGATGAATCATTGGCTTCTATAGCTACACTTGAATTCATTAGAATATTTCTTGTATATGCTGCCTAGAAAGAACGAGCTGAATATCTCACATAGATTCCTCTAATCTTTGTAGAAAGCACGAGCTGAAGTTCTCACAAAGATTCTTCTAATATTTGTGTATGAAGTTATGAAATCTTTCTCCCATTTTTACTTTGATCAAAGAAAGATGAATTCATCCTCTACTATGTTAAACGATCTACTGTTTATAAAAAGGAAAAATTATGTAGACAAAGATTTGAACCTGAAATCAGTACAAACCACTCCAAATGATGAACAGAAAGCAGTAGTTCTCAGTGCTTCACGAAAAAAAATTTCTGGAAAGGAGTTAATCATTTATGGAGAAAAGGCTAAAAGGGTACACTTTGAACATCAGCAGCCAGAGCAAATTCCAACTGCTACAACCATTTCCATCAACTCGAGGCTAACTACTGGTAATTTGGAACACCAAGTCGGTTCGTCCTCCTCTCCTTTTGATGATTTTATTTATGAAAGACCAGGCTCTCTGACCAAGACTTCGTTCGATCATCTGATGTCTCAACTAGTCTCGCTCTCTCAAGCTGTAAATGATATTTAAGTCAAGAACTATGCTCATCGGGTGATGTTCAATAGCTTTAAGGCTCAAATAATTAAGAATTTGTCTTCCATTGAATCCCAGTTCTGCTCGACCAAGAGTGATTAGACTCAAGTCAAAAGTCAAGTCGTCGTCATGAACACTGAACTTTCAGCTTAGATCTCTAGAAGTCAATATCATATGGAGACTAAAATAAAAGCTCAAGTTTCTCAAGTCATGCATCATATGGATGAATGGCTCGACACTATGGGAGGCTAATTGTAAGAAATTCTTGAGTATATGCGACATGGTGATACCAAAAAGAGAAAAAAGTGGTGGACTAGAAGAAAGTAGAATAGGAGAAACATCAAACCGAGAGAACAAGATTGAAGAGTCTAAGAAATTAGATAACAAGTGAAGGAAGAGGAAGACATAAGAAAAGGAGGTGGCAACGGTAGCAGTGGAAATCATAGAAGATAATTTATTTTTGTTATGGGTGTTCGAGGAATTATTTTTTCTTACACCTGCACAAATAATAATTCATTTGCTCAATGAAAGTACATTTACACTATTCATCTTTTTTATTTCTTAATGTAACTTTTTGTATAGAATTTGTAGACTGGTTTTGTCATTATCAAAAATGGATATATTTTTAGAATATTTCCACTACTATAAGTTTTGGTGATTGACAAAAAAATAGCATAAAATTGTTTTATGTCCAACAGCTTTTTTTAGGTTTTCAGACTGCTAGATCAAATTCAAACCATTCAAACAAGAGCATTAGAAGATCAAGATGTTTTTGAAAGATTGTCTGAACTCTAGCTGCAAGATATCATATGTCAAACTGACCGATAGTACATTTGTTCAAACCGTTGAAGATCCAACCGCAATGTCACCGGTTAAAAAAATGTTATTTCGTATAGGATATTTAACTCATGCCATTCAAACGACTGCCCCATCTAGAATGATTTCATAGTATCCTACCAACTTTCGAATTAGAAAGTTAACTATTTCCAACATGAGATGTGTCAGCTTTATGAAAAACAAGAGCTCAAAGTTGCAAAAACACAAAGAACACTAAATGACACGTACGGGAAAAGAAAGTGAAATGTCTATCATATCAGGTGATAGTACTGATGATCGTTGAAAAACAAATTCGACCATTTGAGCTTGTCAACTATAAATAAGCAGAATTTGAAGACAAGAATAATGAAATATAGCGATAAATTTATCTCAAGCCTGCATATTTCAAGATTTTCGAGCAGACCTAATCTTTAGATCACTATCTACTTATTCAAGCACACACTTATCAGAATATATCAGATCATGCAAATATCATTTGTGCTGCTATATCCAACTCAAACTTTCAAGTCTGACCATTAGAGTTTGATAGATGTAATATTTACGTGTTTTAATATATTGTGTGAGTCTAATTTGCATCGTTTTAAGTTATTTAGAGTCTACATTCTGTCTATTTCTTCTTATTTTATTACATTTGATCACCGCTCACTTAAGTATGTTAATGTGCAGAAAAATGAAAAAAAAAAAAAAGAAATTGGAAGAGAAGGTTGGGGACAGAAGATGTCGCGCTAGGGCGGTCAAACTTGACCGCCCCAACACAAGAGGCTGAAGAAAAAGAACAGAAGACCTCGAGTTTGACCGCCCCAGCGCGAGAGGCGTTGGAAGAGACCTGTAGTACAGTAGGTCGCGCGCTGCGGCGGTCAAACTTGACCGCCCTAGCGCGAAAAAAAATTTGAAAGTTTCCTTTTTGGATTTTATTCAATTTGGAAGGTGGATGGCTAAAGGAGAAAACCTAGGCACGAAAATTCATTCATCATTCACTAGCCACCACAAGCCTTGGAGAGGATTTCGCGCTTGGATTGAATATTCGAAGATTTCCGGGCATCGTCTTGGCGTTTTTCGTCAAATCTAGTATTTCTAACTTAGTTTTTATCTTTGAAACATTGTTGTGTTTATTTGTACCATGTATTCTAGTAGATAAACTAAAATATTTGTTGGGATTTAAGGTGATCCTACCCTAAACTTTGATTTAATTAATTTATATTTCGATTGTCGCTTTGTTCTTGAATGAGCTACTGTTTTTCATTCTGTTGTTAGAGCGTAGCTAAGTTTAACAATGTTTTTATATTGCGAGTGAGTTCGAGATAATAGCTTGTGATAGGAACGAGTAGCATAATCCGTAGATCTACAATTTACTAGATATATGAAATTGGATACGCGCCGATAGTTATAGTCCTAAGGGTCGAAAACTAGGGGATTTCATAGATCGACATGCAATTCGCTCTTGATAAATAATTAAAGACATTTAATTACTTCACTGAGTAGAATTAGTTTGGCATAGTTCGAGAGAGTGTGCTCAATTGAATAGGAAATCATGTTGGAAGCATACAATCACTATCGAACGAATTAGTTAATTAACGAGGGGTAGGTGAACCGATATTCCCAACAAATAAATCAATCATTCTAGATATTAAATCTCATTATTTAAGTCTTAAATCTTTTTAATTGCATATTTATTTAATGTTAGTAGTAATAATCAATCAATCAAATTTTCGTTGCTAAAGATTTAATAACAGAAAGTAATAAATGTCAAATACAGTCTTCAGTGGAACGATATTCGTACTCACGTACATTATACTATTACTTGATATCGTGCACTTGCGATTAATTTTGACCATACAAAACCATATTTTTATTGAGGATTCCACAGTGCAAGTTTTGCTCGATCAGAGTTTTATATTTGTTGTCTGGGAACCGAGGGTTCTTAAATAGCCAGAATTTTAAAGTGATCACTAAGAGTTTCAGTTATGCGGGATAAATCATAATTGAAATGGGTTGTTACAAGACGTTGTAAAATAAAAGTATTTTAGTGGACACTTTCTTAAGTTGTATAAAGAGTGACGTATGAGTTTTATCTCCGAACATCCATATAAATAATTATGTTATTTTATTACACATCTTACATTATCTCAAATCTTATTTCAAGATGTTTCTTGTTAAACGGTCAAATATAGTTCATCACTAGTCTAGTCGGACTATTCCACACTTACTTATTTTTAGTGGTCCTGTAAATCTAGTTGTTCACGAATATTTCTTAACAACATAAAAACTATTAAGAACGGTTCAAAACTTAGAAAATTTTAAAAGAATTTACTCATACATCTCTAAACTCTAATTCGATTATATCAGTCTAGCAAATATTATGTTTGTCTGGCCTCTCAGAAGCATATGAGTTGATGGAGTAGGTGAGAGTTTCATCAAGGTTCATGGGTGTAATTCTATACCAACACTTTATCAATTGGACAAGCCCAGAGGATTTACCCAATAGGCATCAAAAGATAGTGGCTACGAGTTCCATCGTCATAAAAATATTATTTGTTCAATCCTTTCGTTATTAATAATTTTATAATTGTGGACCACCCAGTACAAAACATCTTGATCATTGAAAAATGATGTATAGTTTACGATGGAATAAATGTAGAATTGGTTGAGAAAGAGAAAGAAATGGAAAGGAACTGGGGAAAATAACAACAATATTTATTGCATGTACGTGGAAAGCCATGTGAAGGACATTAAATAGGAACTTTAGGCACCCAACATAACACACTTGGATAGAATCATTGGAAGCATTGAATTACTAATGGTTTCAATGCATACACACATATATATTGACACTGCACACTCCGGGTGGAGCTATGATTTGTATTTTTTTTTTCGGATGAAATTGAATATTTTGAAATAATTATTAAAAATTAAAACTTAAATATAATATTTAACTTTTATTGACAAATTAACGATATGAATAAATAATATTTGACTCATATCATCAAAAAATGTAAATAAAAAATATTTTAATTTAGTATTATAGAAATTTAACTTGTTCAAAAATAATCAAAACAATATTTAAAAAACAAAAATTAAAACTTTAGTTATCGTAGAGAAAATATTAAATAGAAATATACAATTTAGAAAAAAAAAAATTTAAATTATTTTCTATTTACATGTTTATTACATATAGAAATTTTATATTATGCTCGAGTTTTTTTATATGGTTTCAAAATAATAAGCAACTAAATTAATACTAAAATTCTGGAAAAAAATCTATTCAATATACATTAACAAATAATTATTAAAATATTTATATTATTTTTTATTCCTTTAATCTAGTATTTATAATTATAAGAGCTAAAAATGCATGTTTTATTGTTATATGAATGAAAAATGTAATAGTTCAATTAATCTAATTAATATATACATAGTATACTAACTGAGGAAGAGCGGTGGCACTTAGCCGCCCCCACCTAGCTCCGCCTCTAGACACCCCATATATGTATGTGTGTCGAGTGTGTGTATATAATAACATATATGTAAGTATTAAGCATACTCCAGTCAAGAACTTTAAAATATGAGTAGATCTTTTGTGAGACGGTCTCACGAATCTTTATTTGTGAGACGGGTCAATCCTACCGATATTTCCAATGAAAAGTAATACTCTTAGCATAAAAAGTAATATTGTTTATGGATGACCCAAATAAGATATCTATCTCACAAAATATGACCCGTGAGACCGTCTCACACAAGTTTTGCCTTAAAATATAAATAGACTTGGAGTAATAATGTAAGTCAAAGGCAAAACTAAAGTGAATTCTCGTGCACTAAATCTTGAAGTAAATACTAAATTTTCTGTTTTGTAATATGCATGTTTTTATTTTTTGTTATGTTATCGATCGATATACAGGCCCAATTTACTAATTTACACTTTTGTTTTAGTTTTAATCATTTCTAATCAGAGTACTGACGTGACATCGGAAAATGATGACACATTACTAAAAGTTGCCGACATGTCCAATGTCATGTCAGTACTCTAGCGAAAAATATTGAAACTGAAAAAAATTAAAACTAGTTGGTATAGACCATAAATTAATTGATACATGATAAAAAAAAATGAAAAATGCACTACTTATAAATAAAAAATGCAAATTCCCCAAATATGGAATATTTATGGGAACGAGAAGGACTTTTTTTAATAAATAAAGTATTATTAACTAACTAATCCAAATTGGTTATTGCATGGATTTTTCTTCATGTTTGTTAATTACATAATCAAAATTTTGATTTGGCAAGGCAGACAAATTTACGAAGTGTGCGTCATTGAGGAAACAAGAAAACAAATGAAGGCATTTTTTTTTTTGAAATGAACAAATGAAGACATTAAACATGGTAGCTATGAAGATATTTTATAAACAGTATGTAACAGAAAATAAATTCTAGAAAATAGAGGTTTGGGGAAATTTTCATAATTAATTATATATAAAATACATACACTATACAAAATTATACAAATAGTAAGAGAATTTACTTACGACCACATACCGATCTTTTCCACGTATCATGGGTCTTCCACCTAGGCTAGGGATTGGAGTGAGAGTGGTTACAACAAAAATCGATATTTAATTACTAAAATATTAATTATTAAATTTAATATAAACAAATCAAATTAAGTGGATGAGTGGATTTATTAACTAATTTTTAATTTAAGTAAAATGTTAAAGAAAATGTTAAAGCAATTTCTCTTGAAGTTGTACCTCATCTTGATTTCGCCTGCGTGGGTCAAATTGTGGGTTGGACATAATTTTGCACATCATAAATCTTCGATCCGTTTCCACGTGTACAGTGGGTATTTCCTTGGCCTTTCACTCAACCTTTACCACTTTTCTTTAATTTTTTCAGCATTTCTCTAGGAATTTTGCTCAAGTGGCATCCATTTATGGACATTTTCATCATTTTCCATTCTTTTTTATCTATCGTCGATACTACACGACAAACATAATTTCAATCAATAACAATAAAAAAAAAAAAAAAAAAAGAGCAAATAAGCCAGATAAGTACAAAAGAGACGAAATGTAATAGAAAATGAAAATTCTTTTTGTGCTTATCAACCCCCTACCATGAAATAAATTTATAATAAGAACTAAGTGGAAATTAATCGACCATGATAGAATTAAAATATAAAAATATAAGAATAATATATTAAATATGCAATCTTATGCCACTAACTTGCAATTTCATTTTTGAATTGAATTGTTTTTCATTGGAATGCTTATGTGTGACATCCATAATGTCCGTCGCCATGTCACCATCATCATTTTATTTCATACCATATAAATTTAATAAAGCTAGAAGACTTGACAGAGACAACCAAATTTCAATGATTCATAGAAACGATGCTTGTTGGATCATCATATGAAGAAAAAAATAACCCAAGGACATCCACAATAACTTCCTTCGTGGTGATTGTTAATGCTGGCTTCCCACTTGACAACAAATTTACATGTTTTCGGACTAGACATGTGAAGACCCAACCCAAGATAAGACCAACTTAAAGCTAAAAAACTTGAGCATTTAAACCCAAGAATGCCTTACATTTTTGGCCGAATAATTACTTACATTGACAACCCAAACACAAAAAACAAACCTGCAGCCCATCAAATTTCATTTCGAAACTTTGAATCACAATTTGACAATAATTAACAGTCACTAATGACCCTTCAAATATTAATTTTGAACAACATATTGGTCAGCATATAACAGCAAAATAATAAGTGTTTAAGACCATTAAGATGGTGATTATTACAGGCTAAAAACCCTCCAGGATCTCTCCCCATTCTAACCTATAAATATCACCCAAAAGCTGAAGGAAATCATACCAAACACAAATAATTTCTCCCCCTATTTTTGAGTCTCCCTAGATCAACATATCTAAGCAAGTGTGTTGCCGATTCCGAGCTAAAAATCTGTCCAAACTCAAGTAGGAAGGTGTTGTCCATTCTCTAAAGCTGATTTCTGCCCATCTTCTAGCAACCATTTCCAAGCAAAGTCATGTTCACTTCAAGTAAGGAAAGACAGCCACTTTCGAGTTCTGAAAGAAGAGTTATCCAAGAATTGTGTCAATTTTAGAGACATTTTCGAAAACTTTGTTCACGTTATACTCAACTTAGGATCAAGTAAGTGGGCTTATATAAGTGTTTTAAAATAATGATATTCCTATTTTTGAAAACTCCACCGTACACTACTCGTTTCACGTTATTTGATTTGTATATGTTTCGTTCCACATGATTCCTCAGTTATGCTATGAAGTCTTGAAAACACACTGTTAGGATTCGAATTAAAAATGGTAAGGGAATTGTGGAACATGATAAGATAAGGCCCTTATGCGGTGAGTTATAATAACCGATATATAGTCTCGATCCCTTAGAGAAATAATAATTAAGGATTAAACAGTATACCATGCATAAAGAGATGAATAATAGTGCCTTGTTTTGATATGTATTGATGCCTTGTTTCGAATTCTGTTTGTCTCATATCTTGATTCATGATTGGTAATGTTGTACAACATTTCACCTTTGAACTCATATTATATGTATATTTCGATATTCTTGTGTACGATTGGCTTTCACATGTTGATTGTTTCTCAAAACACTCACCATCTTACTTTCCTCTCTTGATAAGGGCGAAGATCAACTGGAAAATGATGAACAACACATGTTTTAGGTTTGGTGCTCAAGTTCAAGACATGAAGTTTCAAACATCAATTTTAGTTTTTTTTTCTATTACATTATTGCTTCCACATTTATGTTAAACACTATACAAACAGTCTTGATTTATGTAATTGACTGACTTTTGACTATTTTATGTACTATATGGCTTGTTGTTAGACAACTTTAAATTGTTAAACAACGTTGATGGCGCACATCGGTTTCGAGCGTGACATTCAAATGGTACCAGATCCGCCATATTCATAATCCGGCTAGTATTCTCCCGAAAAAATTTGAGATTTAACATAGTGATGGAAAAACCTAATATACATCCATCAGAAATGATCCAACGAACCTCTTTGTGATGACGAAGCCTTATTTCGGACAAATACAATCGTTTAAGCCTCCAAAATCGTGTTTTTGCAGTTTTGTTAATAATCGTTAAGCCAATAACTTCTTATAGAAAACTCAAAATCCATTCGTAAACGGTTATGTAGTCCTCCCGACTTAAGCTTTCGATCCATATAAAAATTTTTGAACTTTCTATTTTTGAAAATTTTCTCGAAAAATCACATTCCACTTGTACCTTATGTTGAAATACTTTTAAGATGTCCGTTAACATAGCTTTTATCATTATGATCTTTTTCTATTTTTCTAAGACTTTCAATTTTTTTTTCTTCAGTAAATGGCTCCACGTAACCATGCTGAAATACCCCAACGTATGCATGAACTCGCTCTCAACGACCACGAGATTGCGATGACGAACCTTAGAGTTCAACACTACGAAGAGCAACAAGAACACAAAGAGCAATTATTATCATTCATTACAGTATTCGGGGCACTGCCAGGACATCTAAGATTTTCAAGTGTAAAATGACCGTTTTGCCCCTGAAACCTAACTTTCCCGATTTACTCTTAGACCTTAAAACGATGGCCCAAATCCATCCAAAATTTCCATAAAACCTCAAAATAAACTCATAAACATTTCTTAGACAAAACTTAAGCTCTTCGACTAAGTTCTTAATTCGTTTTAAAACTTGAACCGAAGTTCGGTTTTAACCCGAATCGACTCAAAACTTAACCAAATTTACCAAACATAAACCATAGCTTATTAGCACCTAACTAACCCTTTTTAAACCCAATTAACACCCTCGAAAAAGGATAGGAGTCTATTGATGCACTCTTTTTCAAAAACCCTAACTTGAACAAACCATGAGTTTCTTCAAGCCTAGCCCTCAACCAACATGTCTAGACCCTTACCAGCCCTCTTAGGACCTATACTGAACCCTTAACTAGCTACTGGACCAATCCCATTAGGCCATACACGCACAGCCCTCAAACCCGTGCACCCCAAGCCTTGCGAGATCAAGCCTCCACGTTCCTGCCCTAGGCCTTGCACCAACCACCCTTAATCCATCTAGGACCATGAATAGACCCTCTTAGGACCCTTGAACACATCCCTACAGCCACACGCAGCCTAAGCCCTCGTAGACACCGAAATCAAAACCCTAGCCCCTTATAACCCAAATTTTCGTTCAGCATATTTCCCTTATTGCCTAGCCCTTATACATGCCTATGGACCCTTAAACCTACTGCAAAAACATCTCTTCTAATAGCCCAACCATGGCAGCCCCTTTGTGCTTCAATACCATGAGTTTAAAAGCATGAAAGCTTAAGTTTTATCATGTATATGCCATAAAACGAAAATAAATAAGATGACATCATATTTTTCACGCAAACATGTATACAAACACATAATATAGTATGAACGATGAGTAAAAAAATATTAATGAGTGTCTTTGTGTGTTTCACGCACGAAAAAAAATTTGAGATGCAAAGAACGTTGGCGGAGAGACGGGGGAGGAGACCTTGCTGCGTTTTCCCCTAAAAATTCACGTGTGGCAGCCTTCAAAAACATGTGGTGTGTGTTTGTGTGCTGATGGAGAAAACCCTAGGTCTCTAGGTGAAGTGTGCGTGAGTTTTGATTCAAATTAGGGCTTAAGAGTCCTTGTTTTTAATATAAAATACTATGGTACAAGTTTAGGCACAATAACCATAATATAATAGGCCCATTAAATATTAGGAAAACTATTTCGTTAAGGGAAGTTTTTGAAAATAATAACCGAACCTCCAAAAAGTCCATAATTTTTTGTCAAAAATCGATTGCTGGTTTAAAATACAACTTGGTATATAAAAACACCTCAAAAACATCATTTTCGAAAATCACCTTTTAAATATGACATATATTAAATAATTAAAAATAATCATTTAATAAAAATATTTTCCATTTACGGTCATCGGTCTCTGTTTCTTGATCGCGTCTCGTATAATCTTTAAAAACACAGTTTTATGCATTATAATAGAAAAATATATTTAAACGTGTAAACATGGCTACCACATTTAATTTATACAATTAAAATAATGTAATTAGTCATTTTTCTTATATTTGTATGCAGTTGGATTACGTTATCGTATTTTGGATCTTACACTAAGTCAAACTGACTTAACGTCCATAGCAACCATTGTGACCACCACAATCCAAGGGTTGGCAAACACAAATGCCAATGATAATCCATCGCCACCACCGGGATCTCCAGCACGTGGGGTCAAGTATCACTACGAGTCTCTCCGGAAGAATCGAGCTCAAACATTCAAAGGATACCAAGACCCCAAACTTGCTCAAAACTGGATCATAAATATTGAGACCAAACTCCGCCTACTCGAGATTCCCAAAGAGTTCAAGGTTGATATGGTGATAGCAGTTTAGAAAAACAACAATCAGTGGGAACTCACCAGCAATGACACCAGCCAGATTAATCTGAACAGTTTCGAGAGGTATTCTTGAAATAGTACTACCCAACTGAAGTGAGATTACAGAAGTTGAGCGACTTCAAAAATTTCACTCAAACTTTGGATACGTCTTTGGTGGAATATACTTCAAAGTTCAACTCTTTTGGAACCAATACCACTACTATAATGGCTGATGATACCTTGAAGAATCATTGGTTCAAGGGTGGGATGAGCAGCCGTATTCAGTCAGCTTTAGCTGTTTACCAACCCATGAGATTTGCTGATCTGATGTGAGCAGCAATAAAGGCCAAGACAAACATCAAGAACCTAGAGGAAGAGAAAGAGAATCAACTGCCTCTTACTGGGCAATAGTCTCAAGGAAAACAACCTTTCAAAAGACCAAATCAGTTCATTGGTCATTCGAAGGCACTTAGTCCAGACCAACCTACCAAGAGGTCAAGATATGCCCACCTGCAATAACCACCATTCTCGGGAATGTCGTATGTGGTCTGGTGCATGCTTCAATTGTGGCAAGTTGAGACATCAAATTGCTGATTGTTCCGAGTTTAAGAAAGGGACATGGTCAAAACGAATACTACCCCCTACAAGCCGAAGGAGAATAAGCCCAACGCTCATGTGTTTGCGATGACTCGGGAAGAGGAAGATGACGCGAAATGATGTCATGGCAGGTACCATTCTAATCAATGAAATGTCATCTTACGTATTATTTGATCGTGGTTCCACTCACTCGTTCATAACTAAGAGATGCACTAAGAAATTAGGGCTTATATCTGAGATACTTATTGAACCCTTTAGAGTAACAACTCCTACTAGTAAGACAATTGAAACACAAAGGGTGGACCGAGATTATAAAGTATGTATCATATTTCAAGCTGAATTGATTCAAATAAACATGGTGGAGTTCCACGCCATTCTAGAAATAAATTGTCTATCAAAGAATCATGCATTAGTAGATTATTTCATGAAGAATGTCAAACTACAGGCTCCAAAACAATAAGAATTTGTTTACTATGGAATATTCAAGAAACAGAAATCCTTACTATCATCTTCCCGAACTTGGAGAGCAATGAAAAGCGGAGAATAAATTTACCTAGCTGTGGTAAGCAAGGAAAAGAAATAAAATACATTTAAACTTTAGGAAATCTAGGTAGTACAAGAGTTTTCAGGTCTCTTTCTGAAGAAGTCCCTAGCATAGTCCCCGACCACGAAGTGGAGTTTGAGATTAA
The DNA here is from genome assembly GCF_025594145.1 of Primulina tabacum. NCBI lineage: Eukaryota > Viridiplantae > Streptophyta > Magnoliopsida > Lamiales > Gesneriaceae > Primulina > Primulina tabacum. Next base: position 7,730,273 of record NC_134558.1, read on the forward strand.
TTTAGTACCAACTGCTACACCAATCTCAAAAGCACCATACCGAATGACTCTGACAGAGTGAAATAACACAAAGAACAACTTCAAGAATTTTTGATAAAAGAAAATCCGACCAAACGCATCTCCATGGAGAGCTCCTGTTCTATTTGTAAAGAAAAATATGGAAGCATGAGATTGTGTATTGATTAAAGAGAAGTGAATAAGATCACAATAAAGAATAAGTACCCGCTTCCAAGGATTGACTAACTGTTTGACCAACTGAAATGAGCTACGGTCTTTTCCAAGCTCGATTTAAGTTCATATACCACCAAGTAAAGGTCAAGGCATAAAAAATTGCGAAGACGGCCTTCTGGACAATGTATGGACACTATGAGTTAATGGTAATGTCATTCGGATTAAAAAACGCTCTGATAGCATTCATGGTTCTCATGAGCATGGTGTTCAAACTTGAGTTAGCTGCAGTTGTCTTTGCGTTGAAGATTTGGAGACACTATCTGTATGGCGAGAAATGCCAAATATTTACTGATCACAAGAGTCTCAAGTATTTCTTCACGCAGAAAGAGCTGAATATGAGACATAGACGGTGGTTAGAGTTAGTGAAAAACTACGATTGTGAAATTATCTACCATCCAGGGAAAGCTAATATTGTGGCAGATGCCTCGAGCCTTAAGGTTGCAGTAGTAGCACAACTGTCAGTACAGAGACCTCTTCAGTCAGAGATGCAGAGATTTGGGTTAGAGGTTTATCCTAAGGGCAGAGCCCCTAAGATGTTTAATCTGACAGTTCAGTCTTCGTTGCTTGACCGAATCCAGTGCAGGTCAGCCTTCAGATGAGCAGTTACAGAAATGGAGGCTGAAGGATGAAGCCAAGGGCAGTGTACTCTACACAGTGCCTGAAGGTATTGTGAGGTACAGAGAAAGGATGTGGGTGCCTATTGTTGATTCTATCAGAAAGGATATTCTGATAGAGGCACATGCATCTCCGTATTCCAACCACCCAGGAGGTACTAAGATTTACAAGGATTTGCGGGTTCTGTATTGGTGGCCAGGAATGAAAAGAGACATCCGCCGATTTGTGTCTAAATGCCTCACTTGTCAACAGGTGAAAGCAGAGCATCAGAGGCCAGCAGGGATGCTTAAGCAACTCCATATCCCTGAGTGGAAGTGATAGAATATCACCATGGACTTCATCATTGGTTGCCGAGGTCAGTCAGAGGATCCAATGCCATTTGGGTTATAGTGGATCGACTCACTAAGTCAGCGCACTTCTTGCCAGTGAAGAAGACTTTCTCCATGACGTAGTATGCGGCGCTCAATATCAGGGAGATAGTTTGTTTGCACGGGATCCCGGTTTCTATTGTGTCCGACAAGGACACGAGGTTTACATCGTCCTTTTGCAAGAGTTTGCATGCATCCATGGGGACGAAGTTGCTATTCAGTACAACTTTCCACCCTCAGACAGATGGTCAGTCTGAGCGTATGATCCAGATTTTGGAGGATTTATTGCGAGCATGTATAATCGATTTCCATGGGACTTGGGAATCTAAGCTATCTCTAGTGGAGTTTACCTACAACAACAGTTTCCAATCGTCCATTAGTATGGCTCCCTACGAGGCATTGTATGGGAGGAAGTGCAGGTCGCCGATTCATTGGGATGAAGTCGGTGAGCGATCAGAACTTGGTCCAGAGATTGTTCAGCAGACTGCAGACGTAGTGGTCAAGATTCGAGACAGGATGAAGATCGCCCAGAGTCGTCAAAAGAGTTATGCTGCAAGAGGAGAAGGGATCTAGAGTTTGCCGAAGGTGATCACGTTTTTGTAAAGATAGCACCCATGAAGGGTGTTATGAGATTTGGGAAGAGAGTCAAACTTAGTCCGAGGTTTATTGGACCGTTTGAAATTATTGACAGAGTTGGAACACTAGCTTATCGGGTTGCCCTCCCGCCAAATCTGGCCAGGGTACACAATGTGTTCCATGTCTCGATGCTGAGGAAGTACCTAGCTAATCCTTCACATGTTTTGAGCTATGAGCCGTTGCAGCTTGCTCCAGATCTGTCGTATGAGGAAAGACATGTCCAAATCCTTGACAGACAGGAGCGGAGACTTCGAAACAAGGTGACCAAGTTGGTCAAAGTGCGGTGGCTGAATCAATCAGTGGAAGAGGCCACTTGGGAGACAGATGCAGACATGAGGAGTCGCTATCTGGAATTGTTTGATAAGATTTAATTTCGAGAATGAAATTTATATAAGTGGGGGAGGAACTGTAAAGCCCAAAATTCAGTACACGTAAAACTCATGCATTTATTAAATTGTCAAATTGTTTATCTTAGTTAAAATGATTTATAGCGATGCATGATCTATTTAATTTGCATTATTTTAAATTATTTATTTTTATGTATTGCACGTTAAATATTTTCTTGAGTTTCATGTTTTAGGCGATTATTCGATGCGGGATCAAAGAAAAGAGATTGATGAAAATTTTGGCAATTTTAAAATGTGGTATTCTATTTTAAAGTTAAGATGGAGTATATAAATGATTTATTAAGTTTTTAGCATTTTTAACCTAAGTTATTTAATTAGTGATTTTAAATTTTAAAACTTTTGAATTTTAGCAAGTGTGCATTTTATTTTAATTAAGGGGATTTATTAAGTTAAAAGTGAGTTAACATTGTTAATTGGTTGCTAATTATTAATTAAGCAATATTTAGTCCCCAATTAACACTAAACTCACACACACATACACATTTTTAACACACAACACACACACAATCACAACTCAGATTTTTATTTTCTTTGAGAGCAAGAAAAAGCTAGAGTTCTTGTCTCTAGGGCAGCCGCCCCTTCTTCTGATTTCTTCCAGCAGACTTTCGTTGATTTTGTTGCAAGAAAATCGTTCCACGGTCGTCCCTGATCAACCCTCGCTTCCTTCCCACTTCGGTATCGTCGTTTCGGTATTTGAAATCATCAAAAGGCATGTGTATTCTGTTTTTCCTGCGTCGATCTGGTCATATTATGTGTTGTAATGTTTATTATGCGTAAAAATCCATGTATGATATGCAAAGTTTGAGCAGAAACTTGTTGGATTGATTTCTGAAACGTTTTTGGATCTAAAACTCTAAATATATTGTTCTTTTAAATACTACGATTTTTCGGTCACTTTTCTGGAAAAATGTTCAACATATAAATCGTAGAACTTTTTGAGACCTTCGATTTGATATAAAATTCGAATTATTTGGATAAGAATTGAGTGAGTTATCATCGTTTTTGTGGGACTGCTCAAACTGCGTTTTCTGAAAATATGTTCTTGAAGTTTTATTATTGCAGGATTCGTTGGGAATCAACGGGTGATCGCTTTTGTGTTTAGATATGTTGAGACTGATGTTGGGATGATTGTTGGTGTTTCGTTTCATGTCATTAGGCACCTGGTGGAATTAGAAGTCGTAGGAATGCTTTTGGTGTCAATTGTTGTGTTCAAGGATTTTTTGCGTTGTTTGTGATGCGTATTTGTTTTGGGGCATTTGTTTGAGTTTGAATAAGTGTCATAGCATCTTAGGATGAGTCTCGAGGCATTGGTTCATGGTCCGTATGACCGAGTTAGGAGGGATAAGCCTTAATTGTAGTGTTTCTTCGTTGGTTCGCGATTCCAGCACCTACACGGACCTGTAGACAGACCCTGGCACGGGGTCCGTGCACTTTTTCCTTCAAAATTCGATTTTCCAACACCTACACGGACCCCGACACGGACCTTTACATGGGGTCCCTGTCCTTTATAAAAAAAATTATATTTTTTTCTTCCCATTTTTTAGTGATTGTTTTGGGGTTTGATGTTATGATTTAGTACAACGATTAAACAAGGTCAAGTCCCGAGAGGTTTAGAACGTTTTGTCACTTTTGGGTGGGAGCATGACTATACGTCTAAGTTATGCAAGATAAGTGTTTGAATTCATGTTAGTATGTGCAGCAGTGGCCCCAAGTGAGATCCAACGAATCACTCAACGTCAAGTAAGTATGGGATTGGAAAGCGGTAAAGAATGACATGGGACCAATCCACCTCGGTAAAGCATGACCGGGTTTATATCAGGATTGGAAAGCGGTAAAGCATGACGAGGGACCAATTCACCCGTTAAAGCATGAACGGGGATCTCATGTATGTGGCAGTGGATCTTCCCTGTCAGCCCAGTACTGTGGTTTAGTCTTATCAGGCATTTTATGTATGGGTCACTTGCTTTGAAACATATCTCTACGCAAAATGATGTTATGTATGCTCAAGTATGTATGATGCAAGTATTTTTACGAAAATTATTATGATGATGGCACGTATACGTTTATGCTACTACGTTTATGTTTCAAGTGCGTTTATGCTATTATGTTCAAGTTTCAAGTATGTACGTCTTATTTTAAAGATGCATGTGGTTTTATTACGTATTACTTGTTATTTCCAGTTTATGGATGTTGAGTCTTTAAACTCACTAGACTTGATCGATGCAGAAGAGGATAAATTTGAGGAGACGAGAAGTGAGGGCCAGTGAGCTGGCTTGGACTGTGCGGGAGGCTAAACCCGAGGACCGCCCATGTTTTTAAGTTTTATGCAATGCTTCATCTATTCTGATTTTAGGTTTTGGTTTATGATGTTTAATCAAGCATTTTTCATTAGCAAACTTTATATGTGATCTATCTTATTGCAAATATTTTTGGTTGAACAAAATATTTATGATCACAATTTGGAAGTTTATTTTATATTTAAGAAAATTTTTATTTTTCCGCAAATTTCAAGTAGTTCAAAATACGGTACATTATAATTGGTATCAGAGCGGTGTTCTTGTAAAGGGTTATGCCTACTGTCAGTTGCGAGAAGTTCACGAAGCCACACCTCAAGTCTGTAAGGTTTAAGGTTTTGAATTATTCCATGTATTAAGAATTAAGTCATGATTTCAGCATGTCCATGTTTCAAGTTCAAATAACGTGCATATTATACTATTGATATTATATTCATGCACATTGGGTTTACGTGTTGGGTAAATTGCTAGATCAGTATGCCTCTTAGATGCATGATTAACCGGGAAGCAAGGGAAGAGGACAGAGTGGCTCGAGAGGAGGGAAGAGACGCTCCTCCTCCTCCATCGCCAGATATGCAGGCACAGATGCTTGCAGGTATGACTCAATTCTTCGCACAGTTTGCAGGGAACCAGGATGCAGTGGACACGGGGGCGAGGCCCAGACCAGAGACTGTGTATGAGAGGTTCAGGAGGATGAACCCAAAGGAGTTTTCGGGGACCACTGACCCGATGATAGCCGAGGGGTGGATTAAATTCATCGAGTTAATTTATGACTTTATGGAACTGCAGGATGCAGACAGAGTCAGGTGTGCCATGTTCCTTCTGACTAGGGGACGCCAGACTATGGTGGGAAAGTGCGTCCCTTGTCGGTTAATTTGCAGACTTTGACTTGGAACGGTTTCAAGGAGGTCTTTTACTCCAAGTACTTCATTGAGGAAGTATGCTCCTGATTGACTAGGGAGTTCATGACGTTGCGACAAGGAGACTGTCGCGTGGCAGACTTTGTCAGAAAGTTTGAAAGGGGGTGTCACTTTGTGCCCATGATAGCTAATGATGCCCAGGGAAAGCTTAGGCATTTTATGGATGGGTTGCGGCCGATCTTGTGCCGTGATGTCAGGGTTGCTGGTCCTACTACCTATGTCGTTGCCGTATCTAGAGCCTTGGTGGCAGAGCAGGACCAAAGGGATATCAAGAGTGATAGGCAGGGCAAGAGGCCATATCAGGCACCTCAGCAGCAGCAGCAGTGAACCCAGTTTAAGAGGACTTTCCAGGGGCAGCAAGGGAAGAGGCCATTTCAGGGACATCCGAAGGGTAAGGGTCCTATTCCTCAACAGAAGGCTCCTCAGAGACCCGTTGAGTACCTAGTGTGCTCGAAGTGCAACCGCCAGCATCCGGGACAGTGTTTATATGGATCGAGCAAGTGCTTTAAATGCGGAGCCAGCGATCACATAATAAAAGAGTGCCCACAGTGGAGGCAGCCGACCCAGGGAAGAGTATTCGCCATGCATGCTCAGGAGGCGAACCCAGACCCGACATTATTGACCGAGAATATTTTAATAAAAAGAGTCGCCACGAAGGCCTTGATAGATTTAGGGCCACTTACTCTTTTATTTCGGAGACATTCGCTAATCATCTGGACGTCAAGTCTATTGGACTCGACGTGAGTTATTCAGTAACAATCCCATCATGGTAAGAGTTATTAGCTACTAGTGTGGTCAGAGGCATCGATCTTTAGCTGCAGGGCCACCTAGTGTACGCCGATCTAATCGTGTTTCCGATGCCAGAATTTGATATCATCTTGGGAATGGACTGGCTGACGAAGAACAGAGTTCTCATTGACTTTCAGAAAAGGTCAATATTGGTAAGACCGTTGGGCATGGAGCAGTTTCCCTTTGAACCGGATAGATGGAGGAGTTTTCCTCGCATGATCTCTTGCATGCAGGGCACGGAGACTTATTCATAAGGGTTGTCAGGCCTTCTTAGCCAGCATTATTTCTGCACCTGACGTACCCATTCCATCGATATCTGATGTACTAGTAGTCAAAGATTTACCTGACGTCTTTCCAGATGAGGTCACAGGCCTCCCACCAGATAGAGATGTGGAGTTCGCTATTGACTTTGTGCCAGGCACCGTGCCAATCTCTAAGGAACCGTACCGATTAGCTCCAGCTGAGATGTTAGAACTTAAACAACAGATTCAGGAGCTTCTAGACAAAGAATTAATCCGCCCTAGTTTCTCACCATGGGGCGCACCAGTGCTCTTTGTGAAGAAGAAAGACGGGAGAATGAGGCTGTGTATCGATTACCGAGAACTAAACAAACTAACGATCAAGAATAAATACCCACTTCCAAGATCTAGGAGGACATGTTCGATCAATTGCAGGGAGCCACAGTGTTCTCTAAGATAGATTTCGGTCGGGGTATTGACCGAGTATTTCGGTTGGGAAAAATTCTAGCAAGCGGACTAGGTCAAGTTATAGTAATTGGACGAAAAGTCCAAGTATCGATCCCACAGAGACTATTATTTAAATACTAAGATTTAAATTATTCGAATTAATATAGGCAAACAATAATAGGGATATTATGATAATTTAAACTAGTTAAATTAAATTAAATTATGCTAGATTATTAACTACGCTCGACTTTGCAGGACAGGTTGAAACTTGGGATATTTTCAAATTTAATAAAATGATCGGGAACACACAACGGTACAAACTTTGATTATTATCATGCATTGGAATTAATTAACCACAGATTATTCGATGCCACGATGAAATTCCCTGAATTAACTATAAATCTATTTCTAGAATTTATAATCATATTTTCATTTAACAGTCCAATTATTTCGAAATGAATTTAATCAAACAAAAACGCATTATTCAACGATGGAATCACAGCTGTCGTTGTCCCTATCGTGGTCCCGATCATAGGAAAAATTACTCCATAAATTTAAGACTAGAAGAAAATCTAATATTCGAATTCATGAATGAAAATAAAAAAGTAAGAGAAGAGAAAATCTCAGCGATGGTGCGCAGATCTTGCGTGTAAAGTGCATGGTTTTCCCTCTCATTTCTCCAAGCCATCGCCGCCTTTGAAAGTCTCAAAATCTTCTCTTTTTTTTTTTATCTGAAAAGTCCCAGTCCAAAAGTAACCCACTCAATCCTTTATTTTGTCTCTTAAATCTTTCAAATCTCCACAGAATCTTCGCACATTTTTGGATCCGATATCAGGTACACGGACCCCGTGTATACCTTCGGATTGGGCTCCGTGTAGGCTCGATTATATTTTCTTTCTGGGAAACATTAGACACGGACCCCGTGTATGGGTCCGGGTAAAGGTCCGGGTAGGTGCGCAAATTTTCTCCTCAAGGCTGATGCTGGACACGGACCCCGTGTAGGGGTCCGGAATAAGGTCCGTCTTCGTACGGTAATTTTTCATTCTCGGATGTTGCTGGACACGGACCCCGTGTAGGGGTCCGGAATAAAGTCCGTCTTCGCTCGTGAATTTCCTTCCTGGGATTTTAAGACACGGACCCTTACACGGGGTCCGCGCATAGGTCCGGGTGCTCTCCTTGTGCTATTTTCCTATTTTTCCGGGTATTTTTGACATGACATTGCGACGCTTGACTTTTATTTTTTTTCTTTGGCTTTTATCATCTTTTGGTCAAACCTGCAAATAGCAATAATAACACGAATTAAGCGCAAAACTAAGAATAAGAATGACAGATAAGCACGAATACGACAAAATAAAGTCTTTAAAACGCTATAAAATTCGTGCTTATCAACTCCTCCACACTTAACCTTTGTTCGTCCTCGAACAAATCAGACAAGAAATAAAGATGAAACATATTTTAGATTCAGAACTCACGTAGTACAATCAAAACTTCTCAATTTGTCAAACTCCCTCACTCCCGATCAAAAGATCATGCTTCGAATATCACAAGATTCGTGTTCATCGCAATTTAAGATTCAAACATTACCCAGTAAAGATCAACAGAACGAGATGTGTGTAGTGTGCAAGTCAGAATTCATACTCATCAACAGCTACTTGGTTTAAGGATCACTTATATTCAACAATTTTTTTTTTGTAGAAATGCCCCATATGCTTGACTTTCATATCCCTCTCTACTAAATGTTGAACGATAATGACTTGGTTAATAGGTCTTTTTAAGCTTATAACGTAAGGCCAAGGCTCACGGCTACAATAGAAGGTATGCGAATCAAAAGTGAGAGGGAATAACCATATTCCTGCAGCGCATTCATTCAACTTTTAACTCGTCGCCAATCACTGTACTTTTATCATCTTTAGAGCTTTATTATCTCCTTCTTTTCTCATTGTCCTTCAATTTTCACCCTTAGAATTTTCGGGTGTCTTCAAAACCATACACTTTACACCATTTTTTTTTCAATCATAAATCCACTTCTTTTCATTCGAAGGTAATTCAACAACTCCTTCAAATATCTCTTTTCTACACATGTGAGTGTTGGAACATTTCAAAGCGCTCGAAGGGTTTATTTCCCTCAAAGTTCGGGTAGGATAAAAGTGTATAGGCTGAAATTTTGGTAGTTGATGTGGGACATTCAATAAGTTACGAATGGGGTCTAATTGTGTGTCATTGACACACACCATTCGATTTTTACAGGCTCAGGAGAGGTTACTAGAGACAATAAATGATGTATCAGGTAGGCATGAAAGCTCAAACTGTCCAAAGATTGCCTAAATCATCCCTAAGTCACTATCGTTCGTATTTTCGCTTCGAGGGCTAATCAGACGAGTTCTAGGGTGTTCTTTCTTTTTTTTTTTTTTAGTTAACCTTGCACCAATTTACCATTAACGAGCAAGAGTCAGACAACGTGCATGGAATGAAATGTCAATACAAAACTGGTTCATGTCTGACTCTCTCCTTGAAACTACTACTCCTCTCATTCAATACTAGGCATGAAACAATTTCCCGGGTGATCCAAAATTTAACAAATTAATCCGGTTATCAAGTAAAACAAGGGTTCTTTCTCTAGAAATAGTCTCATCCTACATGAAAAGTGTTTTTAAGTGTTGTGCAACGATGCGTAACAAAACTGTCCTACCCCCACACTTTGAAATCGACACTGCCCTCAGTGTAAAGCGATGTAATATGAATTAACAAGACAGTTAAAGCAAACACACTTCCCTGGAAAAATGTCGAGCAGGTGGTGACAATGGCGTAGAATGCATCAATACCTGAAAAGAACGACATCGAATACACAAGGAAACGTAAACAGGAATAGGAAAAACACTCAAGCACTTAAACAAAATCCAAACGAGAATAATCATAAATAATAAGAAGTCGCCTAAGAGCAACAACAACATTCTGAATGAAATGTAAAATAAACAAACGAGAAAAATGATCAAAACCATCACAAGTCCTAACAAAATAAAGCAAACTACTCATCATCTGATCCCAGCTCCAAGTCCTCCAAGCCATCAAGTGCGGATTTGTCCCAAGGTGGTGCATAGGCATCGTCTGAATGGTGCTCGATGCCGAGCCAATCGAGTGCGTATGTCGTCCATGCAATCAAATAAGGATGAGAAAACCTGACGTGTACCTCTCGGGGCGCACTGTCGAGGGGGCAAACCAGTTTGAGGTCCAGCTCGGGCATCCAATGCCGCTTCTTTTTCCACACGATCTTCCCAGGCACGCTCATCAATGGTAGGGAGAGGCACTGGTGGGTCACGGGGATGGGGTCTGATATGTCGACTCCCTGGATTTCGGTACCAAGCACCCTGTCTGAAAATGAAGTACATGCCCTGCATGGCCTGGGGGGTGAGCATCTGTGTAGAGGTGGGCAGGAGGGAGGTCTCACCAGTGAGATCGATGCCATGGGCCGCCAAGATCTTGGAAATGATGATAGGGAAGGGGGCATAAGGTGTCTTATTCTTCGTGGGGTCAATGTGGGCGACTGAGCGCATATGGGAAAGTATGATTGACGCCACTGGAATAGCAGGAATGGCCCCCAAATCATTCAACATCTTGTCAATGATATAGAGATCCATATGGCGGACCTCGTTGTTCCCGGCTTTCCTTGAAATGATATTCGCCCCCGTGAAGTAACAGATGAGGCGATCCAGCAGCGGGAGGGACATCGGGAGGACACTGGAGCGGGATCCAGCAGGAGATGTGCAGGTACTGGAGCCGGCACCGAGCCTCAGGGATCCAAAAAATGATGTCCGACAGGAAGATATCCACTTGATTGAAGACCACCGGCGGCCCGTCATTAGGGACATTCAGAATAGTGGCCAGGTAGGTGCTGGTCAACTCAATAGGAACGCCTTTGACATAAGTACGCAAATGAGGCAGCCCGATAGTCTCTTTTTCCTCCACATTCGCGTAGAACTGCAAAACCAAGTTAGGGTAATACGGTCCGGCGATGTCTAGAAGAGGTCCCCAACCGAATTAATCAAATTCTGCCCGGAGTGGCACCTCGTGGTCAATTCGCGAATGAATAGAACGTTCCACGATGACGGAGTTCCCATGCAGCGCCGAGTACCACTCGAAATTTTCTCGGCAGATGAACCTTACTGCATCAAATGGCAACCTGGCAGACCCAGAGGATGAAGAAGCACCGCTTCGTGCACGCTTGCTGCTCTGTTTTCGAGGAGGCATTTTGATTCAAGCAATTATATCCGAACACTCCAAAAAATCAATCACCACAATCCAACTAATCGATCCGAACAACCCAACCACTGATTCCCTCAAAATGATAATAAATAAACTCTTGCACAAGCAAAGTCGGATACCCAATAAACCGAAATACAGCACACAAAGCCAATTAATCCAACATCATCATGCTCAACAACATAATATCCCAAAGATGGACTTAATTAATAACAATGCACTCCTTGACACAATCAAATCCCAAACAGTCCACAACCCGAAGAAGAGCGCCCAACAACCGAAACTAATACTCAAACGATAATCGGACGAATAGGCAATATTTCTATAGGAGTGAAGGTGAAACCACGCTTACCAGTGATATAATTGGAGGGTATCGCACCGTTGATGAGGGCGGTGCAGCTGGTGGTGGCGCTGGTATGGAGACGATGATGGTGTACGGTGGGGTTTCACGGGTTCTCAGTAGGTTGCGGGAAGAACGGCGGTGTAAGGTGGTGGTGCTGGGTGGTGGATGAAGGCAAGGGGCGGCAGTTTTCGGCTGGAGGCGGCGATGGGAGAAGAATCGAATTAAGGGGTTTAGGAATTTAGAAGGGGGAATCGCGATTTAAGTCTGATTCTGTCAAAGGAATAGAAGGCACGGACCCCATGTAGGGGCCGTGTATTGGTCCGTGTATCTTCGCGAAATTGGGGAAGTCTGAAAGCGTTGACACGGACCCCGTGTAGAGGTCCGGGTAAGGGTCTGTTTCGACTCGGAAATTTGAAAATCTGAAAGTGTGTAGACACAAACCCCGTGTAGGGATCCGGATGGGGGTCCGTGTCTGCTCGGGATATCAAAGTATAAAATTTTTTTTTCTTTGTTTTTTTTAAATTCCCTACAACTACAAACCAAACACATAAGCGAATCCAAGAATGTAGAATTTCTAAACATCGAAAGTGAAACTCAATCAAGCACACAAGATGCAGGAATTGTACAGAAACTTCCCTGGTTTATTTGACGTTCTGAATCCGTTCGTCCTAATAGAATCCCGACACTCGAGAAATCCCACTGCCAGTGAATAAACTACCTGCACCACCATTCACTGAGATTAGCTCAATAGATATGCTTAATACAAAAAGAAAGAAAACTGAAAGTAAAAGGTGAAAGAAAAAAAATAAACTAAACACTGGGTTGCCTCCCAGCAAGCGCTAAATTTATAGTCGACAGCCTGACTGTACTCCCTGTATTCAGTTTGGATCCTGCAGATCCACGGTGATCGGCTCATCGGGCATGGTACCACCATGATAAACCTTCAGCCTATGCCCATTCACCTTGAATGCTCCCGTTGCTTCACTAGTGATCTCCACTGTCCCATAGGGGAAAACTTGCGTGATGGTGTATGGTCCTGACCACCGTGAACGCAACTTACCTGGCATCAACTTCAGTCGAGAACTGTATAACAATACCAGTTGTCCCACCATAAATTCTCGATGAACGATGTACTGATCATGCCAGCGTTTGGTTTTCTCCTTGTAAAGCTTGGCATTCTCATACGCATCCAACCTAAACTCATCCAGTTCATTCATTTGTAGCACTGTCTCGTCACCTGTGGCTTTAGCATCAAAGTTCAAAAATTTAGTAGCCCAATAAGCCTTATGTTCAAGCTCAACAGGCAGGTGACACGACTTCCCATACAATAGTTTAAATGGGGACATGCCAATATGGGTTTTAAATGCAGTGCGGTAAGCCCAAAGTGCATCGTCCAGTTTTCTAGACCATTCTTTCCTTGAAGCACCGACAGTCTTCTCAAGAATGCGTTTAAGTTCTCTGTTCGATACCTCGACTTGGCCACTAGTTTGAGGATGATAAGGTGTGGCCACCTTATATCGGACCCCATACTTAGCCAACATACTGTCAAACTGACGATTACAAAAGTGAGTACCCCCATCGCTAATAATGGCTCTAGGTGTGCCAAAACGAGAGAAAATATTTTTCATGAGAAATTGAACGACAACCCTAGAATCATTCGTTTTGCATGCAAGTGCCTCTACCCACTTAGACACGTAATCTACAACCACCAAGATATATTTGTTCCCAAAAGAGACAGGGAACGGACCCATGAAATCGATACCCCATACATCAAAAATCTCACACACCAAAATATTATTAAGAGATAACTCATGTCTTCTAGAGATATTACCTGTGCGTTGACAATTTGAACATTTTGTAACATATTCATGCGCGTCCTTAAACAGAGTAGGCCAATAAAAACAAGACTGGAGGACTTCTGACGCAGTAATAGTTGCCCCAAAATGGCCTCCAGCCGGACCAGCATGACAATGAAACAAAATTTCACTTACCTCTTCCTGGGGAATACATCTACGGACTATGCCATCTGCACTTATTCTAAACAAGTAAGAATACTCCCACAAATAATATTTCAAATCTGAGAAATTTTTTTTCTTTTGCTGATAAGAAAAATGGGAAGGAATGAACTTACTGGATAGATAATTAACGAAATAGGCATACCAGGGTAAACTGTTGATCTCAAGAAGTTGTTCATCCGGGAAATCATCGCGAATAATATCCTTACCTGAACTTGGATTCTCCAGACGCGAGAGATGGTCAGCAACTTGGTTCTCTGTTCCCTTCCTATCGAGTATTTCCAAGTCAAATTCCTGCAACAGAAGAATCAAGCGAATTAGCCTTGGTTTTGCATCCTTTTTGGCCATCAAATATTTCAAGGCTGAATGATCGGTGTGCACTACAACTTTGCTCCCTATTAAATAAGATCTAAATTTATCCAGAACAAAACCCACAGCAAGAAGCTCCTTCTCTGTAGTGGCATAGTTCAGTTGGGCAGCTGACAGTGTCATACTAGCATAATAGATGACATGGATGCATTTTTCCCTCTTTTGCCCTAACACTGCCCCCAGAGCTGTATCGTTTGCATCACACATCACCTCAAATGGCGAGGCCCAGTCAGGTGCTATCATCACAGGTGCAGTGATTAATTTCTCTTTCAAAACTTGAAATGCCTGCACACACTCATCAGAAAAATCAAAGCGCACATCTTTTATCATCAAATTTGTCAGTGGCTTAGCAATGCAAGAAAAATCTTTTATAAAGCGCCTATAGAACCCTACATGGCCTAAGAAACTACGCACTCCTCTGATGTTTGTTGGGGCTGGGAGTTTTTATATCACTTCAATTTTAGCCTTATCAACTTCAATCTCAGTTTCAGAAATTTTGTGCCCCAACACTATTCTCTCTCGCACCATGAAATGGCATTTTTCCCAGTATAAAACCAAATTTGACTCCTCGCATCTCTCTAAGATTTTAGACATGTTAATTAAGCATGTGTCAAACGAAGAGCCAAAGATAGAAAAATCATCCATGAATATTTCAATAAAATCCTCAATCATGTCGTGAAAAATTGTCATCATGCAGCGTTTGAAAGTCGCTGGTGCATTACATAGACCGAATGGCATTCGTTTATATGCAAATGTCGCGTAAGGACATGTAAAAGTGGTTTTCTCCTGATCTTCAGGGTCAATAGGAATTTGCATATAACCCGAGTAACCATCCAGAAAACAGTAGAAAGGATGTCCAGCTAACCTTTCCAACATTTGATCAATAAATCGGAGGGGGAAATGGTCTTTACGGGTGGCGTCATTAAGTTTTCTATAATTGATGCAAATACGCCACCCTGTAACAGTTATGGTAGGAAATAATTTATTGTTCTCATTTTTTACTACAGTGATCCCACCCTTTTTCGGAACAACTTGCACTGGACTTACCCACCTACTATCAGAAATCGGCTAAATAATACCTGCGTCCAGTAGCTTTATCACCTCTTTCTTTACCACCTCTTGCATAGCTGGGTTCAGACGCCTTTGAGGTTGGGTGGATGTCTTGTGGTCGGCCTCCATCAGAATTTTGTGCATGCACATGGATGAACTGATCCCTTTGTTGTCTGCAATACTCCAGCCTATGGCCTTGATATTATCTCTCAGAACTCGCAACAGCTTCTCTTCTTCCGTACCTGTCAAAGTATAGGAAACTATCACTGGAAATTTATCATTATCAAGTAAGAATAGATATTTTAAGTGCGAAGGAAGAGGTTTCATCTCTAGGATTGGGGCTTCTTCATTGGATGATTTAAAGGTCGTGGGACATGCCCAAGCTCCCCAATCCTAGAGTTTACCGTTTTTGAAATCGGTCTGCCAACTTCCAGATAATGAATACACTCGTCTAGCTCTTGATTTCCCAATTCTTGTGGGCTTGAATGGGTCATACAGACCGCCAAAGGATCCTCACCAAGTAATTCCTGCAACCCATACTCAACAAACTCGTCAGTAGCATCAATTTTAAAACAGTCAGATGTATCATTGGGATATTTGATAGATTGGAAAACATTAAACACTACACTATCATCATTCAATCTCAAAACCAACTCACCCTTGTGTACATCTATTAGAACTTTCCCAGTGGCTAAAAACGATCTTCCTAAAATGAGAGGAAATCTCACGATCCTCTTCATATCTAAAACAACAAAGTCCACTGGGAAGATAAACTTTTCAACCTTCACTAAAACATCCTCTACTACTCCCCTAGGGTATTTAATAGATCTATCAGCCAATTGTAGGGAAAATTGTAGTAGGTTTAACTTCACCAATTCCAAGCTTCTCAAAACATGAATAAGGAATTAAATTAATGCTTGCACCTAAGTCACATAAACTTTTACCAAAAAATGAATTCCCTATGGTACAAGGAATAGAGAAGCGACCTGGGTCCTTAGCTTTTGGAGGCAACTTATTTTGTAAAATTGCAGAACACTCCTCCGAAAGCTTCACTGTCTCAAAATCCACTAGTTTCCTCTTGTTTGATAAAATTTATTTAAGAAATTTTGCATAGGAGGGCATTTGAGCTAAAGCCTCTGCAAACGGGATATTTATGTGTAGCTTTTTTAAAATCTCAAGAAATTTTGAAAATTGAATGTCCAGTTGCAGTTGCTTTGCTCTTTGGGGAAACGAGAGTGAATTAATATCAACAGTGGGATTCGAGTTTAGAAACTTACCAGTTTTCCTTGCGTCCTCGGGCTCTTGCTGGGATGACCCCTTTTCTTTCACATTTTCTTCAACATCAACTACTTCTTGCTTCGTGGGAGATGTCACCGTGACTGCATTGACACCCTTTGGATTCTTTTCCGTGTCACTAGGTAGTGAACCCGGAGCTCGTGTAGCCATTTGTGTCGCCAACTGCCCTAGTTGAGTCTCCACTCTTTGCATCATGGCATCGTGATTTTGCCATCTCATCTCGTTCTTGGCTATGTACTTGGCTAGCATATCCTCAAGATTCGACTTGCTATCTTGTGGCTTGAAACCGGGTGGCATAGAAGGTCCAGTACCTTGCGGAGTTTTAGGTGGTTGCTGAGGAGGCTTCTCTTGTGTAGGATGTTGTGGAGGATTGAAATATGGTTGCTCAATAGTATTTTCTGACTGCCTCCACCCAAAATTCGGATGATTTCTCCAGCCCGGATTATATGAGAAACTGTATGGATTGTATTGTTGTCGACCCTGGTTTCCCACATAATTTACTGACTCCCCTCCAAAACACTGTATTCCCTCACAAGACATATCTGGCATGAATGGAATGTCACTAGATGATGATCCACCAACTATCTCAGCGTTTCCCTGAATTTGATGCACTGGCTTGACTGATAATGATTTGTTTTCTTGTAATTATGTCATCTGATGTGTCAATCCATCAAGCTTTGCTAGTGATCACTGTCAAGGCATCCATTTCAAGGAATCCGACCTTCTTCTCCCTTCGATTGTCTTGCCAACCCACATTGCTCTCTGCCATATTAGATATGATTTCAAGCGCTGCGGTTGGTGTTTTCCCGTATAGGCTACCTTTTGCTGCTGCATCAAGCATAGATCTTATAGATGGATCCACTCCATAGTAGAACGTCTCAACCTGCTGGCCTATCGAAAAACCATGTCTTGGGCACATTCTCAATATATATTTAAACCTTGCCCATGCTGAATTCAACGATTCCCCATCTCTCTGTCTAAATGATGTGATTTCATTTCTCAACTGTGTAATCTTGGTTGGGGGAAAATACCTGTGCATGAGGACCTCGACTAACTCATCCCATGTAGTAATAGAACCAGCAGGAAGGTCTCGAAGCCACTCCATAGCTTCTCCTTTTAGTGAGAATGGAAAGAGTCTGAGTCGAATGGCATCAGTACTCACCCCATTGCACTTGATTGTATCACAGATCAACAGAAAATTCTCCAGATGTGCATTGGGATCTTCAGAAGGTGATCCTCCAAATTTGACTTGGAGTTGAATCATCTGGATGACGGCCGGCTTCA
This sequence comes from Primulina tabacum, assembly GCF_025594145.1. Lineage (NCBI taxonomy): Eukaryota > Viridiplantae > Streptophyta > Magnoliopsida > Lamiales > Gesneriaceae > Primulina > Primulina tabacum. The sequence continues at coordinate 7,747,833 of NC_134558.1, forward strand.
GTTCGAATGTATTCGCTTGAATTGTAGGGCGGACAATACTAGAACCATGACCTCCAAACGCTGGTCGATGAAGCTCTATCAAAGTACGATTATCCTCTTCCCCGGCCATATCTTTAAATTCTGGTTTAAGTTCTATTTCAGATTCCTCCTCATATTCGAATTCAAGAGCCAAGTTGTTGTTCTTTCGAGCTCTACGGATGCGGCGGAGAGTGCTTTCAATCTCTAGATCAAGTGGCACTAGACTTTCGACGCCTTGAGCACGACTCATATAACACGAGCTAGACTCCTGCAATCAAAATTCAAGTGCACAATTCAAGCTCCAAAGAAAGCAAAATTCTGAAATAAAATTAATTAAAATGCTCAAAATTTAAAAATTAACAAAAAGAACTAATAAATAAATGCCTAAAATAAATAATTTATCCTAATATTAAACAAATAGTCCCTGGCAACGGCGCCAAAAACTTGACCGTGTATTTCGGTTGGGAAAAATTCTAGCAAGCAGACTAGGTCAATTTATAGTAATTGGACGAAAAGTCCAAGTATCGATCCCACAAAGACTATTATTTAAATACTAAGATTTAAATTATTCGAATTAATATAGGCAAACAATAATAGGGATTTGATGATAATTTAAACTAGTTAAATTAAATTAAATTATGCTAGATTATTAACTACGCTCGACTTTGCAGGACAGGTTGAAACTTGGGATATTTTCAAATTTAATAAAATGATCGGGAACACACAACGATACAAACTTTGATTATTATCATGCATTGGAATTTATTAACCACAGATTATTCGATGTCACGATGAAATTTCCTGAATTAACTATAAATCTATTTCTAGAATTTATTATCCTATTTTCATTTAACAGTCCAATTATTTCTAATTGAATTTAATCAAACAAAAACACATTATTCAACGATGGAATCACAGCTGTCGCCTAAAATCGCAAATTGAAACCGAATACTATTTCTAGTCGATTTAACCGTGTGTTGATTAATATTTTTGAAGCTAAATTTAATCTATTCTCTTTCGAGTCGAGATCAAATAACAAACATGCAAATAATTGACCAAATTAAGAGCACGAGAATTACGCAAACATTAATCAATAACAAAGAATTGATTCATAAATCAAATAATCCAATGAACGAACAGAATCAATAGTTTGTCCCTATCGTGGTCCCGATCTCACGAAAAATTACTCTATAAATTCAAGACTAGAAGAAAATCTAATATTCGAATTCATGAATAAAGATAAGAAAATAAGAGAAGAGAAAATCTCAGCGATGGTGCGCAGATCTTGCGTGTAAAGTGTGCGGTTTTCCCTCTCGTTTCTCCAAGCCGTCGCCGCCTTTGAAAGTCTCAAAAACTTCTCTTTTTTTCTGATCTGAAAAGTCCCGTCCAAAATTAACCCACTCAATCCTTTATTTTGTCTCTTAAATCTTTCAAATCTCCACAGAATCTTCGCACATTTTTGGATCCGATATCAGGTACACGGACTCCGTGTATACCTCCGGATTGGGCTCCATGTAGGCTCGATTATATTTTCTTTCTGGGAAACATTGGACACGGACCCCGTGTATGGGTCCGGGTAAAGGTCCGGGTAGGTGCGCAAATTTTCTTCTCAAGGCTGATGCTAGACACGGACCCCGTGTAGGGGTCGGAATAAGGTCCGTCTTTGTATGGTAATTTTTCATTCTCGGATGTTACTGGACACGGACCCCGTGTAGGGGTCCGGAATAAGGTCCATCTTCGCTCGTGAATTTCCTTCCTGAGATTTTAGGGGTCTGTGCATAGGTCCTAGTGCTCTCCTTGTGCTATTTTCCTATTTTTTCGGGTATTTCTGACATGGCATTGCGACGCTTGACTTTTCTTTCTTTTCTTTGGCTTTTATCATCTTTTGGTCAAACCTGCAAATAGCAATAATAACACGAATTAAGCACAAAACTCGGAATAAGAATGCCAGATAAGCACGAATAAGACCAAATAAAGTCTTTAAAACGCTATAAAATTCGTGCTTATCATGTATCATCAGCTGAAGGTAAATGTTGCCGATGTTCATAAGACAGCCTTCAGGACTAGATATGGGCACTACGAGTTCTTAGTAATGCCGTTTGGACTGACGAATGCTCCAGCCATTTTCAAGGACCTCATGAATCGAGTATTTCAGCCCTACCTAGACCAGTTCATCATAGTGTTCATTGACGACATTCTCATTTACTCGAAGAGCCATGAGGAGCATGTTCAGCATTTGAGTAGAGTGTTGCAGGATTTTGCAGAGACACAAGTTGTTTTCCAAATTCAGTAAGTGTGAATTTTGGTTGGAGAAGGTAGCATTTTTGGGTCAATAATATATAGCAATGGTATCGAGGTGGATCCAGCTAAGGTAGCAGCAGTTAAAGAATGGGTTGAGCCGAAGAATGCGTCAGAGATTCGCAGTTTCCTCGGTCTAGCAGGCTACTACAGTAAATTTATTCAGGGATTTTCTTCAATAGCAGTGCCACTCACATCATTGACTAAAAAGAATGCTAAATTCGTATGGAGTGATGAATGTCAGAAGAGCTTTGACACTTTGAAGCAAGCTCTTATTTCAGTGCCAGTTTTAGCCATGCTAGTAGAGCAAGGTAATTTCGTGCTGTACACCGATGCATCTAAGCTCGGTCTATGCGCAGTTTTGATATAGCATTGTCAAGTGATAGCTTATGCTTCCATGCAGTTGAAAGTGCATGAAAAGAACTAACCGGCTCATGATCTTGAGTTAGCTGCAGTTGTCTTTGCATTGAAGATTTGGAGACACTATCTATATGACGAGAAATGCCAAATATTTACTTATTATAAGAGTCTCAAGTATTTCTTCACGCAGAAAGAGCTGAATATGAGATACAAACGGTGGTTAGAGTTAGTGAAAGACTACGATTGTGAAATTATCTACCATCCGGGGAAAGCTAATGTTGTGGCAGATGCCTTGAGCCGTAAGGTTGCAGTAGTAGCACAACTGTCAGTACAGAGACCTCTTCAGTCAGAGATGCATAGATTTGGGTTAGAGGTTTATCCTAAGGGCAAAGCCCCTAAGCTTTTTAATCTGACAGTTCAGTCTTCGTTGTTTGACCAAATCCGTGCAGGTCAGCCTTCAGATGAGCAGTTACAGAAATGGAGGCTGAAGGATGAAGCCAAGGGCAGTGTACTCTACACAGTGCCCGATAGTATTGTGAGGTACAGAGGAAGGATGTGGGTGCCTAGTTTCGATCAGAGAGGATATTCTGAAAGAGGCACATGCATCTCCGTATTCCATCAACCCAGGAGGTACTAAGATGTACAAGGATTTGCGGGTTCTGTATTGGTGGCCAGGAATGAAAAGTGACATCCGTCGATTTGTGTCTGAATGCCTCACTTGTCAACAGGTGAAAGCAGAGCATCAGAGGCCAGCAGAGATGCTTAAGTCACTCCCTTATCCCAGAATGGAAGTGGGAGGGTATCACCATGGACTTCGTCATTGGTTGCTGAGGTCAGTCAGAGGATCCAATGTCATTTGGGTTATAGTGGATCAACTCACTAAGTCAGAACACTTCTTGCCAGTGAAACCGACTTTCTCCATGACACAGTATGCGGAGCTCTATATCAGGGAGATAGTTCGATTGCACGGGATCTCAGTTTGTATTGTGTCCGACAGGGACCCGAGGTTTACATCGTCCTTTTGGAAGAGTTTTCATGCAGCCATGGGGACGAAGTGGCTATTCAGTACAGCTTTCCACCCTCAGACAGATGGCCAGTCTGAGCAAGTGATCCAGATTTTGGAAGATTTATTGCGAGCCTGTATAATCGATTTCCATGGGACTTGGGAATCTAAGCTACCTCTAGTGGAGTTTACCTACAACAACAGTTTCCAATCATCTATTGGTATGGCTCCCTACGAGGCATTGTATGGGAGGAAGTGCAGGTCGCCGATTCATTAAGATGAAGTCGGTGAGCGATCAGAACTTGGTCCAGAGATTGTTCAGTAGACTGCAGACGTAGTGGTCAAGATCCAAGACAGAATGAAGACCGCCCAGAGTCGTCAAAAGAGTTATGCTGACAAGAGGAGAAGGGATCTAGAGTTTGCCGTAGATGATCACATTTTTGTAAAGATAGCACCCATGAAGGGTGTTATGAGATTTGGGAAAAGAGGCAAACTTAGTCCGAGGTTTATTGGACCGTTTGAAACTCTTGACAAAGTTTGGACACTAGCTTATCGTGTTGCCCTCCCGCCGAATCTGGCCAGGGTACACAATGTTTTCCATGTCTCGATGCTGAGGAAGTACCTAGCTAATCCTTCACATGTTTTGAGCTATAAGTCATTGCAGCTTGCTCCAGATCTATCGTATGAGGAAAGACATATCCAAATCCTAGTCAGACAGAAGCGGAGACTTCGGAACAAGGTGACCAAGTTGGTCAAAGTCCGGTGACTGAATCAATCAGTGGAAGAGGCCACTTGGGAGACAGAAACAGACATGATGAGTCGCTATTCGGAATTGTTTGATAAGATTCAATTTCGAGGACGAAATTTATAAAAGTGAGGGAGGAACTGTAGAGCACAAAATTCAGTAAACGTAAAACCCATGCATTTATTGAATTGTCAAATTGTTTATTTAAGTTAAAATGATTTATAGCGATGCATGATCTATTTAAGTTGCATTATTTTAAATTATTTATGTTTATGTGATGCACGTTAAATGTTTTTTGAGCTTCATTTTCAGGCGATTATTCGATGCGGGATCAAGAAAAAGAGACTGGCGACGATTTTGGTCATTTTAAAATGTGGTATTCTATTTAAAAGTTAAGATGGGGTATTTTAAATGATTTATTAAGTTTTTAGCATTTTTAACCTAAGTTATTTAATTAGTGATTTTAAGATTTTAAAACTTTTGATGTTTAGCAAGTGTACATTTTATTTTAAATTAAGGGATTTTGTTAAGTTAAAAGTGAGTTAACATTTTTAATTGGTTGCTAATTATTAATTAAGCAATATTTAGTCCCTAATTAACATTAAACTCACACACACATGCACGTTTTTAACACACAACACACACACACAATAACAATTCAGATTTTTATTTTCTTTGAGAGCTAGAAAAAGCTAGAGTTCTTGTCTCTAGAGCAGCCGCCCCTTCCTCTGATTTCTTCCAGCAAGCTTTTGTTGATTTCTTTGCAAGAAAATCGTTCCACGGTCGTCCCAGATCAGCCCTCGCTTCCTTCCCGCTTCGATATCGTCGTTTCGGTAATTTCAAATCATCAAAAGGCATGTATATTCTCTTTTTCCTGCGTCGATCTCGTCATATTATGTGTTGTAATGTTTATTATGCGTAAAAATCCATGTATGATATGCAAAGTTTGAGCAGAAACTTGTTGGATTGATTTCTGAAACGTTTTTGGATCTAAAACTCAAAATTTATTGTTCTTTTAAATACTGTGATTTTTCATTCGCTTTTCTGGAAACACTTTCAACATATAAATCGTAGAACTTTTTGATACCTTCGATTTGATATAAAATTTGAATTATTTATATAAGAATTGAGTGAGTTATGATCGTTTTCGTGGGACTGCTCAAACTGCGTTTTCTGAAAAATATGTTCTTGATATGTTTTTGAAGTTTTATTGTTGAGATCAACGGGTGATCGCTGCTGCGTTTATATATGTTGAGAATGATGTTGGGATGATTGTTGGTGTTTCGTTTCGTGTCATTAGGCACCGGGTTGAATTAGAAGTCGTTGGAATGCTTTTGGTGTCAATTGTTGTGTTCAAGGATTTGTTGCGTTGTTTGTGATGCGTAGTTGTCTTGGAGCGTTTGTTTGAGTTTGAATAAGTGTCATAGCATCCTAGGATGGGTCTCGAGGCATTGGTTCATGATCCGTATGACCGAGTTAGGAGGGATAAGCCTTAAGTGTAGTGCTTCTTCATTGGTTCGCGATTCAAGCACCTACACGGACCTGTAGACGGACCCTGGCACGGGGTCCGTGCACTTTTTCCTTCAAAATTTTATTTTCCAGCACCTACACGGACCCCGACACGGACCCTTACACGGGGTCCGTGTCCTTTATAAAAATAATATTTTTTTTTCTTCCCTTTTTTAGTGATTGTTTTGGGGTTTGATGTTATGATTTAGTACGACGATTAAACAAGGTCAAGTCCCGAGAGGTTTAGAACGTTTGTCACTTTTGGGTGGGAGCAGGACTATACGTCTAAGTTATGCAAGATAAGTGTTTGAATTCATGTTAGTATGTGCAGCAGTGGCCCCAAGTGAGATCCAACGAATTCCCTCAACGTCAAGTAAGTATGTTCGACGTGCAAAAAGAAAATATTTTCATGTTTTTGAGGTATGCTAAATGGCTTGTGACTAAATTATGTATGGGACTGGAAAGAGGTAAAGCATGACCAGTGACCAATCCACCCCGGTAAAGCATGACCGGGTTTAGATCAGGATTGGAAAGCGGTAAAGCATGACCAGGGACCAATCCACCCGTTAAAGCATGAACGGAGATCTCATGTATGTGGCAGTGAATCTTTCCTGTCAGCCCAGTACTGTGGTATAGTCTGATCAGGCGTTTTATGTATGGGTCACTTGCTTTGAAACATATCTCTACGCAAAATGATGTTATGTATGCTCAAGTATGTATGATGCAAGTATGTTTAAGAAAATTCTTATGATGATGGCACGTCTACGTTTATGTTACTACGTTCATGTTTCAAGTATGTTTATGCTATTACGTTCAAGTTTCAAGTATGTACGTCTTATTTTAAAGATGCATGTGGTTTTATTATGTATTACTTGTTATTTTCAGTTTATGCATGTTGAGTATTTAGACTCACTAGACTTCATCGATGCAGGTGAGGATGAATTTGAGGAGAAGAGAGGTGAGGACCATTGAGCTGGCTTGGACTGTACGGGAGGCTACACCCGATGACCGCCCATGTTTTTAAGTTTTTATGCAATGCTTCAACTACTCTGATTTTACGTTTTTTATTTATGATGTTTAAACAAGCATTTTTCTTTAGCAAACTTTATATGTGATCTATCTTATTGCAAATACTTTTGGTTGGACAGTTTATTTATGATCACAATTTGGAAGTTTATTTTATATTTAAATTTTTTTTGTTTTTCCGCGAATTTCAAGTAGTTCAAAATATGATACGTTACACTTCACCATCTACAGGGATGCATGAAAAGGAGGATTAGTATGTGTGCTCATGTAAGATGGAAAAGAAATTGCCTACGGTTCAAGACAACAAAAATCGTATGAAAAAACTATATGATATATGACCTCGAACAAGATGCAGTGGTGTTCACACTAAAAAATTGGAGACATTATCTTTATGCATCCAAGCTTGAGCTTTTCCTTGATCATCGAAGCCTCAAATATTTGTTCACTAAAAAAGAGCTAAATATGATGTACAAACAATGGATTGAACTCTTAAAGGACTACGACTTGTCGATAAGCTACCATCCGGGAAATGCAAACAAGATAGCTGATGATTTGAGTCAGAAGAATATGGGTAAAGTAATCCTAGCTTCACTTTCAGCACAACCATTGGGAAATGCAAACAAGATAGCTGATGATTTGAGTCAGAAGAATATGGGTAAAGTAATCCTAGCTTCACTTTCAGCACAACCATGCCTCCGAGAAAAGATCAAGATAAGTCAAGATCGAGACCCAACTTTTATGAAACTAAAACAACAAGTCAAAGAAGGAAAATCATCAGATCTCCAGAAAGATGACAAATGAGTTGTGTGGATGAAAGGACGATTGTGTGTACCCGACATTGATAATCTTCGACAAGAAGTGATATCTGAGGCACACAAGATAAAATTGTCAGTCCACCCTGGCAAAACCAAGATATACAGAGATTTGAAAAAAATCTTCTAGTGGAGTGGAATTAAAAAGAACATTACATTGTTTGTCTCTAAGTGTAACATGCGCCAACAAGTCAAAGCTGTGTACCAAAGACCTGGGAGATTTGTTTCGCCATTGGAAATCTCAAAATGGAAATTAGAACATATTTCCATGGATTTTGTGGCAGATTTACTAAAATCTAGAAAAATTCATGTTGGTATATGGATAATCGTAGATAGACTCACGAAATGTGCATACTTCTTACTCATTTGGATGAACTATAATATTGACAAACTGGCTATCATAGATATAAATAATATCGTATGATCACATGGAATTCCAACTAGCATACTATCAGATAGAGACCTGAGGTATGTATCTCAATTTTGGAAGAGCTTTCAACAAGATATGGGGATTAAAGTTACTTTTAGTATGACATATCACCCTCAAACTGATTGCCAAATTGAGAGGTAAACTCAAACTCTGGAGGACATTCAGAGAGAATATTTTGTAGACTTCGGTGGTTATTGGAGTGAATATTTGCCCTTGATTGAGTTCGCTTACAATAATAGTCATCACAACAGTATTGGAATGGAACCATACAATGCTCTGTATCAGGGAAATTTTGATCACCACTATATTTGGATGAAGTAGGAGAAAAGACCATCACTGAACCCAAACTAATCCAAAAGACAGTGGATAAAGTTACCATAATAAAGGAGAGACTAAAGAGTGCAGAAAATTTGTGCTCGGAATGGAAACTTTTTGCCCCTCAGTTTTCTAGATTGGAGAAAATATATACCTAAGAATCATTTGGATCTTGCATGGGGATCTGTAACCGTAAGTTGAGAAGCGTTTAGTTCCAAACTTGAATTTGAAATTAATATAATTTTTTAAATGTTTGTAGGCACGTTTTTGTATCCCTACTCACCACAGAAATATTGTGATGCAAATCATGGGAGCTGCATGGAGGCGATGGAGGACCGAAGTCAAGGCGTCTTATGACCAAATATTCCTTTGGATGAACTTTTGCAAATTTGTCATGTCCCTCATAAGCTAACACCCGAGGTTTGGGAAATCTTATGTGACTATTGGAAGAACAATGGGTAGTAATAATAAATTTATTTTTTTTATGTATAGATACGTGTTTATGATGCTTTTTTTGTGAAATTATTGCAGAGAACTTCAAAAATTAATAAAGAAAATGCTCATAAAAAACGAAAAACTCATGCACAAGGACGCATAAATATTCCAAGTTGGGAAGATAAATTTGTAAGCATTATATATAATGATTGTTTTTACAAGTTCTATATATATGATTTTAATTCGAAATTTCTATCTTTTATGGAAATTTAAGTATTGATTAAAGTGAATAGAATATAGTTGGTGTTAGTTTAGATTGATGGCACAATTTGTTGATTAGTTCCTGGAGAATGGCGTAAAACCTTCTCGTATTGAACTATTAGAATTAAGTTGTCGCAGTAAAAAGAAAGAAGGTGCTCCTATTGATGATGAAGCTATATGACATGAGGTAAGAATTTTGTTTCAATTTTTAAAAATGATTTCTCAATATTTTTTTAAATTTTATTAACAATATTTGTGTCAGGCTTTGTTGAATGAGGTTGTGAAGCGCCATCTCCAAGACATGCCGGAGGCAACAGATCCAAGACAAGCGCATGAGCAAGCATTTCGGTAATGCGCACATTTTAATTTTGCTAAAGTTATAAATTTTATGACACTAATTAATTTTTATGCAGCGAGGTGTTCGGGCCTGAGCATTCTGGGCGAGTTCGATGTTTAGGAGCTGGTGCACTGCTTAACCACGTTTTTCTGAGCAATATAAGTGTAGCCATTGCCAAGGATATGACACTGCTTTGGATGTTACAGAAAATTTCAAGGAAATGGGAGAAAAAATAAAGGATATGGAAGCCAAGAAGGCAACGAGAGAAGCACAATGGGAGAAAGCAATAGAGGCAAAAGAAGCAGAGTGAGAAGCACGACTACATGCAGAAATGGAAGCACATGAAGCACAAAGGCAATTTGAGATAGAGCAATCAATGAGGCGGAAGCATGAACAACAATTCCAAAATTTTACCTGTATTATGCAAAGTATGATGGTCGGAACTTCTGGAGGATCTTGAGGGCCCGAAACGTTGCCAGGACACGTATTAACATGTTTTCTATTAACAAATGCGGTTTTAAAATTACTTGTATTAAGACATGACTTAAAATCCGTTTTCTTTTGTAGATGGCAAGTGTGATGTCAGAAATCATGCAAAAAGATATGAGTATTCCTTCAAATGCTCAAGAAAGTATACGTAGATCTCCTCCATGAGAGAAACTGAATAGTAGCAATTAGAATTTTGGAATGGGCTATTTGGATTTATATTAGGGTTGGAAATAAATAATATATATTTTTAGCTGAATGATATCTTATTTTGGTTGATAATGATTGTTCGTAAAGATTATATATTGATTTTTTTTTATGATGGAATGGCATTACTTATTTTGTCTATTTATTATGTTGAGTTATCCAATGATTTCTTTTAGAAGGAAATATAAATGATTTTTTTATTTAAAAAAAATCTATTTGCCATGTCGAGTGGATTGCATGAAAAATCAAAAGTATCGATTATATTTTTGAATAGAAAATAATCAATGTGTTGAATTGAAAGCTAATGCAGTGGTCGGTTGGTTAGGACTCATGATTTGTAGGAACAGATATTTAACCATTCCTAAATTACAACATTCAAATCTGGTCAAAAAAACCGCTTCAGAGTATGATTTTCAAGAGCCGTTTAGAAACCGCTTCCCATGCACACATATAGAATCAGTGAAGAGAAGAGCTCTTGGAGCCCCATTTAGGAATTGTTAGTGTATGCGTCTGATACCTACAAACAGACACGATTTCACAAACTGCTCCTAGGATTCACCTTCTGCATCGCTTAAACACCGTGGCAATATCCATGTCTCAAAATCGGTTGGCAAGCGATTCAACATCCTCACTTGCAAGATCGGGTACTGCCCGTGCTTGATATAAAGCATTCGGATCGGTATAAACATATGCGCCAACGGAACATATGTTACTGCGGTGTCGAACCGGGGCAACAACTAACTTATTAGAGCGATGATGACAACATTTACCACCGGTTTGTTCTTCCGCTTTAATTAGTCCTAACAACGATGGAAACAATTGTGCTTGTTAAGACGTTGCAATATTGTATGAGCGGTGCCAAAACGTGCCTACAGGTCAAATAAATTGCTCCAATGGCTTTTTTATTTGGTAGTGGCATATGTAAAAGTGTCGCCCATGAAAAGTGTGGTCCGATTCAATAAGGCTGGGAAGTTTAACCCAGATATGTTGGGCCTTTTGAAATTCTAGATAATGATGGAATTCAAGCATACAAACTAGCATTGCCACTAGATATGTCTAGAATCTTGAATGTCTTCCATGCTTCACAACTAAGAAGATATATTTCGGATCCAAATCATAATTTGAGGCTGTTCCACTTTTGATCAGATGAATGAAGAATGAAGTATTAAGATACGTAGATATTCTCATTCGAATCGTGGATACCAAAGACCAAGTGCTTAAGCGACGAAATATTCCATATGTCAAAGTACAATAGTCTAATCATACCGAAAAAGAAGTTACTTGGGAGCTTGAAGAGAAAATACATAAGCAATACACTTACCTCTTTCAAGAACAAGAGTACTAAATTTTCGAAGATGAAACTTCCAATAAAAAAGGAGAGATGTGAAGACCCAACCCAAGACAAGGCCAACTTAAAGCTCAAGAAACTTGCAGCCTTTAAACCCAAGAATGATTCACATTTTCATCTTAATAATTACTTACATTGACAACCCAAACACGACAAACCTGCAACACAACAAGCTTCATTTTGAAAATTTGAAGCACAATTTGACTATCATTAACAGCCACTAATGACCCTTAAAATCTGAATTTTTAGTAGCCCATTGGCCAACATGTAACAACCAAATAATGGATGTTTAAAACCATTATTATGGTGATTATTACAGGCTGAAAACATTTCAGGATCTCTCCCCATTCTGGCTTATAAATACCACCCCAAAGTTGAAGAAAATCATACCGAACACAGAGTATTTATCTTCTTATTTTCGAGTTTCCCTACATGTTCACTTCAAGCAAGCAAAGATAGCCACTTTCAAGTTCTCAAAGAAGAGTTCATGTCCAAGAAATGTCTCAACTTTAGCGACCTTTTTGACAATTTTGTTTATATTATTCTCAATTTAATATCAAGTAAGTGGGAATTTACATATATGTTTTAAAATAATGATGTTTCTGTTTTTTAAAACTCAATAGTACACCGATCGTTTCATGTCATTTGATTCGTATACGTTTTGTTCCGCATGATTCCTCTATTATGCTATGTTGTCTTGAAAATGCACCATTAGGATTTGAATTAAGAGTGGTAAGAAAATTTCTTGAACATGATGAGATAAGGCTCTGAAGTGAAGGGTTATAATAACTGATATATGGTCTTGCCCCTTTAGATGAATAACAATTATGGACTGATCAGTATACCATGGATAAAGAGATGAATAACAGTGCCTTGTTTTGATATGTTTTGATGCGTTGTTTCGAATTATGTTTGTCAAATGTCTTTGATTCATGTTGCGATATGTTCAGTGACGTTTCACCTTTGAACTCATATTATATGTATAATTCGATATTTTTGTGTATGATTAACCCCCACCTTCTGAGTGTTTCTCTAAATATTCACCCATTACTTTTCCTCCCCGGATAAAGGAGAAGGTCAATTGGAAGATGATGAGCAAAACATGTTTTGGAGTAGGTAATCAAATCCGAGACATGAAGTTTCAAGCATCAATTTTTGTTTTATTTTTCATTATGTTATCGCTTCCGTATTTATGTTATGCACTATAAAAATTCTTGATTTGTGTAATAGAATGTCTTTTGTCTATTTTATTTATTACGTGACTTGTTGTTAAACAAAGTCGATGACACGTCTCGGCTTTCTGGGTGTGACAAGATAAGACAAGACAATGACACCACTTATTCATGTGCCCCAAATACGTCATTACCATTTTTATTTAAACATCGAGGAGTTGCAAACTTAGCAAGCAACGTAGAAATTCGGAAATATATAAATGCTGAATTTTAGACTTTCTCGGATTAAATATCTAAGGATCAAATTAATTGTGGGTAGAATTGAATTGTGACTCTTTGTATTTGTTCTCGTAAGTGGTCCTGCACCCCACGTTCTACGTCAATTTTTTGGAGGGGACAAATTTATCCGGATATCATTATAGATAGATTTTTGTTTCACAACTGATATGAAGATATATATAGAGCATGTTCAAATGTTTGCAATTTTTTTTTGTCTTGTATCTTAGTTCTATACTTTTATTTATTTTTAGGGTAATGATTAACCATAATCGAGGAAGATTTGTGAAATTCATCTTGTTAGTCGGTCTATTTTGGCTTGTGATCCAAAATGTCACCAAGATTTGGTCTTAGCAGAAACAATTTTTTTTTTTTTGTTTTCCCCCTTTTTTTTGTTCTTTTTCGTTCGTATGTTGATGTGAAGCCGGGTATTGTTGACATGCCGATAGATATTGTTGGAATAGCGTTCCATATTGCTAATATGTTGGATGTCACATTTGCACTATAGAAAAAAAGCTGAATGAAACAAAAAAAAATTATAGGACTATGACAAACGTTATTTGGGATGCTTTATCATTCATATTTGTTGGAATTGTAATAAATGTATTTATACACTTGATTTATGTGGGTCTTCGAATCATAATATAATTTATTATCACTTTAACTTATAATACCTGAAAGCGCGCGCAATGCTCTAATTTACAAAAGATAACAGAAATATATATGAATTCAACAAAAAAGTTACAGTCTTACTAAGCCAACAGTTTCCTTCTCAATTTCCATCCTATTAGGAGTCCTGTAATCATGTATCTGAAATTTATAATATATAGAAAGAAAATCGAGATTAATTCTTTAAAAACTTAGTGCGAAAATAAAATGGATTTATATAAAGTTAACAAATCAAAACGTAATGTATCAGTTCAATATTTCAATATTAGATGACATATATCAATAGTAATATATCGTCAAAAAATATCTTACTTAGTGAAGTGCAGTGACAATTCAAGACTCTGAAGTGAATATCATGGCCTAAAGAGGTGGCTCCCACTAGCATTCGGTATATCACTTTACACTTGATCATTTACGAGTCAATGTGAACTTACATTTTCAGACCGAAGTCACGTTGTTCAGATTAACCATATACCATATCTTAAACCTATTGTTCATTGGATTCACTTTCAGAGCCAAAGCCACGTTGTCCTATAAACTAAAAATACGATGCACAGACTGCTATCCAGGGCCCAATTTATCCAGTCATTCATTCATTCAGTCATTCAGTAATAGCTGATCGGTAATATGTGGTGAATCAATAATAATCCGAAAAATCAAATATACAGTACAATATGACTAATAAAAATGAGAAATGCACAATATGATATAATATATGAATAAATAATTAATTTATGAAACTTTACTATAAATTAAATGTCAAATATCAAACTATATTATTTCAAGAAATCAGTAGAATTCCTTACCTCAATAGCATATTTTTTCATTTTCATTTAAATCTCATGCCAAGACAATTTCCTGTAAATATAATTTGACCTATTTTGACCGAAAATATAATTTGACCTATTTTACGTCGGTCATGATCGGTAGAAAGTGTTGGATTCTTTTAAAAATATATTTTGTACAAAAATTCTACCCAGTAGTTTTGGTTAAAACATTAAAATTTTATATTAAATCAAAGAATGTCCGAAAATTACGAACTTCACAAGATGTTCGGTTATATCATAAATTGATTGGTAAATGAAACAATATTGGAAATATTGTGGGGTCGTGTTACGCGCCAGTGAGGCGGCGCATGTGGATGCTCCGGAGACCACGCGTTGCTGATATTTTTTTGATGAATGTATTTTAAGCGATCTATAACTTTTATGTTGAACATTTTTTGAAATTCGAAACTGACTAACAATAAATTTTGAAAAACTACATTAGTTGTCAAGTTCATTTCGGATGACCAAACACAGTATTTCCGGAGACTGTGGGGATGATCGGCTCTCTTCACTTAAAAGTACAAAAAATTTTAACGCTTTTTATTTTAAAACTGAAGGGAAATTCGTTAAAGAAAAAAGGGTAAATCAAGGTTGAAATAACTACCTAAAACACAAGTTCTTTGAATTTTTCAGAAACTCTTATTTGTGATTCTTTTTTGGCGAAACGGTTGCTGATATTAGTACACCTTCTATACACTTCGGTTTTTGGCTAGGCAAAAAGTGTTGTATAAACTTTTTTATAATTTTTGGAGACGGTTTGCTAATTTTTCTTATTTTTTCCTATTTTTCACTATTTTTGCTTCTTACTATTTTCTCTTTAAAACCACAAAACTCAAAGGATTTTTGTAATTAAAAATATATCAGATGAGGCCTATTTATAATGGGGAAGGAAGGGAGTAAGCCATTTACCCATAGCCAAGTGTTGACATATTTTGGTAACACATGTTCCATCAAATTATTGACATATTTTTCATTAAATTGGTGACACTTAATTATGTATTAAATTTCTATTATTAACAGATAATGTTTAATTAATATATTAAATTTATATTTTATTTGTATAATGATAAAATTTATTTCATATAATTAACTTATTAATATCATTTATATTTTTTTATATTATTTCATTCCAACTTTTTTAGACAAGTACTATATCATTGTGTTGTTATATATTGTTTAAAAATCATTACCAAAATTTTGACCAAACATGTCAAAATTTTGGGGTGGGATGTTAACAATTTATGTTGAAAATATATATAAATAGTTGGCCAATACAGGATCACTTAATAGGAAGATTGAAAATTAAATTTGAATTACCAATAACAACTCAATTAATAGCTTATAGATTCATAGGGGTTGGCCGGCTGTATCTAACAACAATAATAATTATGTGTTCATATTTATGACATAAATTGCTCAAATTTTGCCATTCACGGCACCGAAGGTGTTAAATGATTACTGTACTGGCGTAGAACATGGCAAGCATCACTAGATAATTATTAGTAGATATGTAAGTAATTGATTGTATTCAACATTATAAACTTATTGTTTTTTTAATAACGACTTCTTAGTGTTGATACAGTATATGTTAAAGTCACGTGGAAAAACGAATAAAATTGTAAAAAAAAAAAACAAAAATAATGAATTAAAACTGAAATTCGATAATATAGAAAACCAAAATCATAAAAATACAAGACCAAAATTATAGTTACCCTCAGTACGTTTTTGCTCCTACCAAAATACGCTCAGATGAAATTCTTTATAACTAAAGACGATGACACTAAACCTTAGCTAGTACGTACGAGCTATAAGGAGATCTAGCAAGGCCAATCCAACCTTCTGATTTATATGGCTAGTCTAATCCAAGCCGTCGAGTTGGTATAATAACTCGATCGACAATAACACGTATTTTATACACCTAAGATATTTTGATATGCATGAGTTCGAGTAAATATGATGACATACTTCAGTATCCGAATGATATCGGTTGACAGATTTGATCGATGCGATCCAATGAAGGTTATTTCCCATTCTCAGGAAAGTGATATTGCAAGCTAGACGCCGACCCGGATAATAGCAACTTCATGATCGAGAGGTGAATGCAAAACATCGTTACATATATAAGTTTTCTCTTTTCTGTATAGCACACATTTTAAAAAAAATAAGAATGAATTTCCTGCAGTGGCCTTGATCAATTTTTTATTTTTGGCTTGTTTCCATGGAGTGGTATTCCCCACATAATTAAATTTCCCAAACCTGCTTGGCCCTCACTTACCTGAAACAGGATGCATTAGTTAGCCATGAAATGTTTCTGAAAAGGTTCCTACATTAACTGCCCTCCATCTGCTGATTTAAATGTTCAGTCATGGCCAAACGAGTAGACGCCAGTACAAGAAAATGAAACTGATTAGTACACATACCTACATGCATGTTTCATTCATGCTGAGTCATATTTTATTTCTCATTCAACCAATTATTGTTGTTATTATTTTTATTATTATTAATTTTTTATAACAAGAAACCTGTACTCACTGTCGCTCGATTGTAGGCGTGGGTTGGGTAAACTTCGAGTATATGTAGTAGCATGCAAAACACACACATCAGGCAAAACTGCACAAAACTGCAGCCAGATTCAAGCAGAAAAGACACACTCAACCAACTCTGCTGTCTCACGAGTAGGAGCAACCGATTCTTTTTTATTTAAGAACTGAGATGGAAAATATGATGGCAAGTCTGATTTTGATTACACATTTAAAATTATCAGTTTCAACTTTCAACATAACGTTGCCACTCATTTGATTTTGTTGATTTTCAACTAAAGTAAAGTCACGGTTTCTTGATATGGACTCGTTCATGAAAATAAATCAAGTTAATATGGTTAGCATTGGGATTTTTATATTTAAAATGACAATTGATCTTCGAACAATGGCTCGACAAAGAATTGAAAATACAAAATTTGAATAATTATTAAAACTCGAAGGATCCAATCAAATTAGAAAATTAGGGTAAGCTTGTAATATTATTAATATATTTATGATCCACAAGAAAATTTTCAAACCGTGCCAACCGAAAGTAACTACGAAATCATTATTACAAAACTTCCACCTAAAGAACCAACTAAAAAACGTTACATATAAACAGTGCAAGGGAAAATTGAGAATCCAGTCAATTATTTTAAACGAAATGAAAGGAAGGACCACAACATTAGCCCCACACATATAATATATAGGTGCTTGGTCTGATGTAACATCACCACGTTCAAATGGGAATGAAAATAAATTGAATAAGTTATAAGTTTTAATGAAATGAAGTTTTTGATATTGCTGAAATGATTCCTTTTTGTAATTATATATGATGAAAATTGTTTATTTGATTTGTCTAATTTTGAATTTTTTGTCTATTAGTTTTGTTATAATAACTTTTAATTTTTAGTTATTTTGATTTAATTGTGATGGACCGTGTGCTCGACACTTTCGAGGTACTTTAAACACAATAAATCAATGAGCTGCAATAGCTCGTGTTCTAAGAATAAAATTATCGAGGAACTAAATCGAGTTTGGTTACAAACCAAGCGAAAAATACTTGAAGTAATCATTCTTTAAGAAAACTGATCGATTTTATATCATGTGCAACTGAATAACTAAAAATTACATGGGATCAGTTCTGGCTTATATCAGTTCAGTTATAGACAGAATTGAACTGATATCAGCTGAACTGATCAAAACAGTTAAGAACAAAAACAAGCAGCTAAACAGAAATAACACAAGATATGTTTATGGATGTTCAGAGACTTTAACTACTCATACGTCACCCCCTTTTACCATCTCGGATATGATCCACTAGAAGAATTTGATTTATACAACTGATTATACAAAATCACCCAGCTTAGAACTTACCCGACTGCTTAATTGAACTCCTAGACTAAACTGAAGACAGCACCTTCGAACCAACACTTATTTAACGTCTATGTGTCAAAAAATACTTACATAAGTTTTACGTCTTTGTGCAAGACTCACTCAACTGATCTTTTTAGCTCTACTCTCTGATATATGTGGGTGATAGTGTGAGCGTGTGTGAGAACTGAACAATGAATACAACGGGAATGTGTTCTCATACACTAAGGGAAAAATGCTTCTATACTAAGCTGATAAGACTTTAAGCGTGCGCTTCTTCTTAACATTCTTGTTGTTCCCCTTTGTCTTCACTGATCTTCATCTTCTATTTTGGACAATTGCTTTTGTGCCTTTGTGCACAGCTGGATTCCATTTATGTAAGCTTGTCAGCAACTGCAAACTAGTTTGCTCCTAAGTGATGTTCTGAACTGGTCAGTTGAACTGGTCTTGTTCTGATGAGATGAAATCAGTTGGCTCGTCAGTTGAACTGATTTCATTGATTCAGTTGAATTGGTCAGACGGACTCTTCATCAGTTGAACTCTTCATCAGCTGGCTGGGCTTCTGAAGGTCTTCTGCTGAACCGCCTATCAGCTGGACAATCAGTTGAACTGTTTTACGATTCATCAGTTGAACCGGTTCAGTACGATTAATCAGTTGATACTTATTCTTTGATAGCTTCAGCTACGTTCAGCTAACTGCACACTTAGGTAAGTTCAATAGTAACAAAATAACAAATTGTTAACATCAAAATCAAGCAAGATTGCGAACATGAAATGTTCCAACAAATTGTTGACATGATGTTTCACAAATCATTAATTCTCGATGTCAAATCAACATTTTTAGTATTACATCATTATTTTTCAATGTCACATCAATAATTAGATCTAAATAACCAAAAATTAAAAGTTAGTTTAGCACAACCAAACTTTAAAATGTTAGTGAACAAAAATCTAAAATTGAACATGTGACCAAAAAACTATTTTTCCGTATATTTGGGGATATATGAGAAACTTTTTTCCGTCCAACAGAATCTGACACTCAATGAGATTTTAAAAAGTAATTTTGTTCATTCATTAACTTACAAAAATGACCTCAATTTGACTAAAAACATGCCTCCCTAAATTTGAATCATGCTTATATTTACGTACAAATGAAAGTTATGTTTTGACTAATCTATTTATCTCAATTCTTATCATATCGATCAGATCGTCTCATATTTCATTAAGATAAATCTTCTACTCGACCCAATTTTTCATTAAATATGAATCTAGTCGACTGTTCTAACAAGTATATATAGATCCATAAAATTATTTTACAAACATATTTACTAATTCGTTACAGGGTATTTAAGTTTTTAGAAGATGAAGCCACTCAATTAATATGGTCTACAAAATTTTGAATTTTTATTGATGAGGCATGGGTCCCATTGGAACATGTCCCTTAGAACATGGAGAAAATTATGCAAATTTTCCATACTATAAATCACTCCTTTCTCCTTACTATCCTTACTTCTCGCACTCTTATCCAATAAAACTCCCAAATACCCCATATATATAATATAATAACACATAAATCTTTCTCAATTTTCATGTAGCCTGGAACCAACGAAAGAGAAAAAATCCATGCCGACAACGTCTTTTCTTGAGTTTGATCCTACAACTTGAGGCATCGTCCAAAATTCTCCACTCATTTCTCTCCAGAAACTAAATTTGGTTCATCCCCCTGAAGAAATGGACATTGAGTTGATTAAGTGCGAGTGCTGCGGATTGAAGGAAGACTGCACACAAGAATACATCGCAGAAGTGAAGGAAAAATTCGAAGGGAAATGGTTATGTGGCCTGTGCTCAGAAGCTGTGAGAGATGAAGTGAACAGAAGCAAGAAACAGTACTGCGGAATGGATGAAGCTGTAAAGGCGCACATGTCGTTCTGTCGAAAATATAAATCGAATCCGGCTTTCCGAGTTGCCGATGGCATGAGGCAGATGCTTAGAAGAAGGTCCGGAGATTTGTCGTCGTCATCCTCGTCGTCGCCGAAGAAAAGTTCGAGATCATCACACACATCGCAGGTCGGAGACGACTCCACATTTTCCTATGACTAGCTAGGGAAGGAAAATCAAAGGGTTGGGGAAAAAAACAAGATTCATGAATAATAAAGATCAAGATTTTTGTCTCTCTTAATACATCAAATCGTCCTGCCCAGAGCAAACTTTTCGTTGGATGAAAAGATTAGGGTATGTCAAGAGTTATTTTTATGGAGGGTTTCTCTTGGTTTTTGTTATTTTTCCATTTTTGGTTATTTAACGTAATCGATCAAATCCGCTTCCTCTCTTGTTTGAGAGAAAATAATGATTCTTGGGGAAATGAGATTTCAGATTCATTCTGATAACAATAGCAACAATTTTATGGTAACTCAAAATGCATGAAAAATTTGGTTAAGCTCCTTTTGTAAAAATAGTTTGTATATCAAGAAAACAGGGAAACCAAGAAATGGGGAATAAGCCAATAGGACCAACTTGTCATTCAACCAAAAATTCCCCAGAATTTAAATAATCCATCTTCATTTTGTTTCTTTAATTAATTATGAATCATTGGATGTCAGACTATTCCACACTTATAATTGTTTAATTTCCACACCAGAAGATGACTATCATTAACAAACTTCTTTAAACCAATAATTGGTCCACCAACTTAATTGGTCAAAAAAACATTTTTAAAATGTTATCAAATTCAACTAATTCCACAACTTGAATTTAATGATTTCGTTAATATCTTTTAAATTTCCTAAGAAACCGACTTAAAGCGAGAAAATTATAATCCCGAGGGGAAAAAGTCAATGGCCAGGAAAACTCAAAAGACATGCAACAAATTTAAAAGTATTTTCAAATAATTTCAGGTATTTATTAGTCAGACTGTTACATCATTTTTTTCGGCTAAAATTTTTGCGCAGTACGCAGCTGAGTAAATTAAAGCTTCTGGTAGCATACATGTGCTTGGTTTCACGAGGGTGCTGCATTATTTTGTATAGTGGTGGCATGGTGTGGCATCTCGACTCAGACATCTGACATCCAACAGTTTGACCTTGTGGCCCATATATGTTATTTACGACAGACTTTTCTGTGTAACATTGGGTGTAGGCCCGTGTAAAATATACGAGAAAAAATGATCAAATGGTAAAAAATGATTGGGAGAACTACATCAGACGTAACATATAGACTAACTCATTTAATTACCAGTTACCACAGACGATCCTCTCATATTTGTGTTCGAGCTCAGCTCACAAGGGGATTTATGGGTTATAATTAATTTATTTTTAAAAAACTTTTTTATTGATCTTTTGCGAGTTTACAACATGATGTTGAAGCTCGTAGCTAGATTAATATAAAATATGTCTGTGTACATATAGATCGATATACGTAGTAATAAAAATATTATTTTAGAATCATTAAATACGAAAATATGTTTTTTAAAATATATTTGAAATGAAGGTATCATGCATATGGGAGCTAGGAGAAGAGAAGAAAGAACGCATACTTCATAACCATTTTTTTAGCCCCCTCTTAGAACTGGGCTTGAATTGATGAACTCACTCGACTCTTATCAGGTTAATTTGGGTCAGGAATGACGATATAATAGAGTATTTAACTTTAGTATGATTGTATCATAGGTACTAAATTGCCACGAGCTTTCGAGGTTGGGCTGAGTTTCTATTGAGATCGAGAGATCGGTTTAGAGGGGATGAATAAGCAATTTCAACAATTTAAAAATTAACTTGGTTGGGTTAACAACCCAAAGTTGGAATTCTCCCCGGTTGGGTATGAATAAACTAGCATTTATGAACTGCGCAGAAATTGGTTCACTGAATCAGTTGAACACTGAAAATGACTAATAAAAAAGAACGGTTGAACTATCAAACTGATAGAAAACAGAAAAAATGACAGAATTGTTCCTGGGTGTTCAGAGATTTGAACAACATCTATGTCACACCTTCTTCCATTCAGAAATGATTCACTAGAAGGCTTCGGTGATTACAAGCAACTTGCAAAAACTCGATTCAGTAGGACTTGTCTCTTGCCTACTGAAACTCCTAGCAGCACTATACAAACTTAAAACAAATGATCAGTGAGACTCTTACTGTGAATTACAGGTATTTTCTGATCAAAATACGAAGAACAAATTGATCTTCAATGCTCAGATATAAAACTATTAAGTGTGTGCTGAAGAATTGTTTGATCGGTTAGGCTCTCAAGAACTTTATAATTTAGAAAATTGTGTACTGATTGAAAGTCCATCCAACTTATCTATTTACACTACAACAAAAACGCTAAACTACAACGTCGTAAGCCATTTGAAAACTGTTGTAACTGAGGGTGTTGTTGAAAGTGCGTTCAACGATAACGGTTTTAAACCGTTGTCGTAGCTATAATTTGCGACGATTTCTTTAACTTAGCGACAAATTATGTCTAAACCGTCCCTAGTTAG
Source organism: Primulina tabacum (assembly GCF_025594145.1). Taxonomy (NCBI): domain Eukaryota; kingdom Viridiplantae; phylum Streptophyta; class Magnoliopsida; order Lamiales; family Gesneriaceae; genus Primulina; species Primulina tabacum. The sequence continues at coordinate 7,770,740 of NC_134558.1, forward strand.
CGACGAGTTTGTGCTAATGAGCGACGGTTTTTCATGAATTTGTCGCCAAGTATCGACGGTTTTTTATAAAGCCGTCGCTCATTAGCGACAGTTTAGACATAATCAGTCGCTAAGTTTTTAGGTAAAATAAAAAATTTACTTTAATAATTAAATAAATCTACAAAATAAACCTACAATCTAACTATGTTAACAATATTCATGATCTTATCTAACATTTAAAAATTTACCAAAAATTGAATCGATAAAACTTACTCTTAATCGAAACTAAAGTCGTGTAAGATAGAAAAATTTTAAGTGTTGTGGTTTGAGGAAATGGACCGAAAACGGGGATATTTATAGACTTATTTGCGACGGATTTTGGTAAAACGTCGCTATTAGCGACAGTTAAACAAATTGTCGCTATTAGCGACAGTTAAACATAAACCGTCGATATTAGCGACAGTTTTTAATTAAACCATCGCTAATTTAAAAATAGCGACGATTTAATTTAAACCATTGCTAAATTTAGCGACAGGTTAAAGCAAAATCGTCGCTAAATGATTAAATCAGTCGCTAATTTAAAAATTGCGACGGTTTTAAAACCATCACTAAAATTAGCGATATTTTTGCTAAAACCGTCGCTAAATATAGCAAGAGTTTTAAAAAACCGTTGTTGGTTGTTCAAAAAACACGCTAATCGACAACGGTTTTCTAAAACCGTTGTTGATTGTAAAAGAAACACGCTAATAGACAACAGTTTATAGAAATCTTATCTTAGACCCTAAAAATCGCTCAAAGACAACGGTTTTTAGTCTTTGACCCGCAAAAAACGCCAAAAGACAACGGTTTTTAAAAAAACGTTAAAGACAACGGTTTTCACTAAAACCATTGTTAAAAAGTAAAAGACAACGGTTTTAGTGAAAAATCGTTGTCGTAGGTGTGTTGTTGATAGCCAATTTTCTTGTAGTGTTGTAAACTTCGATTACAATGGTCAGCAACTTGAAATTGATAGTCATTGCCAAATCGAGAGGTCGTTGTGTCATGTTATCGTTCTTTCTGACAAATCGCACATTGTTGGAAGTGCACATAAATTTTACATATTTAATGTATTGGTGGTAAAGTTATTATAACATATTAACTAATCTATCACTTAGGCTCTGATCCTCATAGAATGTTTTGAAATTCTTCAGAGATTGTCTGCTAGAAAGCCTGACATATTCAGTTAGGTATATTCATCAGTTGTCCTTGAATCAGTGGTCCTTGAATCAGTTGTCTTCCATTAGCTACAGTTGATATCAGTTAATCTTTAAGATCATTTCGGTTATGGAAACATTAACTTATGAATAATCAATTTCTGAAGTTTTTTTACATAATTAATTATTTTAATTAATCGACTCAATAATTATTCTAATTATGCCAAATTACAGGATAATTAATTACATGACCTAACATATCTTCACCCCTTAAAACAAATATTGTTATCGAAATTTCTGTTTATACACATCTTACACACTATATGCATACAACAATCAAATACTAAGAATCAAACATATATGAATAAAATATTCTCCTTTGTCTCCCAAGTTGATTCTTCTATCCTATGGCTCGACAACTGAATTCGAACAAATGGTATAAATTTGTTACGTAGAATTTTATCTTTGCGATCTATAATGCAAACCGATACTCAACATATGATAGAGCGGGATAAAGTTCAACCTCATTAGGATGAATCACATGAGACGGATCAGGCTCATATTTGTGAAACATAGACACATGAAACACATTGTATATGCTAGACAACAACTGTGACAAATCTAACCGATAAGCGCAAGACCCAATATGCTAAACAATCTCAAGTCCAGTCAATTGCTATTCACCAAAATCATCCTAACATAAAGGTGATCGATATATTCGGCCATACTGGAAGGGAATCGTTTACGGGTGCCCGGAATGCACAATAGAAGTTTTAAAATATCATTTACAAGAGCTAAGCCAAGCACCTCTCACTAGTGTGTTGCAAATACAAAAACACAAAACATACATAGGGTGTTTAAGTGTTTTACCTATCAATCTTAAAGATTGATGATGACTCCAACTAAGATGATAAACAACTTAGCTCTTCAATGGTAGACAAGTCTACAAGCTTCACTTGAGCACTCTTTGCTCAAAAATCAAGCCCACCATCAATAAGCTAGAATCACCTTATACTTGCACTAGAAAATGTAAGGTATTTTTCTTTGAGAAGTTTTCTTTAAAATAATCGAAATGAAGAATCAAAAATTTGAAGAAAATTGAGAGGAATTTCGGCCACCATGGAGAGGAGGAGGGAAGCCTTTTCTTGGTTGTGTAAAAAATGTTGTGTATTCCAAAGACATGCTAGCCTTTAATTTAAAAAAATTTGACTCCCAACATTTCGCCTTCCTAGCATATTATTTAGGTTTGTAGCATTTACAAAGCCCATGGACTATTATTTTAATATTTCAAACACATTTGAGATCAATTAAATCTTATTTGAATTTATTCAAGCTCGCTACTTAAATAATTATTTTCATTTGGGCTCTACAAGACCCAATGTTATTTAATTAATTCAACAATTGAATTAATTTAATTATTTGGAATCCACTAGGTCCACTAGTGTTTAATTAATTCAACACTTGAATTAATTTAATTAAGTCCATAACAATGTTTATGAAAATCACAATTTTCAAATACAATATTTATTTGGTCAAATTTTAATTTAGGAATACTTCCACAAATTAAAAGTTATATTCCTTTTATAGAAGTCATACTTCTAATTTTCTTTGTGCTTATAAACTCCTTTATAAGCCGTTCCACGCATTGAACTAATTTTCTTCTCAACGGGATCTAGAAAGCTAGTACTTGTGTGGCTTTCAATGGTTCATTGATACAACTAGAAGTGGGTTCACATCAAAATGTGATTCAAGACTAAACATGTCCTTATATGAGCATACCTCAATTGCTTCATTCTTATTTAACAACTCCTTGATAATAAGAACGTCAGAACTCAAGTTTGATAGTACCTAACCAATCATGTTAAACGCGTAGCAACATCGCTTACATGATTCCCTAGGTATCAAACGGTAGTTCCTGCAAGAACCATTCCATCATGATTAGCGTACAGTACGGTCCCTTCAACTCATATATCCCGACCGATTCGACAATAATTGGTATATCGAGAGTTGCCAAAGAATCGATACTATGTGTCATGTCGTAGTTGTATCAATGGTGTAATCTAAGAAACCCCTTTCTTAATTACCACCAACACTCTGATCAGAGATCTCAAACTACATACACATGAGATCTCATAGGATATTCATACCCGAAGGTAAGCGGTGAATCCCCGACTACAATGCATCGACTCTTATATGTTTCGACAAAACACCCAACCTTGCCACCTGATGACCCCATATGAGTCGATAAACAAGTCAAAGTGTACTGCTAGCATATAGAGTCTCAATGTTGTCCCGGGTCATAAGGACTAATGGTGTACAACCATAAACTAGGAAGTTTTTACTCGATAAGTGAGAACAACTTGGAAAGTCCTTTATAGAGGGTTGTTCAGTGCACTCTACAATGAGCATGAAACGTGTGCCCTTTATATTGCTTTAAAAGTACTAGAAATTTTTTTTAAAACACTCAATTTTCGGCCATATACATAAACCTCATCAAAATATTTTTATAAAATATTTTGCTCTTTAAAATAAAACATCAACAAATTAGCATTTTAAAAATCAAGTGAAATGGTCATAAAAATGAAATCGTCGCATGTTTTACCAAACATAAAAAGCAATAAATTTGAAAAGTATAGCCCATACTAAACCTCTCAAAAATCTTTCAAAAGAATAAATAAATAGTCTTAAAATCTTTAACGTAAATCATGAATCATAAATCGTAAATGCGGAAGAAGTAGAAGGGCTGGTCCTCGGGTTATGTGCACCTTCAGTCCAGCAAAGTTAACCATCAATACCTCCATTATCATAATTATCATAATCAACTGCATCAATCACACCAAGTGAGTCTAGAGACTCAACACGTCATATTCTTGATAACGAGTAATACGTATAAAACCACAAGCAACAGTGAAAAATACTTGTACTTAAAATATCGTTTTCATGAAGATGCATAAATTTCAAACATGAACATTTTCGTAAACTTTTTTATGATGCATGAACTTTAAATAGAAAAATTTTCATAATGATGCATCAAATTTAAGCATAAACATTTTCATGACATGCATAACATAAACCTTAACCTTTTTCCTTTTCCTCAAAACATAACATAAAATCTTTTTCATGATCATAAACATTTTTCCTTTTCCTTTTCCTTTTCCTTTGGTGAATTCAGATCGTTAATTGTGACTTTCCTCAAACCTCAAAAAGTCGATGGATCCATCTACATGAAACCGCAGTACTGGGCGGTGGGAAACACCAGCAACACTCTCACCGATCAACTGGGCCCTGCCATATCCTCTTTCGAATAGAAATACGATCGTCGGGGTTCTCTCTATGGTCTTTTCCCATAAATGGGCTCCCTCTGGGCCTTTTTCCCTCACGATATTCCATTCTTACCGTTACATCAATAGCCACAATTACTTCACTTCCTTCAACGTTTAACATTCTCATCACTTTAAAAATCATGCATAACATATAATTTTGTTTTGAAATCAAGCATGCATTATGTATTTTAAATGTCAACCTCAAATCATAAAAATCCATGGACATTTAAAAATTATAATTTAATCATGAACATTTCATAAACATTTAAAAACAATCATAATATTATAAAAATAGCATTTAGAGCACTGCCATGATGTTTACTAATTTTTAGGTGTAATATGACCGTTTTACCCATGCACTTGACATTTTACGTCTTTCACTTTTTCTTGACTTTATTGACTCTAACGTGTCCCAAATAATTATTTAAGCTAACATGAATTTTCTCATATTTTTATTTGGGTTAAATCGATGACTTTTAAATTAATCTTAAAATAAGACATATTAACGCGTTTTAATCCCGAATTAAACCAAACCTTAATATAAAATTCACAAAATAATAACATAGACTTTTAATAATTATTTAAGCTTAAACCTAATTTTCCATAATTTTATAAAGCACAAAAGTAGGCGTTTCAATTAACTCGTTAATTAGCGTTTCGTGCGGCGATTAAATCCCGAATAAATCCAAAACTCTATATTCTGATCCCAAATTTTTAACATAACCTTTTTATGATTTATTATACCCTTCCAAGTCATGAGCCACACCCGTGGACCCATGGAGTCAATTTTAGCCTTTTAATTTTGTTTTTGACACATCGACGAACCCACCGAGCCATCTCCCAATTTACTCGAACCACGCCCGAGCCACCTTGAGCCAAACCCTAGACCACCCACCTAGGGACCCTCTTGGCCAGCCTTGACTCTTGGACCTAGCCCCTGACTCGCTCAAAACCCTGCTGGATAGTAGATCACTTGTATGAATGTGTGTGCGTGAGGTGTCCTAGCTTGTGTTAGGTTTCCTAGTTGCCTAGGACTCTTCCAGCCATCTAACCACTGACCACCCATGACCCTTACTGACCCTAGACCACGTTCAGACCCGTGCCAGCCTAGCCCAAGGCACTGGACCAGCGCACAAGCCTCCTGGATCAGAAGCACAACCTGCGCGCTATGGAGTTCCCTCATGGTTCTCTCACTCTGCTCGAGCTAGCAGCGAGCCCAGCCACTGGCCCGACCCATGCCCATAACCCTAGGACCCTGATGGCCCACCTAGCCAAGCCTCAAACCGAGCCACACTCTGAAACTCTCGGCCACACCAGAAATCCCTTCGGGAAAAGCCCTGTCCACCGAGGACTCTTCAGCAGCCCTACTGTGCGAGTCCTAGCCCACTAGGACTCTACCAGACCCTCACCACTGACCCTCCTTGAGCTCCAGCCAGCCCTGGCCAAAGCCCCAAGCCCCATGCAAGGAAATCGAACCCATGAAGGCAACACAAACTCTCGGCCCTATTCCCTTATCCCACGTTGGTTCCAGCTTATGTTTGTTTGCATGTGCAGCTTATTTGTGTGATTAGGACTCCTTAAAACATGTAGAAACCACCCTTAAACCTTACCTAATCATGGCAGCCTCTTAGGATCATGTTAAACATGGATTTTGGATAAACATGCATGATTTAAAAACTCTTCTTGATGCAAAAACGAACATATTACCAAGCTTTTCTTATTTTTCATACAAACACAATTAAATAAATATTATGGTTTGATAGATGTTTGAAGGACAGAATATGGCGTGTCTTTGCGTTATATACGCACAAACAACCGTTGACGTCGAAGAACGGAGCGAAACCTTTGGCTAGAATTCCCTTGAAGCTTAGAAAATTCCTTCTACTTGGTGGTGTTGCGTCGTGTGTGTTGTGCTTGTTGGGGGAGAAATTTCTGAATTTTGGGAGAGAGAGGCGTGAAAGTGAGAGTAGGGTTTTAGGTGATTAATAATTTTAAATAGCTACTTAATTTGCTAACTAGGCTTAGGCCTATTAAGCCACTAAATTAAGCCCATTACCCTTAATTAGAATTTAATAAAATATTAACAAGATTTTTGTTTAAATATATTTGTGAATTTATTAGCCGGGTTGTCAAAAAGCTCACATTTTAGTTGAAAAACCAACACCGATAAATTTATGTCACGGCGTATAAATCACCTCAAAACCTCTTATTTTCCAAAAATATGAAAAACCATCAACCATATTTTAAATAATTAAAGATAATTATTTAATAAAAATATTTTACGTTTTTAGCCCTCGGTCTCCGTTCCTCGATCGCAACTAGAATAACCTTTTAAAAAAATATATTTTAATGCAACCATGTAGAAAAGTATATTTAAACATGTCAATATGCACAACAATTAATTAATGCAATTAAAATATATAATTAAAATACATGAGCATTTAATAATTCAAATATATTTTGTTCGCATGGACCTTTAAATTTTCAGGGCGTTACAATCTTCCCCCCTTAAATTGAATTTCGTCCTCGTAATTCGCTTATCCTCGATAATAAAAAGTTTAGACTTGGTTCTAGTATCCCAAAAATCCACGTTTCCGCTGCGCTACTTTGATAAAACTTAAATTCTAGAATGTCTTTACGTCTCCTTGATCCCAATTAAAATTTTCTTTCTAAATCCTCATTTTGCAATTCACAACTTAAAAAGACCCATAATGACCTAGTGCTATTACTATTATAACCTCGAATTTCAATTTTTTCTTACAATTCTCAATTAAAAGATGGAAGACCATACTTATCGTGTATTACTTTCCTTATTTATACCCAAAATATTCATCAACTTATCATATTTGAACCTTAAAATACCAAACGCATCCGCTAACGCTTAGATTTTTCAAGCTTAGTATTATTTCATCCTTAAAACCCTTGATTAACATTCTTTATAACATTATAACCAAGATATCCAAATGTTCCAAATATTCTTAAAAATCTAAATCATCGAAAATTCTTATCATTTAACTTATTCAATTCTCACTTAATGCTAAACTAGTCCCCAAATTACTTAACAATTGCAAAAATCAAATCTTAATTTCCTCAAAAATTATCTTAATTGGTCCTAAATTTCGAAAATCTTACGATTAACCCATAAGTTATTGGCATTCTTAATTTCCTTCTACAGTTTCCCATAACATAAATTTCGAAAATTTAAACTTATTTACCCAAAAATCAATTCTCATAACCAATCTCACATTTCATCAAAACTTAAAACCCCAATTTATACATTGCTATACTCCCGAAGTCGTCACAAATTCTCGAATCATTATTACTTATGAGTAATTCCCAAAAATTAATTCAACTAGTAACCACGAATCATAAATATTTTTTTAGAAAATCTACGTCTCACAAAAGCATTCATAATATTCACAATTAACTTATAGCCCAAAAAGTAGAACGTCAATACTAAAACCCAAAATCAACATAGTCCAATTCCACCACGAAGCCAACATGCGTTAAAATCAAATAATTTCTTATTTCATATCGTCATGCAGGTAACATCATACTGATTCATATAAAGCATGTTTAACTTACAACTTTGAGGCTTGATGACTGATCTTCCCGACGCTGATGGTGGCACAACTCTTTACAGGAACCTTTGCTCTGATACCAACTGAAACGTCTGCCCTTTTTATTGCTTTAAAAATACTAGAAATTTTTTTTAAAACACTCAATTTTCGGCCATATACATAACCCCATGAAAATATTTTAATAAAATATTTTACTCTTTAAAATAAAACATCAGCCAACTAGCATTTAAAAAATCAAGTGAAATGGTCATAAAAATAAAATCGTCGCATGTTTTACCAAACCTAAAAAGCAATAAATTTGAAAAGTATAGCACATACTAAACCTCTCAAAAATCTCTCAAAAGCATAAATAAATAGTCTTAAAATCTTTAACGTAAACCATGAATCATAAATCGTAAATGCAGAAGAAGTAGAAGGGCTGGTCCTCGGGTTATGTGCACCTTCAGTCTAGCAAAGTCAACTATCAATACCTCCATTATCATAATTATCATAATCACCTGCATCAATCACACCTAATGAGTCTAGAGACTCAACACGTCATTTTCTTGATAACGAGTAATACGTATAAAACCACAAGCAACAGTGAAAAATACTTGTACTTAAAATATCGTTTTCATGAAGATGATAAATTTCAAACATGAGCATTTTCGTAAACCTTTTTATGATGCATGAACTTTAAATAGAAATATTTTCAAAATGATGCATCAACTTTAAGCATAAATATTTTCATGACATGCATAACATAAACCTTAGCCTTTTTCCTTTTCCTCAAAACATAACATAAAATCTTTTTCATGATCATAAACATTTTTCCTTTTCCTTTTCCTTTTCCTTGTTGAATTCAGATCGTTAATTGTGACTTTCCTCAAACCTCAAAAAGTCGATGGATCCATCTACATGAAACCGCAGTACTGGGCGGCGGGTAACACCAGCAACACTCTCACCGATCAACTGAGCCCTGCCTTATCCTCTTTCGAATAGAAATACGATCGTCGGGGTTCTCTCTATGGTCTTTTCCCATAAATGGGCTCCCTCTGGGGCCTTTTCCCCTCAAAATATTCCATTCTTACCGTTACCACATACCGTTACCTCAATAGCCACAATTACTTCACTTTCTTCAACGTTTAACATTCTCATCACTTTAAAAATCATGCATAACATATAATTTTGTTTTGAAATCAAGCATGCATTATGTATTTTAAATGTCAACCTCAAATCATAAAAATCCATGGACATTTAAAAATTATAATTTAATCATGAACATTTCATAAACATTTAAAAACAATCATAATATTATAAAAATAGCATTTAGAGCACTGCCATGATGTTTACTAATTTTTAGGTGTAATATGTCCGTTTTACCCATGCACTTGACATTTTACGTCTTTGACTTTTTCTTGACTTTATTGACTCCAACATGTCCCAAATAATTAATTAAGCTAACATGAATTTTCTCATATTTTTATTTGGGATAAATCGATGACTTTAAAATTAATCTTTAAATAAGACATATTAACGCGTTTTAATCCCGAATTAAACCAAACCTTAATATAAAATTCACAAATTAAAAACATAGACTTTTAATAATTATTTAATCTTAAACCTAATTTTCCATAATTTTATAAAGCTTAAAACTAGGCGTTTTAATTAACTCGTTAATTAGCGTTTCGTGCGGCGATTAAATTCCGAATAAATCCAAAACTCAATATTTTGATCCCAAATCTTTAACATAACCTTTTTATGATTTATTCTACCCTTTCAAGTCATGAGCCACACCCATGGACCCATGGATTCAATTTTAGCCTTTTAATTTTCATTTTTGACACATCAACGAACCCACCGAGCCATCTCCCAATTTACTCGAGCCACGCCCGAGTCACCTTGAGCCAAACTGTGGGGCCCTTAGCTCCTAATCGTTATTACAATGCAATCTGATTAGGGTTAATTATTTACAGCGGAAAACGAGTTTAAATTTTCTTTACAATGAGCCCAAATCATTTTATTGGAATAATAAAAATAGTATTTAAACTCACGTCATAAACATGCCCACACGAAATCAAAATCTATCATATACAAACAACTCACATTCTCGGGACATGCCCCGGTATATAGATACATATACATATATACTGGGAACAAGACAAAACATAAAACCTCAGCCCAAGCTGTGGCTCCCTCTAGAAGTACCCTCTCCGGTCTCCTGATATCCTGGAGTACCTGCCATTGTCCACACACAAAGACAACAACAGCCCCCCTTGGGGTGAGCAAAGCTCCGTATGGAACAACCAATCATATATACCACAGATATCTAAGCAATGATATATGGTATGCAATGCATGTATGTCGTGGAGGTATCGGGTCAAATGCCCATCCACTGAGCATATGTCAGAATCAATCGAATCGCTATCAAATCAATGCTCGAGCTGGCACACCGGCCAATATGGGATACTCGTATGATAGCGTCGGCAAAGCGTCATCAAGTCCCAAATCTCATATCCAATCATATGGGGCCACAATTGTCTATGCCTTACGGGTCATATAATACCAACATAGCAATTGTGTTCACAAACCCCAGAATCCAATCAAATCATATCAAAGTATCCAAGGATCATAGCTCAACGTGCATGTCATGTATCGATGTATGCATCAAACGATGTGTGTTAACAACACATTTATTTTATACATCGATAATCTTAATGTCATGTATGCCACATCAATCAACAAATAAGGCATATAGACATGTATTCTAATTCCAATCAATCAAATCAATCCGACATGTATCATATAATACAGATACCTGTCGTATGTTACCTGGTCGCAACATACCTCAATTCTTCGTTTCCAGTTGATGTAGCCTGAAGATATTGATATTACACTTTATCTACATCAATAACATACTCATTCCAATCAATAACATACTCCAAAATCATTAATATGAGTTTCAAATATCATTTGAAACTTCAAAAATTCATATCAAATCAAAGTCATATCATAATTCAATTCCGACTTCGAATACAAGTTTCTTGTCGGTTATTCTACTACATATCAGAAATTCAACTTCAAATACATGCTATTCCAGCACTTTGATATTTAGAGCTGCTGGAACTAGAAGAAAATTACCTCAGTCAGAAGCCCTCGACGCGAAGATCACAAATATATAATTTGTTTCGCGTTTAGACAGCGTTTCGAAGTCGATTCGGACGAAAGAAATTCGAATTCCCTCGTATTCTCTCGAAGCCTCTGAAATGAAAGGAAGAAAACGAACGGCAAAAATTGTTCTTATCTTCCCACCGCTCTCGCGCTCGGGCGGTAGAATTCTCGCGCCCGAGCGCGAGAGGTTCTGCCCCCGAGTTTCAAATGCACCGCGCTCGGGCGGTCAAAAATTACCGCTCGGGCGCGGCATGTTCTGTCCGAATGCCACTTGCTCCGCGCTCGGGCGGTCACAAACTACCGCTCGGGCGCGAAGTGTTCTGCCCGAACACTCAAAATTTCTACCTTGGCGCTCGGGCGGTCATTTTCTACCGCCCGGGCGCCACTCGTTCTGTGCAATTATTTATGTTTGTACTAAATTGGCGTCCGGCCTCTCCAATCGAGCTCTTACAACGTCAATTCATATTCAATATTCATTTTCTCAATTTCCTTGTCATAATATACATCAAATACATAATCACATATCAATTTCATGAATTATCGATAATCACACAGGATTTACGATAACACGATACACGGTCCTTACATTTCTCCCCCTCTTAAAAGATTTCGTCCTCGAAATCTCAAACATCTCTATATACATAACATTGGTAAACATACATATGTCACCAGTTATAGTACATATCAAAGCTAAAATCAGTAAAAGGATCAGAATACATCGAATACAATGGAACAGATGGATTAGCATCAAATAAATGCGGATATGAATCTCGCATTTTGCTCTCCAATTCCCACGTCGACTCTTCAACACCATGTCAGTGTCCATTGCACTCGTACTAGGGGAATCGATTTATTTCTCAATATCTTTTCCTTTCGATCCATAATACGAACAGGTTGTTCGACATAGGAAAGAGAAGGATCCAGTTCAACCTCGTCAGGTGCAAGTACATGTGATGGATCGGGTTCATATTTCCTCAGCATAGAAACATGAAACACATCATGAATAGTAGATAGAGCTGGTGGCAATGCCAATCGATACGCAAGATCACCAACTCGATCCAGAATCTCGTATGGACCAACATAACGAGGAGATAATTTCCTCGCATGCCAAATCGAACAGTGCCTCTAAAGGGAGATATTTTCAAAAATACTCTGTCACCTTTCTGGAATTCCAAGGGTCGTCTTCGTTTATTCGCATAACTCGTTTGACGATCCTGAGAAGCTTTCATCCACTGCCGAATCAACTGAACCTTATCGTTCATTTCCTGTATCATTTCAGGTCCAGTCAATTGTCTCTCACCAATCTCATCCCAGAATAATGGTGATCTACATCGTCTCCCATATAGAGCTTCAAACGGTGCCATAACGATACTCGTTTGAAAGCTATTATTATAAGAAAATTCGACCAATGGTAAGGCATCTTGCCATCCCATTCTGAAGTCCATCACAATCGCACACAACATATCCTCTAGAGTCTGAATCGTACGCTCGGTCTGGCCATCAGTCTGAGGATGATAAGCAGTACTCATAGCCAAACGCGTACCCATCGCTTCCTGAAAACTACCCCAGAATTTAGAAGCAAATCTGAGATCACGATCAAATACAATCGAAACTGGCACACCGTGCAGTCTCACAACATTCTCAATGTATACACGGGCCATTCTCTTATAAGGATAAGTCCGTTCATACGGAATAAAATGCGCAGATTTCGAAAGCCGATCAATAATCACCCAAATAGCATCACAGCCCTTGGGCGAACGAGGTAAATAAGTCACAAAATCCATAGCGATATGTTCCCAATTCCATTTCGGGATTTCAAGACTATGGAGCAATCCTCCCGGTTTCATTCTCTCGGCTTTTACTTGCTGGCAGACAAGACATTTCGAAATAAACTCAGCAATGTCCTTCTTCATACGTTTCCACCAGAATTGAGGTCTCAATGTCAAATACATCTTCCGACCTCCAGGGTGAATACTGTATTTGCTACAATGTGCTTCACGAAGAAGAGCAGATTTCAAATCAGAATCATTAGGGACTACCAGCCGACCATTAAGTCGTAAAGAACCATCAGAAGAAATCTGGAATCCAGATTGATGTCTTGCCGATACCAGTTCTTTCGACTTTTGGATCTGAGCATCGCTTCGTTGGTCCTTTCGTATCTTTGATATCAAATTCGGCTCAATTTGCAATGCTGAGACAGTACCAGAATTCCAATTCGAGTGAAAAGTCCAGCCAGAAGTACAAATATCCTCATGTACCTTGGCGACACAAACAGAAGTTAAAACAGAATCATAAACTTTTCGACTAAGGGCATCCGCAGTAACATTCACCGATCCAGGGTGATATTGAATCTCACAATCAAAGTCCTTCAAGAGATCCATCCACCTGCGTTGCCTCATATTCAAATCATATTGAGAAAAGAGATATTTCAGACTCTTATGGTCCGAATATATAACAAACTTTTCTCCGTACAAATAATGGCGCCAAATTTTCAGAGCAAACACAATGGCGGCCAATTCGAGATCATGAACATGATAACATGTTTCATGAGATTTCAATTGACGAGATGCATAAGCAACCACTTTTCCATGTTGCATCAAAACACAGCCCAAACCTTTACCAGACGCATCTGTACATACCACAAATCCTCCGGTACCTGAGGGAATAGTAAGCACAGGTGCTGTGGTCAATCTCGTCTTCAATTCAAGAAAACTAGCTTCACATTCATCTGACCAAATGAATCGCTGATTCTTCTGTGTCAGTTGAGTAATAGGTTTAGCTATTTTCGAAAATCCTTCAATAAAACGACGATAATATCCAGCCAAACCCATGAAGCTACGGATCTCAGGAACATTCGTAGGTCTCGGCCAATTCAATACAGCTTCGACCTTAGCAGGATCAACAGATATGCCATGTCTTGAAATGACGTGGCCCAAAAATACCACTCTGTCCATCCAAAATTCACATTTGGACAATTTGACATATAAATGACTAGTACGAAGAGTTTGAAGTACCAGTCTCAAATGTTCAGCATGCTCCTTTTTCGATTTCGAATATACATGAATATCATCGATAAATACAATAACGAATCGGTCCAGATAATCTCGGAAGACATGATTCATTAAGTCCATAAAAATAGCAGGAGCATTCGTAAGACCGAAAGGCATAACCAGAAATTCATAGTGGCCATACCTCGTACGAAAAGCAGTTTTGGGCACATCTTCGTCTCGAACTCGTACTTGATGATACCCAGAACGAAGATCAATCTTCGAGTATACAGAAGTACCTTGAAGCTGATCAAACAAATCATCAATACGAGGAAGTGGGTACTTGTTTTTCACAGTAGCCCGATTCAATTGCCTATAATCAATACACATTCGCATCGTACCATCTTTCTTTCGAACAAATAAAACTGGAGCTCCCCAAGGTGATACACTCGGTCGAATATATCCCTTATCGAGAAGATCCTGTAATTGTTCTTTCAATTCTTTCAATTCCAATGGTGCCATGCGATAAGGAGCTTTCGAAATAGGTGCAGTCCCCGGCACAAGATCAATACTAAACTCGACTTCTCGATGAGGAGGAAAATCAGGAATCTCATCGGGAAATACATCTGGGAATTCTTTCGCAACAGGAATCTCAGATAAAGAAGACTCCTTCTTCGAAATATCAATAGCGTAGATAAGATAACCTTCATCTCCGCTAGTCAACAATCGGGACATTTTCAAGGAAGATACCAATGAAATTTTGGCTTGGGAACCCTTGCCATAAGAATTCCACTTGGGTCCATCAATCGGTCGAAATCGAACCACTCCATGACAACAATCAACAGTAGCTCGATTCGTCATCAAGATATCCATGCCAACAATACAATCAAAGTCGTGCATTGGGAGGACAATCAAATTCAAGAACATCACATTATCCTCATATATTAATACACAGTTATGCACAACTTTTTCAGACAAAATAATCTTCCCTGCTGGCGTGGCTATCGACAAAGTGTCATACAACGGGGTACACTCAATATCGTAAGATGCAACAAATGCATGAGATATGAATGAATGAGATGCTCCTGTATCAAATAAAACACGTGCAGGATAATCGCAAAGCGTGCAAATACCTGCAATCACGCCTCCAGGAGCTTCTCTCGCCTGATCCTCAGTCATGGCATACACTCTCACTTGAGGAGGAACTTGGGTACTCTGACCACCCGGTCCTCGATATCGTGGGACACTCGACTGCTGAAATGATGGAACATGAACAGTAGGTCTCGTCATAACAGGGCCACCTCTAAATCCTGGCTGGGGTTGAGCAGAAGTCGTACCCCTGTTCGGACACACTCGAGAGAAATGGCCTTCCTGCCCACATTGATAACAAGTACCAAACATACCTCGACACTGCTCGATAGTATGTTTACCACCACAATGGCTACAATAGGGTGCAATCACAGGACTCCCTCGCTGTGATCCACTAGAGCTCGAAGAAGACAAAGAAACAGAACCAGTCTTCTTAAACTTCTTACCTCTCGGCCTCAAAGTAGGCTGCTGAGCTGACACCGGAGGTGGAGGAGTATACTGTGGACCTCATCTCCTAAGTCCAGCCTTGGCTGCCTTGGCTCGTTCAACTGCCTCTGCGTAGCTGGTAGGCAATCCAGAAACAACATAAGTATATAAAGCAGGATGTAATCCATTTACAAACCTGTTATATTTTGCCCTCGCATTCTCAGCTACGTGAGGTGCATACTTCAGTAAAGTAGAAAACTTCGAAGCATACTCTGCAATAGACATCGTTCCCTGCTGCAGATCATTAAATTCATTCTCCTGTGCAGTATAATAAGATGGAGGAGAATACTGCTCCAAAAGCTGGGCCTTGAAGACATCCCATGTGACTTCAATTCCGGCTTCCTTCAGTCCAATCTTAGCGGCTTCCCACCAAGATTTAACTCGGTCTTTCAACTGATACAAAGCAAGTTTCAGTCTCCAAGCCTTAGAATACTCAACAATATTAAACAGGTGCTCGATATCCTTTAGCCAGGCCTCAGCTCTTTCAGCACTCTCAGTGCCAAAGAACCTCGGTGGTTTCAGATCCTTGAATCGAGCCATCACTACATCCATGGACAATCCTTCAAATTGCCCAACAATCCTCTCAGTACTGCTACTCGCAGTTTCATTTGTGGGATCCATCTACAAATCAAAAGATGAATATCACAATTTCATAATCTCATCATCTCATATCATCAATCTCATCAGATACTTACTCGAATCAAATCAAGTAGGAGCAAGTAATACAAATAATTCAAACACAAGCGCACAATTCATTTGTGCCTATTCAAGTGTACACAAAACTCAATCGAGCATTCCCAGCTATGCTCTTATACCACTCTGTGTGGGGCCCTTAGCTCCTAATCGTTATTACAATGCAATCTGATTAGGGTTAATTAATTACAGCGGAAAACGAATTTAAATTTTCTTTACAATGAGCCCAAATCATTTTATTTGAATACTAAAAATAGTATTTAATCTCACGTCATAAACATGCCCACACAAAATCAAAATCTATCATATACAAACAACTCACATTCTCGGGACATGCCCCGGTATATAGATACATATACATATATACTGGGAACAAGACAAAACATAAAACCTCAGCCCAAGCTGTGGCTCCCTCCAGAAGTACCCTCTCCGGTCTCCTGATATTCAGGAGTACCTGCCATTGTCCACACACAAAGACAACAACAGCCCCCCTTGGGGGTGAGCAAAGCTCCGTATGGAACAAACAATCATATATACAACAGATATCTAAGCAATGATATATGGTATGAAATGCATGTATGTCGTGGAGGTATCGGGTCAAATGCCCATCCACTGAGCACATGTCAGAATAAATCGAATCGCTATCAAATCAATGCTCGAGCTGGCACACCGGCCAATATGGGATACTCGTATGATAGCGTCGACAAAGCGCCATCAAGTCCCAAATCTCATATCCAATCATATGGGGCCACAATTGTCTATGCCTTACGGGTCATATAATACCAACATAGCAATTGTGTTCACAAACCCCAGAATCCAATCAAATCATATCAAGGTATCCAAGGATCATAGCTCAACGTGCATGTCATGTATCGATGTATGCATCAAACGATGTGTGTTAACAACACATTTATTTTATACATCGATAATCTTAATGTCATGTATGCCACATCAATCAACAAATAAGGCATATAGACATGTATTCTAATTCCAATCAATCAAATCAATCCGACATGTATCATATAATACAGATACCTGTCGTATGTTACCTGGTCGCAACATACCTCAATTCTTCGTTTCCAGTTGATGTAGCCTGAAGATATTGATATTACACTTTATCTACATCAATAACATACTCATTCCAATCAATAACATACTCCAAAATCATTAATATGAGTTTCAAATATCATTTGAAACTTCAAAAATTCATATCAAATCAAAGTCATATCATAATTCAATTCCGACTTCGAATACAAGTTTCTTGTCGGTTATTCTACTACATATCAGAAATTCAACTTCAAATACATGCTATTCCAGCACTTTGATATTTAGAGCTGCTGGAACTAGAAGAAAATTACCTCAGTCAGAAGCCCTCGACGCGAAGATCACAAATATATAATTTGTTTCGCGTTTAGACAGCGTTTCGAAGTCGATTCGGACGAAAGAAATTCGAATTCCCTCGTATTCTCTCGAAGCCTCTGAAATGAAAGGAAGAAAACGAACGGCAAAAATTGTTCTTATCTTCCCACCGCTCTCGCGCTCGGGCGGTAGAATTCTCGCGCCCGAGTGCGAGAGGTTCTGCCCCCGAGTTTCAAATGCACCGCGCTCGGGCGGTCAAAAATTACCGCTCGGGCGCGGCATGTTATGTCCGAATGCCACTTGCTCCGCGCTCGGGCGGTCACAAACTACCGCTCGGGTGCGAAGTGTTCTGCCCGAACACTCAAAATTTCTACCTTGGCGCTCGGGCGGTCATTTTCTACCGCCCGGGCGCCACTCGTTCTGTGCAATTATTTATGTTTGTACTAAATTGGCGTCCGGCCTCTCCAATCGAGCTCTTACAACGTCAATTCATATTCAATATTCATTTTCTCAATTTCCTTGTCATAATATACATCAAATACATAATCACATATCAATTTCATGAATTATCGATAATCACACAGGATTTACGATAACACGTTATACGGTCCTTACACAAACCATAGACAACCCACCTAGGGACCTTCTCGACCAGCCTTGAACCTTGGACCTAGCCCTTGACTCGCTCAAAACCCTGCTGGACAGTAGACCACTTGTATGAATGTGTGTGCGTGAGGTGTCCTAGCTTGTGTTAGGTTTCCTAGTTGCCTAGGACTCTTCCCACCATCTAACCACTGACCGCCCATGACCCTTACTGACCCTAGACCACACTTAGACCCTTGCCAGCCCAGCCCAAGCCACTGTACCAGCGTACAAGCCTCCTGGATCAGAAGCACAACCTGCGCGCTATGGAGTTCCCTCATGGTTCTCTCATTCTGCTCGAGCTAGCAGCGAGCCCAGCCACTCCAGCCCCTGGCCCGACCCCTTCCCATAATCCTAGGACCCTGATGGCCCACCTAGCCAAGCCCAAACCGAGCCACCCTCTGAAACTCTCGCCCACACCAGAAATTCCTTCGGGAAGAGACTTGTCCACCGAGGACTCTTCACCAGCCCTACTATGCGAGTCCTAGCCCACTAGGACTCTACCAGACCCTCACCCCTGACCCTCCTCGAGCCCCAGCAAGCCCTGGAAAAAGCCCCAAGCCCCATGCAAGGAAATCGAACTGTAATGCCCGAGAATTTTATCATGTCAATCTGCGATTATTGATTATGAATTGATGTGATTATAGACGGACCACTACGAGACCAGATTTGGTAAAGCATGTTATATGGTATGTGTGAGGACAGAAGGTCTCGCACATATGCGCAACACGAGCCACGCATATGAGCGAGCAGGGCAGAGAACCTCGCGTATATGTGCAAGACAGGGCGCGCATATGAGCGAGCATGTAGAAATTTCAAGTGCCTTGACAGTAGGTCTCGCGCATATGCGTGGGGACAAGGCGCGCATATGCGCGAGCAGTTGCAAGGTAAAATGCCGAGACAGAGAGACTCGCGCATATGCACGAGACGTGTAGTACAAAGAATGAGCCACTTGGTCTTGCCATGCAATATATAGGTAAAAATCCCTTCAATTCCCTTCAGATGCAGCTGGGAGAAAACCGAGACCTTAGGAGAAGCCTCAAGGTTTTACATGTTAGAATTTGAGTTGCGAAAGATCCGTCCGTCAGAATTCTGATCCGAGTTTAGTATTGTGTTCCTCTCGACAAAAGCTTCAACGGAACGTAAGTTTTATTTCTTTTCAGCATGTTTTGAAAATATGTTATTGAAAGAATCAGGATATGATTGATATTATCTGTTCCTGAGATTTTGTTAATCGTATAATTGAATTCAGATCGAAGAACGGATACCGTATGAAATTGTTATCAATTTTCAGATTTGATTTGATTGAGAATATACATATTTGGTATCAGATTATGTTTGTTGATTGGTTATGAGTTGTTGAGAGTTGTATCTGTTGATATTGTATTGCTGGGTATATCGAGATTGTGCCGTTATGCCGTCGAAACAGAATTAGATTAAGTTCTAATCATATCCAGTATTGCTTTATGTTGTTTATTGATATTGTAATTCTCACTAATGTCATTGCCAGATTGAGTATTGACAGCTTCGAATTCAAGACTTTGACTTCGTCAGATCGATAAAAGAAAGGTATAAATCAATTCTAAACATGGAAGATACGACTCGAGTTAGATTCGACTTGAGTTTCCCAAAACCACATACTTTGTTATATTGCATTGATGTTTGCAATTCTTGAGATTGATATGCTTAGTCTACTGATTTATAGCAAATCATGTATTGAGTCTATGACAGATGTGCCATGTCTTTGGCAGAGGTGCCAAGTCACTGAACATTTGGTGATATCGATGTTGCTTAGGAGTAGATCGACTCCTATTGTAGAAATTCGATATAGAATGCCAAAGTCTGGGAATAAGAACGTACCACCATCTAGCTGGGAAGAGTAGATGGGAGACTGTTGCGTTCTTATTCGATCGGGATCCCTAGATTAAAGAAGAGTTGAGTCAGAGATTTTGATTCAAGATTTTGATTTACAGTTTTATATCGATTCATGTCTTTCAGATTATGATACATATTGATAATTGTTCCATGCTTTTATATATGTTTATATGATTGCATGTATACGTTGTTTATACTGGGAATATATTTCTCACCGGAGTTATCCGGCTGTTGTTGTGATTGTATGTATGCATGACAACAGGTGGGACAGGATCATGGTCGAGAAGATGATGAGAGATTGAGATTTAGAGTGGAGATTCGGACCCAGAAGTAGAGTTGTTTTCATCACTTGATATGTAGTGAATGAACAGTAGTTTGTTATGATTTTCTTTTGTACAAGATTTGTACTTTTGGATCATGTTGTAGATATTAACTTGATATTGTGATTTGAATAAGATGGGCCTACTTCGCTATAGACAATTGTACATTTGTTTATATAGTGTTCAACATTTTTTTTAAAAAAATTTTATGACCCAGTTTACTTAATTGTTACATTTGATCCTAATAATGATTAAGAAGATGAATCAGCGTCCGGGTCCCCACAGCAAGTGGTATCAGAGCAGTAGGTTCCTTAGACTAACTTAGAAGAGAATGAGCGTTGTAGATTGAGTTTTATTTCCTGCTTTTGTGATGACATCATGTTTTACTGCTTTAATACATGTTTACCTGAATATCTGATTTGATTGGAAACATGTATGACTTGAGAATGAATCAAAACCGATTCTTGATCAGCAGTAAGATGATCAGAGAAGGACTGAAACAGATGTGTTATATTTGGTTGCTAATCCTTTTGATAATCAGATATGCCTCCTCGAAGAATCCCAGAACAGGGTAGTACCTCGAATAATCCGATGGATGTCACAGCAACACCTATGGAAACACTGATGAAGAGATTTCAGTCGTTTAAACCGCCGACTTTGAAGGGCACTGAGACGTCTGTTGACTGTGAGAGTGGCAATAGTAGCAGTGGAAAGAAGAAAGTTCATTTGAAAGCTCGAAGAAAACAGTTTAAGAAGTCTGGTAGTAGTTCATCTAGCTCCAGTGGTTTACGATAGAGCAAGAGTTATACAGGGGTCTACTGCCGAACATGTGGAGGGAGACATCCCACAGAGCAATGCCAAGGAGTGCTTGGTAGTTGCAACATCTGTCGACAGCAATGACATTTTGCCAGAGTTTGTGATACGAATCCTTATACGAATGAAAGGCAAGCACGAATATATAAATCGCACCCTCAATTCAATAACAAACAAGGAACAATTATTTTGTCCCGATCTTTTGAAACAAGTAACGATTTTGTGATATTCACCTCTAAGCGATTATAACTTAGCAACAAATATCAACGATAAAACAATTGAATTTCAAACGAACCTTCAAAGAACTTGTTTTGACAATCCGTGCGAAGAACAATCGACAAACGCCACAAAGATGAAAATCTTTGATAAGTTTGATTTGGTTTTCTTCTTGTGAAGAACAAAGCTAAAAGCTTTGAAAATTGAGAGAACTCAATGTATTTGATATCAATCTTCAATAATCTCGTTTTTGGTCATTACAATGCATTATATAATTAATAAAACCCATAAAAAGTAGTGTAGAAAGCATTAAAGAAGATAACTAGCAACTTTGACACGGAAGTTGACAATAGACCGCGGGTGCGCTGCATATAGGACCGCGGGTGCGGTGCCGCTTCGGCAAAATTCGAATGCAAAGGACCGCGGGTGCGGTCCTTTTAGGAGCGCGGGTGCGCTCGCCTTCCGCGGGTGCGATCGCCTTCGGACCGCGGGTGCGGTATAGCTACGGCAATATTCTCTTAAATTTGATTATTATGGACCGCGGGTGCAGTCCCTGAACTGGCGCGGGTGCGCTATACCTTCGGCAATTGCACTTGAATAACATTCCAAAAACCTCCAATATTATTCCCATGATTCTCAACCTCCTCTAATTTAGACATCCAACTTGTAGGACTTCCTTGATAGCTCATCATGAGTCCTTGAAGTGCATCTTTAAACTTCTTACTTCGTCCCCTCCTTATAGGTCCTTCGGGCAACTCCAACGACTCCCATGCTTTCTTTGGTGCTTGGTCAACCACATTTGCATCATTCTCCCCTTCTTGAAAAGGATTTGTCCTCAAATCTTGATCATCTCCTACATCAAACAACGAAAGATCACTAACATTAAAAGTAGAGCTGACATTATACTCACCTGGTAGGTCTAATTTGTAGGCATTGTCATTGATCTTTTCAAGCACTTGAAATGGTCCATCACCCCTAGGTAAGAGTTTTGAACGTCGTTTTTCTGGAAATCTTTCCTTCCTTAAGTGCAACCACACCCAATCTCCCTTTTCAAAAACCATCTTTTTCCTTCCCTTGTTGGCTTGCTTCGTGTATTGTAAATTCTTCATCTCGATGTTATCCTTGACCTCTCATGCAAACTTCTAACGAATTCAGCTTTCTTCTTTCCATCCATGTTCAACATTTCACTCACAGGTAAAGACATCAAATCCAACGGAGTCAAAGGATTAAAACCATATACAATTTCAAATGGCGAATAATTTGTAGTAGAATGCACGCAACGATTATAAGCAAACTCAACAAAGGGTAAACAATCCTCCCAATTCTTTAAGTTCTTCTTGAGTATAGCACGCAAAAGTGTTCCTAGAGTTCTATTAACAACTTCAGTTTGTCCATCCGTTTGAGGATGACATGTAGTAGAAAACAACAAGTTTGTGTCAAGTTTAGTCCATAACGTTTTCCAAAAATAACTCAAGAATTTAACATCACGGTCCGAAACAATAGTCCTAGGCATGCCATGCAACCTAACGACTTCTCTAAAGAATAGATCCGCAATGTGAGATGCATCATCAGTTTTGGGACAAGCAATAAAATGAGCCATCTTAGAAAATCTATCCACAACAACAAATATAGAATCCCTCCCCTTCTTTGTCCTAGGCAACCCCAAAACAAAGTCCATAGAAATATCAACCCAAGGTTCACTAGGGATGGGAAGTGGTGTATACAAGCCATGTGGTTGTGTTTTAGATTTAGCTTGTCTACAAGTAATGCACTTATAACAAACACGCTCAACGTCACGTTTCATGTGTGGCCAATAGAAATGTTCATGCAATGCACTTAAAGTTTTAGCCACACCAAAATGCCCCATTAAGCCACCCCCATGTGCCTCCCTAACAAGTAATTCACGAATGGATGATCTAGGGACGCACAACCTATCTTCTTTAAACAAGAAACCATGATGCAAATAAAATTTTTCATGTGGACCATGCATACATGTTTCAAATACATTCTTAAAATCCTCATCTAGCACATATAATTCCTTCACGTGCTCAAACCCCAAAACTTTAGACTCCAAAGTAGAGATTAGTACATACCTCCGTGATAATGCGTCAGCCACTACATTTTCCTTACCTTGTTTGTACTTGATGATGTAGGGAAATGTACCTATGAATGCAACCCACTTGGCATGCCGCTTGTTCAACTTCTGCTGCCCCTTAAGGTGCTTAAGAGACTCATGATCCGTGTGAATCACAAACTCTTTAGGCCTCAAGTAGTGTTGCCACACCTCCAAAGTCCTCACAAGCGCGTACAACTCCTTGTCATACGTTGGATAGTTCAGCGCTGCTCCATTGAGTTTCTCACTAAAATACGCCACTGGTCGTCCTCCTTGCATCAAAACACCACCAATACCTACACCTGAAGCATCACATTCAATTTCAAAAGTATTAGAAAAATCAGGCAAAACAAGTAAAGGCGCATTAATTAACTTTTGTTTAATAATATTAAAAGACTTCTCTTGCTCTTCGTCCCAATGGAATGGAACGTTCTTCTTAATCACTGCCATCATCGGTGCCGCCAGTGTGCTAAAATCTTTTACAAACCTCCTATAGAAGCTTGCAAGACCATGAAACCTTCGAACTTGACCAACAGAAGCAGGCGTTGGCCAATCTCGAATAGCACTTACCTTGTCCTCATCCACTTGTATCCCCTGCGAACTTACCACAAAACCAAGGAAGACAAGTTTGCTTGTACAAAAATCACATTTCTTTAAATTAGCATATAAATTTTCAGCCCTTAGTGTGATTAGGACAAGTCTCAAGTGATTAACATGCTCATCCAAGTCTTTGCTATATACTAGGATATCATCAAAGTAAACAACAACAAATTTTCCTATGTATGCACGCAAGACATGGTTCATTAACCTCATAAAAGTGCTAGGAGCGTTAGTTAAGTCAAAAGGCATGACCATCCCCTCATATAACCCGTACTTGGTTTTAAAAGCCGTTTTCCACTCATCACCTTCCCTCATCCTAATTTGGTGATAACCACTTTTCAAGTCAATCTTGCTAAAAATACAAGCACCATGCAATTCATCTAACATATCATCTAGTCTAGGTATGGGATGCCTATATTTGATGGTTATATTATTGATTGCCCTACAATCTACACACATACGCCATGAGCCATCTTTCTTAGGAACTAATAAAACAGGTACAACACAAGGAGACATGGACTCACGCACGAAACCCCTATCTAATAATTCACTTACCTGCCGTTGAAGCTCCTTGGTCTCCTCCCGATTGCTTCTATACGCTGGACGATTTGGTAATGCACTTCCGGGCACAAAATCAATTTGGTGCTCAATCCCCCTCAATGGTGGTATTCCTTGAGGTAGCTCCTCCGGAAATATATCATCAAACTCCTGCAAAAGGGAAACAACAATGCTCGGAAGATTTCCGGCTATATCACTTATGTTAAAGAGAATCTCTTTATAAAGAATCAACACAAGTGTATCATGTGTGTGCAACAATTGTTTCATGTCACTCTTTTGGACCATATATATTTTCTTTTTGGTCTCTTTCCTCTCATTTTCTTTTTCCTCATTTTTCTTTTGTATGGCTATCTCAATTTTTTTATCACTTTTGTTTTTAGCCATTTCATTTTTCTTTTCAAAGGCCATCTCACTTTTTAATTCACTCTTTCTTTCGGCCTCATCTCTCTTCTTTTTTTTCAATTGGTCCTCCAACACTTGTTTTGGGGACAAAGGAAGTAAAAAAATGGGTTCTTTCTTGAGTACAAAAGAATATTTATTTCTAAACCCATCATGTGTCACTTGCCTATCATATTGCCATGGTCTTCCTAACAAAATATGACAAGCATGCATTGGTACCACATCACACAATACCTCATCAACATACTTCCCAATCGAAAACGCAACCAAAACTTGTTTGTTCACCTTTACTTCAGCACAGTCGTTCAACCACTGTAGCCTATATGGTTGAGGATGTTTCAAAGTAGGCAAGCTCAATTTTTCAACCATCACAAGACTAGCAACATTGGTACAACTTCCTCCATCTATAATAACATTGCAAACTTTGCCACTGACAAAACATCTAGTATGGAACAAGTTTTCCCGCTGATTCGTCTCCTCTTCTTTGACTTGGGCACTCATGATACGCCTAGTCACTAATGCCTCACCCACAACTGCTTCATATCCCTCATCAGGATCCTCTAATGCAGGCATCTCATCTTCATCCTCTCCATCATCTCCCTCACTATGAGATTCATACTCCCCATAATTATTCAACACCATCACCCTTTTATTTGGACATTGGCTAGCAATATGTCCAATTCCTTGACACCTAAAACATTTAATATCTCTAGAACGATTAATAGGAGTTTCAGGTTTACCTTGCATTCCCTGCTTAGGCGCCTCCTGTTTAATGTCAACTTTGGGCTTGACCACTACCTTGCTTTCTTCACGTTTAACAACGTTGGAACGCCAAGGTGTTGATGTATTCCCAGTTTGTGTGGTACGACCAACTCCTCTCCTTTTGATTTGTTGCTCCACTTTTATCGCCATTTGCACCATTTCATCTAGATCCAAGTAATGTCTAAGCTCCACTTGGTCTTGAATTTCCATGTTCAAACCACACAGAAAACGAGCCATAGTAGCCTCACTATCCTCATCTATGTTTGCTCTAATCATGACTATTTCCAATTCTTTATAGTAGTGCTCAACACTCTTCACACCTTGTCTCAAAGTTTGTAACTTCTTAAACATTTCTCTATAGTAGTGATTTGGTACAAACCTCTTCCTCATTACGCTTTTCATCTCCGCCCAAGTTTCTATAGGCCTCTCATTGTATCTTCTCTTAGTGGTCACTAATTGATCCCACCAAATAAGTGCATAATCAACAAATTCAACCACGGCCAACCTAACCTTCTTTTGTTCGGAATAATGGTGACAATCAAACACAAATTCAACTCGCTTTTCCCATTCTAAATAAGCCTCTGGATCCGACTTACCATGGAACGACGGAATTTTCATCTTAATGCTGCCTATGTTATTATCTTCCTTATTCCCATCATCGTACCTACCACGTAAGGCTTCTCTTCTTCCCCTACCAAATCCTCTACCTCTTCCGCTTCTACCCCAATTCTCGTTTTGGCTCTCCTCTTCTCCTTCCAAATCATAATCATTCTCTTCTTCATCCACTCTACCCAAACCTTTAGGCTTAGATTTATTTTCACTCGTAATAACTTCAAGCCTATCCAACCTCTCATATAAAGGATCCAACTCGGCCCTCAACATTCTACTAAAATGCCCAAATAACGCCTCCATTTGAAGCTTAGATAACCCTTGGTTCGAACTCTCTCCTACTTCCCTCTCCATTTTAATTTCAGATTTTGTACCTACAATAAAATGTTAGTAGAAATAAAAGATTTTCCTCACCCAAATTCTCACGATCACTCCAAAGAAATAACACTCGCACTCAAATGTTTTTTCACTAGAATTTGATAGTTCTCTCAAAGGTGTGCTCAATCTTTATATATATTTTATATTTTTTTATCAAACTAACAAGATTCAACTTGTGAACACTTGCAACTGTTTCACATGGATTGCACAAAAACAAGAACGACAGAATAACACAGAACAAATTTTTCGGGAATTCTCGATTATCAAAAGATGATAGAAATAACACAGATCTTAAAATAGAATAAAGGATAACACAAAACTTGAAACAGAACAAATTTTTGTTTTTGTTTTTGGTAGATATGACAATAGAAACAAAAGGATACCACAGATCTAAAAACAGAATGAAATTTGAGATAGATCTGAAAAATAACAACAACGATACTTACTTTAATTCAATGAGCCAAAGCTCTGATACCAAATGATACGAATCCTCGTACGAATGAAAGGCAAGCACGAATATATAAATCGCACCCTCAATTCAATAACAAACAAGGAACGATTATTTTTTCCCGATCTTTTGAAACAAGTAACGATTTTGTGATATTCACCTCTAAGCGATTATAACTTAGCAACAAATATCAACGATAAAACAATTGAATTTCAAACGAACCTTCAAAGAACTTGTTTTGACAATCCGTGCGAAGAACAATCGACAAACGCCACAAAGATGAAAATCTTTGATAAGTTTGATTTGGTTTTCTTCTTGTGAAGAACAAAGCTAAAAGCTTTGAAAATTGAGAGAACTCAATTTATTTGATATCAATCTTAAATAATCTCGTTTTTGGTCATTACAATGCATTATATAATTAATAAAACCCATAAAAAGTAGTGTAGAAAGCATTAAAGAAGATAACTAGCAACTTTGACACGGAAGTTGACAATAGACCGCGGGTGCGCTGCATACAGGACCGCGGGTGCGGTGCCGCTTCGGCGAAATTCGAATGCAAAGGACCGCGGGTGCGGTACTTTTAGGAGCGCGGGTGCGCTCGCCTTCCGCGGGTGCGCTCGCCTTCGGACCGCGGGTGCGGTATAGCTTCGGCAATATTCACTTAAATTTGATTATTATGGACCGCGGGTGCAGTCCCTGAACTGGTGCGGGTGCGCTGTACCTTCGGCAATTGCACTTGAATAACATTTCAAAAACCTCCAATATTATTCCCATGATTCTCAACCTCCTCTAATTTAGACATCCAACTTGTAGGACTTCCTTGATAGCTCATCATGAGTCCTTGAAGTGCATCTTTAAACTTCTTACTTCGTCCCCTCGTTATAGGTCCTTCGGGCAACTCCAACGACTCCTTCCTTGATAGACGATCATCTGCTGTTCACTCTTTCCAGCCACCGACTACTACTCAGTTACAACTGAGGCCAGGAGAAAGCCAGATTGTTAGCCAGCCTCCGAGACAGCAGGCCAGAATATTTGCTTTGATTGAAGAACAGGCACAAGAAGCACCATATGATGTTGTTGCAGGTAACTATTCTGTTTGTGGTTACTCTGCTTATGTATTGATTGATACGGGTGCATCCCATACATTTATTTCTGAACGATTTGCATTGATACATGATTTGCCTATTGAGTCATTATCTGCTGTAGTATCTGTCTCTTCACATTTGGGGAGAGGTCTTATATCAGTGAAATCTGTTAAACATTGTATACTGCAGTATGATGGGTATGAGATTGAGTTAGATTGTATTGTACATGGTTTGTCTGATTTTGACTGCATTATCGGTATTGATATGCTGACCAAGTACAGAGCTACCGTAGATTGTTTCCAGAAGATTGTGAGATTCAGACCTGAGATGGCTGATGAATGGAAATTTTACGGTGAGGGTTCTAGAGCTAGAATTCCTTTGATATCTGTGTTGTCTATGACTCGATTATTACAGAAAGGAGCAGAGGGATTCCTTGTGTATTCAGTAGATGTACCGAAATCGAGCCCGTCATTGGCAGATTTGCCAGTGGTATGTGAGTTTGCTGATGTCTTTCAGATGAAATTCCGGGTTTGCCTCCAATCCGAGAAATAGACTTCAGCATTGAATTGATACCAGGGACAGTTCCTATTTCTAAAACTCCATACAGAATGGAACCGATTGAATTGAAAGAGCAGCTAGAAAATTTAATGGCCAAGGGTTACATCAGACCGAGTGTTTCTCATTGGGGTGCTCCAGTATTATTTGTTAGAAAGAAAGATAGTTCAATGAGACTCTGCATTGACTATCGGCAACTGAACAAGGCTACGATAAATAAATATCCTTTCCCTCGTATCGATGATTTATTTGATCAGTTGCAGGGTTCTTCTGTTTATTCCAAGATCGATCTCAGATCTGGATATCATCAGCTAAGAGTCAGAGATTCTGATATATCGAAGACAGCTTTCAGAACCAGGTAATACCACTATGAGTTTATAGTCATGCCGTTTGGTTTAACAAATGCTTCAGCTGTATTTATGGGTTTGATGAACCATATATTTTAGAGATATCTTGATGATTTAGTGATTATCTTTATTGATGATATTCTGATTTATTCAAAGAATTTGAATGATCATGCTGAGCATCTGAGAACTATATTGAGAATTCTGAGAACTGAGAATTTGTATGCAAGGCTGTCTAAATGTGATTTTTGGCTGAAGCAAGTTGTATTTTTGGGACACATTATATCGGGAGATGGTATTTCTGTTGATCCTAGCAAAGTTGAGGCTGTGATCAGTTGGCCTAGACCGATTCATTAAAGATTTTTCCATTATATACGCAGTTTTATGGGTTTAGCAGTTTTATGGGTTTAGCAGGCTACTATCGCCGATTCATTAAAGATTTTTCCAGTATTGCGAAGCCGATTACTCAGTTGACTCAGAAAAATGCCCCATTTGTTTGGTCAAAGGCGTGTGAATCAAGTTTTCTAGAGTTGAAGAAGAAACTGACCAGTGCTCCTGTATTGACTATTCTGTCAGGTACTGGTGATTTTGTTGTTTATTGTGATGCTTCTCACAGAGGATTGTGTTGTGTTTTGATGCAGCGAGGACATGTTATTGCTTATGCCTCGAGACAATTGAAACCACATGAGACTCGCTACCCGATTGATGATCTTGAATTGGCTGCCATCGTATTTGCATTGAAGATTTGGCGACACTACCTATATGGTGAGAAATTTGAGATTTATTCTAATCACAAGAGTTTGAAATATCTATTTTCACAGTCAGAACTGAATATGAGACAATGAAGATGGCATTGATTTACTGAATGATTTTGATTGTGAAATCAAATATTATTCGGGAAAATCGAATGTTGCAGCTGATGCACTGAGTCGAAAGGCATGTTCTTTATCCTTATCGACGATTGGTGTTTCGAATTTGATTGAAGATTGCTGTTTGTCTGGATTAATATTTGAGACAGATTGTCAAACTTTGAGACTTTATGCCATTCAAGCTGAACCAGAATTGATTTTACGAATCAAAGAAACATAGAAAGTTGATCAGAATGTTCAGAATTCGATATTGATGGACAGATCAGGGCATCAATCAGAATATCAGGTACATGATGATGTACTGTAAGTGATTAATCGTTTTGTTGTGCCAGATGTTTCAGACTTGAGACACCAGATTTTGGTAGAGCACACTGTAGTCGTTTTAGTGTTCATCCCGGTGGAAGAAAGATATACAATGATCTGAAGAAACAGTTTTGGTGGAAACAGATGAAAGTAGACATTGCAGAATTTGTATCTAGATGTTTGAATTGCCAACAAGTAAAAGTAGAAAGAAAGAAACCAGGAGGTCTGTTGCATAGCTTATATATTCCAGAATGGAAATGGGATCACATTTCTATGGATTTTGTGACAAAGCTACCACGATCCTCCCGAGGTTGCGATGGGATTTGGGTCGTTATCGACAGATTGACCAAATCAGCATGTTTTATTCCGTACAAGATGACGTACAGACATGACCAGATGGTAGAGATTTATGTCAGAGAAGTAGTCAGATTGCATGGAGTGCCGAAGTCTATCGTATCAGACCTTGATCCTCGGTTTACTTCGCACTTTTGGCACAGTTTGCAGCAAGCGCTAGGTACGAAGTTACATCTGAGTACTGCATATCATCCTCAGACTAATGGACAGTCAGAGTGGACTATCCAGACATTAGAGGATATGCTTAGAGCTGTAGTGCTAGATTTTGGCACTAGTTGGCAAGATTCTTTGCCACTTTGTGAGTTTTCATACAACAACAGCTATCAAACGAGTATAGAGATGGCTCCGTTTGAAGCGTTGTATGGCAAGAAGTGCAGATCCCCTCTCTATTGGAATGAGATATCTGAGATACCTGAACTTGGACCTGATATGATTCGAGATATGACTGAGAAAGTGAAGCTGATTCAGCAGAGAATGAAGACAGCTCAGGATAGACAGGCCAAATATGTAGATATTCGACGTCGGCCGTTAGAGTTTGAGCAGGGAGACAGAATAATTTTTAAGATTTCTCCTTTCAGAGGCATTGTCAGATTTGGCAAGAAAGGAAAATTATCTCCTCATTATATCGGTCCGTATGAGATTCTGGAGAAGATTGGTACTCGTGCATATCGACTTGCTATTCCGCCTTCCCTATCTGGTATACATGACGTCTTTCATGTATCTATGCTGCGGAAATATCTCCCTGATGCTTCTCATGTTCTTCAGCCAGACGAAGCAGAACTTGATGGAACTCTGAGTTATTTTGAGAAACCGATTCAGATTCTCGATCGTAAAGAAAAGCAGCTCAGAACGAAGACTATTCCGCCTGTGAAAGTTCAATGGAGTCGTCATGGCATTGAATAAGCTACTTGGGAAACTGAATCATATATGAGACAGAAATTTCCAGAGTTATTTTATTGATGTGAGTTTCTTATTTAGCTTCTGTATATCTCCTTCTTGTATGTGATTTGATTGCCTGTGATTTCGGGGACGAAATCAGATCTTAGAGGGGGAGAATTGTAATGCCCGAGAATTTTATCCTGTTAATTTGAGATTATTGATTATGAATTGATGTGATTATAGACGGACCACTACGAGACCAGATTTGGTAAAGCATGTGATATGGTATGTGCGAGGACAGAAGGTCTCGCGCATATACGCGACACGAGCCGTGCATATGCGCGAGCAGGGCAGAGAACCTCGCGCATCTGCGCAAGACGGGGCGCGCATATGCGCGAGCATGTAGAAGTTTCAAGTGCCTAGACAGTAGGTCTCGCGCATATGCGTGGGGACAGGGTGCGCATATGTGCCAGCAGTTGCAAGGTAAAATGCCGAGACAGAGAGTCTTGCGCATATGCGTCGATGATGGTCGCGCATATGCGCGAGACGTGCAGCACAAAGAATGAGCCACTTGGTCTTGCCATGAAATATATAGGTAACAATCCCTTCAATTCCCTTCAGATGCAGCTGGGAGAAAACCGAGACCTCAGGAGAAGCCTCAAGGTTTTACATGTTAGAATTTGAGTTGCGAAAGATCCATCCGTCAGAATTCTGATCCGAGTTTAGTACTGTGTTCCTCTCGACAAAGGATTCAATGGGACGTAAGTTTTATTAATTTTCAGCATGTTTTGAATATATGTTATTGAAGGAATCAGGATATGATTGATATTATCTGTTCCTGAGATTATGGTAATCGTATAATTGAAATCAGATCGAAGAACGGATACCGTATGAAATTGTTATCATTTTCAGATTTGATTTGATTGAGAATATACAGATTTGGTATCAGAATATGTTTGTTGATTGATTATGAGTTGTTGAGAGTTGTATCTGTTGATATTGTATTGCTGGGTATATCGAGATTGTGCCGTTATGCCTTCGAAACAGAATTAGATTGAGTTCTGATCATATCCAGTATTACTTTGAGTTGTATATTGATATTGTAATTCTCACTAATGTCATTGCCAGATTGAGTATTGACAGCTTCGAATTCAAGACTTCGACTTCGTCAGATCGACAAAAGAAAGGTATAAATCAATGTTAAACTGGGAAGATACGACTCGAGTTAGATTCGACTTGAGTTTCCCAAAACCACATACTTTGTTGTATTGCATTGATGTTTGCAATTCTTGAGATTGATATGCTTAGTCTATTGATTTATAGCAAAGCATGTATTGAGTCTATGGCAGATGTGCCATGTCTTTTGCAGAGGTGCGAAGTCACTGGACATTTGGTGATATCGATGTTGCTTAGGAGCAGATCGACTCCTATTGTAGAAATTGATATAGAATGCCAAAGTCTGGGAATAAGAACGTACCACCATCTAGCTGGGAAGAGTAGATGGGAGACTGTTGCGTTCTTATTCGATCGGGATCCCTAGATTAAAGAAGAGTTGAGTCAGAGATTTTGATTCAAGATTTTGATTTAAAGTTTTATATCGATTCATGTCTTTCAGATTATGATACATGTTATTGATAACTGTTCCATGCTTTTATATCTGTTTATATGATTGTATGTATACGTTGTTTATACTGGGAATATATTTCTCACCGGAGTTATCCGGCTGTTGTTGTGTTTGAATTTGTGAATGACAACAGGTGGGACAGGATCAGGGTCGAGAAGAGGATGAGAGATTGAGAATTAGATTGGAGATTCGGACCCAGAAGTAGAGTTGTTTTCATCACTTGATATGTAGTGAATGAACAGTAGTTTGTTATGATTTTCTTTTGTAAAAGATTTGTACTTTTGGATCATGTTGTAAATATTAACTTGATCTTGTGATTTGAATAAGATGAGCCTACTTTGTTATAGACAATTGTACACTTGTTTATACAGTGTTCAACATTTAAAAAAAAAAATTTATGACCCAGTTTACTTAATTGTTACATTTGATCCTAATAATGATTAAGAAGATGAATTAGCGTCCGGGTCCCCACACGAACCCATGAAGGTAACACAAACTCTCGGCCCTATTCCCTTATCCCACGTTGGTTCCAGCTTATGTTTGTTTGCATGTGCAGCTTATTTGGGTGATTAGGACTCCTTACAACATGTAGAAACCACCCTTAAACCTTATCTAATCATGGCAGCCCCTTAGGATCATGTTAAACATGGATTTTGGATCAAAATGCATGATTTAAAAACTCTTCTTGATACAAAAACGAATATATTACCAAGGTTCTCTTATTTTTCATACAAACACAATTAAATAAATACTATGGTGTTATAGATGTTTGAAGGAAAGAACATGGCGTGCCTTTGCGTTATATACGCACGAACAAACGTTGATGTCGAAGAACGGAGTGAAACCTTTGGCTAGAATTCCTTTGAACCTTAGAAAATTCCTTCTAATTGGTGGTGTTGTGTCGTTTGTGGTGTGCTTGTTGGGAGAGAAATTTCTGAATTTTGGGATAGGTAGGCGTGAAAGTGAGGGTAGGGTTTTAGGTGATTAATAATTTTAAATAGCTACTTAATTTGCTAACTAGGCTTAGGCCTATTAAGCCACTAAATTAAGCCCATTAGCCTTAATTTGAATTTAATAAAATATTAACAAGATTTTTATTTAAATACATTTGTGAATTTATTAGCCGGGTTGTCAAAAAGCTCGCATTTTAGTTGAAAAACCAACACCGATAAAATTTACGTCCCGGCGTATAAATCACCTCAAAACCCCTTATTTTCCAAAAATATGAAAAACCATCAGCCATATTTTAAATAATTAAAGATAATTATTTAATTAAAACATTTTACGTTTTTCAGCCATCGGTCTCCATTCCTCGATCGCAACTCGAATAACCTTTTAAAAAAATACATTTTAATGCAACCATGTAGAAAAGTATATTTAAACATGTCAATATGCACACCAATTAATTAATGCAATTAAAAAATTTAATTAAAATACAGGAGCATTTAATAATTCAAATGCATGTAGTTCGCGTGGACCTTTAAATTTTCGTGGCGTTACAGAGCATCTATCTGCATGCTTGGACATCACAATGTCCCCTACCAATGAAACATGGTACTCACGTCGCAGATACTAGTCTCAAATTCGAGCGGCCTTTATCTTTCTTAGCGGCGGCTGATCGACTAGGAACTGTTTAGAATATACAGTATTCCAAATATAAGTTTCATGATACTCATCATATGAGTATCTCATATTCTTTATATATTTGTATATTCAAGTACTTTATCTATGCAACAAACATGAGTATACAGATAAAGATGTGCCAAAACAATAATTTCAAATATTATTAAAATAAAGGTTGTTTATACATAGAGTTTCAATGTGAACCCTCGATGGGCACCTACTCTAACAATCTCCTACTTGCACAGAGCCAACTACCCATATGCTTCAAACCCATTGATTCGCGATGCTTCTCGAATAATGGTCCCGGTAAAGGCTTAGTTAGTGGATCAGCGACATTATCTGCGGAGCCGACTTTGTCAATCGACACTTCCCCTCTTTCCACAATATCTCGGAGGATGTGGTACTTTCTCAATACATGTTTGGATTTCTGATGAGACCTTGACTCCTTTACCTGAGTTATGGATCCCGTGTTGTCACAAAACACAAGGACAGGAGCAACTCCATTAGGAATGACATGCCCAACTCTTGGACGAAATTCCTTAACCAAACAGCCTCCTTTGCTGCAGCTGATGTAGTAATGTATTCAGCCTTCAGTGGTGGAATACGCAGTATTGTCTTGCTTGGAACAATTCCAAGAGACAACATCACCATTGATCATGAATACGAACCCTGAGGTTGACTTTGAGTCATCAATATCACTTTGGAATCTAGAGTCGGTATAGCCTTTCAATTTCAGTTCTCCACCCCCATAAACCTAGAACAACTTATTGGTCATTCTCAAATACTTGAGGATGTCTTTCACAGCTTTCTAGTGTGGAAGATTAGGGTTCGATTGATATCTACTTACTACACTTAATGCAAAAGCCACATCAGGACGTGTAGATATCATTTCATACATGATACTACAAATTGCAGATGCATAAGAAATGATTGTCATCGCCGCTATCTCTGCATCAGTCTTGGGAAACATACACTTGGATAGGGACACGCCATGATACATTGGTAGATGTCCTGAAACGACCTCGACTTTTTTTATAAAAAAAAACATAACTCGAAAATACTAATTTAAAATACTTAAACATTTTCATAACCATAATAAATTATCATTTAAAATCTCAAGTGTATAAAACAAATCATAAGTCATCAACTAACCAAAATTCTATATCGATATTCACAAAGATCGAATAACAATATAATAAAGCATAAAAATATCTCTAATAAAATCATGAACATAATCTTTTAATCTTTAATCTATCAAGCTAGTGCGGAAACATAAAGGTCCTTCGGGTGTCTACTGCTACACTTGATCTACTCAATCGTCAGCGTCTCCTCTAAAATCATCAAATTCTGCATCATACAAACCTAGTGAGTCTAATGGCTCAGCACGTTCTAAACATGAATAACAAGTAATATATATACATTCACATGCATTTAAAAATCATACGTTTACTTAAAATAATCTTTTGAACATAAATAAATCATTTTAAAATATCTTTAAGCATAGATCATATATCATAAATCATTTAATCGTAAAGCCTTTCAATCATTTATCATTTTGGGTGAAGTTTGATCCTTGAAAGTGGCTAGCATTTATCCTTCGGTCGACTTATCAGTATTCAGCTCCACATGGTCCATGGGGGTGGGCACTAGGCTCCACCATAGAAATACGATCGTCGGGATCCTCTGGAGCTTTTTCCCATAGACGGGGTCCTCTGGGGTCTTGCCCCGTAAACGGGATCCCTCTGGGGCCTTGGCTCGAAGATTGGCTCCCTCTTGGGCCTTGGCCCTCACGTCATCTCCACAAAATCATATATCATTTGTCACAGTCGATTCACATCGCTCAAGATATTTTTATTTTTCTTTAAAATATCATAAAATAACACAGCTTTCCAAAAATAGTATTTTAAAGAGT
Source organism: Primulina tabacum (assembly GCF_025594145.1). Taxonomy (NCBI): domain Eukaryota; kingdom Viridiplantae; phylum Streptophyta; class Magnoliopsida; order Lamiales; family Gesneriaceae; genus Primulina; species Primulina tabacum. The sequence continues at coordinate 7,807,861 of NC_134558.1, forward strand.
ACAATTTGCACAATTTTACAACAAATCATAAAATAACATATTATCATCAAAATCATCATAATAAACCATAAAATATCATTGATCCTTCGGGACGCTGCCAAGCGTTTACGTAATTTTCAGGTGTAAAATTACCGTTTTGCCCCTAGTCGTATAATTTCTCGATTTTAGCTTTTCTTACTTTTAATGACATGGGCTTATCCTAAATAATTATTTAATCTTAAATATAATTTTTTCATAATTTATTAAGTTTAAATCTATATATTTTAATTAATTCTTTAATTATTATACCATAAAATATCATTTAACATTCACTATGATCCTTAAAATTACCGTTTTTCCCCCAGTCGTGTAATTTTAGATTTTATCTTTTCATAATTTTAATGACATGGGATTATCCTAAATAATTATTTAACCTTAAATATAATTTTTCCATAATTTTATTAATCTTAAATCTATACATTTTAATTAATTCTTTAATTAACAATTCGTGATGCGTTTAAATCCCGGATAAATCCAAAAATCCATATTTTGATCCCAAATTTTAAACATAACTTTTTAAATACCTAATCTACCCTTGTGAGCCATGAACCATACCCGTGGACCCATGATTCAAATTTTAGTCTTATAAAATTCGAAATTGACCCATACATGAACACACCGAGCCATCTCACTTTTAACTCGAGCCACGGTCGAGCCACCTCAAGCCAATCGCAATCCAACCCACCTAGGAACCCTAATGACCAATCCCTGCCTTATAACCTATCCCTAGCTCGCTTAAACTATCCTGGACAGAGACACAAACATGCACACAAGAGGCTTCGCGCTCAAGGAGTCCTATTGGCACTAGGACTCTTCCAGGCGAGCCACCACCGAGCACACCTGACCCTAAACATCCTTGGACCACGTCCAGACCCAACCCAGACCAGCCAAAGCCCTTGAACCCAAGCGCGAGCCACCAGAAACAAGGCAGCAGCCGCGCACACCCCTTGGCATGTTTCTCCGCGTTTGGCTCGAGCCACGTCGAACCACCCTGTACCAACCCATGACCCAACCCTTGGCAAACCTCCCTAGACCCTGATGGACCATCCTGGCTCGCGCCTAGGTTAGCCACAAGCCACTCTTCTTTCCCGAACAGCTTCTGCGCGTGCTTTGAGGGAGAGTCCCACTTCACGTGGACTTTTCCCCAGCCCAAGGATCGAGCCCTAGACCTCCTAGGACTCTTTATAGGACCTAACCACGACCCTATCCAAGCCCCAACCAGCGCTGGCCGAGCCCCAGCCCCCATGCACAGCAACCAACCCTCTTGAACCAAGCTATGCATGAATTGCACTCAAAACTCCTCGGTCCTCTCCTCTTGATAACCCACGGTTTCTAGCCTGAATTTCCCTTAAAAATTTATCAAGTTTTGATAAAAAAAAATCAACCTTAATTGGCAGTGTGTGCGTTGGGTTCATAACGTTTTTCATATAAACGTAAAATCATCGTGTTTTTGAAAATATACGATCTACCGTAAAAATAATCCAACAGTCATATTTTTCATGCATAAACAATTAAATCAAGCATATTATGATTTGTATGTTGTTTAAAATGGTTTAGAAAACGTGCCTTTGCATTTATAACACTTGAATAGACGATCGTTGGCGAGGGTGCGACGTTGGACGACCGGACGAAGAACACAAGCCTTTTTTCTTTTCCCAAATCTCGAAATTTGTTTGGTGTGTGAAAGGTGAATTTTCGGCTAATAGGTGAAGGAATTGTGGTGATAAAAGACCTAGGTAGCTTATTTATAATTTAATTGCAAGTTAAATGGGCTTTGGTTTCGGGCTTGCAAGCTTAAGGGTAATTGAGCCTTCTTTAAACAATTATATTGGGCCCAATAACACTTAATTAATTAACTAATAAAAGTTTATAAAATAAGTTTTCATAAAATAATATTTTTGATCTTTCAAAATTCCTTGTTTGCCCAAAACCGGCTTCTCGAGAAAAATCGAGCTCGACTAACAAAATAATTCGAACTCCAACATTTTTAGGAAAATTAAATCATCTTTAAATCATATTAGAAAGCCTTGCCATTATTTAATGAAAAATACATATTCTTGTCTTGGTCGTCCATGGTCTCCTTTCCCTGCCTATTATCGAATATTCGGGTAAAGTCCTTAATTTCATGTAATCATGTCATATTATCATTTAATAATGCAATCATATATTTAATCATATACGAAACATCATGCTAGAATTTTAAATCAATTAAATAAAACAATTAAGCAATTAAAACAATTTTGCATGCATGCAGTTTACGTAGGTTGGTTTTTCGGACGTTACATGTCCTCTCTTGTACTCATCCATCAAGAACCGCTTAACGATGATATCAATGTATGTAGACTGTGTGAGACCAAGCAATCTTCTTGATCTATCTCTATATATTTGTATTCCCAATACAAAATATTCTTAACCCAAGTCCTGCATCGAGAACTTTCCTGCTAACCATATTTTAGTTGATTGCAACATTCCTAATGAGTAGAATGTCATCAACATAAAGTAACAAAAATGTCAAAGTACTTCCACTGACCTTCTTATACACACAGGGTTCCTCAGGATTCTTAATAAAACCAAAATCTTTGATTGTACAATTGAATATGAGGTTCCAACTCCTAGATGTCTGCTTTAGATCATAAATGGATATCTGAAGTTTGCATACCATATGTTCACTTCCGATAGATGTAAACCCTTCAAGTTGAGACATGTAAATCTCTTCCTTAATATCCACATTAAGAAAGACTGTCTTTACATCAATCTGCCATATCTCATAGTCATACCATGCAGCTATTGTGAGAACCGAATTTTCTCCAACCTTTTTAATTAATCATGTGTAGGGAGATTGAAGAGCTTAGGATCTTGGATTATGGTATTAAGTAAGAAATATATTGGAAATCCTTGTATTGGAGATTTTATTATTGAAAATCTTAATTATCAAGTCATCAATATTCATATTAAGGCATGAATTTTTGTATGATTTGAGTACCAAATTTAGACCCTTTTCCCTCACCTATAAATACACCATCAAGCCCAGCCATTCTTACACCTATAATTTCGAAATTTTTGGCTGCAAGTTTCGAAATTTCCAGCAGCTCACCTAGCCAAACTCTGCCAGAAAAGCGTCCCAAGGTTAGGCTAGAATCGAAGCCGAAGCGCTGCCCGATCGAGGAACAAAGAAGCAATCCGATCCAAGCCGTGCACTCCACGTTTTTTTAGCATCCAAGACACTAAGTGGGCTTGTTTTTAAACTTAAAGTTTCGGATGTGTGCATACATGTTTTCGTTTTTTTTATAAAAGAACAATAATAAAAAATTCAGTCGAGCACCGTCTCCCGTCTATACGTTTTTTTTATGAAATTTTGGTACGTTATGTGTTGACACTGTGAGGATTCCCTGAAAATGGGTGGAGTTCCAACATATGGCCCTTCACGATGGGATAGAACCGTTTTATGGCCTCGCCCCCTTAGAGGATTAAAACTTAGGGACTGACGTCAGTAAACCGTTGAAGGTGAAAAATCGCAGTGTTGTTACGATATGAGTACGATGTTACGATTATGAAAAAGCATGATGTATTTATATGTTATTTTCGAAAATGTTGTAAAAATTTTTTTATGTTGTTTTCGATATCCCCCACTTGCTGAGTATTTCTCAAAATACTCACCCCCCTTACAACCTGTCCCAGAGAAATCCGAGGAAGAAATCGAGGAGGAGGAATCAGATCAGTTTTGGGGCTGGTGAATGCGAGACTTCAAGATTTTAGATTAAGTGTAACTTTTAATTTAGTTTTACGTTTTCACAATCAAACTCTGTCGTTTTTTGAGATTTCGTTATTGTAAAGACAATGGTTATTTCTTTGAGATTATGATATTTAAACTTGTTTCGGTTTATACTGTACTACAAAAGCTTGTTGTTTCGATTGTGTGATTGTTAAACACCGGTGTCAATCCCGAGTCTCGGGGCGTGACAGCTATGGCTAGCAATAACATTATAGACTTGAACATTGAAAATGGAGAAAAGGTTTCCTCAAAGTCAACTCCTTGTTTTTGAGTATATCCTTTTGCCACCAATCGCGCCTTGAAGGTCAATACCTTTCCATCCGCCCCAAGTTTTCTCTTGTAAATCTATTAACACCCTATGGGAACACTTCTCTCAGGTGGATCCACAAGATTCCACACTTGGTTGGAACACATGAAATTCATCTCAGATTCCATAGCTTCAAGCCACTTGGATGAATCAGCATTAGATAATGCTTCCTTGAAGGTCATTTGATCACATCTATGGTTAGGCTCATCATGTCCCTCTTCAAGAAGCATACCGTATTCATTGGTGGTCTCGAGACTCTCTCAGAACTTCAAGGAGCTTGTTCTCCTTAATTGACTATTCAGGTGTGGGTTCTACAATCGTGGGTGTCTCTCGAACAACTTCGAGTTCTATCATCTCCCCTTTTCTATCCAATAGAAATTTTTTTTTCCAAAAAGGTTGCATTCCTTGAAACAAACACATTTGTTTCTTAGGGATGATAAAAATAATATCCAACTGAATTCTTTGGATATCCCACAAAGTAACATAAAATGGATCGATTATCCAATTTATCTCCCACCACCTGATTCACATAAGCAGGGCGTCCCCATATTCTAAGATAAGAATATTTAAGAGGCTTACCCATCCATATCTCATATGGTGTCTTATCAACTGCTTTTGAATTGACATTGTTCAACAACAGTGCCGCTGTCTCAAGCGCATATCCCCAAAAGGATGGCAGCAACTCCGTGAACCCCATCATAGACCGAATCATGTCCATCAAAGTCCGGTTACATCGCTCCGAAACACCATTCAACTGCGGTGTGGAAGGCGGAGTCCACTGCGAGAAAATCACATTCTCCCTAAGATACTCTTGGAACTCGGCACTCAAGTACTCACCACCTCGATCCGATCGAAGTGACTTGATGCTTCGTACCAACTGTTTCTCTACTTCATTTCTGAATTCTTTGAACCTTTCAAAGGCTTCAGATTTGTATTTCATCAAATAAATATACCCATACCTCGAAAAGTCATCGGTAAAGGTGATGAAGTAGGCATATCCATGCTTAGTGGTGATGCTAAATGGACCGCACACATCGGTATGAATCAATATCCAATAATCCTTTGGCTCGCTCCACGTGGCTTTTAAAGGGAATTTGTTCATCTTTTCTTTTAGACAGTATTCAAAAGTCGTGAGAGAATTAATATCACACATATCAAACATGCCTACTCCCACTAGCTTGTTCATTCTTCTTAGGGAAATATGTCCTAATCGAGCATGTCATAATTGTGCTGAATTTAGAGTATCCTGTTTTCGTTTTTTAGTTGTTGTTATTGCTTGGACATTGTTTAGTGTACTATCATTCAATTTTAAATTTTAGAGTTCGTTTTCAAGTTCTCCCGTACCAATCAAACATTCATTCTTGTAAATGTTGCAAACACCTTTGCTAAATAAACAAGAATATCAATCTTTATCAAGCATAGAAATGGAAACAATGTTTTTCACCAACTCAGATACAAACAAAACATCTTTCAAAATTAACTTAAAATCATTGTTCAACAATAAATAAATATATCCTATGGCCTTGGCAGCAACTATTGTTCCATTGCCCATCCTCAAGAAGGTCTCACTTTCCCTAAATCTCCTACTTCTTCCCATCACCCATAAATCATTACAGAGATGTGAGCCACAGCCTGTATCTAATACCCAAGAAGTAGAGTTAATTGAAATGTTTATTTCAATGTAGAACATACGATTTCCAGAATCTTTCTGGGCAAGATATTCTCTGCAGTTACGCCTCTAATGTCCAGGATTCTTGCAGTGATGACATACATCAACAGTCTTGTCAGCCTTAACTGGTATGACTGCTAGCGGGACTCAGAGATTGCTTCTTCAAGGGCACGTTCTTCTTGGGACGTTGGAAAGAACGCTTCTTTCCAATCCCATGTGGACCAATCTTCGTACCAGATGAAGAACCTACATAAAGAACCGTCTTCTCTTTCTTGATGGTGGATGTAGAGCCCAAGTTTAGTACACGTAAAACTCATACATTTATTTAAATTAAATTGATTTTAGAGGTGCATGATTTAATTAAATGAATTATTTTAAATTATTTATGTTCATGTGATGCACGTTAAAATGTTTTTTTGAGTTTCATGTTTTAGGCGATTATTCGATATGAGATCACAGAAAAAGAGACCGGCGACGAGTTTGGTGATTTTAAAATGTGATATTTTATTTTAAATTAAGATTGTGGTATTTTAAATGATTTATTTAGTTTTAAGCATTTCAAAGCCTAACTTATTTATTTAGTGATTTTATAATTTCAAAACTTTTAAAGTTAGCTATTGTGCATTTTATTTTAAATTAAGGGACTTTGTTTAGTAGTGGGAATTAACATATTTAATTAGCATTTTAATTAAAATTTTTAATTGTGCAATTAAGCAATTTACTTCCCTAATTTATTAAAAACTCACACACACACACTCTTTTATACACACACATACACGACAACACACACACATATCATTCTTCTCTTCAATTCATTTTTTTAAAAGAAAGGTTAGGGTTCTTGGTGAAACAGCAGCCGCCTCTTCCCCTAGGATTTTTCCAACAAGTTTCGCCCTCTTTTCTTCAGGGAAAAAGGAGCCACAAATCGTCCCGGATCATCACTCGCATCTTTCCCGCTTCGGTATCATCGTTTCGGTAACTTTAAATATCAAAAGGCATGTATAATATTTTGTTTCTGCATCGATCTTGTTATATTATATGAAACGCCTGCTATTCGTTTTACTTAAAAAGTACTAGAATTTTTTTTCCTCTTGAATCTCTATAATTCAAAATATACATATATATACTTTATAATACCTTGACACCATTTTTAAAATAAAACAACAAACTAACATTTAAAAATCCAAAAGAAATAGTTTAAAGCTTAAAATCATCAAACATTTTACCAACCTAAAAACACTATTTGAAAAGTATAGCACATACTATAAGCTCTCAAAAACCACTCATAAACATAAATAAAGGTCATAAAATATTATTAACATAATCTTAAAATCATAATCCATAACTAGTGCGGAAAACTAGCGTAGGTCCTCGGGTTATGTGTACCTCCAGTCCAGTCAGATCAATCATCAAGACCTCCATTAACATTATTATCATAATCACCTGCATCAATCACACCTAGTGAGTCTAAGGACTCAATACATCATAATATTGATAACAAGTAATAGATATACAGATCACATGCAACCGTGAAAAATACTTGTACTTAAAATAAACTTTTCATGAAGATGCATAAACTTTAACCATAACATATTCGTAAACATTTTCATGATGCATAAACTTTAAATAAATTTTTTTTCATAATGATGCATCAACTTTAAACATAGACATGTTCATAAACTTTTCATAAACAATTTCGTAAACTTTTTCATATTATCCTCAACATATTCATATGAACATGCATAACATAAACCTCAACATTTTCTTTTTTCTCATTTCATAACATAAATCCTTTTATCATGAGCATATGCATATATTTTTTTATTGAATTCAGATCGTTAATTGTGACTTTTCTCAAACCTCAAAAAGTCGATGGATCCATCTACATGAAACCACAGTACTGGGCGGCGGGGGACGACAGCAACACTCTCACCGGTTAACTGGATCCTGACCTATCCTCATCGAATAGAAATACGATCGTCGGGCTCCCTCTAGGACCTTCTCTAATAAATGGGCTCATTCTGGGGACTTTTCCCTCACGATATTCCTATTCTTACATCAAATCCTCATATCCTCAATAGTCACAATTACTTCACTTCCTTCAACGTTTTACATTTTCATCACTTTATAAAAATCATGAATTTAATATCCTTTTCCTTTTAAAAACAAGCATGCAACATATCTTTTAACGTTATCGTTATATCATAAAAATCCATAATCGTTTAAAATAACATTTTTAACATATTAAAAATTCATAACATTTAAAATAATAATTTAACATCATAAACCTTTAAAATAATATTTTGACATATTAAATCATAACATTTAAAATAAACCTTTTGACATATTAAATCATAAACATTTAAAATAAACCTTTTGACATATTAAATCATAAACATTTAAAATCATCACTTTAACATCATAAAAATTCATAAACATTTAAAATAATCATATTAGCACGTAAAGCAACATTCAGGACACTGCCGTGACGTTTACTAGTTTTTAGGTGTAAAATGATCGTTTTACCCCTGGACGTAAAATTTCACATTTTTGACTTTTTCTTAATTTCATTGACTCTAATATGTCCCAAATAATTATTTAAGCTTACATGAATTTTTCTATATTTTTATTTAGCCTAAATCGATGACATTTAAATTAATCTTTAAATAAGACGTATTACTGCGTTTTAATCCGAATCAAACCAAAACTTAATATAAAATTCTCAAATTAAAAACTTAGACTTTTAATAATTATTTGAGCTTAAACATAATTTTACATAATTTTATAAAGCATAACAATAGGCTCTTCAATTAATTCTTTAATTAATGTTTCGTGAGGCGATTAAATCCCTGATAAATAAAAACTCGTTATTTTGATCTCAAACTTTAAATATAACATTTTTAATATTTATTCTATCCTTCCAAGTCATGAGCCACACCCGTGGACCCATGGATTCATTTTTTTGCCTTATAATTTTCGAAACAGACACCTTATCGAACCACCCGAGCCATCTCCAAATTTACTCGAGCCACGCCCGAGCCACCTTGAGCCAAACCCAAGCCAACACACCTAGGGACCCTATTGACCAAGCCCAGCCCAAAGAACCAGCCGTGGCCCGCTCAAAAACTTGCTGGACAGCAGACCCGTTTGCATGCTTGTGTGATGTGTTAGTGTCCTAGGTGTATTAGGTTTCCTAGTTGGCTAGGACTCATCAAGCCATCTAACCACTGATCCCTCATGACCCTAACCTTCCCTGGACCACTTCCAGACCAAGCCCAGACCAGCCCAAGCCCCTAAACCCGAGCATCAAACCTCTGAAGCTTGACAGCAACCTCACGCACACCCTTGCTGCCATGCACCTTCCTCTCGTTCCTCGAACCAGCAACCAACCTTTCTGTCCCAGCCCTTGGCTCGACCCATGCCCATCATCCTAGGACCCTAAGGACCTAGTCTAGCTCAGCCCAGTGCCACCTGGCCGAGCCAACACTCCCTGCGCAAGCTCCACACACACCAGCGCCCTTAAAGCTTCTCAAGCTAGGACTCCTCCCAGCCCTCTTAACTCGAGTCCTAGAATGGCTAGGACTCTACCCCTGACTCACTCATGGTCTTGGGTCGGTCTTGGCCCCAACCAAACCCAGGCTAAGCCATTATCCCATGAACACCGAACCATGTAATCCACCTATGCCAGAATTGGTTCCAGTTTGCATGTTTCTTGTTTGCTGTGATTGTGTATGTGTTCTAGGCCTTCAAACCCATGTAAAACAATGTGTGATCATAACCTAAATCATGGCAGCCCTTTAACACATACAAAACATGATTTTTGAAGGAAAATACAAGCCAAAAGATTGACCTATGCCCTAAAACCGAAAATAATTCAAAGTGACCCTTGTTTTCCATACTTTTTCATGCATAAAAACATATTATGATGTGATGAAGAGTAAAATGAGAATATAGCGTGCCTTTGCGTATTTTACGCACGAATTTACGTTGACAATTGCGAAGAACGGTGACGACGGGACCTTGGCTTGGAACCCTTGAAGCTTCTTCGAAATTTCATCAAATTATTCTGTGTGTGTCACGTACCTTGTTTTGAAAGAGTTTGACCGTGAGTATGTAGGGTTAAAGGTGTAGTTTAACATATTTTATAGTCTAATTAATCACTAATTAGGCTTAGGCCCATTAAGTAGATAAATTAGGCCCATTAGTGCTTAATTAGAATTTTAGAAATAGTTTTGTTTGAATAAGTTTGTGAATTTATTAGCCGTGTTGCCAAAACATTTGCAATTTTGTTGAAAAACCAACACTGATAAAATTTTCGTCCCGGCGTATAAAATCACTCCAAACCCCATTTTTCAAAAATAAGAAAAAGCAACACCCTTAATTTAAATAATTAAAAACAAATAACCAATAAAAACATTTTCTATTTTTCATCCTTCGGTCTCCTTTCCTCGGTCACAACTCGAATATCCTTTAAAAATACATTTTAATGCAACCATGTAGAAAATATATTTTAAACATGCAAATATGCACAATAATTAATTTATGCAATTAAAACATTTAATTAAAATACACAAAGAATTTAATAATTGCATGCATGTGGTTCGCGTTGACCTTCGAATTTCCGGGGCGTTACATTATATGTTCTTTATGTGCAAAGATTCATGTATGTTGTGCAAAGTTTGAGCAAAAATGGTTGGATCGCTTTTGAAAAGATTTTTTGATCTCAAAACTCGAAATTTGCTGTCATTTTAAATACTGTGACTTTTTGGTCAATGTTTTGGAAAACCTTTCAACATATAAAACGTAGTACTTTTTGATATCTTCGATTTGACAGTAAATTCGTAATTTTTGGACAAGAAACGAGTAAGTTATGATCGTTTTCGTTGTACTGCTCAAATTGATATTTTCTTAAAATATGTTCTTGATGTTTTCTTGAAGTTTTATTATTGCAGGCTTCATTGGAGATCAACGGGTGATCGCTGCTGCATTTAAGTATGTTAAATATGATGTTGGGATGATTTTTGGTGTGCCGGTTTGCGTCGATAGGCACTTTATTGCATTAGAAGTCATATGATGCGTTTTGGTGTCAAAATATCGTGTTTACGGGTTGTGTTGCGTTGCTTGGTGTGCATCGTTGTTTGGGAAGTTTGTACGGGTTTGAGTCAATGACATAGTATCCTAGGATGAGTCTCGAGGTGTTGGTTCACGGACCGTATGATTGAGTTAGGAGGAATAAGCCACTAGTGTAGTGTTTTTCCATTGGTTTAACCTTCCCGCAGGTACACGGACCTAAAGCCAGACCCTTACACATGGTCCGTGCCCTTGTTTCTTTTGAAATGTGAATTTCCAGCGCCTACCTGGACCCAGACCCTTACACGGGGTGCGTGTCTTCCAAAAAAAAAATTTATATATATATTTTTTTAGGGATTGTTTTGGGGTTTGATGTCATGATTTAGTACGATGATTAAAAGAGGTCAAGCCCCGTGAGATTTAGAACGTCATAAGGAAATTTGTCATTTTGGATGTGAGCATGACTAATACGTCTAAGTTATGAAAGATAAGTGTTTGAATTCATGTTAGTACGTGCACCAGTGGCCCCAAACGAGATCCAACGAATCCCTCAACGCCAAGTAAGTATGTTCGACGTGAAAAAGAAAATATTTTAAGTTTTCGAGGTATGCTAAATGTCTTGTGACCAATTATGAACGGGTTTGGAAGCCGGAGAACCTGTCCGGGGACCTCTCCAAATATGAACGTGTTTGGAAGTCGGTGAACGTGGCCGAGAACCACTGTGCCCCGGTAAAGCATGACCGGGTTTAGATCAGGATTGGAAAGCAGTAAAGCATGACCAGGGACCAATTCAACCGGTAAAGCATGACCAGGGATCTCATGTATGTGGCAGTGGATATTCCCTATCAGCCCTGTACTGTGGTTTAGTCTGATCAGACACATTTATGTATGGGTCACTTGCTTTAAAACATATCTCTACGCAAAATGATGAAGTTATGCATGTTCAAGTATGTATGATGCAAGTATGTTTATGAAAAGTTTTACGATGATGGCAAGTCTATGTTTATGTTAGTACGCTCAAGTTTATGTATGTACGTTCTACTTTTAAGTTGCATGTGATTTTATTACGTATTACTTGTTATTTTCAGTTTATAGGTGTTGAGTCTTTAGACTCACTAGACTTAATCGATGCAGGTGAAGAAGATGTTGAGGACACGAGGGTGGGGAACAATGAGCCGGCTTGGACTGCGCAGGAGGCTAGAGCCAAGGACCGCCAATGTTTTAAGATTTTATGCATGACAATTTTAATGCTCGGATTTCACGTTATAGTTTACGATGTTTAAACATGTATTTTTCTTTAGCAAACTTTATTTGTGATATTTTTATTGAAATATTTTGGATGAAAAGTTTACGGATGATCGCAATTTGAAAGTTTATTTTGTATTTATGAAAATTTTTATTTTTCCGCAAATTTTAAAATAGTTTAAAAGTACGGTACGTTACAGTTGGTATCAGAGCCATGTTCTTGTAATGGATTATGCCTACTGCAAGTTGCGAGAAGCTCACAAAGTCACACTTCAAGTCTGTAAGTTTTAAAGTTTAAAATTATTTCATGTAGTATGCATCAAGCCATTATTTCAGAAAGTATATGTTTTAAGTTCAAATTACGTGCATCTTATGATATTGAAATGATGTTCATGCATATTCGGTTTACGTGTTGGGGAAATTTTGGAACAGTATGCCTCCCAGACGTTTTGTTGCACGTGGAGTAGGTGAAGAGGATAGAGAACCTCAGGATGGGGAGAGGGTCACTTCTCCTCGTCCACCCCAGACATGCAGGCTCAGATTCTTGTAGGGATGACCCAGTTCTTCGCACAGTTTGTAGGGAACAATGTTGCAGTGGATACAGGGGCGAGGCCCAGACCAGAAGCTGTTTATGAGAGGTTCAGGAGGATGGACCTGAAGGAGTTCTCGGGGACTACGAACCCGATGATAGCTGAAGGATGAATTAAGTCCATCGAGATAATCTTTGTGTTTATGGAGCTGCAGGATGCAGACAGGGTCAGATGCGCCACATTTTTACTGACAGGAGACGCTAGACTGTGGTGGGAGAGCGCGTCTGTGTCGGTGAATCTGCAGACTATGTCATGAGATGGCTTTAAGGAGGTCTTTTACTCCGAGTACTTCACTGAGGAAGTACGATCCAGATTGACTAGGGTGATTATGACGCTGTGTCAAGGAGACAGCAGCGTAGCTGATTTCGTGAGGAAGTACGAGAAGGGGTGTCACTTCGTGCACCCCTAATTGCTAATGATGCCCGGGAGAAGTTGAGCCATTTTATGGATGGTTTGCGCCGATCTTGCGCCGTGATGTGAGAGTTGATCATCCTACCACCTATGTCGTTGCCGTGTCTAGAGCCTTGGCAGCAGAACATGACCAGAGAGACATAAAGGATGATAGGCAGGGCAAGAGGCCCTATCAGGCACCTCAGTAGCAGCAGTAGTAGCAACCTTAGTTTAAGAGGCCTTTCTTAGGACAGCAGGGGAAGAGACCTTTTCAGGGACCGCCGAAAGACAAGGATCCTATCCCTCAGTAGAAGGCTCCTCAGAGGCCGGGATAGCACACAGTGTGCCCGAAGTACAACTGCCAGCATCCGGGACAGTGTTTATGGGGATCGGGAAAGTGCTTCAAATGCGAAACCAACGATCATATGCTGAGAGACTGCCCACAGTGGAGACAGCCAACCCAGGGTAGAGTGTTCGCCATGCAGGCAGAGGAGGCGAACCCAGACACGACCCTGTTGACTTGTAACTTTTTTAATTCAGCACCGCATTATTTTTTATATGCATGTTTCGAATTTTATTTGGGATTATTAGTGCGCTAGTTAGTATTTTTGGTGACTTTGTGTAGATATTTTCCTACTATGCTTTAGGTTAATATTAGAATTTTGGGATATAAGTTTGTGTGTGGTGCTAACGTCTCTCAGGAAATATTTTCATAAAGAGGGTAGCCACGAAGGCTTTGATAGATTCAAGGGCCACTCACTCTTTTATTTCGGCAATGTTCGCTAATCATCTGGACGTCAAGTCTATTGGACTTGACGTGAGCTATTCAGTGACAGTCTCATCAGGGGAAGAATTATCAGCTACTAGTGTGGTCAGAGACTTCTATCTCGAACTGCAAGGTCACCTAGTGTATGCCGATCTGATCGTGTTGCCGATGCAAGAATTTGACATCATCTTGGGAATGGACTGGTTGACGAAGAACATAGTTCTTATTGATTTTCAGAAAAAGTCAGTGTTGGTAAGACCTTTGGGCATGAAGCATAATCTTTTTGAGCCAGATAGATGGATAAGTTTCCCTCGCATTATCTCTTGCATGGAGGAACAGAGGCTTATTCATAAGGGTTGTCAGGCTTTCTTGGCCAGCATTGTTTCTGCACCTGACGTACCCACTCCGTCGATATCTGATGTACTGATTTTCAGAGATTTTCCTGACGTATTTCCAGACGACGTCACAGGCCTTCCACCAGAGAGAGAAGTGGAGTTCGCCATCGACCTTATGCCAGGCACTGTGCCAATTTCAAAGGCACCGTTCCGTTAAGCTCCAGCTGAGATGTTAAAACTCAAGCAGCAAATTCAGGAGCTCTTGGATAAATAATTCATCCGCCCTAGTTTCTCACCATGGGGCGCACCACTACTCTTCGTAAAGAAGAAGGATGGGAGCATGTGGTTGTGTATCGATTACCGAGAACTAAACAAGGTAACGATCAAGAATGAATACCCAATACCAAGGATCGAGGACTTGTTAGATTAGTTGCAGGGAGCCACAGTGTTCTCTAAGATAGATATACGATATGAGTATCATCAGCTGAAGGTAAAAGATGCAGATGTTCATAAGACAGCCTTCAGGACTAGATATGTGCATTACGAGTTCTTAGATAGGGCCGATGACCTCTCCACCCTGGTAAAGCATGACCAGGTTTAGATCAGGATTAAAAATCGGTAAAGAATGACCAGGGACCAATCCACCCGATAAAGCATGACCGGGGATCTCATGTATGCGGCAGTGGATTTTCCCTGTTAATGATTTTGTTTAGCCTGATCAGGCGCATTTATGTATGGGTCACTTGCTTTGAAACATATCTCTACGCAAAATGATGAAGTTATGCATGTTCAAGTATGTATGATGCAAGTATGTTTATGAAAATTTTTACGATGATAACACGTCTATGTTTATGTTAGTACGTCAAGTTTATGTATGTACGTTCTACTTTTAAGTTGCATGTTTTATTACGTATACTTGTTATCTCTAGTTTATACGTGTTGAGTCTTTAGACTCACTAGACTTGATCGATGCAGGTGAGGAAGATGTTGAGGAGATGAGGGGTGGAGACCAATGAGCCAGCTTGGACTGCGCAGGAGGCTAAATGTAACGATCCGAAAATCAGATTACGTATAAGCCATGCATAATTATTACTATTTAAATTTAAAAATGATTTATATATATATATATGAAGGGTCTAATTCATTTTGATATTTGACAAGTCATAACTATTTATTTTAAATGCAAAAGTTTAGTTTTATCTTTTCAGTTAAATACGCGAGGACGGACCGAAGTTTGAAGATTAGAGATAAGATTAATAATAAGAAAGACATTCCTAAATTTAATTTAAGTCAAAGAATAATTTAATTTAAAGAAATAGAATGTTTTAGAATTTATTTAATTAATTAGAGCTAAGTTGGTAAATAAATTCTTTTAGGTTCAATATTTAATTAAAGCTTAAATTAAAATATGTAAACAAGAGAGAATGAATTAATCTAAGTATGAAGTATTCAAGAAATTAAACATACTATTTAAATGCTTAAAGTTAAATCCATGCAATGCCATGCAAGAGGTCATTATAAATTAAGGGGTAAATTCATTAAAATGTAGAATGGGTATTTGAAACCTTAAGCAATTAACATACAAGATGTAAACAATAAAACACCATGCAAATAAGTAATAATTTTGGGTCCAACATTTAAAATATTCAAAGGTGGATAACTCTTCATTCCAACAATTCCTAATTACAATTAATGGGGTATTCATTTCTCATTTTAATTATCTAACGGGTAGTAAATTTAAATGCAATAACATAACTCATTTCTACTCAACCTATTAGACAAAAAAACCGTGTAAATGCAGTAGGAAATAAGGAACAAACCAACGGCAATAAGGGGATTAAGAAACAATTCAAAACCTTTCACCTCCTTCACTTGTAACTCTCATTTTAATGTATATAATGGACCTTTTAACACCATTATTAACATTCATCTTCCTTACCTACATGTCCTACATTCATATGCTCAAAAAATCAGTAGGAAAAATCTGAGAAAAATCGTGAATTAGCAGCAAGGAGGAGAGGGTAGGAACAACAACACTAGAGGAGGAAAAACAATTCATATCCATTCAACTTCTTGACTTGTAACCTCCAACTAAATGCACTTCAAGACTCCTTTATCACCCCTTGTAACCTTCATACTCATTACCTAGCAGCCCTTCATCCATAATTTCGAAATTTACAGAAGAGAACAGCAGCTAAAAATCGAGAATAACAGCACAAGAACAAGAAGGAATTCTCAACTCCGACTCCGTCGCTCGTATTGGTTTGTTTTCGTGTCAAAACAATTTCCAGGCATGTATATATTGTTTCTTTGCTCTTCAATCAAGTCATATTAGATAATTTTAAGCAGCATATGTTCATGAATCAAGCAGCATCACGAAAATGACAGCAACATTTAAGCAAAAATCTGCACAAAATATCTTGGCTCTCTTGTTTTTCCACATCACAGTTTGGTGTGTTTTGGTTGCTTACAGGGAGTTGCTCGGTTCCAGGCACACATGGCTGCTACTAGGCATGAATTAGAGTGTGTTAGAGTGTTATTGGTTCATTGGTTTACATCCATACACACACCAACAAAGTAGTGACAACAACTTTTCCTTAAGTGCAGAATTTGAGTCCAAGGTTTTATCATTTGGTGGTTTAAGGTGAAAGTTCAAATCATGGCTGTCCTAGGGACTGTAGCCACGGTTAGAACCCTTCCATACCATGTCTAGGATGTGATCAAGGTGTCCTTTCAAGGTTTGGTTCATGGTTCCCTCAAAATTTTTAAAACAACAACACAAGTGCATAGTTCGAATTTTCCATTTCCTGTATTAGTGTGTCTTCGGTTTTGGAGTGTGGTTTGGATTTTGGTTGGATTTTAGCCCTTAGCCATGGTTCAAGCCATGCATTAGGATGTTGGTAAGAGTTCTTGGGAGGTGGTTCAAGCCATTGGTCAATAAATTTCAGAGTTTACACCACAAACGCACAAGTTGCCACTGCTGGTTTTTTTTTTACAGCAACTTTCATCTTCGGTTTTGAGGTTGGTTTGAGTTCTTGGTTGGCTTTTAGCCCATGGCATTGGACTGGACAATACCTTAATGAGTTAGGAAAGTCATGTTTTTGGCCGTTTGTGATTTGGTCGAGTTTAGAGGTCGTACGAGAATTTACGGTGAAAGGTGCCAAAATGACTCTCGAAAGAGTGTTTTATGTTTTTTGATTCCTTTCACCTATTTTCGTGTTTTACCGTTAGTATGCATATTTTTCAGTATGTTTGGGGTATTTTTAATCATGGTTAAACGTCGGGTTAATGTTGGTTCAGGTTGGTATGAAGCCATGGTTAAAAATCAAGTTGTTGGTCCGAATCGTCTTGTTTTTTGTTCTATTGTTAAATTTTGTCAAATTAAGATTTATTGCATGTGTCACATATTAGTAGTAAGTCGCAGCAAGCCTGGAACGATCCAACTCATCCGGTAAAAATAAGGTTATAATTATATTACGTGCATAAAAATATAAAATGTTTATTTTTGAGATATATGCTATATGTCTTGTGGCCACCTTATGCTTATGGGTTTGGAAGTCTGTAGGCGCAACCGAGGACCTCTCCGCCCGGTGACTTACGACCGGTTTATGATTATGTATGGGTACAGACATCCAGTCCAAGGGCTGTGATTGATCTCTACCACCCAGAATACTGTGGTTTAGTTTGATCAGGCGCTTATGTTATGTTATGGGCCACTTGCTTAGAAACATTATCTCTACCAGAAAATTATGATATGACATGACAGAGCTCTATTGAGCAAAGCTTTTACGTATGATTTTCAGATATGCACGTAGTTATAATTATTCATGATGCTATTTTTACCGTGCGCTTTACGATACTTTCTTTTTACGTTGCATGCGATTTTATGATATATTTACTTGTTATTCACGATATATACTTGTTGAGTCTTTAGACTCACTAGACTTGATTGTTGTAGGTATTGATGAGGTCGGGACCGCGGACGGAGACCAGTGAGCGATCTTGGGACAGCAGTAGTAAACCCGAGGACCTCATGATTTAATCTATGCACCTTTTATTATTCAAACTCAGTTTTAATACGTTGGATTATTTTTAAGTTGATGTTTACGTTGAATTATTTTTAAATTGTTGGTTGAAAACAATATTTGCTTCCGCTGTTATTTTAAAGTTAAAATTATTTACATATTTACTTTAATTAAATGGGACAAGATAATTATTTATTTAGAAAAATTTTTATAATTCTGCAAAAATTATGAATATGAAATACGGGCCTTGACAGTTGGTATCAGAGCTGACCTCTCTTTGTACGGTGTGGTTCGGGGACGAACCAAGCGGAAGCTGGTGGGCATGTGAGGCCTGGGGCCGAAGAGGGCGGGGGGTGATCGCCGGTGCCATCAGTTGCACGGACAATGAGCGGCTCCTGGCAGGCTTCTAGGTGGAGGGAACATGAATGAACCGACCCACACGGGAATGAGAGGGATTCCGAGACTGTTCAATGTAATGGACTGTACAGTTGAAGAGGGCTTAAAAGATTTGATTTGTACTACTCATATCACGAAGGTGCATCTTCTTTTCGGTAGCTCATCACATAAGAACTCCAAAGTTAAGCGTGCTTGAATTGGGGCAATTTTGGGATGGGTGACCTCCTGGGAAGTTTCCCAGGGTGCGTGTGAGTGAGGACATAAGCACGCTGGAAAGACTCGTCTTGGTACAGTGAGGATAGTCGTCAAATCTGGGGCGTTACAGTTGGTATCAGAGCCTATGATCTTGTAAAGGGTGTTGTACTACTACTGCTCTCGAGAAGCTCATGAAGTCACGTCTTCGGTCTGTAAGTTTTACATTTACGCATTTTATTTAAAGCATGAATTATTTTAACAGCATGTTTTCATGAAATGTTTTTGCGTTCAGATTTTAATTGTTCAGTGTTTATTTAAATTAAAATTATAAATTATGGAATTATGCATGTTGGGTACGTTTGGAATTGGACATGTCTAAGAATTCGAATATTGGGCTTTAGGAGATGTTGAAAATGATTTGACTATATTAATTTTTAGGTCAATAGTGTTGATGCCCTTCTTATGAGTCATAAGTTAATCTTGAAAATTATGAATGCTTTTGGGACTTGTAGAAATTCTAAGAAATTATTGATGGTTCTTGGTTGCTAGTCGAGTAAATTTTTGAGGATTTCATATAAGCAATAGCGATTCGAATACTACGACAATCTTTAGGATTATAAATGTACAATTTGAGGATTTTAAGTATCTATGGAAATGTAAGATTAATTATGAGAATTTATTTAGGATACATGCTCTACCTAATTAGATTTAAGGATGGAATTGCATGAATTAAGAATTTTAGGGACCTAATTGTAATAACTAATAATTTGAGGACCTAAGTGGAAAAAAAAAATTCTAAGGGACTATTTTCGAATTTACCAAATTTTGGGGATTAAATTTTGAGTTCGAGAATCTAAAAGTTTAATGAGGTAAAGATGGAAAATTTTATGGGGACAATGATGCAGATTTCGAAGAGTTGTGGGGCCAAAATGTACATTGGGAGAACTGTAAGGGTCAGATTGCAATTTTCAAAATTTTAAGGATTAAATGCGAACTTTTGAGGAACACTTGGGATTTTAAGTATTTATAGAAATGTAAGACGTGTTATGGGAATTAATTTTGGGTTTAATAAACTTAAGACTATTGAACCTTATGATACGGGAAATCTATAAAATGAAATTGGAAATACTGAGTACTCATGGGTAATTGTGGAATTTTCGAGATTTAGAAAAAAAAAAAATTGGACGATATTCGAGGAAAGTAAGAATTATTTTTACAATTTTAAGAAATTTGAGAACTTATCTAGTAGTAAGTGAGAATTGAACGGTTTAAATGGTAGGAATTTTCGGTTATTTAGGCTCGAAGGAAATATAAAATATTTAGATATTTGGATTATAATGTCATAATGAATGGTAACCAAGGACATTGTAGGATGAATCAATCTTAGGCATGAAAATTTATGCGTTAGTGAAATCATGTTGTGGCAAATTAAGGATTTAAAGTGATGCCGATTTAAGGTAAAATTTGATCGGTTAGTTAAGTTATAAGGATAAACATTGAGTTAGAAATTTTTTTTGGGAATTTAAGTTTGATGTGTCGTAAGTTTTAACCAGGATCTTAACAGTTAGAATTATACCTTTGGGGGAATTTGATTTTTCTAGAAAGTTGAGTATGATGGATGGTTAGGTTACTCGATAGATGCATGTAAGAATTGAATTAGACACCTTATCTTGAGGAATTTTGAAAGTCATTAAGAAATTTGGGACTAAGAGGATATGTGGGCTGAAGTTATAATATCTAATATTATTTGGGTTGCATAAGCTTGAATTTCAAGATTTATAAGATAGGTGTTTATACATAAGTTTTGGGTGAAAAAAAAAAAGAATTAGAGGCGTTCAACATAGAGTACCAATGAACTAACATTAAGATTTTAATTGAGTAAGAAATCCGAAATCTTGATATGAGAATTTTAGAACTCTATGGGTGATATGAGCGAAGTTGAATTATTAGAGTAAGTTTATCGCTAACATGAGATAACTTATTAAGTTTTATACACTAGACTTAATTAAGCATTGATGATACTTAAGAATGCGACATTTGTTTCAATGAGGAAAGTCCAGAGTCTTAGGCCTCAACTATATTGTAATTGGAAAGAAAATGGTTTAAGCATAAAATTGAGACTTGAAGGGCTTTAAAATATTGGTAGAAGGTCGATGTTGTATAATTGGGTTTTATGGATTAACGTTATTTGAGGTTTAAGATTTGCAACAATTTTATATTTGGGGTATACTCGTAAATAGTTAAGTTATATAAGTTTGGGCTGTAAGATAAAGATTCGATTCAATGGATCTTAGACTAATTTTGTTATGGAGCTGAGATAAGATTTACTTTTAATTGTATCACCGAGGATAGAAGTTGATCAATAACCTTTGGTGCTAAGAGTCTTTAAGTTGAACTGCGTAAATGCTAATGTAATAGGTCGTTGAACATTACGGGTATAGTATAAGGAAGGTAAGACATGATAAGTTTGAACCACCAATTCTAATATTGGGAACGATGAGAAAAGTCAGAATTCGAGGTCATAGTAAAGTAAAGCTAAGTTACCATAAGTCGTTTTAAGTTGCGATTCGCAAATGAGATTTTTGGTAGGCAATCTAATTAGGATTGAAGAAACGTAAGGACAGCCTATGACTTAATTTTTATCAGAGTAGCGCAGCGGTAGCGTGGTTGTTGGGATAATAGAATTAAGAATCTAAACTTTTGGATTATCGAGGATTAGCGAATTTCGGGGACGAAATTCAATTTAAGGGTGGAAGATTGTAACGAACCAGAAAATCAGACTACGTATAAGCCATGCATAATTATTACTATTTAAATTTAAAAATGATTTATATATATATATATATATGAAGGGTCTAATTCATTTTGATATTTGACAAGTCATAACTATTTATTTTAAATGCAAAAGTTTAGTTTTATCTTTTCAGTTAAATACGCGAGGACGGACCGGAGTTTGAAGATTAGAGATAAGATTAATAATAAGAAAGACATTCCTAAATTTAATTTAAGTCAAAGAATAATTTAATTTAAAGAAATAGAATGTTTTAGAATTTATTTAATTAATTAGAGCTAAGTTGGTAAATAAATTCTTTTAGGTTCAATATTTAATTAAAGCTTAAATTAAAATATGTAAACAAGAGAGAATGAATTAATCTAAGTATGAAGTATTCAAGAAAATAAACATAGTATTTAAATGCTTAAAGTTAAATCCATGCAATGTCATGCAAGAGGTCATTATAAATTAAGGTGTAAATTAATTAAAATGTAGAATGGGTATTTGAAACCTTAAGCAATTAACATACAAGATGTAAACAATAAAACACCATGCAAATAAGTAATAATTTTGGGTCCAACATTTAAAATATTCAAAGGTGGATAACTCTTCATTCCAACAATTCCTATTTACAATTCATGGGGTATTCATTTCTCATTTTAATTATCTAACGGGTAGTAAATTTAAATGCAATAACATACCTCATTTCTACTCAACCTATTAGAAAACAAAACCATGTAAATGCAGTAGGAAATAAGGAACAAACCAACGGCAATAAGGGGATTAAGAAACAATTCAAAACCCTTCACATCCTTCACTTGTAACTCTCATTTTAATGTATATAATGGACCCTTTAACACCATTATTAACATTCATCTTCCTTACCTACATGTCCTACATTCATATGCTCAAAAAATCAGTAGGAAACATCTGAGAAAAATCGTGAATTAGCAGCAAGGAGGAGAGGGTAGGAACAACAACACTAGAGGAGGAAAAACAATTCATATCCATTCAACTTCTTGACTTGTAACCTCCAACTAAATGCACTTCAAGACTCCTTATCACCCCTTGTAACCTTCATACTCATTACCTAGCAGCCCTTCATCCATAATTTCGAAATTTACAGAAGAGAACAGCAGCTAAAAATCGAGAATAACAGCACAAGAACAAGAAGGAATTCTCAACTCCGACTCCGTCGCTCGTATTCGTCGTATTGGTTTGTTTTCGTGTCAAAACAATTTCCAGGCATGTATATATTGTTTCTTTGCTCTTCAATCAAGTCATATTAAATAATTTTAAGCAGTATATGTTCAATGAATCAAGCAGCATCACGAAAATGACAGCAACATTTGAGCAAAAATCTGCACAAAATTTCTTGGCTCTCTTGTTTTTCCACATCACGGTTTGGTGTGTTTTGGTTGCTTACAGGGAGTTGCTCGGTTCCAGGAACACATGGCTGCTACTAGACATGAATTAGAGTGTGTTAGAGTGTTATTGGTTCATTGGTTTACATCCATACACACACCAACAAAGTAGTGACAGCAACTTTTCCTTAAGTGCAGAATTTGAGTCCAAGGTTTTATCATTTGGTGGTTTAAGGTGAAAGTTCGAATCATGGCTGTCCTAGGGACTGTAGCCACTGGTTAGAACCCTTCCATACCATGTCTAGGACGTGACCAAGGTGTCCTTTCAAGGTTTGGTTCATGGTTCCCTCAAAATATTTAAAACAACAACACAAGTGCATAGTTCGAATTTTCCATTTCCTATATTAGTGTGTCTTCGGTTTTGGAGTTTGGTTTGGATTGTGGTTGGCTTTTAGCCCTTAGCCATGGTTCAATCCATGCCTTAGATGTTGGTAAGAGTTCTTGGGAGGTGGTTCAAGCCATTGGTCAATAAATTTCAGAGTTTACACCACAAACGCACAAGTTGCCACTGCTGGTTTTTTTTTTACAGCAACTTTCATCTTCGGTTTTGAGGTTGGTTTGAGTTCTTGGTTGGCTTTTAGCCCATGGCCTTGGACTGGACAATACCTTAATGATTTAGGAAAGTCATGTTTTTGGCCGTTCGTGATTTGGTCGAGTTTAGAGGTCGTACGAGAATTTACGGTGAAAGGTGCCAAAATGACTCTCGAAAGAGTGTTTTATGTTTTTTGATTCCTTTCACCTATTTTCGTGTTTTACCGTTAGTATGCATATTTTTCAGTATGTTTGGGGTATTTTTAATCATGGTTAAACGTCGGTTTAATGTTGGTTCAGGTTGGTATGAAGCCATGGTTAAAAATCAAGTTGTTGGTCCGAATCGTCTCGTTTTTTGTTCTATTGTTAAAATTTTGTCAAATTAAGATTTATTGCATGTGTCACATATTAGTAGTAAGTCGCAGCAAGCCTGGAAACGATCCAACTCATCCGGTAAAAATAAGGTTATAATTATATTACGTGCATAAAAATATAAAATGTTTATTTTTGAGATATATGTTATATGTCTTGTGGCCACCTTATGCTCATGGGTTTGGAAGTCGGTAGGCGAAACCGACGACCTCTCCGCCCGGTGACTTACTGATCGGTTTATGATTATGTATGGGTACAGAAATCCAGTCCAAGGGCTGTGATTGATCTCTACCGCCCAGTATACTGTGGTTTAGTCTGATCAGGCGCTTACGTTATGTTATGGGCCACTTGCTTAGAAACATTATCTCTACCAAAAAATTATGATATGACATGACAGAGCTCTATTGAGCAAAGCTTTTACGTATGATTTTCAGATATGCACGTAGTAATAATTATTCATGATGCTATTTTTACCGTACGCTTTACGATACTTTATTTTTACGTTGCATGCGATTTTATGATATATTTACTTGTTATTCACGATATATACATGTTGAGTCTTTAGACTCACTAGACTTGATTGTTGTAGGTATTGATGAGGTCGGGACCGCGTACGGAGACCAGTGAGCGATCTTGGGACAGCAGTAGTAAACCCGAGGACCTCATGATTTAATCTATGCACCTTTTATTATTCAAACTCAGTTTTAATACGTTGGATTATTTTTAAGTTGATGTTTACGTTGAATTATTTTTAATTGTTGGTTGAAAACAATATTTGCTTCCGCTGTTATTTTAAAGTTAAAATTATTTACATATTTACTTTAATTAAATGGGACAAGATAATTATTTATTTAGAAAAATTTTTATAATTCCGCAAAAATTATGAATACGAAATACGGGCCTTGACACTAAACCCGAGGACCTCCAATTTATTAAGATTTTATGCATGACAATTTTAATACTCGGATTTCACGTTATGGTTTACGATGTTTAAACATGTAATTTTTTTTAGCAAACTTTATTTGTGATCTTTTTATTCCAAATATTTGGGATGAACAGTTTATGGATGATCGAAATTTGAAAGTTTATTTTGTATTTAATAAAATATTTATTTTTCCGCAAAATTTAAAATAGTTTAAAAGTACAGTATGTTACAGTGGATTCAAACGTTACAAGCATATTGACTAACTCCTCAAGGGTAGGCTCTAGCTTGGTAATGTTGAAATTCACCACAAAATGATCAAATGGGCTAGGCAGTGACAAGAGCAACACGTCAGTGGTCAACTCTGATGGCAACATAAGATCCATGCCAATGAGCTTGTCCACAAGCCCAATCATCTTTAGGCCATGCTCATGGACCGAAGCCCCATCTCGCATGCGTAAAGTGATTAGCTCCTTGACGGTCGCATGCCTAAGAGGTCGTGTTTGCTCACCAAAGAGCTCTTTGATATGCATATGAATGTC
This sequence comes from Primulina tabacum, assembly GCF_025594145.1. Taxonomy (NCBI): domain Eukaryota; kingdom Viridiplantae; phylum Streptophyta; class Magnoliopsida; order Lamiales; family Gesneriaceae; genus Primulina; species Primulina tabacum. The sequence goes on from NC_134558.1 coordinate 7,833,224, forward strand.
AGCAGCATTATTTGCATCCTCAAAACGCCTCTGCAGCTCATCATTCATAGAAGCCTGCATATAACACTTGGCTCGCAAGTAATGGTCACACCAATCCTTGTAAGTCTGCAATTCCTCAGGAGTGCATCTAGTCGGAGCTTCAACAGGGGGCGACTCAGTGAGTGTATATGCTATCCTTTTCGAATTAAAGATGATTTTTAGGTTTCTTAGCCAATTTAGGTAATTAGGTCCGGTTAATATATGTTTGTCGAGTGTAGCAGATAACGGGTTGCGTATCGAAAATATTGTCAAATTTGTAATGAAAAGTAAGAACAGATAATGACTATTTTAAAATATTTAGTAAGATATAAAGTATGGACGTTTACTTCATAAATTTTCACTCCTACTGTTTTGACATCTTTCACTACCCTCTAGTGAAAACGGGAAACTCATTTACTCAGTAGGTACGCAAGGTCCAATTAGCAAATTCTGATCCCGAATAATATCAGCCAATCATAATTTCTAAAAGTTAGTTTCTTATTGCACCTCCATGCAACCTTCTACGTAAAATTTTGTCTCATGTTGGATTAAGATCCAATAATATGACGTCGTTCATCTTTACGTGTCAAGTCTTACCCATCGATGTTGAAACTTAATGGAAGGTCGCCATGAGTTTCCTCAATAATATGGTCATGGGAGTTCCACGTAGTTCACATCACCATGTCAATGTATGTCACAGCTTTCCGGTGTCTAGGGCTTCCCCAATAATATGAGCCGAGCACTGAGCACGGGTAGTGTTCATCATGCATCTATTGTCGATGGAAGACATGGAAATTATAAAACCTTTATAATTCTCCTTTTCGGGCTTGATATTAATTTTGAATTTTATTCAAAATGAGGGTTTTTAATTTTGAAAGGTCTCATCATTAATTTTATTTAAAAGCTTGTCATGTTTGGTCGTATGTTTTTCGGATTCATGCAACTTTGTTATTATCATAATAATTACGCACATACTCATATTTATAATATACCATGCATATATTATAAATAGTAAACTTAACAAGATGATCAATCACCCCAACTACTAATGGTCCGTGTGAGCCAAACACGGGCTTAGGTCCAATACTAGGGAATGTGTAACGTACCATACTTTTAAAATATTTTAAAAATTGCGGAAAAATAAAAATTTTCTTAAAAATATAGTAATAATTCAAAATACGTTAAAATAAATTGCTCATCTAAAAATATTTGAAATAAAAAGAATTACAATCGAAGTTTGCGAAAAGATAAACATTTAAACATCGTAAACAATATCAAGAAAATCAGAGTATTTTCTTAAAACATAAGCGGTCCACAGGTTTAGCCTCCTGCAAAGTCGGAGCCGTCTCATTGGTCTCCACCACTCGTCTCCTCATACTCGTCCTCACCTGCATCGATCATGTATAGTGAGTCTAAAGACTTAACATGTATAAAATGGAAGTAACAAGTAATACATAATAAAACAACATGCATATTTAAAGTAGAACTTACATACTTAAACTTGAACGTGATAACATAAACGTAGACGTGCCATCATCATAAAACTTTTCACAAACATGTTCGCATCATACATACTTGAACATGCATAAACTTCATCATTTTGCATAGAGATATGTTTCAAAGCAAGTGACCCATACATAAATGTGCCTGATCAGACTAAACCACAGCACTGGGCTGCAGGAAAAATCCACTACCACATACATGAGATCCCCGGTCATGCTTTACTAGGTGTATTGGTCCCTGATCATGCTTTACCGCTTTCCAATCCTGATTTAAACCCGGTCATGCTTTACCGTGGTGGAGAGGTCACCGGCCACGTTCACCAATTTCCAAACCCGTTCATAATTGGTCACAAGACATTTAGATTATCTCAAAAACCTAAAATATTTTCTTTTGCACGTCGAACACACTTACATGGCGTTGAGGGATTCATTGGGTCTCGCTTGGGGCCACTGCTGCACATACTAACACAATTTTCATGCACTTAATTTTCATAACTTAAACGTAACAGTCATGGTCGTCACCCGAAACGACACTTTACTTATGACATTCTAAATCACTCAGGACTTGACCTCATTTAATCAACGTACTAAACCATGTCATCAACCCCCGAAACAAATCCTAAAGTGATGTGTGAAAATTTTTCAAAACAAAGAAGACATCGGCATAAAAATCGTGATTTAAAAGTCATGGACAAGCGCTAGTGCTAGCCAGGCCGCGGGTCTAGTGCTGCGGAGCTAGACTTGCGCAGAACGTTGCACAAAATCGACCCCAAAGAACAAAATTAGATGCAAACACTATGCCACACCCAATCGACTCGAACCAACACTTCAAGACTCATCCTAGGACACTATGGTAATGATTCAACTCACACAAATGCCCCGAAACAACGAAGCACGAATTGCAATGCAACACGACTCATGAACACAACATTTTGACACCAAAATGTTTCCTACGACTTCTAATGCAACCAATTGACTATCGACACGAAACGAATCACCAAAAATAATCCCAACCTCATACAAAATATACCTAATTGCAACAGTGATCACCCAACGTTACCCAACAAAGCCTGCAACAAATAAACTTCAAGAACACATTTTCAGAAAATCACAGTTTGAGAAGTCCCACAAAAACGATCATAACTCACTCGTTCTTGTCTATAAATTTCGAATTTACTGTGAAATCAAAGATATCCAAAAGTACTACGTTTTATATGTTGAAAAATTTTCCATAAAATCAATTGATTTTTCACATAAATTGAAATGATAGCAGACACGTTTTGAGATATAAAAGTTTTGATCCTAAAAATCATTTCAAACGGTTTTTCTCAAACTTTTGAGAACATACATGGATTTTCTCACATAATAAACATCACAACACATAATCTAATGAGATCGATGCAGAAACAATAGAATATACATGTCTTTGCTCTTTAAAAAAATTCTGAAACAACGATACCGAAGCGGGGAAGGTGCGAGGGTTGATCCGAGACGAACGTGGCACGATTTCTTGCAAAAAAATGAACGTGGATTGCTGGAAAGATTTTTGAGGAAGGGGCTGCTGGTACTAGTGCCAAGAACCCTACTTTTTCTTTAAAAAATGAAATGAGAAGGTGATGAAATATGTAAGTGTGTATCGTGAATCGTGTGTGTGTGTATATGGGTGTGTGCGTGTGTTATAATATAATTAGGGGATAAAGTTTTTCTTGATTAATAATTAACAACTAATTAAAATACTAACCCTACTCTAACTATAATAAAATCTCTTAATTTAAAATAAAATGTACAAGTGAAAAATCTTTACAAGTTTAAAAATCATAAAATCACCTAATAATTAAATTAGGCTTTTAAAATGCTAAAAACTAAATATATCATTTAAAATGTCATTTTCTTGACTGAAAATAAAATACCACATTTTAAAATTGCCAAAATCGTCATCGGCCTCTTTTCCTCGATCCCGCATCGAATAATCGCCTGAAACATTAAACTCAAGAAAAAAAATTTAACATGCATCACAAAAACATAAATAATTTAAATTAATGCAAATTCATAAATCATGTACCGCTAAAAATCATTTTAATTTAAATAAATAAGTTAACAATTAAATAAATGGATGGGTTTTTACGTGTACTGATTTTGGGCTCTACAATTCCTACCCCACTTAAATATATTTCGTCCTCGAATTTAAGTCTTATCAAACAGTTCCAGGTAGAGATTCCACATGTCTTCCTCGGCCTCCCAAGTGGCCTCATCCACTGCTTGATTCAACCATGGGACTTTGACCAACTTGGTCACTTTGTTCCGAAGCTTCCACTCTTGCCTGTCTAGGATTTGGACATGTCTTCAGCATCGAGACGTGGAACACATTGTGTACAACGGTCAGATTCGGCGGTAAGGCTACACGATAAGCTAATGTCCCAACTCTGTCAAGAATCTCGAACGGTCCAATAAATCTCGGACTAAGCTTGCCTCTCTTCCCAAACCTCATAACACCCTTCATAGGTGCTATCTTCACGAAAACGTGATCACCTACAGCAAACTCAAGATCTCTCATCCTCTTGTAAGCATAACTTTTTTGGCAACTCTGAGCGGTCTTCATCCTGTCTCGGATCTTGACCACTATATCTGCAGTCTGCTGAACAATATCTGGACCAAGTTCTGATCTCTCACCGACTTCATCCCAATGAATCGGCGATTCTGCACTTCCTTCCATACAGTGCTTCATAGAGAGCCATAACTATAGATGATTGGAAACTGTTGTTGTTGGTAAACGCCAGTAGAGGTAGTTTCGATTCCCAACCCCCATGGAAATCAATCACACAAGCTCACAGCAAGTCTTCCAAAATCTGAATCACACGCTCAGACTGGCCATATGTCTTAGGATGAAATGCAGTACTGAACAGAAACTTCGTCCCCATGGCTGCATGTAAACTCTTCCAAAAGGATGATGTGAATCTCGGGTTCATGTCGGTCCATTATAACCTAAATGACATTGGATCCTCTGACTGACCTCGGCAAACCAACAACAAAATCCATGGTGATGTTCTCCCATTTCCACTCGGGGATAGGGAGTGGCTTAAGTATTCCTGCTGGCCTCTGATGCCCTGCTTTCACTTGCTGACAAGTGAGGCATTCAGACACAAATTGACGGATGTTCCGTTTCATACCTGGCCACCAATACATGACCTGCAAATCCTTTTACATCTGGGTACCTCCTGGATGGATGGAATACGAAGATGCATGTGCCTCTGACAGAATATGCTCTCTGATCAAATCAACACTAGGCACCACATCCTCCCTCTGTATCTAACAATACCATCAGATAACGTGTAGAGCACACTTCGCCTGGCTTCATCCTTCAATCCCCATTTCTGTAACTGCACATCCAAAGGCTGACCTATACGGATTCGGTCTAGCAGAGAAGATTGGACTGTCAGATTAGACAGCTTAGGAGCCCTGCCCTTAGGATAAACCTCTAAACCAAATCTCTAAATTTCTGACTGAAGAGATCTCCCCACTGACATTTGTGTTATGACTGCAATTTTTCTTCTCAAAGCATCTGCCACGACATTAACTTTCCCTGGATGGTAGCTAATTTCATAACCGTAAGTCGTTTACTAACTCCAACCACCATCTTTGTTCCATATTCTGCTCTTTCTGCGTGAAGAAATACTTCAGACTCTTGTGATCAGTAAATTTCTGGCATTTCTTGCCGTATAAATAATGTCTCGATATCTTCAACGCAAAGACAACGATAGCTAACTCAAGATCATGAGTCGGGTAGTTCTTTTCATGTACATTCAACTGTCTGAAAGCATAAGCTACAACCCGACCATGCTGCATCAATATTGCGCCTAACCCGAGCTTAGAAGCATCGGTGTACAACACAAAATTACCTTGCCCTGCTGACATGGCTAACAGTGGCGCTGAAATAAGAGCTTGCTTCAAAGTATCGAAGCTCTTCTAACATTCTCCACTCCATTTGAATTTAGCATTCTTCTTAGTCAATGAAGTGAATGGCACTGAAAACGAAGAAAATCCTTGAATAAATTTCTTGTAGTTGCCTACTAAGCCTAGGAAACTACGGATCTCTGAAGCATTCTTCGGCTCAACTCATTCCTTAACTGCTACTACCTTATCTGGATCCACCTCAATGCCACTGCTATAAATTATATGACCCAAAAACGCTACTTTCTCCAACCAGAATTCACACTTACTAAATTTTGCAAACAAGTTGCGAATCTGCAAGACTTGCAAAACTGTACCCAAATGCTAATTGTGCTCCTCATGGCTCTTCGAGTAGATAAGAATGTCGTCAATGAACACTATGACGAACTGATCTAGGTAGGGCTGAAATACTCGATTCATGAGGTCCATGAAAATTTCTGGAGCATTTGTCAGTCCAAACGACATCATCAAGAACTCGTAAAGCTCATATCTGGTTCTGAAGGTTGTCTTATGAACATCTGCATCTTTTAATTTTAGCTGATGATACCCTGATCGAAGATCTATCTTAGAGAACACTGTAGCTCCCTGCAACTGATCAATCAAGTCCTCGATCTTTGGAAGTGGGTATTTATTCTTGATCGTTACCTTGTTCAGCTCTCGGTAATCGATACACAGTCTCATGCTCCCATCTTTCTTCTTTACAAAGAGCACTGGTGCGCACCATGGTGAGAAACTAGGGCGGATGAATTCTTTATCTAGGAGCTCTTGAATCTGCTGCTTGAGCTCTAACATCTCAGCTGGAGCTAAACGGTACGGTTCCTTAGAGATTTGCACGGTGCCTGTCATAAGATCAATGGCAAACTCCACCTCTCTCTCTAGTGGAAGGCCTGCGACGTCGTCTGGGAAGACATCAGGAATATCACTGACAATCGGTACATCAGATATCGATGGAGCGGGCACGCTAGGTGCTGATATAATGCTGGCCAAGAAGGCCTGACATCTCTTATGGATAAGTCTCCGAGCCTCTATGCAAGAGATCATGCGAGGTGAACTCCTCCATCTATCCTGCTCAAAGATAAACTGCTCCTATGCCCAACGGTCATACCAACACCGACCTCTTCTGAAAGTCAATAAGAACTCTGTTCTTCGTCAGCCAATCCATTCCCAATATGATGTCAAATTGTGGCATCGGCAACACAAAAATATCAGCATACACTAGGTGGCCCTGCATTTCAAGATCGATGTCTCTGACCACACTAGTAGCTGATAGTTATTCCCCTGATGGGACTGTCACTGAGTAGCACACATCGAGTCCAATAGACTTGACGTCCAGAAGATTAGAGAATGCCTCCGAAGTAAATGAGTGAGTGGCCCCGGAATCTATCAAGGCCTTCGTGGCTACCCTCTTTATGAAAATATTTCCCGAGAGACGTTAGCACAACACACGAAACTTATATCCCAAACTTCTAATCTTAACCTCATACATAGTAGAAAACCTCTACACAAGTCACCAAAAATACTAACTAGCACAATAAAATTCCCAAATAAAATTCGAAACATGCTTAGGAAAGATAGTATAGTGCTGAATTAAATAAGTTACCGGTCAACAGGGTCGTGTCTGTGTTCGCCTCCTCTGCCTGCATGGCGAACACTCTCCCCTGAGTCGGCTACATCCACTGTGGGCAGTTCTTCAGCACATGATCACTGGCTCTGCATTTGAAGCATTTGTCCGATCCCCATAAACACTGTCTGGGATGCTGACGGTGGCACATCGTGCACACCGAGTGCTGATCCAGCCTCTAAGGAGTCTTCTTCTCAGGAATAGGACCCTTGCCCTTCGGCAGTCCCTGAAATGGCCTCTTCCCTTGCTGTCCTTGGAAAGGCCTCTTAAACTGGGGTCGCTGCTCCTGTTGCTGCTGAGGTATCTGATAGGGCCTCTTGCCATGCCTATCACTCTCGATGTCCCTTTGGTCTTGTTCTGCCACCAAGGCTCTAGATACGGCCACGACATAAGTAGTAGGACAAGCAACTCTCACATCACGACGCAAGATCGGCCGCAATCCATCAATAAAATGCCTCAACTTCTCCTGGTCATCATTCTAAACTAGGGGCACAAAGTGACATGCCCTCTCGAGCTTCCTGACGAACTCTGCAACACTGCTGTCTCCATGTCGCAGCGTCATGAACTCCCTGGTCAGGCTGGATCGTACTTCCTCAGTGAAGTTCTTGGAGTAGAACACCTCCTTAAAACCATCTCAAGTCAGTGTTTGCAGGTTCACTGACATAGATGCTCTCTCCCACCACAATCTGGCGTCTCCTGTCAGTATAAAAGTTGAACATCTGACCCTGTCTGCATCCTGCAGCTCCATGAACGCAAAAATTACCTCGATGGACTTAATCCATCCTTCAGCTATCATCTGGTAAGTAGTCCCCGAGAACTCCTTCAGATCCATTCTCCTAAACCTCTCGTAGATTGCCTCTGGTTTGGGCCTCGCCCATGTGTCTACTTCAATCTGGTTCCCCGCAAACTATGCGAAGAACTGAGTCATCCTTGCAAGCATCTGAGCCTGCAAATCTGGGGTGGACAAGGAGGAGTGGCCCTCTCCCCATCCTGAGGCTCTCTATCCTCATCCCTTTCTCCACGGGCAACCATACGTCTAGGAGGCATACTGTTCCAAAATTTACCCAACACGTAAACCCAACATGAATGAACATAATATCAATATCATAAGATGCACGTAATTCGAAATTAAAACATGCACATGATGAAATCATGACTTGAAGCTTACTATATGAAGGAATTTAAAACGTTAAAACTTACATACTCGATGTGTGACTTCGTGAGCTTCTCGCAACTGGCAGTAGGCATAACCCTTTACAAGAACATCGCTCTAAAACCAACTGTAAAGAACCGTACTTTTAAACTATTTTAAAATTTACGGAAAAATAAAAAATTTCTTAAATAAATAGTAATCATTCAAAATAAATTTAAAAAAACTGCTCGTCTAAAAATATTTGAAATAAAAAAAATTACAATCAAAGTTTGCAAAAAGGTAAACTTTTAAATATCATAAATAATACCATGAAAATCAGAGTATTTAAAACATGCATAAAGTTCTTAAAACATAAGCGGTCCTCGAGTTTAGCCTCCTTCGCAGTCCGAGCCGGCTCATTGGTCCCCACCCCTCGTCTCCTCATACTCGTCCTTACCTGCATCGATCAAGTCTAGAGAGTCTAAAGACTCAACATGTATAAACTTGAAGTACAAGTAATATATAATAAAACCACACGCATCTTTAAAGTAGAACGTACATACTTAAACTTGAACGTGATAACATAAACATAGACGTGCCATCATCATAAAACTTTTCATAAACATGCTTGCATCATACATACTTGAAAATGGACAAACTTCATCATTTTGCATAGAGATATGTTTCAAAGCAAGTGACCCATACATAAATTTTCCTGATCAGACTAAACCACAGTACTGGGCTGGCAGCGACAATCCACTATCACATACATGAGATCCCCGGTCATGCTTTACCGGGTGGATTAGTCCCTGGTCATGCTTTATGTAACACCCTTAACCAGTTTTAATAAAATAGCAGCGGAATTTAAAATTTTCTTAAAAGAAAGAAGGATTTGAAATACATTTCAATATATAATCAAAAATATATACATGATCAATAAAATGATGCAACAAAATACAAAATATCATTTTTGTGATCATGTCCAAAATGCTAGCAAAATAGCCTTCTTTCTTCCCTCTTCTATGCATATGACCTCGGCTCCAATCAACGTCCTGACCCGTCACTCTTATCTGCATCACATGAATAACTGAAATGAGTATAAAACTCAGCAAGTGGAACTCTTACATAACAATGGATACATATCATACTCTTTAAAACGTGGCTTTGAAAACATTAAATACCATCAACTCTGAAACATAAATATCATAGCATGAATAACAATAACGATGGTATTTCTCTTTTCTCTGATGGATTGATATCTAAATAGTATCTCTGTCTCTGTACCTATATCCCATCGATATAAATCGATAATCTGTTGGGATATAAGCCTATGGTCGTTGATCAACTAATTGCATGCAATCTCTTACTATCTCTTTATCAATCCAATAAATCAATTTGAACTCTCTCTTTGGCATTAAATCAAACACTTTGCATACTCTTTTCTTTTGTATTCCTTTTTACACAATTGAGACATATAAAAGCCTTTAATATACATCAAAGTGTATTTATACATAATATGAATCAAATGGAAGGGAATAGCATAATAAAACCATTGAAACACCATACATATATAATCATGTGAGCACAAGGAAATGAATTCCACTTAATACACTTGGAGCACTTGATTCTAAACTCTTGGTACAATTCCTACAACAATAAACCATGTATTGCACCATCAATAACCCAATAATCAAACAACCATACCATTAAATCCATAAAACCAACACCATCCACAAACCCATGATTTCTCCCCAACACCAAAATCCAAGAATAAACAAAACCACAAGCTTACCTTAGCTTCTTGAACCCAAAAGAACCTTGTTCTCACTTCAATAATCCAACAATAAGCTTGAATCAAAGAAAAGAAAGAAAGAAATTGAGAACCCTAACTTCCTCCTTGAGCTGCAAACCGAGAAGAGTGGAGAGAATGAGGAAATAATGAGCCAACTCTTGTCTTATATCACTTAAATCACAAAAACACGCTTTTACTATTAACGCACCGCGGGTGCGCTCCAATATACACCGCAGGGTGCGCTATGCATTCTGTAACACTTCCGAAAATCCAAAGTGACGACCGCGGGTGCGGTAGCTTTTTCAGTGCGGGTGCACTGTCACCTGAAGCCAACAATAAACTTTGCATCTAAAATCGAATCGCAACGTCGCTTCTCCTCATAATTCGGCAAGACTCTCAACATGAAAGTTGCACCTCTATGTCTTATCTAACCACTCCAATTGGCCTCATACCAATTGGCTCAACATACGAATTATCATGAATTAAATCGCAACGACGCTATATTATAACCACACATCCTCTATATCAACAATACTATGAATCATAAATCGAAATTCTTAACATCTTAATAATACTTAAACTTAACCAAATAATCCATAAAAATACGAAATCTTAAGCCGTACCGTTCACCAAGCTTGGCTATTACACTTTACCGTTTTCCAATCATGATCTAAACCCGGTCATGCTTTATCGGGGTGGAGAGTTCACCGGCCACGTTCATCGACTTCCAAACCCGTTCATAATTGGTCACAAGACATTTAGCATACCTAAAAAATATAAAATATTTTATTTTGCACGTCGAACACACTTAAATGGCATTGAGGGATTCATTGGGTCTCGCTTGAGGCAACTGCTGCACATACTAACACAATTTTCATGCACTTAATTTTTATAACTTAAACGTAATATTCATGCTCGTCACCCGAAACGACACTTTACTTATGATATTATAAATCACTCGGGACTTGACCTCGTTTAATCAACGTACTAAACCGTGACATCAACCCCCGAAAAAAATCCTAAAGTGATATGTGAAAATTTCCCAAAACATTGAAGACATTGGCCTAAAAATCGTGATTTAAAAGTTATGGACAAGCGCTACGCTGCACCACTGCCTAGCTCCTAGGCTCTGGACAGCGCTGCGCCGCGGCGCTATCCAGGCCACAGGTCTAGCGCTGCGACGCTCCCTGGTGAGCGCTGCGGCGCTAACTCGACCACAAAGAACAAAATTAGATGCAAACACTATGCCACACCCAATCGACTCGAACCAACACTTCAAGACTCATCCTAGGACACTATGGCAATGATTCAACTTACACAAACGCCCCGAAACAACGAAGCACAACCTGCAATGCAACACAAATCATGAATACAACATTTTGACACCAAAACATTTCCTATGACTTCTAATGCAACCAAGTGATCGAAAATGATCATAACTTACTCGTTATGAGTAGTTTGAGCAGTCTCACGAAAACGATCATAACTCACTCGTTTCTTGTCCAAAAATTTTGAATTTACTGTCAAATTGAAATTATCAAAAAGTAATACGTTCTATAAGTTGCAAACCTTTCCAGAAAATCAACCGATTTTTCACAGAAATCGAAATGACAGCAGACATGTTTTGAGATCTAAAATTTTTTTATCTAGAAATCATTTCAAATGTTTTTGCTCAAACGTTTCTCAACATACATGGATTTCACGCATAATAAACATTGCAACACATAATATAAGGAGATCGATACATAAACAATAGAATATACATGCCTTTGTTCTTTAAAAAAATTCTGAAATGACGATACCGAAGTGGGGAAGATGCGAGGGTTGATTCAGCAAACGTGACACAACTTCTTGCAAAAAATCAACGTGGATTGCCGGAAGATTTCTTCAGAGGAAGGGGCGGCTGCTACTAGTGCCAAGAACCCTACTTTTTCTATAAAAAAAATGAAATGAGAAAGTGATGAAATGTGTGTGTGTGTGTATCGTGAGTCGTGTGTGTGTGTATATGGGTGTGTGCCTGTGTTATAATATAATTAGGGGGATAAAGTTTTGCTTTATTAATAATTAACAACTAATTAAAATACTAACCCTCCTCTAACTATAATAAAATCTCTTAATTTAAAATAAAATGTACAATTGACAAATCATTAAAAGTTTAAAAATTATAAAATCACCTAATAATTAAATTAGGCTTTTAAAATACTAAAAACTAAATAAATCATTTAAAATACCATTTTCTTGAGTTAATATAAAATACCACATTTTAAAATTACCAAAATCGTCGTCAGTCTCTTTTCCTCGATCCCGAATCGAATAATCTCCTAAAACATGAAATTCGAGAAAATATTTTTAACGTGCATGACAAAAACATTAATAATTTAAAATAATGCAAATTCATAAATCATGAAAGGATCGGTTATAAGGTGATAAGTGTTTAGAAGGGGGGTTGAATAAACACTCACGTATTTTGTATTCTTTTCGAATATAAAGTTCAGTTTAGTGACAAACTGACGCTCGGTATCTCGTCAATCGATAACAATCAGTTTAACTGAGAAAAACAGTTGCGGAAGTAAACTGACTGAGAGATAGAATAGCTAACTGAAAGTAATAACTGAAATGAAAATGCACACGGTTTGTTTCTGGAAGTTCGGAGAATAGAATAACTCCTACGTCACCCCTTCTATCACGAAGATAGGATTTCCACTAAAATACTTTGATCGAATACAAGAGTTGTACTGACCCACTTCAGTTTGGACTTAACACTGCCAAAACTGAAACTCTTAGTTCACAAAAATTTTTACAGTGCGTGACTGAAATTTAACACGACTGAATGAATTTAGCAAAGATTTCAAAGTGCTAACAAGCTCGTAAATATAGCCTTGATTTCTACTGATATATCTGATAAGAGTGAGCTTTTGATATTTGAATACGAGTTGATTTTTGCAGGGTAACAGCAAGCTTGAATAGAATAGTTGTTCGTATATTTTCTCAGCTGCCCTCTTCACCTATTTATAGGCTTCCTTCTCAACGGTAATATTAAATAATGTTTGAATCCATATATCCGTTGATTGCCACGTCAATATTCTCTGACATTCGTACACTGCAATCTCTGAAATGAGGCGTTCCACTACGAGTTGCAGTCAGTTGTACTATTTTTCGGTTGTCGTTCTCAACTGATGACGTGTACAACTGAGAGATCAGCTGAAGGATAATAGCTTGAGTGTTTTCGGCTGAATATATCGACTGATAGGTTTACGACTGATCAGTCAGTTGACTGCTCATTCAGTTGCGTAAATCAGTTGCGTTGGTATCAGTTGCCTTTAATATTAAGCACATTAATCATCAGTTAGGCAAGTGATAGTTGATTTGCGAAGCCCGATAACTTGATCAGTTAGTCCAATAATTTCGATGCTTAGTTTGTCAAATCACTGAAATTTAGTTTCCAACAATTTTCTTCTTTTTGGTGATTGACAAAACATGGAATTTAATAAACTGATCAGCTGAAGTGAAGAGAATACTTTAAATCCTTGTAGATAAAATAATTTTTCTAGTGTACAGATTCGTAAAAGGAAAACAAATAATCTTCAACTAATAACTGACAATAGTTGTCTCTTCATGTAATATCCGAGCTTGGTGAACGGTACGGTTTAAGATTTCTTATGTTTATGGACTATTTGGTTAAGTTTAAGTATAGTTTAGATGTTAAGAATTTGGATTTATGATTTCTAGTATTGTGGAATATAGATGGTGTGTAGTCATAGTGTAGCGTCGTTACGATTTAATTCATGATAATTTGTATGTTGAGCCAATTGGTATGAGGCCAATTGTAATGGTTAGATAAGAAATAGTGGTGCAACTTTCATGTTAATAGTGTTGCCTAATTATGAGGAGAATCGACATTGCGATTCGATTTTAGTTGCAAAGAGTATATTGTTGGCTACAGAGGAGAGTGCACCCTGTGGTCCATTGAGCAGCGCACCTGCGGTCGTTCCTTTGGATTTTCGGAAGTGGTTCAGTAAGCCTAACGCACCCGCGGTAAGAAGAGTAGCACACCCGCGGTCGATGAACAGTGAAGTCGTGTTTTCGAGATTTAAGTGATATAATACAAGGGTTTGGTTCATTTCCCTCATTCTTTCCTTGCACTTCTCGGTTTTTCAGCTCAAGGGAGAGCTAGGGTTCTTATTTCCTTCTTTGATTTCTTTGATTCAAGCTCTTAGTTGGATTATTGAAGTAAGAACAAGATCATTTTGGGTTCAAGGAGCTAATGTAATCTTGTGGCTTTAGTTATTTCTTGGTTTATGGTGTTGGGGGAAATCATGGAATGTTTGATTGTGTTGGTTTTATGGGTTTTATGGTATGGGTTTGTGATTATTAAGTTGTTGATGATTCAATACATGGTTCATTGTTGTAGGATTTGTACCAAGGGATTAAAATCAAGATTTCTATTGGCTGTAAGTGGAATTCATTTCTTGTGCTCACATGAATTATATGTATTGTATTTCAATGGTTTTAATATGGTATTCCCTTCCACTTGATTCATGCTATGTATGTATACACTTTGTTGTAAATTAGAGGCTTTTATATGTCTCAATTGTATAAAAGAGAATGCAAGAGAAAAGAGTATTCAAAGTGTTTGATTTAATGCCGAAGAGAGAGTTCAAATGATTTATTGGATTGATAAAGAGATAGTCTGAGATTGCATGCAATTAGTTGATCAACGACCATAGGCTTATATCCCAACAGAGTAATCGATTTATATCGATGAGATATAGGTACAGAGACAGAGATACTATTGAAATATCAATCCACCAGAGAAAAGAGAAATACCATCGTTATGTTCATGTTCTACTATATTATTCATGTTTAAGAGTTAGATGATATTTAATGATTTCAAAGTCATGTTTTATAGAGTATGATATGTATAGATTGTTATGTAAGAGTTCCACTTGCTGAGTTTTATACTCATTCCAGTTATTTCATGTGATGCATATAAGAGAGACGAGCCAGGACGTTGATTGGAGCCTAGGTCATATGCATACAAGAGATGGAAGGAAGAAAGATATTTTGTTAACTTTTGAAATGATCAAAAATGATATTTTGTATTTTGATGCAATACTTGATTGATCATGTATATAATTTTGATTGTAAATAACTTATGTCAAGAAAATTTTAAAATCCTTCTTCCCTCCAAGTAAATTTTTAATATTCCGCTGTGTTATTTTATTAAATCAGTCGAGGGCGTTACATTTAGTGGTATCAGAGCAACGTTTCTTCGGACCGATGCATATGAATTCGTCTACTTTCAACAATCCGGGTATGTCTTCGTCTACATCTATTTATTGTTATCGGTTGATATGTATTATGTGAGCACATTGTAGGATTTAATGCTTCCTAAGAGAAAATCTTCAGAGGGTGAGGATAGTTCCTCATCGAGAGTTGTCGACGAGTTCGGAAAATTATTGAAAGAACAAGCCAAGGTTCACGGTGAACAAATTCAGCAGTTGCTCCGTTTGCAAGGTTCAGGTCAGGGTAGAGGCCAAGGGAGAGGCCAAGTGGTTCAAGCAGTTGGAACTGATGGGATCTTTATTGCTTTTAAGAGGATGGATCCGCCTGAGTTTGCAGGAAGCACTGATCCATTGGTGGCTGTAGAGTGGATTAAAGCACTTGAGGCGATATTTGATCATCTCAGGTATGAAGACAAGGATAGAGTTGGTTGTGCAGTATTCATGCTAGTCAAAGCTGCACGTATTTGGTGGAATGCTACCAAGGTAAGTGTTGATGTTCCGTCATTGAAGTGTCAAGATTTCATGGATATTTTCTACGACAAGTATTTCCCGGATGCACTTCGAGCTCGGAAGGTGACTGAGTTTTTGGAGCTTTGTCAGGGAGGTATGAATGTTGACGAGTACATTTTGAAGTTTGAGGAAAGACAAGGGTGCTCATTTCATTAGAGGACTTCGAGCAGAGATCAGGAGGGACATCAATATGTCTATGGCGGTGACATTTAAAGAGATTGTGGCTAAAACATTGCTAGCCGAGCAAGATGAGAAAGATATTGCTAGAGAGAGACAGGCGAGGCAGCAGGCTATTGCTCAAAGAGGTCAAGGTTCGAGCCAAAGAGGGAAAGGCAGTTTCAAGGGGAAAGGCAAGCTAGAGCCGAATTCTAAAGCACCGACAGTCTCATTTGATTCAGAGAAGCCGTTGTGTCCCAAGTGCAGTAGGCATCATAGGGGTGAGTGCAGGTTTGGTACTCATACGTGCTACCGGTGTGGTACTGCAGGCCATATCGCCAAAGATTGTCCAAGAGGCTCGATTAAAGAGAAGGTGCAGGGTCGCATCTTCACCATGACGAAGGAAGATTAATGTTGTATTAACTTCTGGGGATGTGTTATGCCCGACGTCTATTATGTATGCGCGTTCTGTTCAAATTGATGAGCGAGTGGTTTATGCCGATTTGATTGTTATTCCGATGGTTGCGTTTGATATTATACTTGGCATGGATTGGCTATCGACTTATCGTGCAGTGATTGACTGCGTTGCCAAGACGGTGAAATTTGCAGATGATGATAATAAGGAAGGTATGCTCGTCAGTGCAGGTACTTCGTTGGTCCTTCCTTTTATTTCATGTCTTAAGGCTAAGAAGTTAATGTTTAGAGGTTGTGATGGGTTTTTGGCTTCGATTGTGGATATGGATAGAATTGCGAAGTAGAAGATTGATGATATTAATGTTGTGAGAGAGTTCTCTGATGTATTTGAGGATGATGTACCGGGTTTACCGCCGGACAGAGATGTAGAGTTTGTGATTGATCTAGTTGCGGGGACGGTTCCTATTTCCAAGGCTCCGTACAAAATGGCCCCAAAAGAGATGAAAAAATTGAAGATGCAGTTGCAGGATCTATTAGATATAGGTTTTATAGGGCCGAGTTCTTCGCCTTGGGGAGCTCCGGTTCTTTTCGTCAAGAAGAAAGATGGGTCTTTGCGGCTGTGCATTGACTACAGAGAATCAACAAAGTGACGATTAAGAATAAATATCCGTTTCCACGAATAGATGACCTTTTTGATCAACTGCATGGGGCTACAGTATTTTCGAAGATTGATCTGCGATCTGGCTATTACCAGTTGAAAGTTAGGGAGTCTGATATCCCTAAGACGGCGTTCCGGACCAGGTATGGTCATTATGAATTTCTTGTTATGTCGTTCGGTCTGACTAATGCTTCTTCAGTCTTCATGGATCTTATGAACCGGGTGTTCAAGCCGTATTTGGATAGCTTTGTCATTGTTTTCATCAATGATATATTGATTTATTCCTAAGACTAGAGAGCTTCACGCAGAGCACCTAGAGTTGTTCTTCAGTTGTTGAGAGAGAAAAGACTGTATGCTAAGTTGAAGAAATGTGAGTTCTGGTTGGAGCAGATTTCTTTCTTAGGACATGTTTTTCTCTAAGGATGGTTTAGCTGTTGATCCAGCAAAAATAGAGGCGATACAGAAGTGGCCTATCCCAACCACTGTACCAGAGCACGCAGTTTTCTTGGTTTGGCGGGTTATGATCGTCGTTTTATTTCAGACTTTTCCAAAATTGCCCTGCCGTTCACCAATCCGATGAGGAAGACTGTAAAGTTTGAGTGGTCTAATGAATTCCAAAGTGGATTCCAAGAATTGAAAGATAGGTTGACGACAGCTCCGGTACTTGCATTTCCTAGTGGTACAGAAGAATTTGTTGTTTATACCGATGCGTCGAAGAAGGGCCTCGGTGCAGTGCTGATGCAACGTGGAAATGTTATAGCTTATGCTTCTCGTCAGGTTAAAGATTACGAGAAAAATTATCCTATGCATGATCTGGAACTGGCAGCTGTGGTATTCACCTTGAAAATCTGGAGACACTATTTATATGGCGAAAAAGTGTGAAATTTTCACGGACCACAAGAGTTTAAGGTATTTGCCAGAAAGAACTCAATATGCGGCAGAGACGGTGGTTAGAGCTTGTCAAAGACTATGATGTGACGATTAGTTACCACCCTGGGAAGGCGAATGTTGTAGCGGATGCATTGAGCCATAAGTCGAGTTCATCTTTGAGTTCTATGATCCAGAAACCATTGTTGTTAGATTTGCAACGAGAAGAGATAGCTTTAGTAGTACCGGGAACCATTGCTCGCTTTTCAGCGTTGGTCATTCAGGCTACATTGACAGACAAAATCCGTAGAGAGCAGGCCATTGATGCACAGGTTGACAGAGATGAGAGCCAGAGCAAAAGAGAGAGGTAATTCAGAGTTTGGGATGAATAAAGATGGTTTGATGACATTCAGAGGCCGTATATGTATTCCTACTAGTGATGATATTCGACGAGACATCTTGACAGAGGCACATACCGCGCCATACTTGATACATCCAGGTAGTACCAAGATGTATCAAGATCTTCGAAGACTCTATTGGTGGCCAGGTATGAAGAAGGATATTGCCATGTTTATTTCTCAGTGTCTAACTTGTCAGCATGTGAAAATCGAACATCAGAAACCTGCTGGGACATTGCAGTCATAGCCGATTCCTTAATGGAAATGGGAGCACATTACAATGGACTTCGTGATTGGTCTTCCCAGAATGCAGAAAGGCTATAACTCTATTTGGGTTATCGTTGATCGGTTGACCAAGTCAGCGCATTTTTTCCCAGTCAAGACAATGTATTCCATGAACCAGTATACCGAAGAGTACATAGCAGAGATTGTTAGACTTCATGGTGTTCCTGTGTCGATTATATCTGATCGTGACCCTAGATTTACTTCAGAGTTTTGGAAGAGTTTACATAGAGCCTTGGGTTCATGGTTAGCATTCAGTACAGCATGTCATCCTCAGAGCGACGGTCAATCAGAGAGAGTTATTCAGATTTTAGAGGATATGCTCAGAGCTTGTACTATCGATTATCCTGGTAGTTGGGATTCCAAGTTGCCTCTGGTTTAATTCACGTACAATAACAGTTACCAAGCGAAGATTGGCATGGCACCATATGAAGCACTTTATGGCAGGAAATGTAGATCACCCTTATATTGGGATGAGATTGGTGAGAGAAAGATGTTGAGTCCAGAGTTGGTCCAACAGACAGCTGATGTTGTTGCTGTTATTCGAGCAAGGATGAAGACAGCACAGTCGAGACAGAAGAGTTATGCTGATGTGATCGTAGGCCTTTGCAGTTTGAGGTTGGTGATCAGGTGTTCTTGAAGATTTCACCTCTTAAAGGTGTGATGCGGTTTGGCAAAAAGGGAAAGTTGAGTCCAATGTTTATTGGCCCATTTGGGATATTGGACATAGTTGGTGATCGAGCTTACAGGTTAGCCTTACCACCAGATCTTGATAGAGTTCACAATGTTTTTCATGTCTCCATGCTCAGGAAGTATGTTGCGAATCCTTCCCATGTTCTTCGTCACGAGCCATTGGATTTGACGTCGAATTTGACGTACCAAGAGATTCCAGTCCAGATTCTGGATCCCAAAGTTAAAGTATTGAGAAACAAAGAGATTGGCATTGTTAAAGTCCTTTGGAGGAATCAATTGATTGAAACGTGGGAACCAGAGGATGAGATGAAAGTAAAGTATCCTGAGTTGTTTGCGTAGTGACGTCAATTTCGGGGACAGAATTTCTTTAAGGAGGGGAGATTGTAATATCCGAGCTTGGTGAATGGTACGGTTTAAGATTTCTTATGTTTATGGACTATTTGGTTAAGTTTAAGTATAGTTTAGATGTTAAGAATTTGGCATTTATGATTTCTAGTATTGTGGAATATAGATGGTGTGTAGTCATAGTGTAGCGTCGTTACGATTTAATTCATGATAATTTGTATGTTGAGCCAATTGGTATGAAGCCAATTGTAGTGGTTAGATAAGAAATAGTGGTGCAACTTTCATGTTGATAGTGTTGCCTAATTATGAGGAGAAGCGACGTTGCGATTCGATTTTAGTTGCAAAGAGTATGTTGTTGGCTACAGAGGAGAGTGCACCCGCGGTCCATTGAGCAGCGCACCTGCGGTCGTTCCTTTGGATATTCGGAAGTGGTTCAGTAAGCCTAGCGCACCCGCGGTAAGAAGAGTAGCGCACCCGCAGTCGATGAACAGTGAAGTCGTGTTTTCGATATTTAAGTGATATAATACAAGGGTTTGGTTCATTTCCCTCATTCTTTCCTTGCACTTCTCGGTTTTTCAGCTCAAGGGAGAGCTAGGGTTCTTATTTCCTTCTTTGATTTCTTTGATTCAAGCTCTTAGTTGGATTATTGAAGTAAGAACAAGATCATTTTGGGTTCAAGGAGCTAAGGTAATCTTGTGACTTTAGTTATTTCTTGGTTTATGGTGTTGGGGGAAATCATGGAATGTTTGATTGTGTTGGTTTTATGGGTTTTATGGTATGGGTTTGTGATTATTAAGTTGTTGATGATTCAATACATGGTTTATTGTTGTAGGATTTGTACCAAGGGATTAGAATCAAGATTTCCATTGGTTGTAAGTGGAATTCATTTCTTGTGCTCACATGAATTATATGTATTGTATTTCAATGGTTTTAATATGGTATTCTCTTCCAATTGATTCATGCTATGTATGTATACACTTTGTTGTAAATTAGAGGCTTTTATATGTCTCAATTGTATAAAAGGTAATGCAAGAGAAAAGAGTATTCAAAGTGTTTGATTTAATGCCAAAGAGAGAGTTCGAATGATTTATTGGATTGATAAAGAGATAATCCGAAATTGCATGCAATTAGTTGATCAAGGACCATAGGTATATATCCCAACAGAGTAATTGATTTATATCGATGGGATATAGGTACAGAGACATAGACCCTATTGAAATATCAATCCACCAGAGAAAAGAAAAATACCATCGTTATGTTCATGTTCTACTATATTATTTATGTTTAAGAGTTATATGGTATTTAATGATTTCAAAGTCATGTTTTACAGAGTATGATATGTACAGATTGTTATGTAAGAGTTCCAATTGCTGAGTTTTATACTCATTCCAGTTATTTCATGTGATGCAGATAAGAGAGACGAGCCAGGACGTTGATTGGAGCCGAGGTCATATGCATACAAGATATGGACGGAAGAAAGATATTTTGTTAGCTTTTGACATGATCAAAAATGATATTTTGTATTTTGATGCAACACTTGATTGATCATGTATATACTTTTGATTGTAAATAATGACGTTGATTGGAGCCGAGGTCATATGCATACAAGATATGGACGGAAGAAAGATATTTTGTTAGCTTTTGACATGATCAAAAATGATATTTTGTATTTTGATGCAACACTTGATTGATCATGTATATACTTTTGATTGTAAATAATTTATGTCAAGAAAATTTTAAAATCCTTCTTCCCTCCAAGTAAATTTTTAATATTCCGCTGTGTTATTTTATTAAATCAGTCGAGGGCATTGCACTTCAGTTGTATCCTCTCTTATTCCTTCATAAATCTAGCTGCTTCCCTCTTATTGTCAAGCACGTCGACTTTGAGAGATAAAATCCTAACATCAGCTGCAATATCTTTGACGGCAGTTAGTACAGTGGTTTGCAGCAAGTCGATTTTCTTTGAGAAAGATGTCTCCATATATTCTACTCGTTTGCTGATTGAGACTTGAGTAAGTGAGAGATTTTCAGCTAAGCCTCTGTTCTTTTTAAGTTCGTCGATCGTAAAGGAGATAGAGGTCACAGTAGTTTGAATTGATTTCAGTTTCTCTGAATTGAATGCACTAGAGGAGTTCAGCTTCAGAGAGTGAGCAAGCTGAGTGCTTTGAATTTCCTTGATTTCTTGCATTATTTTTTACATGTTGAGCTGAATGTCCTAAATCTCTTCAAGTACTAAATCCATGTCTGAGGATGGATGAGGAGATATAGGTTCAGTCATCTTTTGTTCCTGTTCCTTAGTAGTTTGATCAAAGACCACCATATTCCTGTCAAAAACTACTGTGTTAGCATGTATCAGCTCTGGAATGTCTTGTATACTTGCTTCTTGTTGAATAGGAGGAGAAGAAGATTGATTTGTAGCAGCAGATGAACTGTCCTGCTGATTAAGTTGATGATCTGTGGTAGTTTCAGTTGGAGGGTCAGTGACTGGTGGTTCTGATTGTTGTGCAACTGAAACTTGTTGTGGTTCGTCAACATGCAACTGAGCCTCCTTAGTCTCAACATTTTCTATATTCGGCTCAACAGGTGAGTGAATGGGCACATCAGTTTGAACATCTTGTTCAGCAGAGACATAGATATGAGCATCTGTAGCTGCTTCATTTGTTGGGAGATCAACTGATTCAGTTGAAGGCTCATTTGTCTGAAGTTCTTGGGCTATTGACTGAATGATTTCATCGATATCAGCAAGTGTCAAGTCAGCGTCCGAGTAAAGTTGAGTATCAGCAGCAGAAAAAGATTGGGGCACATCCTGAATTGGCTATATAGTTGTAGCAGCAGAAAAAGATTGGGGCATATCTGAATTGGCTATATAGTTGTAGCAGCAGCTTGTTCTGGGGATGACTCTTTGGGTTGTGATGACGATTCGTCTTCTTCTTCTTCTAAAATGCCTTCATGATTGACTAATTCCTGATCCAGTTCCCAAAACTTTATCTGCGAATGCAGAGCAATAAGATCTGTGTCCAACTGAGTAAGCACAGCTCGATAATTATAAGCTGTTGGACTTGTAGGAATGTAGTTGCTTTTGAGCTTCTCAATCAGTTGACCCAACTTTTTGGCTCTTATTTGATCAAAGAAATAATTTTTTCTCCCCAGTGCCTGAACAATGGTAGCAGCTTTGACCATTTTGAGAACAATTGCTTCCAATTTGATGAATTTATTCAGTTTAGACTTCTTTTCAACTGTTTGGCAAACGTGTGAGTTCTGAAACTCGTCCAAGCATCATAAATTTTCAGTTTGGATTCACCAAATGCGTTGACCTATTCCCAGATAAGGTCAATGTGAGTTTGAATTGCATTTGATGGCCTAGGCTCTTCGATCAACTTGCCCTTGCCTTTCTCATCAGAGAGAATGTGCGGAATGTTCAGTCCAGAATGAGTAGTATCCACTAGTTCCTGAATTTTGATTCATTTGGGTCGAGCAGGAGCAAGGATGGTAGGTCGATTGATATTGATCAAAGGAGCTGAAACTCTTGCTGATTCCTTCTTTGTACTAGCTGTACTGATGAACTTTTTGGATGGATCAGTTGGTGGAGGTAACTGATCTTTAGCTGAAACATCAGCTGAAATGGCTTTTAAAGGAAGAGCGTGAATAGCCGGCTGTTGAGCGTCTTATTGCTTCAATCTATCAGCTGTGAAAAATTCTAACATTGCTTCCGCCTTGGTTTTTTGTGTCCTTTGTTTCTTTGTAATCTTCTGATAAGGTGTATTCTCAGAATCTGAGTCGCTGACAATCAATTTTTTCATGATTGTTTTCAGTTGAGCCAAAGTTTTTCCCTTCTTTACTGGCTTGGGAACATCCTGCTGCATTCCTATCTCTTTTTTGATCTTTACAAACTGATCAGGAGAGATGTCCAGTTTAGTCTTCGGTGGCTGAACATTCTTGGCGTTGAAGACTTTGAATTTTACCAATTTTTCAGCATTATCAGCCACTAACCCCTTGACCTTCAAAAGATAACTGATTTGAACTGCTTACCCCCTTGACTGCTTGGTTGATTTGAGAATGTTGCACAGAATGGTGAAGACGATATGCCTCCAGTTCACCTTCTTTTCAGCCATAACTACAGTCATTGCTTGAAATTTTTCAAGAGTAGGGCAGAAAAAGAACCGGCCTTAACGAAGATCCCCTTAGCCACAATATCAGCCAGCAGTTGAATTTCTGGCTTCAACTCTTTCTTGGGATCGGAAACTTTGATTTTCCGACCATCAACTGACAACAACGATTGAATCTCCTCAATATCGGATGTATTAACCTCAGAAACATTGTTGAGCCCATCAGTAGGCAATAAGAACATTTCTCCAAAAGATTCTTCAGAAATGGTCAACAACTGACCATTGACAGTAGTGATGACGTTCCCATCAGAATTGACGCATCCATTTGAGTAGAAATCATGAAGTTCCTTTCGGGTAAATTTCATGAGAAAATTATCCCAGAAATGTCCTCAGTCCACCTGATTCTAGCTTCAGAAAGACGTTCTTGACATCGGCCTCTTTGACTGATAGAACTGATTCAAAATTGATAGCCATATCATTCAACATGTGAGCGGGAATTTGATTTGCCATTAGAACTGAATGATTTTTTGCGAAAAAGAAAGCTTGAATTTGCTTTTGCTCTGAGAATCTTAGGTAAGAGTAAGAAAGAAAAACGGAAATGGAGCGGGCAAAGTACTTATGTACGTGACTGTTTAAATTTTTGGACACGTGTTAGTCCATAAAATTTTGATTTAAAAGACGTGTGTACGTGTGGCAAAAGCGTGTGTTGAAAATACATGGATTATAAGGGTCCACGTTTCAACCTACTATTTGTTGAAAGACAGCATTTAATGCTTTGATAATCAGTCACATCACTTAATATAGAATATTTTTCGATTTATTAGTTAACGTATCGGAGAAAATCAGTTAAATTAGCTCATGACTGACCAGTTGAGAAGTTAGTCAGTTTAGTTGAAAACCACTGACTATTGTCTTCTCCGTTAAATTTTTTAAATCGTCATTCCCCCTCAATAAATGCATAAATAAATTCCGAAAAATTATGTAGGGCGAACTAAAGTAAATCTTATGCTGATTTGTCTGCCGTAAAGATTTCGTCCTTTCAGTTTCCTTGACACTGGGCTATAAATAAGAATAACTTGGTTAGTTTCAATCATATTAGCAAATAATTATCCAAAGCTTAAAATGGCAGGTGCAAGTAGCTCGAAGACTCCTGATATGGCCAAAGAATTTATGGACGCAACTTCGGAGAAAAGGAAGACTGCTATTGAAGATGAGGTCTTCCACAAGATTCTCCAATACTGGGAAAAGCTTCAAGGACTCCAGTTCCTTTATGAGTGTGGAGAGGCTACCACCCCCAAATTGTTGGCGAAAATAAAGAAATATCGGCAGCGCTTGCGCGTTGCTGATGAAGTGAACTTCTTCGCAGATGAAGGTGTCTACCTACTAATGTTCCAGAAGGAAAGGAATATCCTGGAACAAATAGCAGAATCAGATAGTTTCCTTAAGACTTCCACTAGATTTTTAACCGGTTGGTTGGCCAAGTGGAGTTCTGCTGTTGAGGAAGAATATTTCGATGTACTCCGTGCTTATTTCTTTCAATGAAAAAAATGTTTATCAGTTTATCTTTATCTTTTATCTTCCTGCAAAAGTTAATCTCAACAGTTGATAAATAAATCACGAACTGAACATAATAATTGACAAATAACAAACTGACATCAGTTAGAAATTAAGAACTGATGTATAACACAAATTAATTGACAACTGACATATAAGCAGTAAAACTGATTATGATAAATCAATTAATCCAAGTATATTGCGAAAGTAAGAAAACTTAGTCTCGGGCAATGGTTTCGTGAAGATGTCAGCTGCTTGTTGTTCAGATGAGACATATTCTAGTCTTATGTCCTTCTTCAAGGCATGATCTATGATAAAGTGATGTCTGATATCTATGTGCTTGGTCCTAGAGTGAAGAACTGGATTATAAGTAATAGCAATCGTGCTTGCATTGTCACAAAATATGGGCGATTCTTTGGCAATGACTCTATAGTCTCTCAGTTGTTGCTGAATCCAGAGCAGTTGAGCACAGCAGCTTCCAGCAGCAAGATATTCTGCTTCAGTTGTGGAAAGTAGCAATGGATGTATGCTTCTTGCTGAACCAAGAGATCAGTCTGTCTCCTAAAAACTGACATGATCCACTTGTACTTTTACGATCAAGCTTACATCGTGCATAATCTGCATCTGAATAGCCAACTAGATTGATAGAGGAGTCCTAGTATAACCCATGTATTTATTTATTTATTAAAGCATTTATTTAATTTTAAAACGAGTCCTAGTAGTGCATGAATTATTTAAATGCATTATTTTAAATGAATTATGTTTATGCGATGCACGTTAAAATGTTTTTCGAGTTTCATGTTTCAGGCGATTATTCGAGGCGGGATCGAGGAAAAGACCGGGGACGATTCTTGGCAATTTGAAATGCAGTATTTTATTTTAAGTTAAGGATGGGGCATTTTAAATAAATTATAAAGTTTCAGTATTTTAAAAGCCTAATTTAATTATTAAGTGATTTTAATTTTTAAGTTTTTAAGGAATTAGCACTTGTATAATTTATTTTCAATTAAGGATTTTTATTTTTGGTTAGGGGAATGTTAGCATTTTAATTAGTGGTAATGATTATATTAAGCCAAAAAAATTATTCTCCTAATTAAACACACACACACGTTTTCACCACCAAAACACACTTTTACACACACACACCACACGATATACACACACACACACAATTCATTCTAGTTTTATATTTTGAGAATAGAAAACCTAGGGTCTCCTTCCCTAGTGCAGTCGCCCACCCATCTGTATAACTTCCAGCAATATTTCGTTGAATTTATTTCAAGAAAATCGAGCCACGTTCGTCCCGGATCAAGCCCCCCCGCTCCGTTCCCGTATCGGTATCGTCGTTTCGGTATTTTTAAATATCAAAAGGCACGTATATTCTGTTATTTCTGCATCGATCTTGTCATATTATGTGTTGTGTTATTTTTATGCGTAAAAATTCATGTATGACGTTCGTCGTTTGAGCGGAAAAATGTTTGGATGAGTTTTGCAATAAGTTTAGATCTGAAAACTTGTTTTTTTTTCTGTCATTTTTAAAAACTGCGATTTTTCGGTCATGATTCTGAGAAAGCTTTCAACGTCAAAATTGTAGAAATTTTTGATATCTTCGATTTGACAGTAAATTCGAAATATTTGGATAAAAATTGAGTGAGTTATGGTGTTTTTCGTGGGGCTGCTCAAACTGCGTTTTTCAGAAAATTATGTATTGATGCGTTCTTGAAGTTTAATTGTTGCAGGCTTTGTTGGGGATCGACGGGTGAATGTTGCTGTGTCTAGGTATGTTTAGCATGTTGTTGGGATGTATACTGAGGTGTCGTTTCACGTCATTAGGCTCTTGGGAGAACGAGTAGCCGTGTGAACCATTTTTCTGTCAAAAGATTTGTTTAAGGATTCTTGAGTATTTGGGATATGTGGTTGTTTTGGGAACAATTGTATAGGCTCGAATCATTGATGTAGTATCCTAAGTTGGTCTCGTGGTGTCGATTAATGATCTGTACAATCGAGTCTAGACCGTTAAACAAAATCTGTTCAGAATTTTCGGGTGTTGGCTTGTTCCGCAGGTACACGGACCCGTGGTCGGACCCTGGCACAGGGTCCGTGCCTTTGTTTTCTCCTTGATACCATTTCAGCGTGCCAACACGGACCCCCACATGGACCAGGGCACGGGGTTCCGTGCCTTTGCTTTCCTTCGAAGTGTTAATCAACCGAGTATACACGGACCCTTTGACGGACCCTGGCACGGGGTCCGTGTCCCTTCTCCTACCCGAGTTCTTCCTTTGCGCACACACACGGACCCCCACACGGACCTAGACACGGGGTCCGTGCCTTCCTTTTTCTGCACGACACATTTTAGCGCACGAACATGGACCCTTACCCGGACCTAGGCACGGGGTCCGTGTCCTTCATATTTGGGAAAAAATTTATATAGCATGTTCGGGGTTTGATGTCATGGTTTAGTACGATGATTTACAAGGTCGGGTCGTGGGAATTTTAGAACGTCCTAAGGAATTGAATGAACTCGTAAGTAAGCATGATTACCTATGTCTAAGTTATGCAAGTTAAGCATGTAAATTCATGATTAGTATGTGCAGCAACGGCCCCAATCGAAGTCCTACGAATCCCTCAACGCCAAGTAAGTATGTTGACGTGCAAAAGAAAATATTTCAAGTCTTTTCGAGGTATGCTAAATGTCTTGTGACCAAATTATGAATGGGTTTGGAAGTCGGTGAACGTGGCCGAGGACCTCTCCACCCCCTTAAATTATGAACGGGTTTAGATCGTGATTGGAAAGCGTTAAATTATGAACGTGGACCAATCAACCCGTTAAATTATGAACGGGGATCTCATATATGTGGCAGTGGATACGTCCCTGTCATCCCAGTACTGTGGTTTAGTCTGATCAGGCGAATTATGTTATGGGTCACTTGCTTTGAAACATCCTCTACGCAAAATGATGAAGTTATGTATGTTCAAGTATGTTCATGTATGCAAGCACGTTTAAGAAAAGTTTATGTTGATGGCACGTCTAAGTATGTATGTACGTATGTTCAGTTTTATTATGCAAGTTCAAGTTTTCAGTATGTATGTCCTATTTTAAAGTTGCATGTGATTTTATTATGTACTACTCGTTACTTCCAGTTTATACGTGTTGAGTCTTTAGACTCACTAGACTTGATCGATGCAGGTGAGGATGTTTATGAGGAGACCGAAGGTGGGGACCGAGGAGCAGGCTTAGACTGAGCGGGAGGCTAAACCCGAGGACCGCCATGTTTTAAGCTTTATGAAAATATTGAACACTTTTGTCAAACCTTAACTTTCAAATCTGTTGTTGCGACAACTTGTGAGGCGTACAGTTTAATTATTTTAGAAAATTTTGAATGTTCACGTTTATTTAAGAAAAATTTTAATTCTTCCGCAAATTTTGAGTAGTAAAAGTACGGTACGTTACATAAAATGTGATCATTCTTTGAAAATTTGAACAATGTCTTATCAACTGATCCAACAGAAAAATCGTGATCAGTTAGAAATTTTGAAAGAGTTTCATACCAAGCTCTTGGAGCTTGTTGAAGACCATATAAGGCTTTGTTCAAATGGTAGACATGATCAGGAAAAAGGTGATTAATGGAACCTGGAGGTTGTTCAACGTAGACTTCCTCTTGCAACTGACCATTTAGGAAAGCATTCTTTATATCCATCTGGTAGACTTTGAAATTCTTGAATGAAGCATAGGCAAGGGATATTCTTATAGCTTCAAGTCTTGCAACTGGTGCATATGTTTCATCATAATCAATTCCTTTTTCTTTCTTGTATCCTTGTGCTACAAGTGTCGCCTTGTTGTGCACAACTGAACCATCTTCGTTCAGTTTATTCCTGTACACCCATTTTGTACCTATAACAGTTTTTGAAACTGGTCTTGGAACTAGGTTCCAGACATTGTTATGAGTAAACTGATTCAGCTCCTCTTGAATTGCATTTGTCCAGTATGGATCAGCAAGAGCTTTATCAGCTTTCTTGGGTTCCAATTGCGATACGAAAGCTGAATGAATAAATAAGTTGAGCATCTGATTTCTAGTTCTCACCGGATCAGATGGGTTACCTATTACCAATTCTGGAGGATGTGATTTCTTCCATTTGTATTCAGCATTTGTTGTATCCAAGTCAGCAACTGCTTCAGTTTGCAACTGGGTGTTTTCTTCAGTTTCAGTTGCTGCTGCATCCGTTGGTAATTGAATATCCTCAATAGGCTCTGCCAACTGATTATCAGGAACATCTTCCTGTTCAACTGATTAATCCACAATTTCAGGTTTTGGTGTTTGAAGGATGTTTCGATTGATATGATTTTCTTCTTCATGATAATCCTCCAAACTGATATCTGTAAATCTATCCACTAGCTCAACTGGATCAGTAGGCTTGTCAGTTAGTACAGTTTCATCAAAAACAACATGTATAGATTATTCAACATTTAGTGTGCTCTTGTTAAACACTCAATAAGCTTTGCTGACTGATGAATATCCCAGAAATATTCCCTCTACAGATTTAGCATCAAAGGCTTTTAAATGATTTTTTCCATTGTCAAGAATAAAACATCTGCAGTCGAATATTTTGAAGTAAGAAACAACACTTTTTCGTCCATGCCAGATCTCATAAGGTGTTTTCAAATTATTTTTATTAATCATCGATCTGTTTTGAGTATAACACCCAGTGTTTACTGTCCTCTGCCCAAAACCTTTGAGAAATACCAGAATCAGCAAGCATTGTTCTAGCAGCTTCTTTGAGGGTTCGATTTCTCCTCTCAGCTACACCATTTTGCTGAGAAGTTCTAGCTGCTAAGAGCTCATGCTTAATTCCAGCATTTTCTAAAAAATTTGAAAGAATTTGATTGATGAATTTAGTTCCTCGATCGAATCTGATTCTATCAATTCCAACTGATTTCTCATTTAATAGTCTTTTGAAAAGCTTGATCAGTTGTGCATCAGTTTGGTCTTTGGATTTTAGAAAAATAACCCAAGTAAATCTTAAGAAATCATCCACAACCACCAAGGTGTATTTCAATCCCCCTAAGATCATGACTGGTATTGGACCAAATAGATCTATATGTAACAGCTCTAAGCATCGGGAAGAAGATTTGACTGCCCTTGTTTTTAAAAGAAGATTTAACTTGTTTACCAAACTGACATACAAATTTTATCTTTGGTAAAACCCATTTTGGGCAAACCAGTGACAAGATCGTGATTACTCAGATATGCAATAGATTTAAAGTTCAGGTGGTTTAATCTCTTATGCAACAACCAGTTTTGAGAAGATTTTGAAGCAATAAAACATACTGGTGCATAAGGTTGATCATTCCAACTGACTTTGTAAGTATTTCCACACCGTTTGCCAGTTAGGATGACCTAATCAGTTGAGTCTCTGACTGAACACGAATGTTTGTCAAACTGAACTGAGAATCCATTATCGCATAACTGAATAATGCTAATCAAATTATACTTGAGATTATCAACTAATAAAACATCATTAATGATAAATTTACCATGGATAAGCTTACTCTTACCCACAGTTTTACCTTTGGAATTATCTCTGAAACTGATGTTTGGTCCAGTGTACTTGATCAGTTGAGATAACAAGTTTGCATCTCCCGTCATGTGTCGTGAGCATCCACTATCCAA
This sequence comes from Primulina tabacum, assembly GCF_025594145.1. NCBI lineage: Eukaryota > Viridiplantae > Streptophyta > Magnoliopsida > Lamiales > Gesneriaceae > Primulina > Primulina tabacum. The sequence goes on from NC_134558.1 coordinate 7,864,174, forward strand.
GTACCAGATTGATTTCTTGCTTGTACCTGTTACCTGCAATCACACACAAGATATTGTTTTGGTACCCTTATTTATTTTGGTCCTACACTGAATTAGTCCTTTAGGAATCCAGACTTGGATTAGTCTGACTGACTGTCCAGTTGCTGTATTTCAGATGGTCTTTCTCGATATGTGTGTGCTTGGTGTGTAGTGTGCAGGTGAGACAACATGTGATTTAGCTTTGTTCAACTGATTGTTCACCCGATATCTTTTCTGAACTGGCTTGTTGTTATAGTACTTGGAGTAGCCATTTGAATAATTCCTACTGAATCTTTTTGACGACTGACTACGTGAGTCAGTTAAAACTTTTGGGCTATAACCAATACCATATCTTCTAGCCTTGTTCGTACTTTCAGTAGGCTGTTCAACTAGTTTACCTGGCTCAGGTTGTTCTTGTACCACAACTGATTTGACAAAGTGAATGTATTTCCCTTTATCCATATTCAGTTTTGGTTGAGTATCATAGGAAGACATTTCATCTTGGCTACTGAACCCTAAACCAGTTTTATCAGTAACTGATTTCTGAGAGTTCTGTATATCAGTTAATGCAGCAGATGATTTGTTCCACGCCTGAATAAGCTCAGTTTGCTTTGAATTTTCAAACATCAACTTCTGAATCATTGATTGATTCCTGATTTTTTCAGTATTGAGCTCAGCAATCTCCCTTTTTAGACTACAACTCATCAACTGATTTATCAGTTTTAGTTTTATTGTCTATGGGATCAGTTTTCTTTGCTCTGGCCTTTTCAAAAGATAAGGCAAGCTTGTGGTACTCATTAACCATGTCATGAAGAGTTGAAATAAGTTCTTCTCTAGTGAAATCAGTTGAGGTGAAATCAAATACTGGTTGACTGCTTGACTCCACTTCTGTATCACCAGCCATTAGACACTTCACTTCCTCTTCACAATCACTGGAACTAGCATGAGGTTTCTGGCTCTGACTCTTCGCTGTCAGTTTCTGCCCATTTAAATTTACTCTCTTCAGCTAAGAGTACCTCATGCTTCTTCCTGAAAGATTTCTTATCATCCTTGGATCTCCTTTTGTGCTCATATGACTTCTTCTTTCTTTCAGTCGAGCCTTGACTGTCCTTCTTGGGTTTGGTACAGTCAGCAATGAAGTGACCGGGTTTGCCACAGTTGTAGCAAGCATTTGATTCCTCTTTAGAATTGTTTCTTTGATAATGCTTCTGGTAGTTCCCTTGATTCTTCCTCATGAACCTTCCAAATTTTTTGATGAACAATGACATAGCATTATTGCTCAGTTGATCAGCAACCTTCTCGACTGAACCAGTTGGTTCTGTTCTGACAGCAGCTAAGGCAGTTGTGGCTGCTGGAGTAGAAGGTTCTCCATCTCGAGTTTGCAACTCAAACTCATAGGCCTTCAGATCAGCGAATAGATCATGAAGTTCAGCCTTGTTTAGATCCTTGGACTCCCTCATTGCCATGGTCATAATGTCACACTCCTTGGGAAGACCTCTGATCACTTTTAAGGCAACTTCTTTGTTGGTATACACTTTTCCAAGTGCATTAATTTCATTAATGATACAGCTGACTCTTTCATCATAATCATGCATCGATTCTCCAGCTCTCATCTTTATGTTGTCAAACTTCTGAACAACAACAGAAAGTTTATTCTCTTTTGTTTGTTCATTTCCTTCACAAAGCTGGATCAGTTTTTCCCAAATCTCTTTAGCTGTCTTACACATTTTGATCTTGCTGAAAGTTATTTTATCCAGCATTTTGTACAGTATATCCTTTGCTACATTGTCCAAATTTGCTTTTCTTTTATCCTCGGCCGTCCATTCATCTCTGGGCTTTTCAATTCTATGAGGTGCCCCATCGGTGAATGCAACTGCTGTGTTGGCTTTCAATATTTTCATCGGACCTTCAGTGATGACATACCACATGTCATCGTCTTGTGCAGCTAAGTGAGCCTGCATCCTGATTTTCCAATCATCAAAGTCTTCTCTGGAGAACATAGGGATTTTATTAAAAGATGCCATGATAATCAGTTTGAGTAGAAATATTCTGAGACGAGATACAACTGCTCTGATATCACTTGAAAGGATCGGTTATAAGGTGATAAGTGTTTAGAAGGGGGGGTTGAATAAACACTCACGTATTTTGTATTCTTTTCGAATATAGAGTTCAGTTTAGTGACAAACTGAAGCTCGGAAGATTTCTTCAGAGGAAGGGGCGGCTGCTACTAGTGCCAAGAACCCTACTTTTTCTATAAAAAAAATGAAATGAGAAAGTGATGAAATGTGTGTGTGTGTGTATCGTGAGTCGTGTGTGTGTGTATATGGGTGTGTGCCTGTGTTATAATATAATTAGGGGGATAAAGTTTTGCTTTATTAATAATTAACAACTAATTAAAATACTAACCCTCCTCTAACTATAATAAAATCTCTTAATTTAAAATAAAATGTACAAGTGACAAATCATTAAAAGTTTAAAAATCATAAAATCACCTAATAATTAAATTAGGCTTTTAAAATACTAAAAACTAAATAAATCATTTAAAATACCATTTTCTTGAGTTAATATAAAATACCACATTTTAAAATTACCAAAATCGTCGTCAGTCTCTTTTCCTCGATCCCGAATCGAATAATCTCCTAAAACATGAAATTCGAGAAAATATTTTTAACGTGCATGACAAAAACATTAATAATTTAAATTAATGCAAATTCATAAATCATGAAAGGATCGGTTATAAGGTGATAAGTGTTTAGAAGGGGGGTTGAATAAACACTCACGTATTTTGTATTCTTTTCGAATATAGAGTTCAGTTTAGTGACAAACTGACGCTCGGTATCTCGTCAATCGATAACAATCAGTTTAACTGAGAAAAACAGTTGCGGAAGTAAACTGACTGAGAGATAGAATAGCTAACTGAAAGTAATAACTGAAATGAAAATGCACACGGTTTGTTTCTGGAAGTTCGGAGAATAGAATAACTCATACGTCACCCCTTCTATCACGAAGATAGGATTTCCACTAAAATACTTTGATCGAATACAAGAGTTGTACTGACCCACTTCAGTTTGGACTTAACACTGCCAAAACTGAAACTCTTAGTTCACAAAAACTTTTACAGTGCGTGACTGAAATTTAACACGACTGAATGAATTTAACAAAGATTTCAAGTTCTAACAAGCTTGTAAATATATCCTTGATTGCTACTGATATATCTGATAAGAGTGAGCTTTTGATATTTGAATACGAGTTGATTTTTGCAGGGTAACAGCAAGCTTGAATAGAATAGTTAGTTCGTATATTTTCTCAACTGCCCTCTTCACCTATTTATAGGCTTCCCTCTCAACGGTAATATTAAATAATGTTTGAATCCATATATCCGTTGATTTCCACGTCAATATTCTCTGACATTCGTACACTGCAATCTCTGAAATGCGGCGTTCCACTACGAGTTGCAGTCTGTTGTACTATTTGTCAGTTGTCGTTCTCAACTGATGACGTGTACAAATTAGAGAACAGCTGAAGAATAATAGCTTGAGTGTTTTCGACTGAATATATCGACTGATAGGTTTACGACTGATCAGTCAGTTGACTGCTCATTCAGTTGCGTAAATCAGTTGCATTGGTATCAGTTGCCTTTAATATTAAGCACATTAATCATCAGTTAGGCAAGTGATAGTTGATTTGCGAAGCCTGGTAACTTGATCAGTTAGTCCAATAAATTCGATGCTTAGTTTGTCAAATCACTGAAATTTAGTTTTCAACAAATCATGTACCACTAAAAATCATTTTCATTTAAATTAATAAGATTAACAATTAAAGAAATGCATGGATTTTTACGTGTACGGATTTTGGGCTCTACAGAATGCATGGGATGCAAATGCATAATTAAATAAGCTTCCAATATTTACATTTCTTCGATCTTCATAATCATCAAGACTCACCATCTTCCAATCTTGATCTTCCACTATACTAATATTTACAAATAAATATCAATGACAAATTGAGATACATCTCATGGGGTGAGAACGAGCTACAAACCAAGCCCATTTATAAATTGATAATTATTACAATCATTCAACACAAAATATCCTAGCATAAACCTAGCAAATTGGGCTTGGACTTTTGATCATCCTTCATGCATAATATCACATATCATACACCATCAATTAATTATCACAATAATCAATTGGTCCAATATTATATATCTTGATCTAATCACTAACCGCCACGATTATAAATTAAATCAACAAAGTAAACAAACTCTTTGTTCACTTTCCAATTAATTTATTTATAACCGAATTTCTTGTAAATCACAATTTACTATAAATAATAAAGTTCAACTTCAGTTATTTATTTTATGAAAAAATATATACACATTTTGTAGATTTAAACTAAGCGCCCAAAAAGACATTTTTCACAAAAACATTTGGCTCATTTAAATTTCAAAAAATATATCAACCATCTTATGGTCCAACAACTTAAGGTCCATGACACTTTGATATTCCAAAACACTTTTGGAAACCCTAGTCGTCATCGTCGTTGTCTAGGCCCCGTCGCCAGATTCCGGCCAATACAATTTTTTTTTATTTTGGGCTGCCCAAAATGGGCAGCAACCATGCGCCGAAACACCCTCAAAAACCGGCCCTCGATTCGTTGTGTCGATTTCTCATGCGGTTTGAAATAAGTTCTCAATATAATATCATGTATTTGCTACATAAAAAGTGACCTAAGCTCTGATACCACTTGAAAGGAAATCGTTTACGGGTGCCCAGAATGCACAAAGGAAATTTTAAAATATCATTTACAATAGCAAAATATCGTTTACAATAGCAAAGCCAAGCACCCCTCACTAGTGTGTAGCAAAAACAAAAACACAAAACATACACAGGTTGTTCAAGTGTTTTACCTATCAATCTCAAAGATTGATGATGGCTCCAACAAAGATGATAAACAACTTAGCTCCTCAATGGTAGACAAGTCTACAAGCTTCCCTTGAGCACTCATTGCTCAAAAATCAAGCCCACCACCAACAAGCTAGAACCACCTTACATTTCACTAGAAAATGTAAGGCATTTTCCTTTGAGAAGTTTTCTTTCCAATCTTCGAAATGAAGAAGAAAAAATTTGAAGACTATTGAGAGGAATTTCGGCCACCATGGAGAGAAGGAGGAGGGAAGTCTTTTCTTGGTTGTGTAAAAAGTGTTGTGTTTTCCAAAGGCATGCTAGCCTTTAATTTTAAAAAATTTGACTCCCAACCTTCACCTTCCTATCATGTTATTTTGATTTGTAACATTTACAAAGCCCATGGACTATTATTTTAATATCTCAAACACATTTGATATCAATTAAATCTTACTTGAATTTATTCAAGCCTACTAAGTTAAATAATTATTTTCATTTGGGCTCTACAAAACCCAATATTATTTAATTAATTCAACAGTTGAATTAATTTAATTATTTGGACTCTACTAGGCCCACTAGTGTTTAATTAATTCAATACTTGAATTAATTTAATTAAGTACATAACAATGTTTATGAAAATAAAAATTTTCAAATACAATATTTATTTGGCCAATTTTAATTTAGGAACACTTCCACAAATTAAAAGTTACATTCTCCTTATAGAAGTCATACTTCTAATTTTCTTTGTTCTTATAAACTCCTTTAGAAGCCGTTCAACACATTGAACTAATTTTCTTTTCAACGGGATCTAGAAAGCTAGTACTTGTGTGGCCCTCAATGGTTCATTGATACAACTAGCAGTGAGTTCACATCTCAATGTGATTCAGGACTAAACATGTCCTTATATGAGCATATCCCAATTGCTCCATTCTTATTTATCAACTTCTGATAATAAGAACGTCGAAACTCAAGTCTGATAGTACCCAACAAATCATGTTAAACGCTTAGCAGCATCGCTTACATGATTCCCTGGGTATCAAATGATAGTGCCTGCGAGAACTTTTCCATTATGGTTAGCGTACAGTACGGTCCCTTCAACCCCTATATGCCGACTGATTCGACAATCATTGGTATATCGTAAGTTACCAAAGAATCGATACTATGTGTCATGTCGTAGTTGCATCGATGGTGTAATCTAAGAAACCCCTTTCTTAATTACCACAAAGACTCTGATCAGAGATTTCAAACTACATACACATGAGATCACATATGATATCTATACCCCAAGGTAAGCAGTGAATCCCCGACTACAATGCATCGACTCCTATATGTTTCGACAAAACACCTCACCTTGCCACCTGATGACCCCATATGAGCCGGTAAACAAGTCAAAGTGCAATGCTAGAATATAGAGTCTCAATGTTGTCCCGCGTAATAAGGAATAATGGTGTACAACCATAAACTAGGACGTTTCCACTCGATAAGTAAGAACCACATTGAAAGTCCTTTATAGAGGGTTGTTCAGTGCACTCTACAAGGAGCACCTATCTTCATGATCGGACATCACAATGCCCACTACCAATGAAACATAGTACTCACATCGCAGATACTAGTATCAAACTCGAACGGCCTTTATCCTTCTTAGCGGCGACTGAATTGACTAGGAACTATTTAGAATATACAGTATTCCAAATATGAGTTTCATTATACTCATCATATGAGCATCTCATATTCTTTCTGTTATTTGTATATTCAAGGACTTTATCTATGCAACAAGCATGGATATACAGATAAAGATGTGTCTAAAAAATAATTTCAAATATTATTAAAATAAATATTGTTTATACATAGAGTTTCAATGTGAACCATCGTCCAACACTTGGCTCCACGGGTACCTACTCTAACACATACAAAGCCTCGAAAGGAGTCATACCAATAGTCACTTGAAAACTGTTATTATAAAAAAATTCCATTAATAGTAAAGCTTCCTTCCAACTTTTCGTGAAATTCATAACTACAGCTCGAAGTAAATCTTTGAGTGTCTAAATTGTATGCTCTGTTTGACCATCTATCTAAGTATGATAAGCAGTACTCATCACACGTTTCAGTACCAAATTATTTTTGAAACTAGTCCAAAACTTTGATGTGTATCGATGATCACGATCTGTGACTATTGCAGCTGGAATTTCAATATAGTCTACATTCTCTATGTGCAACCGAGCCATCTTCTTGTGCGAATAAGTTTTTTATATGGAATAAAGTGAGTCGATTTAGACAATCTATCGACTATCCAAATGGCATCGAAGTGAAAAGATGTGTGCTGGAGATGCGTGATAAAATTCGTAGCCATGTGCTCTCAGTTCCACTAAGGAACATCAAGACTGTGTAGAAATCCTCCTGGTCTCATATGTTTTTCCTTGACTTGCTGACAGACTATACAACGAGATACAAACTTAGCGACATTCTCTTTCATATTCTTCCACCAAAACTAAGGTCTTATAATATTATACATTTTCCTACCACTAGAAGAGAGACTATAACGAGTACAATGAGCTTCTTTAAGAATGGATGAACACAATTCATAAATATCAGGAACAACTAATAGTCCATTTAAAAGAAGAGAATCAACTGAGTGAATTTTGAATCCAGATTAATGTCCTTGATAAACTAACTTGTAAGAGTTCTTAACTTGTTCATCAGTTTTCTGATCTGATTTGACAAATCTGAATGAACTCTGGCTCAAGAGAAATCTGAGATACACAAATAGAATTTCTTTGAATCTGAAAATCCAAACCAGAAGTGCAAATATCCTTACGCAATCTAGAAACATGAATTGAGGATAAATTAACATCAAAAGCTTTATGACTGAAAGTGTCTGCAATGAAGTTCACCTTTCTTGGCTGGTATTGGAATCCTTCAAAAGATCAATACAACGCTTATGTCTCATATTTAGATCTGATTGAGAGAATATATATTGAAAACTTTTGTAATTTGAATAGATTACAAATTGCGCGTCAAAAAGATAATGCCTCAAAATCTTGTGTACAAGGATAATAGCATTCAATTCCAAGTCATGGACATGATATCTAGATTCATGCAGTTTCAACTGATGAGAACCATAAGCTACAAATGTTGCATCAAAAGACAACCAAGTTCTCGATTTGATGCATCAATGCAAACAACAAATCCTCCTAAACCACTTGGAATGGTGCGAGCTAGTGCAAATTCAACAAAACTTGACTCACATTCATCTGATAAAATGAATCTCTGATTTTTCTGAGTCAACTAAGTGATAGATTTAGCAATTTGAGAAATTTTCAATAAATATACGGTAATAATCAGCTAAACCCATGAAATATCATATCACTAGCACATTAGTCAGTTTGGCCCAATTCAAAACTGCTTCAACTTTATTTGGGTCAACAAAAATACCTTGTTGAGAGATAACATAACCTAGAAAGACATCTCTGTGTAAACAAAATTCACACTTAGACAATTTAGAATACAACTTTTTCTTCTGATAAATTCGAAGATTTATTCTCAAGTGCTTAGCGTGCTCTACTTCGTAGTTAGGATAAACAAATATATCGTCGATGAAAACTATCAAAAATCGATCAAGATATTTTATAAACACACGATTCATCAAGTTCATAAACACAGGAGGATCATTGATCAAACCAAAATGATAACCAGAAATTCATAGTGTTCATATCTTGTGCGAAAAGCTGTTTTCGAAACATCTTGTCTAACTCGCACTTGATGTTACTCGGAACGAAGATCAATCTTAGAATACACCGAAGTACCTTGAAATTGATCAAATAAGTCATCAATCCTAGTGTTGGAACTTTTCAAGTTCGCAATCTTGATTTTGATGATAACAAAACTTGTTAATTATGTTACTAATAATCTATCTTAGTGTACAGCAGCTAGGATCACTCACGAGCTATTTACATCGCAAGCTGAAGACCTAATTGATCGCACAAACTGAATCAGTCTAACTGCTATGTCAATTGAGCAGTCCAGCTGATTGTCCAGTTGATAAGTGGTTCAGCAGGAGAACCTCAGAAGCCTGGCTAGCTGAAGGAGTGTTCAACTGATGAAGAAACCCAGCTGATCAGTCCAACTGAACGAAGAGTGAAATCAGTTCAACTGACGAGTCAACTGATTTCACCAGCCCAGCTGAAGATCAGTTCAGCTGACCAGTTCGAAGCATCAGTCAGAATCTTTCAGTTATGGATGAAGAAAAACTCTTTAAGTGGAGTCCAGCTGTACGTAAAGGTACAAAGCCATTGTCCAGTCAAAGGACAATAATGGACGTTGCATCAAAGCATTAAAGACAAAACGTTTCAGAAGGGCAGTCGAAAAGTCGAGACACGAAGTCCAAGAAACAAATTCAAGATGCAACGGATACAACAAATGAGTCTCACTGTACGTTCAGTTTTCCCGCCTATATAAAGAGAAGATCAGTGAAGACTCAATAACAAGAATAAGAATAAGAATAAGAGGAAGAAGAAGAGTGAGCAAAAAGAAGCTTTTAAGCATATACGAGGAAAAGAAAGGGCATGCTCATTGCACATCACCTTTCAGAAGCAATCAACCTAGAGGGAACTCTTCACAGTTATATCAGCTTAGATTAGAAGCTTATTTCCCTCAGTGTGTGAGAACGTCCTTGTTCAGTTCTCACACGCAAACACTCTCAACCACTCAAATACAGTCTTTCACAAAGACGTTAAACTTGTGTATGTAGTCTTTGACACATAGACATTAAAGAAGTATTGGCTGGAAGGTGCTGCCTTCAGTCGTAGCTTGGAGTTCAGTTTAGGCAGTAGTGTAAGTCTTAGCTGAGTTGGTTTGTACAAGTGTTTGTTTAAATCAAAGTCTTCTAGTGGATCCTACCCGAGGTGGTAGAAGGGGTGACGTAGAGCAGTTGAAGTCTTCGGACATCCATAAACATATCTTGTGTATTTCACTGATTAACTATTGTTTTCAAACTGTTTGGATCAGTTAGAGTATCCGTCAGTTCATTTGTCACCATAACTGAACTGATGAATGCAAAAACTAATCTACCCTTTTTCGGTTATTCAGTTTACATAAGTTAAAACGTTTTCTAATATTTACAGTTTTCTTCACGAAGAATTACTTCGAGTTTCTTCCGCTTGGTTTTAACCAAACTCGATTTAATTCATCGGTGTTAATATTCTTAGAAAACGAGCTATTGCAGCTCATTGGAGAATATTTTGTTTGAAGCATCCGAAAGATGCTCAGCAAACGATCCTTCACCTAGGAAGTGGATATTTAATTTTGATAGTAACCTTATTTAATTGTCGATAATCAATACATATCCTTATCGAACCATATTTATTCTTGACAAGCATAATCGGTGCACCCCAAGGCGAAGAACTTGGACGGATATAACCTTTACACAACAAATCATGTGGTTGCTCTTTCAATTCTTTAACTCAATAGGATCTAAAAGGTATGGTGCTTGATATATGGATTTGGTTCCTAACATCAATTCAATACTAAACTCGACTTCTCGCTCTGGTAGAAAACCATGAATTTCTTCTGAAAATATGTCATGAAAATAACATACAACAAAAATACCAGATATCTGTCACTCATCTTGTTACAGATCAACAACATAAACTAGAAAACATTTGTGACCCGGATCTAAAAAATGAGTCATCTCGACGGAGAAAACTAAAAGAATTTTAGCTTGAGAACCAAGACCATAGAAATTCCTGTTAATAGCAAAATTTGATGTAAAAAGAAATTTTCCTCGATAACAGTGAACAACAGCTCTATTAACGGTCAGAATGTCCATACCAACTATGCAAACAAAATCATGCAGAGATAGGACTATGAGATTCGGATACAACACATTAGTATCACGAAACAATGATGCATTAAATACAACATTATCAGTGATAATAATTTTTCCTATCGGAGTAGCAACAGATAGATTGAAATTCATGATAGTGGTGCATAGATCATGTGAAACAAGAAAAGATTGAGATACTCTAGTATCAAACAATACTTGTGCTATAAATCCACATAACATACAGTTATAGGTAATAAAAGAACATGGATCTGCCTGAGCCTCATCCCTAGTCAGTGCAAACACACGAACAAGTGGCTGATTCTTCTGATGACCACCAAAACCTCTAGATTGATTCAAAGGTTGGCTAGAATGCAGAGAAGAGTGAGATGGTGCTTAAATTCTGTTACCCGGCTCTCCATCAATGGCTTGAACAATTTTCCCTGACTAACTAGGACAACACTCGCAAAGTGACCTAGTCTTCCACAATTATTGCAAACTTCTTGTACTCCAACACATTGATTACTGTAATATTTACCTCCACATTGATCAAAATAAGGTCTAGTATAACGATGTCCACTACGATTCCCATAACTCGAAGAACTAGAACCATATTTCTTAAATTGACTTCCTTTGAGGCGAAATGCTGGAAGCAGATGGACTGAAATTTTGCCTCCGAAACTTATGGTATTGAGTAGGAATTTGGTTACCACTTCTTTTCAAACTAGCCTCGACTATTTTGGCTCATTCCACTGCTTCAAAATAATTCATTGGTTTCCCAAAAAGACAAAAGGATGTTGACCATCGTTCGATCATACACCAAAACTTTCCACAAGATCTACCTGACTGCCAACAACATGAGGAGCATACCTCAACATAGCTTAGAAAGTATCATAATATTACTCAATCGACTTATCTCCATGTTTCAAGTATGAAATTCAGAAGCTTTAGAACTGCAGAACGAGGAAGAAAATAACTCTCTCGATTTCTAAACTTAAAGATACCTGGAAGTGGAAAAATCCACTGAGCATCTAAAATCATCTAAGTAGTAGACCACCACATCTTAGCAGGTCCCTCAGCTGATGAAGTTCTAACTTCATACGGCACTCAAGTGGATACTCGATCAAATCAAAGAGATCCTCAATTTCAGAAATCCACAACTCAGCTTTTTCAGCTCATTCAGTAGCCACAAAAACGATATGGATGCATGGTATAGAGATGAGCAACTAACTCACCCATCCTAAGTTTCTCTAACTGACCAACAACTTAATTCACATTGTCATCATCAACATTAGTACGAGGTCTACCACGCCCACGACCTCGATCATGACTCTTACCAGAAAAGGTTTCACCATCTTCTTCCATTCTATGAAATATAACAAATACTGATTAGAATGGAATTAAACAATGCACATAAACACATGTTACAGCTGGAAAGTAGCTTACACAAAAGCAACAAACATTTTAGTGCCAAGATTCGAATGTCTTAGACTCTAGTTCGAGCGTATTGCAGTTTGCGCTCTGATACCATGAAGTAGTTAATATAATTACAATTAACTATCAAACACTCTAATGATTTAATTTAAATATGCAGCGGAAAATGGCGTAAAATACTTAAAATGGACCTCAGGACCTAGAAAATTTTTGGCATGACCTCCCCATAAATAGTACATACATAAAATTTTAAAATACCTATAAAAGAAAAATTACGCAAGCAAGACGTTGCGGTATTCATAAACAACCACACACAAGTGCCAACAAGGCACAAATAAACAAATCACAAGAAAACTTCAAATATAGCTGAAGAGGCCCACAACAACCTAAAATAACTCCGAATCCACCATAAAAACTACAAACCGCCATAAAAATACACAAGAAATCTCTTCGGTCAATAGACTTTGACATAAAATGGATCAGACTCCAAAATAAAAGTGGACTGACTGGGAGACTTCAACTATGGCAACTGAGTAATTCTATCTCGATCACGAGCTCCACGGCCAAAGTCTTTTTCTGTTGCTGCAAAACTACTCGGTGACCTACCATAGTGCCCAACATCAACCACTGTAGCCCCCCAAGAATAAAATAATAAGGTCAGTATTCTGGTATGAAACAGTTAAACAACAATAACGATAATAAACATAAATCATGCATAAATGCATGAAACATGGCTCAATAACAACAGGATAAATATGAGCCAATAAACAGTACAATATCAACAAGAGTAATGCTAGAGAAATAATATACAGGGAAGCTACATCTTCATGCAGCTAAAACACTATGCCGATTATATGATGTATATCGTGCTGTGTCTAATAAACACCTACGACTCGGCCTCTGTACAGTTGATAACTGTTAGGATCTATTGGGAGTGAAGAAGTGTTTAGAAGGGGGGTTGAATAAACACTTTACAGTTTTCATAACTTCTTCGAATAATGAATCAGTTTAGTGATAAACTTAATTCAGGAATCCTGTTTGTCAATGTCAATCAGTTAACTAATGAAAGTGCGGAAATAAACTGATTGACAGATAGAATAAAAACTGAAATTAGGGGACACAAGATTTATGCATGTTCGGAGATTTCAAACACTCCTACGTCACATCTTCTATCTCGAAGATAAGATATTTACTAAAAGACTTTCATCTATACACCGATTTTCACAAATTCACTTCAGTTTTTAACTTAACAATGCCAAACTAAAACTCTTATCTCAATATAGTTTACCAGTACTCAACTGATAAGTAACTACTTAGCACAACTAATCTCTACAAGATCGAATAATACACTATAGAATGTTTTTGATTTTAAGCTCGAAGTATAGTCTTGAATGCTATGAATATGTATATTAAGATTGAGCTTTTGAGAGATTTAGAACTGAAAGAGTATGCACAGAGTTTTGCTTGATAACTGATTGCTCAATTTCTTGATTCTGGATTACTCTTACTCTGCTGATCTTCTCGACTATTTATAGAATTTTTTTCCAATTGTAACAATAAATTCATTTAAATCTTTATATCTGTTGTATAGCCACATCAACATTCTTCTGACAATCGTACACTGTACATTTTCTGATAAGCGGAGTTTCCACTATGTGTTGCAGTCTGCTCTTCTACAATTGTCAGTTGATAGCTACGTTCCTTAACTGATGACGTGTCAAACTGATTTATCAGTTGACAAAGCCGATAGGATTAACTGATTGCTTTCAACTGATTATAGTTTAACTGATCAGTTCCAACTGATCATCCAGTTGACTACGTAATTCAGTTAGCTCAGTTCAGTTGCCTTAAATACGCACTAATCTTCAGTTCAGGAAACTGTCAGTTTACGATTTGTTTTAGTTCAGTTACTCTCAGTTTTCTTGATTATTTGTTCATTCTTTTCACGCTCAATTTGTCAAACTCCAAAATTTAGTTTCCAACAATAACGATACAACAGGAAGATACAATAATAACAACGTATGATGTCAATATTTCAAATGCATATCAAATATAAAATGCATCAAGAAATAAGAAATCTTAATTTCGGTATCAGGGATAACTCGACTCGAAAGCCGCCGACTGATTCTAAATTAACCACGTGTACTAGGAATAAAATAAAACAAGAGGAAAGAGTCACAAAGAATTATATGGCTCAATATAAATGTTATAATACCATGCCCTAAACTAAATGCTATAAATATGTCAAATAATTGAACATAACATCAACAAGGCATTTTAACAACTCATATAACTCCACAGAATCACATCAACAACTATAAAACATATAAATGTGCCTAAAACAAAATTTATACATTACTATAATATGTTGCTGTAAAATACCTAAACTGATTTGAACTACAATCAACTCAACTTTGATCTACTCGACGTAACAAATAAGAAAATATTCCGAGTAATTAAGCAATTAAACAAAAAAAACTAAAATAATCCAACTTATTTCCAAAAATTACTAATATTGAATTTATTTGCTAAATATTCAACTTAAAGATTTAATTACTAAAATTTTGTACCAATATTCTAAATCTTTCACCAACCCGTATATTTATTCCAAATAATTCTTCATTTCACAATCTAAATCCCATATTTGACTATAATCCTCAAAAATATTCAACAAGTCGTTTAAATTTCCAACTTTCTAAGAAAGAGATTTATTCGACCAATTATCTCTCAAATCAATTCCAACAACTTCGAAAATCAACACAATAACAATAAAATCAAATAGAATTGGAATTATACCTCAAAGCTTTCAAACGATCAAACCTACAACATAAACCTAATATGTACGTCAATATATATAACGCATTAAAACCGACGGAAACAATTTAAATAGGATCGGATAAAAATCCAATTCCGAGCAGCTTGCGACCATGCACGACAACTAGAATCGAGCTAATAATTTACCAAGGATCGGAGCTAGAAAAAGGACAACAGTGGTAGCCAAAGGTCTTGCAGAGGTTCAGATAATGGAGTTCGTCGGGAACTTGCCAAGGGTTCCAAATCATTGTAGGAGACGGCTGGAAAAATAAGGAAAGACATAAAACAACATTCTATGCTCTTCAACCTCACTAAAGGACGAAAAATCGACAAATAAAGTCAAAATTACCGAATAATTAATTACAGGGCCTTATAATTAAGTGTGTGATGAAAAATTGTTTCATCAGTTAAGCTCTCGAAAACATGATAATCCTTGATGATTCAGAAAATCGTGGACCTCTTAAAAGCCCAACCAACTGATCTATTTATAGTGTTTGATTTCAATGGTCGCCAATTTGAATTTGATAGCCATTCCAAATCGGGAGGTTGTTGTGTCATGTTATCTTCCTTTATGACAAATCGTACACTGTTGGTAGTGCACATGGATTCTGACATTTTAAGGGACCAATAAAGTTGTAATATGATTTTATGCAATCTATCAGTTAGGCTCTGATCATTAGAGAATGTTCTAAAATTCTTCACAATCTATCCGCTAGAAAGCCTATTTTATTCATTTATTAAGGTTCATTAATTGTCCTTGAATCAATGGCCCTTGAATAAGTTATCTTCCATCAGCTATACACGATATCAGTTAGTCTTTAAGACCATTTCGGATCTGGAAACATTAACTCGTGAATAATCAGTTGATACGAATCTGACCGAGCGTGGCGTTGCAAATAATTGGAAGGAGATTTAGAGAGCGTCGTTGTTTCGGACCTTCAAGCTCAATGATGATTAATCAAGCATATCCAAGCAAGTGGTGGAGTTCAACAAAGAATATAATGAAGGAATCCCGAACAACTAAGCATATGAGTGCAAAATGGCCCGAGAGAAACAGTGCAGCAGCACGCGCTAGCGCAGATGTGCAGAAGAAGCAGAGCGCGCTAGCGCAGATAAGAAAACTGCGCGCGCGCCCGCGCCAGAAGCAGCGCAGCCGCGCGCGCGCATGCGCGCCAGAACCGGCGCGGCCGCGCGCCCAGCGCGTGATCCGGAGCTGCCGCGCACCCCGGGCTAGTGCAATGCAATATGCCGCGCGCCACCGCGCGACCTTCCGTGTATAATTTGTTTACAACTTCCTTTATGACTTTTTACACTACTTTTTGCATATTTTATTGGTTATATAATGATTGTAATAGACATGAACGAAATAATTGAATGATATATCAAAGTTCTTGAGATTTCTCTCAAATTTACAAGGCAAAAGCTTTGTCTTCAACACAAATCAAACTTATCAAAGATTGTATCTTTTTGGCGTTTGTCGATTGTTTTTCGCACGGATTGTCAAAACAAGTTCTTTGAAGGTTCGTTTGAAATTCGATTGTTATTATCGTTGATATTTGTTGCTAAGTTATAATCGCTTAGAGGTGAATATCACAAATCGTTACTTGTTTCAAAAGATCGGGACAACATAATCGATCCTTGTTTGTTTTTGAATTGAGGGAGCGATTCTAATTAATCGTGTTTGCTTTCATTCGTACGAGGATTCGCATCATTTGGTATCAGAGCTTTTGTGCGCTAGCGCGTGCTGCTGCACTGCTTCTCTTGGGGAATTTTGCACTCATATGCTTAGTTGTTCGGGACTCCTTCATTATATTATTTGTTTATCTCCACCACTTACGCGCTAAGGCGCAAGCTTCCAATTCATCCTCTACTTGATGGTGATGCAACCCGAACCCCTCGAGCCTTATTTCCAAGCTTTCATTGGTTGAATGAAGGGCAAAATTCAACATCTTCAATCGTCCTATCGGGATTGGTTCTTGGAACGCATAGTGGCTGGCTAGATTCATTTCATACTCCCCTTTTTCAAAAATATTTGTCCTCAAATCTTGTTTTTCTTGATAGCTAGGAAGATCAATACTTTTCATGCCTTTTCCACAATCCGGCAAGTAGATTTTAACAATGCTCGGGATCGAACCGGCTATTTCAGTAAAATAAAATAAACCAACTTTGCACAGATGTACATGAAGTGGTTTATTCAAAATAAAGAGTCGCTCATCCTCACTCTTTTGAGGCATACATATAATTTCTTTTTTTGTTTGTTTGGCCTCTTTTTCACACAAATCTTTTTGTTCTTCGATGACCATCCCGCCTTTGTTATCACTCTCTTTTTTCGGCCATCTCATTTTCTTTTTCTCTCAACTCATAACAAATTGATTCACCAATACATATTACATTCGTAGACAGTTGAGCGAAAGAAACAACTTGCACATAATCTAACAACTCACCCTCCACATCACAACACTCAATACTCGCATGAGACACAATTGGAGTATCAACCTCAACATTCAAATCATCCACATGTTTAGCTTCAAGTTTGGAAGTGGAATCCACTACTTTCAAATCCTCATTTGGACAATGATGAAAATCATGTCCTATCTCTAGACACCACAAACATCGAATATCAGAAATACAATTATGTGAGAATTGCGATGTACCTTGATATCCACGTTTTGAACTCCTCGCTGGTGTTGCCGTGCTTCTCTCCTCTTTACTCATCCTTCCACTCTCATCCACTCGCCCATACCTTCCACGCAAATGTTTAAATTCTTCCTCCATTCTTTTCCCAAATTCTACCAACAATGACTGAAATTGACTATCAAGCAGATTGTACCCCCCTTTTTTTTTTTTACCCAACAAATACGTAGAAAATTGCTACACGAAGATCGGTATTGAAAATCCTACGAGAAAATGAATGGATACGCTTACTTGAATAAAAAAGAACCAAAAGCTCTTATACCAAATGATATGAATCCTTGTACGAATGAAAGCAAACACGATTATTAAAATCGAGCCCTTAATTCAATAATGAACAAGAATCGATTAAGTTGTCCCGATCTTTTGAAACAAGTAACGATTTGTGATATTCACCTCTAAGCGATTATAACTTAGCAACAAATATCAACGATAAAAACAATCGAATTTCAAACAAACCTTCAAAGAACTTGTTTTGACAATCCGTGCGAAAACAATTGACAAACGCCACAAAGATGCAATCTTTGATAAGTTTGATTTTTTGGTGAAGAACAAAGCTAAAATAGCCTTGGATATTTGAAAGAAATCTCAAGAAATCTTATACATCTGAATTAGTTCGTTCATGTCGATTACAATCATTATATAACCAATAAAACATGCAAAAAGTAGTGAAAAAAGTCATAAAGAAAGTTGTGAACAATTTCTACAAGGAAGTGCGCGCGGAGGCGCGTGATCTCGCGCTGTGGCGCGCAAGGCTCTGCACCTGGACAGCACGGGGCGCCCGGTGGCGCCACATCTGGCGCGGGCTGCGCTACTTCTGGCGCTGGCGCGCGCGCTGTTCTGCTCTGTGCTAGCGCGCGCTGCTGCACTGCTTCTGGTGTGCGAACAGTTCTGCACATCTGCGCTAGCGCGTGCTACTGCACTGCTTCTCTCGGGCAATTTTGTACTCATATGCTTGGTTGTTCGGGACTCCTTCATTATATTATTTGTTGATCTCCACCACTTACACGCTAAGGCGCAAACTTCCAATTCATCATCTACTTGATGGTGATGCAACCCGAATCCCTCGAGCCTTATTTCCAAGCTTTCATTGGTTGAATGAAGGGCAAAATTCAACATCTTCAATCGTCCTCTCGAGATTGGTTCTTGGAACGCATAGTGGCTGGCTAGATTCATATCATTTTGGTTCTCTTTGATTCAAGTAAGTTATCGTTGCTATTTTCAGATCTGTTTAAAATTTCGTTTTGTTATCAAATCTGTTATCCTTTCGTTGCTATTTTCAGATCTGTCTAAAAATAATTAAAAAAAATCCGTTCTGTTATCAGATCTGTGTTATCCTTTTGTTTCTATTTTCAGATCTGTTTAAAATTTCATTCTGTTCTCAGATATGTGTTATATTTTCATTTTTATTCAAGATCTGTCTAAAACTTCATTCTGTTTTCATATCCGTGTTATCCTTTGTATTGTTGTAAGATCTGCGTTATTCTAGTGTTCTTTGTTTTGTGCAGTCCAAGTGAGACAGTTGCGATTGTCCACGAGTTGAATCTTGTTAGTTTGATATACAAGTACAAAGCTTGAGCACATCTTAGAGAGAACTATCAAATTCGAGTGAAAACACTTGAGTGCGAGCGTTATTTCTTTGGAGTGACCGGTGAGTATTTTGTAGTGAGTAAAAAAAAAGAGGAGTCGAGTGAATTTTCATTGGAGTGACCGGTGAGGATTCGTGGTGAGGAAACTTTATCTTTTATTGTTTTATACTAACCTTTTTCTTGTAGGTATAATGATTGACGAACGTCAATTTCAAACCATGTTAGGAGGCTTGGATAGAATATGGGAGAAAGAGTTTAAGCCTCTACGAAAAAAATATAGGAGGTGTGAAGAAGAGGAGACATGTAATGGGTATGTTGATGGGAATAGACGAGGTAGTAGATTTGGGAGGAATAGAGCGTCGCATTTGGATCGGGATGATGATAGGCGATGTGAGGAGGATAGAGGAGTTGGCCGGGGAGGTGAACGTGGTGTGCATGGGGAGTCGTTGGCATCCACGTGTAGGACGAGCTTGGAAGAGAAAATCATTGATAGTCTAATGGAGCAGTCGGGACGTGAAACTACAAAATATAAATATCAAGGTACAAGTAAAATTCAATTTCTAGTACTTGTGATGTTATATGTTGTTGGTGTTTTGAGGTCGGGCATGATATCAGTCAATGTCCACATGATGCGGAGACCATAATAAAATCGCCAGTTGATCTTAAATCTCAAATGGAGGTTGATGTTGTGGTTGAGCTTAAATCTCAAGTGGAGGTTGAGATTGTTGGTGAACTGGGATATGAAGTCGAGGTTGTAGAAGGACCTGAATTTGAGGTTGTGGTTAATAGAGTTGATGATGGTTGTATTCCGCTAGTTGGTGAGTTGAATGTTGTTGAACGATATACAACGGAGAATGAATCATTAGGTGGAGAAGAAATGCTTAATTTGTCTATTTTGGAGGAAGAGATTAGGCAAGGAGAGGTTATCATACATAAATTTCTTGATGAACTAATTGTTTCATTGGTTCAATTGAATCCAAATGTCCTTGAAGATCAATTGAAATTTATTCACGAATTGAGTGAAAAAAATGTGAAATGGCCGAAAGAAAGAGTGAACAAAATAGTGAGATGGCCATAGAAAATAAAAAAGAGAGAAAAGATGAAAAAGAAAAAGAGGCCAAAGAAAAAGAAAAGAAAAATGAATTAAAGGCCCAAAAGAATGAAAAGAGTGAGGTTGAGAGTTATTTATTATTGCATAAACCATTTCATGTACCTTTGTACAAAGTGGTTTATTCTCATTGTGATGATATATCCGGTTCAATACCGAGCATTGTTACTTCTTCTTTGCAGGAATCTGATGAAGTCATGATGAGGAGGCGAGACAGTGTTATTGGTGTGAGAATGCAATGGGATGATCCATATGATGTCAAGAGAAATCACCGTGAGGTAAGGGTAGTTACCACTGCAACGACTGGGAGATATGATTTGCTTCCTTACCTTAATTTTGTGTCGTTTTGTTTTCAAGAATGTGTAGAGCGAGTTGCAAAGTTGGTGGTTAAGGGGTTGGATGTAAATTTATCCTTATTCCTTGATTGTTATGAATTTGAGACCATGGATGAATTGCATGTACCTACTATGAATTTTGAATACATTAGACTTAGATTTTTGTGATGAGATGAGATATTACATGGATAATACATTTAGTGTGTTCTATTTGCATGATTTATGTTGGTTTGATGATGGTTTTGAAAGGTGCAAGGATGAACATGATTATTTCTTTGATCATAATGAATACAATTTTAAGGAGGATAAATTGTTTATTCTAAATTCATTGCATGAGTTAGGCGCTGGTGATGCATATAGTGGTGTCTTTATCTTTGATAAAATGCATGATTATATGTGTTTGTTGCATATGAAGAGGTTTGTTAAGAGGTGTAGTGAAGGGTGTAGTGAAGGGTGCATTGGATATGGGGAAAGGGCATCTAAGTTTGATTCTTTTGTGTTGCATCAATTATATCTTATTCCTAGTGGACTATGGTCGTACACATGTATGGATTTCACTTGTGTGTTAACTAGGTCTAAGAAGGAGAGAATCTGATCTTTGTGATAGTTAATGATATCATATCATTTGGTGTCACTCGTCAATTGGTGTATGTTGAGGTTGTTATATTGACAGGGAAGACAACCATGGAGTTAGGGCTCAAAGCATTGAAGTAGCACGTGGGCAATAGCACCTACAAACTTGAACCTGAAGGTAAGCATGTTGGTCATATAAATTTTGTTATTACTAACTTGCTTCGTTTTTGCGTAGGTAGACAAGATTTGAGGACAAATCTTTTTGAAGAAGGGGAGTATGATACGAATCTGACCGAGCGTGGCGTGCAAATGATTGGAAGGAGATTTAGAGTGCGTCGTTGTTTCGGACCTTCAAGCTCAATAATGATTAATCAAGTATATCCAAGCAAGTAGTGGAGTTCAACAAAGAATATAATGAAGGAATCCCGAACAACTAAGCATATGAGTGCAAAATGGCCCGAGAGAAGCAGTGCAGCAGCACGTGCTAGCGCAGATGTGCAGAAGCAGCAGCACGCGCTAGCGCAGATGTGCAGAAGCAGCAGAGCACGCTAGCGCAGAAGCAGCAGAGCACGCTAGCGCAGATCAGCAGAACTGCGCGCGCGCATGCGCGCCAGAACCGGCGCGGCCACGCGCCCAGCGCGCCATTTAAATTATCCACCAGTTTCTTAATGAACAAACCGAATAAGGGACCTGAAAATCTGTAAGGACATGCAATTGCTCACCTTGAATTAATTAACCATGAGAAATTAATATAGAGCCACAATATATATAAAGAGAATCAAATAAAACGAAATGAAGTCACTTGTTTAGTCTTATTTTTATGACATTGAAACCTTCAGTTGTTATCCTTCGATGCATACTAAGTAAATCCTGGAGTTGTTAATCTTCGATGCATGAGAAGTAAATCCTAGACTAACGCAATAGCCTATGTGTAACGTCCAAAACCAATATATATAAAACACATACATGCAAATAAATTAAGTTATATAATCGTTTTATTTAATTGATTTTAAATGCTTACTTGATGCATATTATGTGATTAAAGGTATGATTGCATGATTAAATGTTGATATGACATGATTTCATGAAATTGTTGATTTTAACCGAATATTCGATAATAGGCTGGGATAGAGACCGAGGACGACGAAGATAAAAATAATTATTTTTCATTAAATATTTTCAAGGCTTCTTAATATGATTAAAAATGATTAATTTTTTCTAAAAATGTTAGAATTTAAATTATTTTACGGGACGTGCTCAATTTTATCCGAGAAGCCAGTTTTGAGCAAACAAGAGACTTTTAAAATATTAAATACATTATTTTTAAAAATTAAATTTTATAAACTTTTATTTTTTTAAATTATCCGATGGCACGCCCGATGCTGAAACTTTGGGTGTTGGGCAGTATGGTGCGCGCCCCTGCGCCAAAACACGCGCCATGGCGCCCAGCAACATACTCAAAAACGTGTTTTGAGATTTGGATGGTATATATTACATTGAGGAATGATTTTTGTATCATTTCTTCTCATCCTCATTTCTCTCCATCGGTTAGAAGCTAGGGTTCTTCCATTTTTCTTCTTTCCCTCCTATCATCTCTTGATTTATTCCTTCAATACAAATTGGTATCTTCATCTACGCTAATAGAAAGATCAAGGTAAGTTATTATTTTTTCTTGTTCTTGGATTCCTTGAGTTGTAAGTTTGTATTGGTAAGTTTTCAACTTACGGGGGATTGAAAGCTTAAGAAAATGATATTAATGGATTCTATTATGGTTTGATCTTGTAGAATCATCACCAAGTGTCAAGACTAGTGTATCTCTATTTGGTTGTAAGTAGATTCTTCCTTTGAATGCATCTCATGAGCTATGTATATGATAAATGAAGATTCAATGGATTTTAGCTCCTTTAAATCATTGATTATGTATATTGTATCTATTGATATTTTATAAGGAATGGAATTGAAGACAATTGCAAAGTAAATGAGCTAACTCTTTAGCACGCACGCCACGTGTTTGATAAAATGATTCAATGAATGTTTTTATGGCATATTACGGTTAAGAAATGATACGGATTCATTCTTTACACCATTGTTGGGATTTGAGTTTTCTTGAATATCTAATTGCGGATCTTGATTTGAAGTAGTATTGAATTAATTATGAATTTTGAACAGAAACTACTTTGTTTTGATAGATGATCAAAGTTCTTGAGTTATAGTAGAATTCAGAGGTTCAAGACTTCTCAACCATATATTTTGATCTCTTGTTGATAATATTTGAAAGGTATGTTACGGTCGGTAATATACGAGGTAAAAGTATCATTTTTATTTTAAATTGAAAATTCGATGGCTTGATGAATTACTTGTGATTTGTTGATGATTGATCTTTTGAGATGATCTTATTATGATATTTACTTGATAAGATTGAAATGCATCATTGCATTGCATATTGAGCCACTTTTCTATTCAGATTTGATATGGCGGAGGTCGCCTTGACTTATTGATTTGTTGGACGTATGGGGCTATAGTTGAGTTGGCATAGTGTATGCGGAGGTCGCTGCTATGGCCTGTATACTCTCTATAGGCGCATCATAGTCCTGGGAATTGTAAACACAGCACCCCCACCCCGAGCGGATGAGTCGGTGGATGTTGCTCGGAGATTCTCTTTCCTTGGGTACCCTATGACCAGATGATTCACTTGTTCTTGAGATTTATTGATAGCCCACAGCTTCTGATCATTCATTGCATTATATTGCATCTTTATGAATTTATATGAACTATTTGAAAATTTAATTCTCATATGTTATTGATTGTATCATACTGGGTTTATACTCACCGGCACGTCGGCTACCTCTTGTTTTCATGTGCTTGACGGTAGGTGAGTCGAGGCTTGGGATGCCAGAGTCCAGCTCCAGGCGAGGAGATACAAGTTAGAGTGGGATTCTCGGGTCTTAGGAGCTATTTGATGATGTTTGGATTACTTTGGTTCACAAGTTTATTTTGGCATGCTGAAAATTATATTTCAAACATTTGAGACCTTTAAATTATTTTGACGATGTTGATGTCAGTTTGTGAACAATAAATTATATATTTTACTAAATCGTTTGGTTTGTTACAATTATAATTATTAGTATTAGATATCGGACACGGGGCCCCACATTAGGTGGTATCAGAGCGTAAGATATTTGGGAACAGGGTAGATCGATTCAATTCGAATTTCTTGATCATGTGATATATTTGCTAGCATTTTCACTATGCCATAATGTGAAATACATGATCATAATTGAGATACTATATTGTTGAGGTTTATTTGAGATTTTTGAGATTGTTGAGTCTCGAGAGCTAGAGATGATTGATACAAGATTGAGATGATTATGATATTGTGATATGTATTGATATATTGTATATCAGACATGGCTATTCGAGGTAGAGGTCGTGGTAGACCTAGACAGAACATACCAGTGGCACAAGATCAAGGCAGTGCTACTCATACTCAGATGGATATAACTCCGACTCCGATGGAGATACTGTTAGCCAGATTTCAGTCTTTGCACCCACCGATGTTGAAGGGTACTGAGAATGCATAGAGTGTGAGAACTGGTTGGAGAATATGGATCAATTATTTGAATCTCTTGAGTATCCAGATGATCGTAGAATCAAGTTAGTTGTTCATCAGTTATTAGATGTTGCTAAGAGTTGGTGGATCATGACCAAGAAAGCTTTAGAGGTTCGAGGTACGATTGTTACCTAAGATATTTTTAAATCTGAATTTTATCAGCGTTTCTTTCCAACCTCTTACAGGAAAGATAGGGGAGCCGAGTTTGCAAATTTAAAACAGAGAAATCTGAATATTGAGGACTATGTTGCTAAGTTCTCGAATTTACTGAGATTTGCTCCTCATGTAGCATCCGATGAAGAAGCTAAGGCCGATCACTTCATAAATGGTCTTAACCCTGATATCTTTACCTTGGTTAATACCGGAAGGCCTAACACTTTTGCTGAGGCTCTTGATCGAGCCAAGGGAGCTGAAACCGGGATCATTAGACAGAGAATTACCCAGTATTTGCAACGACCCCAACAGCCACAATATCGACATCAATTCAGACAGGGTAATACTGGCGGTAACAGTGGCAACATAAGAGAGCAGTTCAAGGCTAGAGGCAAACAATTTAAGAGGCATGGCAGTAATTTTTCGAGTTCTAGTGGATCGAGACAATCTGGTTCAGTTCAGAGCAATAGTTATTCAGGCCCGACTTGTGGTCAGTGTGGTGGTACACATTATACCGATCAGTGTAGAGGAGTCTCGGGAGCTTACACTTGTGTAACCAAGTGGGACACTATGCTCGAGTGTGTCCTAATCGTGGCAGTGATATATCTCAGAGTGGAGGATCATCTAGACAGACACCTCATCAGAATCGCTAGACTCCTACAGTTCATTCCTATCAGCAGTCAAATCGGTCAGATCAGAACAAACAAAGTGGTAGCCACAGGGTAGGACAACCACCTAGACAGCAGGCCCGAGTTTTTGCACTCAATGAGGATGAGGCACATAATGCTCCAGATAATGTCATTGCAGGTAATTGTTTGCTCTCTGGTTATCCTGCTTATGTTTTGATGGATACAGGTGCATCACATACTTTCATATCTAAGCACTTTGTCACATTGCATTCGTTGCATTCTATTCCATTATCATCTACATTATCTATTTTCACTCCACTGGGAAAAGTGATGAGGTCAGCTGAAATGTTAAGTGGTTGTGAATTTCGTTATGAGAATAATGTCATTGAGTTTGATTGCATTGTGTTGGAGATGTCTGATTTTGACTGCATAGTTGGCATTGACATGTTGACAAGATACAGGGCTACTGTAGATTGTTTTCAGAAGATTGTTAAGTTTAGGCCTGGTATGAAAGATCACTGGACGTTTTATGGTAAGGGTTCTCGAGCGAAGATTCCTTTGATATCTGTATTGTCCATGACTCGTTTGTTGCAGAAAGGAGCAGAATGTTTCTTGGTTTATGCAATTGATATTTCAAGGTCAGTACCTAAATTGGCAGATATTCCAATTGTTAGTGAATTTTCAGATGTATTTCCAGATGAAATTCCAGAATTTCCTCCAGTCCGAGAGGTTGAGTTCAACATTGAGTTGATGCCAGGTACACAGCCTATTTCTAGAGCTCCTTATAGGATGGCACCAATTGAACTAAGAGAACTAAAGGAACAACTTGAGGATCTATTGGCTAAAGGATATATAAGACCAAGTGTTTCACCTCTGGGTGCTCCAGTTTTATTCGTGAAAAAGAAAGATGGGTCTATGAGGCTTTGTGTCGAATATAGACAGTTGAATAAAGCCACAGTAAAGAATAAATATCCTTTGCCAAGGATTTATGATCTCTTTGACCAGTTGCAGGGTTCTTCGGTATATTGTAAGATTGATTTAAGATCCGGATATCATCAGTTAAGAGTTAGAGAGGCAGATGTGCCTAAGACTGCTTTTCGTACCAGGTATGGGCATTTTGAATTTTTGGTTATGCCTTTTGGGTTGACCAATGCGCCTGCGGTATTTATGGATTTGATGAACCGTGTGTTTCAACAGTATATAGATAAATTAGTTGTGATCTTCATTGATGATATTCTTATTTATTTAAAATCTGAATTTGAGCAAGCCGAACACTTGAGAGCTATTTTGCAAATTTTGAGAACTGAAAAGTTGTATGCTAAATTATCCAAGTGCGAGTTTTGGTTGGATAGAGTGGTTTTCCTTGGACATGTGATTTCAAGTGCTAGTATATCAGTTGATCCGAGTAAAGTTGAGGCAGTCATCAATTGGCGTAGACCGACATCAGTTCCTGAGGTGCGTAGTTTTATGGGTTTGGTAGCATATTATTGCTGATTTATTGAAGGATTCTCACAGATTGCGAGGCCAATTACGCAGCTGATACAAAAGAAATGTACCATTTATTTGGTCACCGACATGTGAGGCTAGTTTTGTTGAACTTAAGCAGAGATTGACTAGTGCTCCAGTTCTGACTATCCCATCAGGTGTTGGAGGATTTACAGTGCACACTGATGCTTCACATCAAGGACTGGGTTGTGTATTAATGCAGCATGGCCGTGTTGTTGCTTATGCTTTACGACAATTGAAGCCACATGAGTCTAGATATCACGTGCATGACTTGGAACTAGCAGCATTGGTTTTTGTCTTAAGGATTTGGCGTCACTACTTGTATGGGGAGAAATTTGAGATATTCACTGATCATAAGAGTTTGAAATATCTCTTTTCACAAGCGGAGCTGAACATGAGAAAGAGACGTTGGTTAGACTTGTTGAAAGACTATGATTGCGAGATAAAATATTATCCAGGCAAGTCGAACGCAGCAGCCGATGCTTTGAGCAGAAAAATATGCAATATGTCCTTGATCACTAGCAGTCTATCTGATCTAGTAGAAGACTGTTGTCTTTCTGCTTTGGATTTTGTGGTAGATACTCAACCTGTAAGAGTATTTATGATTCAGGCAGAGCCAGAGTTGTTTGTAAAAATTAAAGAGGCCCAAAGGTTAGATCAAAGCATTCAGAAATCAGTTGAACTCGTCATATCAGGACATCGATCAGAATTTCAGGTCAATAATTAGGGTTTTTTGTTTGCGAATGATCGTATTGTAGTTCCTAATATTTCAGAGTTGAGGATACAGATTTTGCGTGATGCTCATTGCAGTAAGTTCAGTGTACACCCTAGAAGTAAAAAGATGTACCATGACCTGAAGAAACAATTTTGGTGGAAAAGAATGAAATCTGACATAGCAGAATTTGTATCTCGTTGTTTGAATTGTCAACAAGTGAAAGCAGAAAGGAAGCGACCAGGAGGTCTTTTCCATAGCCTTAAAGTTCCAGAATGGAAGTGGGACCATATCACCATGGACTTTGTCACGAAATTGCCGAGGTCGTCGAGGGGTTGAGATGCAATTTCGGTTATTATTGACAGATTAACCAAGTCTTCATGTTTTATTCCTTATCAGATGACATATAGGCATGATCAGATGGCCAGATTGTACATCAGAGAAGTTTTGAGATTACATGGTGTACCTAAGTCCATTGTATCAGAACGTGATCCCAGATTTTTTTCTCATTTTTGGCAGAGTTTACAAGAGGCCCTTGGTACTCGTTTGCATTTGAGTACATCATATCATCCTTAGACAGACGGACAGTCAGAACATACTATTCAGACATTAGAGGATATGCTGAGAGCTATAGTGATGGATTTTGGTATTGGTTGGCAGGATTCGTTACCACTTGTCGAGTTTTCTTATAACAACAGTTATCAAGTGAGCATTGGAATGTCAGCATTTGAAGCACTATATGGTAGGAAGTGTCGATCTCCTTTGTATTGGGACGATTTTTCTGAAGCACCAATCGTAGGACCTGATTTGATAAGAGATATGACAGAGAAGGTGAAATTGATTCAGATTCGTATGCGAGCTGCTTAGGATAGGCAGGCTAAGTATGCGAACATCAGGAGAAGACCGTTGATTTTTGAGAAAGGTGACAGAGTTTTTCTGAAAATATCTCCTTTTCGTGGTACAGTTAGATTTGGAAAGAAGGGTAAATTATCACCGAGATTCATAGGTCCGTATGAGATTTTGGAACGTGTTGGTGATTTGGCTTATAGATTAGATCTTCCTCCTGCGTTTTCAGGTGTTCATGATGTTTTTCATGTGTCCATGTTGAGGAAATATCATTCAGATCCTTCTCATGTACTTCCACACGATGAAGTTTAGTTAGATCAGAATTTGAGCTACATTGAGAGACCGATTCAAATTCTAGACAGAAAAGATAAGCAACTCAGAAATAAATTGATACCGTTGATTAAAGTACAGTGGAACAGACATGGTGTCGAGGAGGCAACTTGGGAATTAGAAGATAAAATGAGACATAAATATCCAGAGTTATTCAAATGAAGTACGCTTCTATTCTCTGTTTTATTTTCAGTATTGATCATTACATGTTAGACTTGAAAGAGATGATTGATTTCGAGGACGAAATCTATTTTTAGAGGGGAGGAATTGTAATGCCCGAATTTTGAAAAAAATTAAATTGTGGCAGTAGTTGTGATGGTTTACGGATTTACGTTATGGTATGAATAGTAATGAATGTTATAGAATGGAATAGATAATGGATGGGTAGAATCAAAGGTTGAATTTGAGCCAAATAGATAATGGAAGTGCAGAAACGGTATGAAAAATGTGGCAGTAGTTGTGGTTTTTAGCATAATGTTTTGTGTATTGATCCAATTGATGTGAGACCACTTTCATTAGAAAGATAAGACATAAGGCTATAACTTTCATGTTTTGAGTTTTGGTCAAATCATTAGGGAAGACGAGACAAAAGTGGCCCGAAGTGTGTCGTGTGTATCGTCGTTCCTAAACTAACACATGTTGGGAGATTGAGCATAAATTTTTACTCAGACCTCCAAATGACATGAGGCTGATTGGAGATGCAAGCCAAGACATAGGGCTACAACTTTCTTGTTGACCACTTTCGCAAATTCTGAAGTTAAAAATGCGTTTCTGGCAGAATATGGCGCGCCCCTGCGCCAGATCCCGCGCGATGGCGCGCCCGGTGCTGAAACTTTGGGTGTTGGGCAGTATGGTGCACGCCCCTGCGCCAAAACACGTGCCATGGCACCTAGAAACATACTCAAAAATGTGTTTAGAGGTTTGGATGGTATATATTACATTGGGGAATGATTTTTGTATCATTTCTTCTCATCCTCATTTCTCTCCATCGGTTAGAAGCTAGGGTTCTTCCATTTTTCTTCTTTCCCTCCTATCATCTCTTGATTTATTCCTTCAATCCAAATTGGTATCTTCATCTATGCTAATAGAAAGATCAAGGTAAGTTATTATTTTGTCTTGTTCTTGGATTCCTTGAGTTGTAAGTTTGTATTGGTAAGTTTTCAACTTACGGGGGATTGAAAGCTTAAAAAATGATATTAATGGATTCTATTTTGGTTTGATCTTGTAGAATCATCACCAAGTTCCAAGACTAGTGTATCTCTATTTGGTTGTAAGTAGATTCTTCCTTTGAATGCATCTCATGAGCTATGTATATGATAAATGAATATTCAATTGATTTTAGCTCCTTTAAATCATTGATTATGTATATTGTATGTATTGATATTTTGAAAAGAAATGTAATTGAAGACAAGGGCAAAGTAAAGGAGCTAACTCTTTAGCACGCACGCCACGTGTTTGATAAAATGATTCAATGAATGTTTTTATGGCATATTACGGTTAAGAAATGATACGGATTCATTCTTTAGACAATTGTTGGGATTTGAGTTTTCTTGAGTATCTAATTGCGGATCTTGATTTGAAGTAGTATTGAATTAATTATGAATTTTGAACAGAAACTACTTTGTTTTGATAGTAGAATTCAGAGGTTCAAGACTTCTCAACCATATATTTTGATCTCTTGTTGATAATATTTGAAAGGTATGTTACCGTCGGTAATATACGAGGTAAAAGTATCATTTTTATTTTAAATTGAAAATTCGATGGCTTGATGAATTACTTGTGATTTGTTGATGATTGATCTTTTGAGATGATCTTATTATGATATTGACTTGATGAGATTGAAATGCATCATTGCATTGCATATTGAGCCACTTTTCTATTCAGATTTGATATGGCGGAGGTCGCCTTGACTTATTGATTTGTTGGACGTATGGGGCTATAGTTGAGTTGGCATAGTGTCTGCGGAGGTCTCTCCATTGGTTAGAATCTAGGGTTCTTCCATTTTTCTTCTTTCCCTCCTATCATCTCTTGATTTATTCCTTCAATCCAAATTGGTATCTTCATCAACGCTAATATAAAGATCAAGGTAAGTTATTATTTTGTCTTGTACTTGGATTCCTTGAGTTGTAAGTATGTATTGGTAAGTTTTCAACTTACGGGGGATTGAAAGCTTAAGAAAATGATATTAATGGATTCTATTATGGTTTGATCTTGTAGAATCATCACCAAGTGCCAAGACTAGTGTATCTCTATTTGGTTGTAAGTAGATTCTTCCTTTGAGTGCATCTCATGAGCTATGTATATGATAAATGAATATTCAATTGATTTTAGCTCCTTTAAATCATTGATTATGTATATTGTATGTATTGATATTTTGAAAAGAAATGGAATTGAAGACAAGGGCAAAGTAAAGGAGCTACCTCTTTAGCACGAACGACACGTGTTTGATAAAATGATTCAATGAATGTTTTTATGGCATATTACGGTTAAGAAATGATACGGATTCATTCTTTACACAATTGTTGGGATTTGAGTTTTCTTGAATATCTAATTGCAGATCTTGATTTGAAGTAGTATTGAATTAATTATGAATTTTGAACAGAAACTACTTTGTTTTGATAGATGATCAAAGTTCTTGAGTTATATTAGAATTCAGAGGTTCAAGACTTCTCAACCATATATTTTGATCTCTTGTTGATAATATTTGAAAGGTATGTTACGGTCGGTAATATACGAGGTAAAAGTATCATTTTTATTCTAAATTGAAAATTCGATGGCTTGATGAATTACTTGTGATTTGTTGATGATTGATCTTTTGAGATGATCTTATTATGATATTGACTTGATGAGATTGAAATGCATCATTGCATTGCATATTGAGCCACTTTTCTATTCAGATTTGATATGGCGGAGGTCGCCTTGACTTATTGATTTGTTGGACGTATGGGGCTATAGTTGAGTTGGCATAGTGTATGCGGAGGTCGCTGCTATGGCCTGAATACTCTCTATAGGCGCACCATAGTCCTGGGAATTGTAGAACACAGCACCCTACCCCGAGCGAATGAGTCGGTGGATGTTGCTGGGGGATTCTCTTTCCTTGGGTAACCTATGACCAGATGATTCACTTGATCTTGAGATTTATTGACAGCCCACAGCTTCTGATCATACATTGCATTATATTGCATCTTTATGAATTTATATGAACTATTTGAAAATTTAATTCTCATATGTTATTGATTGTATCATACTGTGTTTATACTCACCGGCACATCGGCTACCTCTTGTTTTCATGTGCTTGACGGTAGGTGAGTCGAGGCTTGGGATGCCAGAGTCCAGCTCCAGGCGAGGAGATACGAGTTAGAGTGGGATTCTCGGGTCTTAGGAGCTATTTGATGATGTTTGGATTACTTTGGCTCACAAGTTTATTTTGGCATGCTGAAAATTATATTTCAAACATTTGAGACCTTTAAATTATTTTGACGATTTTTATGTCAGTTTGTGAACAACAAATTATATATTTTACTAAATCGTTTGGTTTGTTACAATTATAATTATTAGTATTAGATATAGGACCCGGGGCCCCACAGTTAGGAAGGGTCCAATTTGCTACGACCCATGGTTAGCCGAAAGGGAAGAGTCCATGATTGCATTTACTCTTCCATGCGCGCACGGTGCAAGGCTGGGAAGGCGGTGTGCGGTTGGGCTAGGGTGGTCTAGGTTTGTCCAGTAGGGTCTAGGGAAGGAGGCTAAGTGTCGGTACCAGGTCCGGTACAGCGGCGGTCTTAGTTAGCTTGGGGAAGCTTGGGCCGCGATCATGGGTGATAGGAGGGAACTCGCGCCGCTAGCTGCGATGGTTAGGGGCTAGGTGCACGGGTCAAGGGTGGTCAAGGAGATCTAGGGTCAGGTTTGGTTTGAGGTGGCTCGGCCATGGCTCGATGGAATCTGGAGGTGGCTCGAAGCAACCAAGCTGGGGTTCGAATTCTCAAGATTAATGGTTAAGGGCTCGAACCATAGTCCACGGGGGTTGGTTCATGGTTCACAAGGATATTTTAGGTATAAAAAGTCTATGTTTAAAATTTTAGAAGAAAAACACAAAAGTTTGAATTAATTCGGGAATTAAACCCTTCGCAAATTAGTAATTAAGAAATTAAATGGAAATCATCGAATTTACGTCAAATAAAAATATCTAAAATTTAATTTAGCCTTAAATAATTATTTGAGATGGTCTAGAGGTCAACAAAAGTAAGCAAAGTCAAAATCGAGAAATTTTACGTCCATGGGCAAAACAGTCATTTTACACATTGGTAGTACGAAAAGGCTTTGCAGCATCCCGAAAGGTCATTACACATGTTAAATGATATAGTATGATGATTTTTATGAAAAATAGAATTTTATGATTTATGGTAAAACTGTGCAACTTTTACTGTTAAAATGCTATTTTTGGAAAGTCATGATATTTTATGCTTTAAAAAGGAAAAAAAAAATATTTTGAGTGATGTGAATTGACTATGACAAATGATATAGAGGATATGTGGGGATCCGTTTAAAGAAGGAACGGTGAACTTACAATTTTATGGGAATTTCGTGAGGAAAAAGGCCCCAAAGGGAGCCCGTTTATGGGACAAGGCTCCAGAGAGAGCCTGACGATCATATTTCCATGATGGTGCCTAGTGCCCGTCCCCATGCACTATGGTGAGCTAAGGATCAGTCGACCTGAGGATAAAAGGATAGTCACTTTCAATGATCAAACTTCACCCAAAATGATAAAGGATGCAAAGCTTTACGATTTTACGATTTTACACTATATGATTTATTTATACTTAAAAGTTATTTTAAATAAAAGTACGTTTTAAGGCATGTTCTTGTATATGTATTATTTGTTACTCATGTTTAGAACGTACTGAGTAATTAGACTCACTAGGTTTGAATGCTGCAGGTGATGATGATATTGAGGGAGGCGCTGACGCTTGACAGGTGAGAGGGTCGCTGATGTCCCCGTCATCCGGTACCGTGGTAATATGTAGATGGATCCATCGACCTTCAGCTAATACGAAAGTCACAATTGAGGATCTGAATTCAATTAAAAGGGAAACATATACATATATGATGAAAATAAATAAGTACATGATGAAAGGAAATATGTTTAAGTTTATGTTCATGAAAAGCTATTTAAATAAAAGTATTTTCATTGTTGCTTGTGAATGTATATGTATTACTTGCTACCGTGGTTAAGATTTGTTGGAATATTTATGTTCGCAATCTTGATTTTGATGTTAACAAAACTTGTTTATTTGTTTCTAATGAGTTGATTTAAGTGCGTAGAAACTGAAACTGATCAGGCTTCGAACTGATCAGTTACCAAACTTAAATCGAAGCTATCGAGATGCAAATTGATTAATCGAACTGAACCAGTACAACTGAAGTATCAAGAGCAGTTCTGTTGGAACATTTCATGTTCGCAATCTTGATTTTGATGTTAACAAAACTTGTTATTTTTTTCTAATGATTTTACCTATGTGCGCAGATACTGGAACTGATCAGTTACCAAGCCAAAACTGAAGCTATCGAGATGCTAACTAAAAGTGCCAATTGATCGACCAAACTGAATCATCTCAAATAATATTTCAAAGAACAGTTCAACAGATTGTCCAGCTAATAGGTGGTTCAACAGAAGACCTTCAGAAGCCCGGCCAGCTGATGAAGAACCCAGTTGACCAGTTCAACTGAAATAGTGAAATCAGTTTAACTGACGAGTCAACTGATTTCATCAGCCCAACTGAAGATCAGTTCAACTGAAGATCTGTTCAGATGCCAGTTATTAACATCAGTTAGGAATCAATCAGTTGCAGATCAAGACAAGCTTATCTAAATTGACTCCAGCTACGCACAAGGGTACAAAAGCATCTGTACAATCAAAGGTACAATAATGGACGTTGCAGCTAAGATTAAAGCCGAGAGATTCCTGGAGGCCTGACAGAAAAGTCAAGACACATATATCAAAGAACGCATTCAAGCTGCAACGATCACATGGGATGAGTCTTGGAGTACTGTCTCAATGCCTCTATAAATACAAGCTCAAGACCATCAGCAAATAGGAGACGCATATACTAGAGTGTGTGAAGATACAAAGATAGGGCGCACTTATTTGCTTATCAGCTTACAAGATGCAATCATCCCAGAGGGAATACTCAAGTTATATCAGCTTAGTTTAGAATATTATTTCTCTCAGGTGTGTGAGAACACCTTCATGGTGCATTCCTTGTTTAGTTCTCACACACGCACACACACCAGCACTCAAATGAAGTCTTGCACAAAGACAATAAACTTGTGTATGTAGTCTTTGACACACAGACGTTAAAAAAATATTGAATGGTAGGTGCTGCCTTCAGTCTAGTCTAGGAGTTTAGCTGGGCAGTGGGTAAGTCCTAAGCTGAGTGGATTATTACACTTGTTGTAATTAATCAAAGTCTTCTGGTGGATCCTACCCGAGGTGGTAGAATGGGTGACGTAGGAGCAGTTGAAGTCTCCGAACATCCATAAACATATCATATGTATTAACTACTTAACTCTATTTTAAACTGACTTGATCAGTTAAGCTGATATCAGTTCACTTCTGACCATCGCTGAACTGATAGAAGCCAGAACTAATTGCATGTGTTTCAGTCGATCAGTTTACACAAGTCATTTGTTTTTAAAATCCTTCAGTTTTTCTTACCGAAGGATTACTTCGAATGTTTTTCAGCTTGGTTTGAAACAAAACTCGATCTAATTCATCGTTGTATACATTTTTAGAACACGAGCTATTGCAGCTCATTGAAAATATTGTGTTTGAAGCACCCTTGCAGGTGCCCGAATCGATCCATCAAGGTTTGCTGAGTCAATAGACTCACTAGGTTTGATCGATGTAGGTGAGCATGAGCTTGACAATAATGGAGGTCTTGATGGTTGATCTTGCTGGACTGAAGCTGCACACAACCCGAGGACCGTCGCTAGTTTTCTGCAAATAAAACTATGTTTATGATTTATGATTACGTAAAGATCTTAATGATTTTGAGAGGTTTTTGAGAGGATGTTAGAATTAAGTTTATTTTAGAAATAATGTTAGTTAGGATGGTTGACGTTTCACGATTTTATGTTTTGAATTACTTTCTATTGGATTTTTTAATAGTAGTTGGTGGATTTATATATGTTATATATATAGCCTCGAGTCTGTAAGTTTACTTGTTTTACATGATTTTTATGATGATACTTGCATGTTTACATGGTTTATACGTTTACGTTTCATGATTAAAAGCTTTTTGAGGTTAAATTTTATATATGCTTAAATTTGCTCAAAAAATGATTAGTATATGCTGCATAATTAGAAACTAAGATTTAATACGTTTAGAATTTAGAAAACGTTCAGATATAATGCCTCCTAGACGCACACCTAGTACCGATAGGTAAGTTGAGACTAATGAGGATCGTCAAGGGAATGCACCCCCACCTCCTAATGGGGATGCTGCTACTCGTGTTCTAGAGGGCATGACACGTTTCTTTAAGCAGCAAGCACAACATGCTCTGATGCCACAGCACGACATGTATGATCAGTTCCGGAGGCTGGGTCTGAAGGAATTTTCTGGCACCACCGACCTGTTTACTGCTGAGGGTTAGATTCGATCACTTGAGGTGCACTTTCATCGTCTAAATATGGGA
This sequence comes from Primulina tabacum, assembly GCF_025594145.1. Lineage (NCBI taxonomy): Eukaryota > Viridiplantae > Streptophyta > Magnoliopsida > Lamiales > Gesneriaceae > Primulina > Primulina tabacum. Next base: position 7,900,939 of record NC_134558.1, read on the forward strand.
GAGGATGATCGAGTTATGTGAGCTACGTATATGCTGCAAGACAACGCTTCTCTTTGGTGGGAAGGAGCTGAGCATGGAGTTGATCTAGCCACCCTCACTTGGGTTCAATTCAAGGACATTTTCTACGAGAAGTATTTTACTACCGACATCCGATGGCTCCTGAAGAGGGAATTTATGACTCTCCGTCAGGGAGACACGACTGTGGCTGAGTTAGTTAGGAGATTTGATAGGGATTGTCACTTTGTACCCCTTATTGCTAGGGATGCTGTTGATAAATTAAGGCACTTTATGGATGGCCTTCGACCAACCATACGCCGTGATGTGATGATGATGCGACCGACGGATTATGCAGCTGCCACTGCTTGTGCATTCCAAGTGTAGCAATCCTTGAAAGACATTGACTTTGAGATGTAGCGCAAAAGGCAGCAGCACCAGCACAGCTCTCAGCCAGTCAAGAGGCCTTTTACGGGACCTCCGAAAGCTCAAGGGCAACAAAATCCCCAAGGACAATGGAAGAAGTCAGGGCAGCAGAATCCACAACAACCTGGAGGACCAAAACCTAAAGAGAGGCCATTAAGCAAAGAATGCAATCGCTTACACTATGGCAAGTGCATGTGGGGATCATATAGGTGCTTCATATGAAAGGAAGAAGGACATAAAGCTACTGATTTCCCGAAGAAGAGAGGTCCCATTGTGGGCAGAGCTTATGTGATGAACGATGAAGAAGCTGAGGACGAGCCAGACACGACTCTAATCACAAGAAGGATATTCATTCTAGGTGTAGCTACCTACGCATTGCTAATTCATATCCGAGACATTCGTCAAGCGACTAAATATTATACCTGAGGATATGGGATTAGGCTTCAAAGTTTCTATTCTTTCTGGTGATCAAATGGTCACTTCGAGCATTGTGAATAATCTGGAGCTTCGTTTGCAAAAATATGTGGTTAGGGCATATCTTATCGTACTCCAATGCCTGAATTCGACATCATACTTGGCATGGATTGGCTATCATTAAATGGAGCTTCGATAGATTTTCGACAGAGGTAAGTGTCTATTCGACCACCCAAAGGGAAATCTTTTATCTTTGAGGCAGCAAGGAACAAACAAATGCCGCACATCATCTCCTGCATCAGTGCAAGGAAACTTATTAAGCGAGGCTGTCAAGCTTTTCTAGCATGTGTTACTTCAACACATGTTCCTGTCAGTCAGAAGATAGAGGATGTTGAGGTCGTTAGTGACTTTCCTATCGTCTTTCCTAAGACTTTTCTGACATTCCAACGGACCGAGAAGTAGAATTTGCTATTAAGTTGATGCCTGGCACTGTGCCATTTTTTAAGGCACCCTATCATTTAGCACCCACCGAGATGAAATTACTAAATGATCAAATTCAAGAATTGCTGGACAAGGGTTTTATTCGCCCTAGTTGACTCCGTGGGGTGCACCAGTATTATTTGTGAAGAAAAAAGAGGGCAGTATGCGATTCTGCATTGATTATCGAGAACTGAATAGAGTCACCATCTAGAATAAGTATCTCTTACCGAGAATTGAAGACTTATTTGATCAATTGCAAAGAGCATCGATTTTCTCAAGGATTGATCTTTGTTCGAGATACCATCAGCTAAAATTGAAAGAGTCTGGTGTACATGAGAAGGCTTTTAGGACTCGATATGAGCACTACAAGTTTATGGTCATGACATTTGTGTTGACCAATGCGCCATCGATCTTCATGGATCTCATGAATCGCGTATTTTAGCCATATCTGGATCAATTCATCATAGTCTTCATTGATGACATCCTGATTTACTCAAAGAGCCGAGAGGAGCATAGTCATCACTTGAGAACGATGCTACAATTATTGCATGATCGAAAGGTATTCGCCAAGTTCAGCAAGTGCGAGTTTTTGCTCGAGAGAGTGGTGTTCTTAGGCCACATCATTTCTAAAGATGGGGTTGAGGTTGATCCGAGCAAAGTCAAGGTAGTTAAAGAATGGCTCGTACCAAAGAGCGTAACCGAGATCCGTAGTTTATTTGGTCTAGCTGGCTACTACCGAAAGTTCATTCAAGGATTCTCATATATAGTGATACCTTTGACCGCTTTGATGAAGAAGAATGCAAAATTTATTTGGGGATCCAATTGCCAAGAGAGTTTTGAGAAATTGAAGCGAGCTTTGACTTCAGCGCCACTTCTGTCGATGCCATCAGGGCAAGGAGAGTATGTTCTTTATACGGACGCTTCGAAACTTGGTTTGGACGAAGTTTTGATGAAAATGACGTAATTATAGCTTATGCGTCTAGACAGTTGAAAGTTTATGAGAAGAATTACACACGGCCTAGAGCTTGCAGCAGTAGTGTTTGCATTGAAGATTTGGAGACATTATTTATATGGGGAGAAGTGCAAGATTTTCACCGACCATAAAAGCTTGAAGTACTTCTTCACCTAAAAAGAGTTGAATATGAGGCAACGAAGATGGTTAGAGTTGATAAAGGACTACGACTGCGATATTAGCTATCATCCGTGAAAAGCTAATGTAGTGGCGGATGCATTTAGCATAAAGACAACAATCATTACTCAATTATCACTTCAGAGGCCACTGCAGTCCGAGATTCAGCAATTCAAGATCGTAGTTTATGCTAGGGGAAAGGCCCCCAATCTTGCTAATATGACATTTCAGTCAAATCTGAGGGATAGAATTCGAAAAGATCAGTCTTCTGATGAGAAATTACAAAAATGGAGACTGAGAGATGAAGCTAAGGGTCGAAAGCTGTATTTTGATGAGGATGGCATAGTTTGATATCGAGATTGACTTTGGGTTCCTAGTGTCGATTCTTTGAGAGAAGTCATTCTGAAGGAAGCTCATGATACTTCGTACTCCATTCATCCTGGAAGTACGAAGATGTACAGGGATTTGCAGTTATAATATTGGTGGTTGGGCATGAAGCGAGACATCTTGCGTTTTGTGTCCGAATGTTTGACATGCCAGCAAGTCAAGTCTGAGTATCAGATGCCAGTCGGAAAGCTTAAAATACATCCTATTCCCAATGAAAATGGGAAAATATTACTGTGAACTTTGTTTTGGGACTGCCGAGGACTATCAAGGGATACAATGCCATACGAGTGATTGTTGATTGCTACTACTTAAATTATAATTCACCCAAGTGTAGGTTGTCTGCAAGTAATATATTTCGTGAGTACGAGATCGATCCACAGAGAGGTTATTTTTAGTTTAAATTTATTAATTTATAAATTACCAAATTCAAGAATGAAGTTTACAAATTATAAATTTTGTCAAGGCTCAAAGATTTATTTTTGGTTTATGTAATATTGTTTAACTAAAAGTAAAACAAAGGAAACCACCATAAATAATGGTTCCAAGAAAAATTAAATAATTGAACACACATATAATATAATATAGTTCCCACTATAGAAAATACCGAATTAACTGATATTTCATATATGGTACCTATGATTATATATATAACTATATAAATATATAATTGCATAAATTAAATGTTAAATTAAATCATTATATTTCATTTAGAACAACCGGCAGAGCCACGCTATTGCCTAAATGAAATATAGGATTTAATAACTTAGTTGCAATAAAGTAAAAGTTAGTTGCGGGAAAGTAAAAGTTAGTTGCAAAAAAAATAAAAGTTAGTTGCGATAAAATAAAAGTTAGTTGCAGTAAAGTAAAAGTTAGATGCGAAAAATAAAAGTTAGTTGCGATAAAGTAAATGTTAGATTGTTAGATGTTAGTATTAAATCATAATATTGCATTTAGAACAACCGGCAGAGCCACGCTATCGTCTAAATGAAATATATGATATGATTATATAAATATATATATATATATACATATATATATAATATAACAATAATAATAATTGATGAAATATTTATTGTATCAAAATTAAACAACAAATCAAGATAACCACTTCAATGGTATCAAGCATTTGATGTAAATTGATAACAACAAATAATTCATTTTTATACCTACAATAAAAAGAAATTAGCTAAATGAAATGAAATAAAGAAAGAATATACAAAATATAAACAATCTTACTTCACCAAGAATTCATCCTCTTCACCTTGACATAATAGATTACCTTGCCATGAGCTTACTTTTGATCAACACTAAAATCATCACTCATAGTTAAGAAAATGAAAGAAAAAATATTGGAACTTAGAACTTTGATACACACTCACACAATATTTTACAATGAGATAGAATGATTCTCAAGCTAGCACAATGCCTCTATTTATAGGCCAAATGAGAGAAAGGGTCAAAAATTTTAATAATGCCATGTAGTTGTAATAGTAGTTTTTGTCTCCTCAAACTTCAATTCCATGACCCTTCTTTCAATGCTATGTTCCACGACTTTAAGCACCGAATTTGACTTGGCTCAAAATAAAAAAACATGTAGAGAATTGTCTGTAGATGAATTTGGCTACTTGGTTCACCTCATTTGGTTAAATATTGAATTATTTATGATTTTTTTACTATAAAAGTAAATCTGTCATTCTTTTGATATTTGCACAATTTGATCATCTTCATTAACTTTTTAGGCAATCATGTCTTCTGCAAAGTTGTAGAAAATTTCTCAAGGATTCCAAACATATTTGAATCACCTTCATTTGAATTTTGTAGCTTGATTTATCATTATTTTACCAACATATAGAAAACCTGAAAATAAAACATATTTAGTAAGACACTTAAATATAAACAAACAATACTAAAATAACATAATTTTATAATTTTAAAGAAACTTAAATTTTAAAATATAAGTTTTAACATATAATAAATTATTAATTTTAAGTTTCATCACACCCCCACACTATCTTATTACTAGTCCCTTAGTAATAAAATAAAATTTATCAAAAAATCACAATCTAGATTCTTTATTCCTTTTATATATTTAAATATACAAACATATTCATTTTCAAAACAAAATAATATACCGATTTATATATATATTTATTTTTTCGTTTAATATAATAATATATAATTAGATGTGTTTTTATTATTATTCTTATTTCACATAATATATAAAGTAACAATATATATAATTTTTAAATTTCTAAATTTTTTATAATAATATAGTTAAAAAGATAATTCACACCACCCACCATAACATTTATAATATCAAGAATATAATTGTAAAAGCCTCAACTCCATATGTTCTTTCAGGTCCATATATTTAATGAATAGCTAGTTTTCAATCATGGAATTGGAATGAATATTAACTCTCAATGAAAAAGGCTAAGTATTAAAGCAGACAATTAAATAAACTAATATTGAAAATAAAATAGGAAAATTTACAAAGCATAAAATCCCCTTTCTTTTGTTTTTTTTTCTCTTCTTTTGTTTTTTTTTCTTTCTTTTGTTTTTTTTAAATAACGTGACTGCAAAATTTTATTATAATATAAAATTTTTTTATCCAAACATTCTACCATAAATATCTATATATATAAAAACATTATATAACGGATACATCCGACTACCTTTGAAACTAGCACAAACAAATCTTTTTGTTTGTTTGATTCTTTTTTTTTTAAGATCATATTAATAGTTGTTTTTACAACACATTGATAGTACATCAATCAAATCTAAAAAAAATAAATTACAATGAATAAAGTACTTTGCAGTCCGTTATTTATTTATTTCTTTTTTTTAATAAATATTTTTTTAGGGAAGTTATATTCTTGTAATTAACCATTTTTCAATAATCAATAAAAGTTTATTAATTGTTTTCTCATTTCTCACCACTTACTCACAAAAGATGTGTGAGTATATATTATACTTTTACAAAAAAAAATTCTTTCAATTATGCATGTTAACAACCATACAAACCATATCTTTTAACTATATTCTCATAAAAATTTTAGAAATTATTTTATTTGAAAACACACATAATTATATATATAAATATATATAAATAAATAAACACATCTATTATACATTTTATATTAATTGATCAAAAAAATTATATATATATAAATTGGTACATATGAAAAACTATTTTTTTTTAGTCTGTAATTTGAATATAATGAATATTAAAATCTAGTGTATTGTGATTTTTCAATAATTATTAACTAATGCGTCTCAGGTGCATTTTACTGACACTTTACTCGACATTGAACTAAAAATTATTCATATTATTACTATATATAAGTATATATTTTTATTTTCATAAAAAAAACTAAGAGGAGAAGAAGAAGACATTATTCATACCTTAAAAAAAACATTAAAACATACCGTTGAATCACAAGTTTAGCATCACATGAATTTTCTTTTCTTACTCTTGGATGTTGGCCAATTAAGTTGAGATAAGAATGGATCTGTTTCATGACTAAATCCTTGCAGTAAATCAATAAGTTCACCTTCACTTGTAGCATAAACTAACATCCTTCGTGAAGTTAATTTAGAGAAATCCCTGTTCCACAACATCATCAAGAAACGATAACAGTTTATCATAATAATTGTTAACATCTATGACATCCACCTATACGTTTAGCTCTTTGCTTTTTGGCATATGTGCTTTTACCAAATCCTGGCATATGTCTTATTATTATTTCACTTGCTTCCCCAACCAATCGGACTTTCGCTTCAATTATCAAACGGACATCATTCGGTATGCCATAAGACATCATCAACCTTAGTCGCTCACATCTAGCTTTATATATTTTTTTCAGCGCATTATCTGGTAAAAAAGCAAAATATTTACGAAGATTCACAATACACGCATCCATATTATTATTATTATTATATATATTTCAATTATTTTGGGAAAACTGAAGAAACCGACTTAAACAGTCACGGAGTACCGTTATCCGCCACTTAATCGGAAAATGAACTAGAATCTGCAAAAACAGAATATGAAAATATCAAACAACTATTATGGATCATATAAAGGCATAAACTCATCATTAAGAATTTTATTTTCTATAAAAGGCTTAAGTCTTTGCCCATTAACTTTAAACACATCATTATTTTTAGGATTTTCAATATCAACAGCACCATGAGGATAAACAAATTTAACTATAAATGGTCTTGACCATCTCGATCTTATTTTCTTTGAAATAAATGCAAACGAGAATTATAAAGTAAAACTTTTTGTCCAATTTCAAATGACTTTCTCATAATATTTTTATCATGAAAGGCTTTAGTTTTATTATTATAAATCTTTGAATTTTCATATGCATCATTTCTTAATTCTTCAAGTTCATTTAATTGCAATTTTCTTAATTTAGATGCATCATCTAAATTAATATTAAATGCTTTAATTGCCCAATAAGCTTTATGTTCAAGTTCAACCACTAAATGACAATGCTTACCAAAAACTAACCTATATGGTGACATCCCTAATGATGTTTTAAATGCAGTTCTATGTGCCCATAATGCATCAGTTAATCTTAAAGACCAATCTTTTCGAGTTGGATTAACTGTTTTTTCTAAAATTTGTTTTATTTCTCTATTTGCATGTTCAACTTGACCATTACTTTGAGGATGATATGGGGTAGATACTTTATGTGTAATGCCATATTTTCTTAACAAAGAAGAAAATAATTTATTTATAAAATGACTTCCCCTATCACTAATTATTGCTCCAGGTATTCCAAATCGGCTAAAAATATTTTCTTTCTAAAAATTTTATAACAACTTTATGATCATTAGTTCTATATGCAATTGCTTCTATCCATTTTGAAACATAATCAACAGCGACTAAAATGTATGTAAATCCAAAAAATAATGAAAATGGACCCATAAAATCTATCCCCCAACTATCAAATATTTCAATAATTATGATTGGATTTAAAGGCATCATATTTTGTTTTGAAATTGATCCCATCTTCTGACAGTTTTCACAAGATTTGCAAAATAAATGCGTATCTTTGAATAAAGACGGCCAATAAAATCCACATTGTAAGATTTTTGTAGTAGTTTTATTGGATGAAAAATGACCTCCACATGCTTCAGAATGACAAAATTTAATAACTTTACTTACTTCATTGTCGGGTATGCATCGTCGAAAAATTTGGTCAGGACAATACTTAAACAAGTAAGGATCATCCCAATAAAATTTTTTAACTTCTATCAAGAATTTATTCTTATCCTGTGAATTTCAATGAGAAGGCATTTTATTTGTCACAAGAAAATTTACAATGTTAGCAAACCATGGCATAATTGTAGCATAAAACAACTGATCATCTGGAAAATTTTCATTTATTGGTATTTCATTATGAAATGATTCAGTCATTATTCTAGATAAATGATCGGCAACGACATTTTCTTTTCCTTTTTTATCTTTAATTATAATATCAAATTCTTGTAACAATAAAATCCACCGTATTAATCTTGGTTTAGCATCTTGTTTATTTGATAAATATTTTAGGGCAGAATGATCAGTGTAAACAATAGTAGTAGAACCAATTAAATAAGATCGAAATTTATCTAATGCAAATACTACCTGAAAGTAATTCTTTTTCAGTAGTTGAATAATTTATTTGAACACTATTTAAGGTTCTACTAGCATAATAGATTGCATAAGGTTTTCCTTCTTTTCTTTGTCCTAACACAGCTCCTATAGCATAATCACTTGCATCACACATTAATTCAAATGGCAAAGTCCAATCTGGAGGTTGTAAAATAGGTGATGTAATTAAAAGATTAATTATTTTTTAAAAAGCATTTTCACATTTCTGAGTCCATTCAAATTGCGTATCTTTTGTTAAAAGATTTGAAATTGGTTTAGATATTACACTGAAATTTTTTATAAATCTTCTATAAAATCCTGCATGACCCAAGAATGATCGAACTTCTTTAACCGTTTTTGGTGATGTTAAATTAGCAATAACATCAACTTTGGCTTTATCAACTTCAATTCCTTTTTCAGATATCACATGTCCTAAAACAATCCCAGATTTAACCATATAATGACATTTTTCCCAATTTAAAACAAGATTTTTTCTTTAAATCTTTTTAATACTTCTTCTAGGTTTTTAAGACAATTTTCAAATGAGTTTCCAAAAACAGTTATATCATCCATAAAAACTTCTACAAATTCTTCAATCATATCACTGAAAATACTTAACATGCATCTTTGAAAAGTAGCTGGAGCATTATATAAACCAAATGGCATTCTTTTAAATGCAAAAGTTCCAAAAAGACAAATAAAAGTAGTTTTTTCTTGATCTTCTAATGATATAGGTATTTGATAATACCCTGAATACCCATCACGAAAACAGTAATAAGAATTTCCTACTACTTTTTCTAGAATTTGATCTAAAAATGGTAGTGAAAAATGATCTTTTCTAGTTGCATCATTTATTTTTCTATAATCAATACACATAGGCCAACTAGATGGAATCCTAGCTTGTAATAACTCTCCCTTTTCATTTTTTATAACAGTGATGCCTGACTTTTTAGGTACTACTTGTGTTGGACTTACCCATTTACTATCTGAGATTGGATAAATAATTCCAGCATCTAATAATTTTAATAAATCATTCTTAACAACTTCCCTCATATGTGGATTTAGCCTTCTTTGTGGTTGTTGATATGTTTTAGCATTTTCTTCCAAGTGAATTCTATGTGTGCAAATTAAAGGATTTATACTTTTATGTGGGGACCCGGACGCTAATCAGTTCTTAATCGTCATCAGGATTAATTTACTAATCAAGTAATTATGGTCATAAAATTTTTTTCTTTTTAGTGCGGAATGTAGTGAAATCAAACTAATATACAACTCAGTATAAAATAAAGTACAAGTCCCGTACCGTCTACAAATCAGTAAAAACTAAGGTTCAACATCTAATTATCAAGTGCCAAAACCCTATATACATCAAAGTCTGAAGTCTCCACTCTATCACGATCTCTCCTCATCTCCTGGACCCTGATCCTGTCCCACCTGTTGTCATGTACACATACAAACAAGACAACATCCGGATAATTCCGGTGAGAATATAATCCCTGTATAAATCAACGAAACATGCAATCATATAAACAAATATAAAGCATGTAACAGATAACAGCAATAGGTATCAAAATCTGAAACATAATCAATATCAGGCTGTCGACAATACTCGTAACTCTACAATTCAGACTAGACTCAATCCTAGTCTAGGGATCCCGGTTTCCAGAAGTTGGCATTCCCATATCGACCAACAGTAATAGAAAAGACTCCAGTTCTATCCACGTCGATAGTGTATCGATCACCAGTAATAGAAGAAGCTCAGATTCTATCCACATCGGTATAGTATCGATCACCAGTAATAGAAGAAACTTCGATTCTATCCACATCGATATGATATCGATCATCAGTAATAGAAGAGTTACGACTCTATCCACATCGATATAGTACCGATCACCAGTAATAGAAAAAGCCACATTTCTATCCACATCGATAGCCAATCTTCCGGTGACAGACTTTGGCACTATCGCCCATACACTATCTTGTGACATCGTGCAATGTGCCCGTGGCGATCCCGCCACTATCAGGCACTTCTGTCACAAGATTACTCGTCTAATACCTGTTATCTATAAATCAAGAAAACAAGTACATCAATCAAATCAATGCAAATATCAATGCAATAAAGTAAAGTATGTGATTTAGGGAAACTCAAGTCTAAACCGACTTAAGTCGATCTCCCGATACCACATTGACTTATACCTTTCGTTTGTAGTCTCGGTCTGAAGCAATATCAATTCTGAACTCAAGACTGTCTCTGTAAATCTGAAACGACATATTGAGAATCATAATATCAATATTCCATTCTCAATTCAACATTGAATCTGATTAATCCGGATTTAATTCAAATAACTGCATAACGGCACAATCTCAGTATCCTCGTCAATACCATATCAACAGACATCAATTACAAATCATAACTCATATCCGATACAATCTATAATCCATCCATAATCCAAATCAGTCCGATTTCAGATCAATATAATCAGAAAATCATAACAATTCCATAATCAGTTCGTTTCTTAATCTGACTTCGATTCTATGATGTCTAACATGTCAAGAACATCATATATGACGTGTATTCAATTCCAACAACATCATAATTTCAAAACATGTCAAAACGTAGTAAAACTTACGTCCAGTTGTAGCCTACGTTGCTAGGAACTCGGTACCGAAGTCGGATTCAAAATCAGACGGACGGATTTTGCACAAAAGGCGTAAGGATTTTCTATAACTTCACAGAGACTTTTCTCGACTCTTTTCTCGGAAATAATGAAGGAGGAACGAAGCTTTGCTACATATATATATATTGCATTCACGCATGTAAAGCAAATGGCCGATCCTACATGCAACACGTCTCGCGCATATGCGCGACCTAAATCGGCGCATATGCGCGAGACCTTCTGGTCTTCGCACATTTCTTCTCGGCAGCTCACGCATATGCGCGACACCTTCCGCGCATATGCGCGAGACTCTCTGGAATTGTGATCGAACCTTCACACAGCTCGCGTATATGCGCGCCTTCCTGTCGCGCATATGCGCGAGACCTTCTGTCCAATTCGCGCATGTGCGCGTCTCATGTCGCGCATGTGCGCCGATGGTACTGTCCTCGCACATACATTTTCACACGTTACTTCAAATCGTGTCTCGGTTAATCCTTTCATAATCATATCAAATTATAAATCAATAATTACAGATTACTAGGATTAAATTTCCGGGCATTACATTTTATATCTTTCAAAGTCCATTCAATTGCATTTTTATATTTTTTAAGTAAGATAATTAAATCTTCTTCTTGATTTGGTAAAAGAGTGGAAGAAATTACAACATGACATGTTTTATTTTCACCAAGAAATACATATTTCATTTCTAATGGTCAAACTTTAATTCAAGTTTTGTATTATCATCTTCTTTAAAATTATTTTCAGACTCAAAACTTTCAATTGAAAAAACTTCAGATTTTTGATTTTCTTCTTGTATATTTTCTTCCACAATTGTTTCTATTTCATTATCATATTCATTTTCATTTATACTTGGTTGTTTACATAAATTGAACACATTAAGTTCTAGAGTCATATTTCCAAAAGACAATTTCATTATTCAATTTCGACAATTAATTAAAGCATTTGAAGTTGCTAGAAATGGTCGTCCCAATATTACTAGAATTTCATTATGTACTTCTATTGGTTGTGTATCCAAGATAATAAAATCTACATGATATATGAATTTATCAACTTGAACCAACACATCTTCTACAATACCTCTAGGTATTTTGATTGACCTATCCGCCAGTAAGAGAGTAACAGAAGTGGGTTTTAATTCACCTAAATTAAGTTTTTCATAAACTGAATAAGGAAGTAAATTCACACTTGCTCCAAAATCTAACAAAGCTTTTTTAATTTTATTTTCTCCAATAATACATGAAATTGTTGGACAACTAGGATCTTTATATTTTAAACTTGAATTATTTTGTAGAATGGAACTTACTTGTTCAGCCAAGAATGCTTTCTTCTTCACATGCAATTTTCTCTTCACCGTACATAAGTCTTTTAAAAATTTTGCATAGGAAGGTACTTGTTTAATAGCATCTAATAATGGAATATTTATCTTTACTTGTTTAAAAACTTCATAGATATCAAAATCACTTTTTTGTTTTTTATGATTTGTTAATGCATGAGGAAATGGTGGAGGTTTATTTGACTCATTTACTATTTCAGATGATTTATCATTCACCATATTTTTCTTAGAATTTAAGGTATCATCATTTTCAAAAGTATCAGGATTATCATCCTTACACTTTGATTTTAAATGATCCTTGTTTTCATTACTATATGGATCATTAACTATTTTACCACTTCTAAGGGTAATAACAGATTTTATTTGATCAATTTTCATTTTTTAATTCTTGATTTTGATTTTTATGATTAGGTTGAGGTTGAGATGGAAATTTTCTTTTTTCATGAATATTAAGTGCAGATGCAAATTTTGCAAGAGTTTCTTTCAAATCACTCATAGATTGACTGTTTTGAATATTTATAGACTCTTGCTTTTGGATAAATGCATGAATTACATCTTCAAAGTTTTTTCTTGGAGGTGTAACATAAGGAATATAACCTTGATGATTTTGGTTATTTTGAAAATATTGTTGTGAGGGTTGTGCATTATTATCATTCCTCCAACTAAAATTAGGATGATTTTTCCATCCAAGATTATATGATTGTGAAAAAGGATCTAATATTGGTTTTTTATAATTGTTAACATAATTTGCTTGTTCATGGAGACATTCTTTAAATGAAGGTAATGTTGGACAATCTTTTGTAGAATGATCATGTGTATCACATATATGACAAACAATTTCTAGAATACTTTTTAATTGGCCACTCTTTTTCATTTCTAATGACTCAATTTTTCTTGCTAAAGATGCAAGTTTAGCTTGAATATCTGTATCGTCTTTAAGATTATAAATACCACCCCCATTTGTTGAATTATTGATTTTAGTTGTTGGTGGTTCTATTGTGCCTATATTATCCCAATTTTGAGCATTTTTTGCTAATGAATCCAAATACTCCAGAGCTTCATTTGGGTTTTTATCTTCAAAAGTTCCATTACACATGAATTCTATCATTTGCCTATCTTTAGGTATAAGACCTTCATAAAAGTGAGAAACTATTCTCCATGTTTCAAAACCATGATGTGGGCATGTATTAAGTAATTCTTTATATCTATCACAACATTGATAAAATGTTTCTCCTTGTTTTTGAGAAAAGTTGTAATTTGTCTTTTGAAAGAGTTTGTTCTATTGGAAGGGAAAAACTTTTTGAGAAATTGTTGTTGCATTTCTTCCCATGATCTTATTGAACTTGATCTTAAATTTTGTAGCCATGTTTTAGCTTTATCTTTTAAAGAAAAAGGGAAAAGCTTTAATCGAACTATATCCATGCTATAATTTTGATCATTATAAGTGTTACAAACTTACTCAAATTCTCTTAGATGTAAATATGGATTTTCAGAATCTAAGCCATAAAAATTTGGTAAAAGTTGAATAATTTGAGGTTAAAGTTGAATGTAGATGCATCAGGAGGAAAAACTAAACAAGATGGGGCACTAGTTCTAATAGGATTCATATGGTGTCTAAGTTTTCTTAATTGATCATGTTCTTGATTATTATTATTAGTATTATTATTATTATTATCTTGATTATTTGAATTATCATCCATGTTTAAATTATTTTCAGATACTCGAATAAGTCTACCACTTTTTTTTCGGCTCCAAATACTCATACAAGTAAAAACAACACAATACTTATAAATAAAACATAAATAACAAATATAAACTTAATTTATACCTCCCCGGCAACGGCGCCAAAAACTTGCTACTACTTAAATTATAATTCACCCAAGTGTAGGTTGTCTGCAAGTAATATATTTCGTGAGTACGAAATCGATCCATAGAGAGGTTATTTTTAGTTTAAATTTATTAATTTATAAATTACCAAATTCAAGAATGAAGTTTACAAATTATAAATTTTGTCAAGGCTCAAGGATTTATTCTTGGTTTATGTAATATTGTTTAACTAAAAGTAAAACAAAGGAAACCACCATAAATAATGGTTCCAAGAAAAATTAAATAATTAAACACACATATAATATAATATAGTTCCCACTATAGAAAATACCGAATTAGTTGATATTTTATATATGGTGCATATGATTATATATATAACTATATAAATATATAATTGCATAAAGTAAATGTTAAATTAAATCATTATATTTCATTTAGAATAACCGGCAGAGCCACGCTATTGCCTAAATGAAATATAGGATTTAATAAGTTAGTTGCGATAAAGTAAAAGTTAATTGCGGAAAAGTAAAAGTTAGTTGCAAAAAAATTAAAAGTTAGTTGCGATAAAGTAAAAGTTAGTTGCAGTAAAGTAAAAGTTAGATGCGAAATGTAAAAGTTTGTTGCGATAAAGTAAATGTTAGATTGTTATATGTTTGTATTAAATCATAATATTGCATTTAGAACAACCGGCAGAGCCACGCTATCGTCTAAATGAAATATATGATTATATAAATATATATTGTAGAACCCGTAAATCAGTAGACGTATAAGCCATGCATAATTCTAGATTTTTAAATTTAATTGACTTCATTGCATGATTATTTTAAATGCATTTGTTTGAAGTTAATTATTTCATTATTTCAGTTCAGTAGATTGATTTTTAGCATTTCAGTATTTTCAGTGAGGCCGGACCGGAGTTGGAGTTTTGAGATAGAATTTAAGATTCGAGAAATATTTCCAGAAGTTAATTTAGCTAGCAACCAAGTTCATTTAAGTTAGAAAGGGAGGTTTGAGGATTTAATTTAATTATTTGAGGTGATTAAGAAATGAACTCATTTAAGTTATTAAATTAAGGGGTTAGCTCACTAAATTATTTAAAGGATTAGTAAGGCTTTCAAGGATTATTAGTTGACTAGATAATCAACATTCCCCTTTATTTTATTACGCATTTTTCGGCCACCCTTAGTGCTAGAAGATTCATTTTCCAACTCATCAACTTTGACCAATTCTTTGCATGTAATTAGTAGGATAATTCTAGGATTTTTGGGAGCACAATTTAATTAATTAATGGACATATCCTAGACTAGAAAATAAGCAAAATTTCGGCCACTACCTCCTAGAAGCATCCACCAACTCATTTGATATCAATTCAAAATTTAAAATTCAAAGGGGAGTGGACTTGGTCTTGATTCTTCCTTATATTGTGCACCCTTCTCCTCACCCCTCATAACCATTTTCCCCCCCTCTCCTTTTCGAAAATTCAGAGTGAATCCACACTCATTTTCAGTAGAAAAATCGTGAGGTACCTAGCCAAAAAGAAAAGAGAAAAATCGAGAGCAAGGTAAGGTAGAAAAGAGAAGCGCTCCACCTCCTCCGTGCCGCGTCGTCGTTGTTTCGTTCGTTTTCTTTCAAAACGAAACCAGGCATGTCTAGATTTCTTTCAAACCTCAATCAAGTCATATTATCATTTATTTTTCAGTACATGATCATGTTTATTCAAGTAAAAATCGAGATCCAAGTCAAAACATTTTGAAACCACACATGCATAATTTTCGAATTCCTTGGCAAGCTTCACGGTTTCCTTTGTTTTGTGAGTTTCAGGTATTGGATCGACTCCAGGCTCTCAAGGCGGCTTATATACATGTAGTAGGATGAATTAGGACCATGTTGGTCCATTCAAACCAGCCCCATGATTGCTGGAAATTCAGAATGACAGCAAGTCCCCATAGGTGCAGAAATGTTGTTCGAAAAATTCAGTTTGTTGTCATGGAGGAAGGATCTGATCTTGGCTGCCCCAAGGGCCTATAGCCATGGTTGGATCACATCCCTAGCATGTATATGACGTGACTAAGTTGCCCTTTTGGTGGCTTGGTCCATGGTTCATCGGTTTTTAATAAAAACATCACAACAGCCCCTATACCCCTTCGGCTACTTCGGTTGGACAGCTTTTGGTTCGTTTCTTTTGGTTGCTTGGTATGGATCTTGGTTGGCCTATGGCCCTTAGCCACGGTTCATATCATGCTCCTAGATGTCTAGATCATGCCATGGTCAATCAAATGGCCATTGGAACGACACGAGACATCGATCATAGCATAAACACTACACACGCATTCAAGATGCTCTCGGTTGGACCCTTCGGTTGAGTTATGGTGTGATGCAGATTGTGGCTGGCCTAGGGCCCTTAGCCATGGTTCAAATCATTCCTTGGGATGTTGGTAAGAGTCTCTGGTCGATGGTTCACGCCCCTAATGGCCGATAGTCTCGAAACCAACGCGAGTCTTGTAGTTGCGCAGCTGCTGGAAATTACAGCAAGTTGCTGTGTCGTTTAGAAGGCTTGTTTGAGTTCTTGGTTGGCTTTTAGCCCATGGCCTTGGACTGGACAGTGCCTCATTGAGTTGGGAAGGTCATGTTTTCAACCGTTCGTCATTTGGATCATTTTTGAGGTCGTACGAGAATTTACGGTGCAATGTGCCAAATTGACTCTCGAAAGAGCGTTTCGTGTTTTGGCCTCCATTTCACCTAGATTTCGACCCTATCATTTTAGGAGCATTATTTTATGATTTTTCAGTGTATTTTAATCATGACTATACGTCGGTTCAGTGTCGGTTCAAGTTGGCTCGGAGTCATGATTAAATGCGAAGTCATTAGGCGTCATAGTCGCATCTTTTGAACGTAAATTGCATAGTTGGTCAAGTTTAAGCTATTGCATATTTTTCATGGCACAGTTAGGTTGCAGCGAGCCTGGGAACGATCCAATCCAATCCAGTTGGTAAAATTACGGGACATTTTCATTATGCCAGTTAATTATTTTACGTGCATTAAATAGAAAATGATTATTTTTGAGATTTATGCGATATGGCTTGTGGTTCATTCACTATGTGGGAGTGTTATTTTATACGGTCGCCAGTGACCGATCAGTTCAGTATGGTACCACCCGGTCGCCAGTGACCGGCCAGCTCAGTTCAGTTTCAGCCTCCTCGGTAGCCAGTTACCGATCAGTTCAGCTTAGTGCAGTGGCCACAGGCGTAAAACATAATCTCAACAGAAAATTTTACCAGATATTTCAGTACAGGCTCCAAGGAGCAAATATTTTTACAGTAATTTCCAGTTCAGTTATGCACGTATTATAATTGCTCAGTACAGATTATTTTCAGTATGCCTCAGGACAGGATATGTTAACTCATGCATATTTTTAATTCAGATTTTTACTCGTTACCTGTGATATATGCATGCTGAGTCTTTAGGCTCACTAGACTTGATTGTTGTAGGTACTGATGAGGTCAGGGCCGAGGGCGGGGACCAGTGAGCCAGCTTAGGTCGGCAGTAGTGGCACCCGAGGACCTCAGTGCAGCAGTTGTTATTTTATTCCGCAAACAATTTTTATCAGTCGTTGGATAATTTTTAAATTGTTATTGTTGGCAAAACTTTATTTTCTTCCGCTGCTATTATTTTAAACATTGAACTTGATTCCCCAGTGATTTTATGAATGAGGCCATTTAAGTTCTTTTAAAAAGAAAATTTTTAATTTTCCGCAAGTTTTCAAGAAAGGAGTTTTAGGCCCCTTTACAGTTGGTATCAGAGCGGTGGTTCTGTATAGGGTTTCACTACTACTGACCGCGAGAAGCTCACGAAGCCATGCCTTTGGTCTGTAAGTTTTTCAGTTCAACATTTTGTTCAGTATTTCAGTTAAAGCATGAATTATTTTGTCAGCATGCTTCCAGATTTTTAGTACTTCAGTGTTCATTTAAAATAAAGTATGGAATTATGCATGTTAGTTACGTATGGGTTATGTTGGAACAGTATGCCCCCTAGACGCATTTTAGAGCGCAACAGAGAGGAGGAGCCTCGCCGAGAGGACAGAGAGGAGCATAGACCAGAGGGAGACCTACCACCTCCTCCACCGCCCCCACCGGACATGAGTGCCCAGATGTTAGCTGGGATGGCACAGTTCTTCGCACAGTTTGCGGGGGGCAATGCCGCAGCCGTAGCGGCAGCCGCAGCCAGGCCGACAGGGCCCGAGGCAGTGTATGAGCGATTCATGAAGATGCGCCCGAAGGAATTCTCTGGGGCATCTGACCCCATGGTTGCCGAGGGATGGATCAAATCCCTCGAGGTTATCTTCGATTTTATGGAGCTGGGGGACGCAGACCGAGTCCGATGTGCCATCTACTTGTTCACTGGAGACGCCCGCTTATGGTGGGAAGGAGCTTCGGTAGCCCTGACATTGGCTACACTTTCTTGGACCCGCTTTACGGAGGTTTTCTAATCCAAGTATTTTGCTGAGGAGGTTCGCACCAGGCTGACCACCGAGTTCATGAGTCTGAGACAGGGGGATATGTCGGTTACGGAGTTTATCCGTAAGTTCGAGAGGGGCTGTCACTTTGTGCCCCTGATAGCGAATGATGCCAGAGCCAAGCTGATGCACTTCCTGGTGGGCTTACGGCCGATCTTGCACCAGGATGTTAGGGTATCTGACCCTGCTACTTATTAGGTTGCCGTCTCCAAGGCCTTAGCCGCAGAGCAGGATCTGCGGGATATCGAGAGGGATCGCCAGGGCAAGCGCCCAGTCCAGGCACCGCACCGCCCTCCTCCTCATCAGCATCAGCAGCAGAATAAGAGGCCTTTTTATGGACCGCCCAGGAACCGAGGCCAGCAGCAGCAGCGGGGACGCCCAGCCCCGAGGACTCA
Source organism: Primulina tabacum (assembly GCF_025594145.1). Lineage (NCBI taxonomy): Eukaryota > Viridiplantae > Streptophyta > Magnoliopsida > Lamiales > Gesneriaceae > Primulina > Primulina tabacum. The sequence continues at coordinate 7,920,162 of NC_134558.1, forward strand.
GGAGCACCCAGTTTGTCCCAGGTGCTCACGTCGCCATCCTGGAGCATGTATGGCTGGCTCAGGAAAGTATTTTAAGTGTGGCAGTCCAGACCACATGTTGCTGCAGTGCCCTCAGAGGAATCTGCCTAACCAAGGCAGAGTTTTTGCTCTCCATGCCGCGGAAACCAACCCGGAGACTATGTTGTTGACAAGGAGAATTTTTATATCTGGTTCCGCTACCAAGGCCTTGATAGATTCAGGGGCCACTCACTCATTTATTTCGGAGGTCTTTGCAAACTTTCTCAAGATCCAGACCATTGGGCTAGATACAGCCTTTTCAGTAGTGTTGCCGTCAGGCGAGGAGATGGCAGCCACCAATGTTATCCGAGATATAGACCTTGAGTTGCACGATAATCTTGTTTATGCGGATCTGATTGTGCTACCGATGCCGGAATTTGACATCATCCTAGGGATGGACTGGCTATTGAGGAACAGAGTGTTGATAGACTTCCAGCGGAGATCCGTTCTTGTCCGACCGCCTGGAATGGAGCAGTTCTTATTTGAGCCGGACAGGTACTTTTCTTTACCGCGCATTATTCCTTATGTTCAGGCTAGGAAGCTCATGCATAGAGGGTGTCGGGCATTTCTAGCAACCTTTTTATTTGTCCCCAAGGAACCCAGCCAGTCAGCCTCAGATGTTCCGATAGTTAGAGATTTCTTAGACGTTTTTCCCGAAGACGTCTCTGGTATGCCACCAGAGAGAGAGGTGGAGTTTTCCATTGAGCTTATGCCAGGTACGGCTCCGATATCCAAAGCGCCGTACCGACTAGCACCGACAGAGATGGCAGAGCTTAAGAAGCAGATCCAGGAACTTCTCGACAAGGAGTTCATTCGCCCGAGCTTTTCTCCATGGGGCGCGCCAGTCTTATTTGTGAAAAAGAATGATGGCTCGATGAGGCTTTGCATTGACTACCGGGAGTTGAACAAGGTTACAGTGAAGAATAAATACCCACTGCCGAGGATTGAGGATCTGTTTGACCAGTTGCAGGGAGCTTCGATTTTCTCCAAGATAGATCTGCGTTCCGGTTATCACCAGTTGAGGGTGAGAGATGCTGATGTCTCGAAGACAGCTTTCAGGACTCGTTATGGTCACTACGAGTTCCTTGTGATGCCGTTCGGTCTGACGAATGCGCCAGCGATCTTCATGGATCTCATGAATCGCGTATTTCAGCCGTACCTCGACCAGTTTGTGATAGTGTTCATAGATGACATTCTCGTCTACTCCAAGAGTCGGGAGGAGCACAGCAGGCATCTGACCACAGTGTTGCAGACATTGCAGAAGCACAAATTATTCGCAAAGTTCAGTAAGTGCGAATTCTGGTTAGAGAAGGTGGCGTTCTTGGGCCACATTGTTTCTAGCAGTGGCATTGAGGTAGACCCGGCGAAAGTTGCAGCAGTCAGAGATTGGGTTGTGCCTCAGAATGCATCAGAGATCCGCAGTTTTCTTGGGCTAGCAGGATATTACAGGAAGTTCATTCAGGGATTCTCATCCATCGCCGTTCCACTCACAGCACTGACAAAGAAAAATGTGAAGTTTGTGTGGAGCGAGGAGTGTCAGAAGAGCTTCGATACTTTGAAGCAAGCTCTTATCTCAGCACCTGTTTTGGCTGTACCGTCAGGATCTGGTGAGTTTGTCCTTTATACCGATGCTTCGAAGCTTGGTTTAGGTGCAGTTTTGATGCAGCATGGGAGAGTGATAGCGTATGCTTCTCGACAGCTGAAAATCCACGAGAAGAATTACCCTACCCATGATCTAGAGTTAGCGGCCGTAGTTTTTGCTTTGAAGATTTGGAGGCACTATCTGTATGGGGAGAAGTGTCAGATCTTTACCGACCATAAAAGCCTCAAGTATTTCTTTACGCAGAAGGAGCTGAACATGCGTCAGAGGCGTTGGTTGGAGCTTGTGAAAGACTACGATTGTGACATTAGCTACCACCCGGGTAAAGCTAATGTAGTTGCGGATGCTTTGAGCAGGAAAGTCGCAGTGATGGCTCATTTGACGATGCAGAAACCTCTTCAGATTGAGATGCAGAGGTTTGATCTTGAGACTTATCCTCGAGGTAGAGTTCCTCGTTTATCTACCTTGACTATCCAGTCCTCTCTTATTGACCGTATTCGCAGCGGTCAGGCAGCAGATGAGCAGTTGGCACAGTGGAAGAAGAGAGATGAAGCCAAGGGCAGTGTTTTGTACTCAGTCAGCGACGGTATTGTGAGATACCGAGATAGGATATGGGTTCCCAGCAGTGATTCTATCCGAGCAGACATCTTATCAGAGACCCATACGTCCCCGTACTCCATTCACCCTGGGAGTACGAAGATGTACAAAGATCTGCAGCTATTGTATTGGTGGCCAGGGATGAAGAAGGACATCAGGCGTTTTGTATCCGAGTGCCTGACTTGCCAGTTAGTGAAGGCCGAGCATCAGAGACCAGCAGGTTTGCTCAAGCCTCTTCCTATTCCCGAGTGGAAGTGGAAGAACATTACCATGGACTTTGTGACCGGATTGCCGAGGTCAGCCAGAGGATCGAATGCTATCTGGGTGATTGTAGATCGTCTTACCAAATCAGCGCACTTCTTGCCTATTAAGACGACTTTCACCATGGTTCAGTATGCAGAGCTGTATATCCGAGAGATAGTCCGACTCCATGGTATTCCAGTTTCTATCGTATCCGACAGAGATCCCAGATTCACTTCCTCGTTTTGGAAGAGTTTGCATTCGACTATGGGTACGAAGTTGCTGTTTAGCACAGCTTTCCATACGCAGACAGATGGACAGTCGGAGCGAGTTATTCAGATCTTAGAGGATCTTCTCCGTGCTTGCGTCATTGATTTCTCTGGGAGTTGGGAGTCGAACTTACCATTTGTAGAGTTCACCTATAACAACAGTTTCCAGTCGTCTATAGGTATGGCTCCGTATGAAGCGCTGTATGGCCGCAAGTGTAGATCTCCTGTTCATTGGGATGAAGTAGGAGAGAGAGCAGAGTTGGGTCCAGAGATTGTTCAGCAGGCAGCAGATGTAGTAGTCAAGATCCGTGATAGGATGAGGACTGCTCAGAGCCGACAGAAGAGTTATGCCGATCAGCGGAGGAGAGAGTTAGAGTTTGCAGTGGGCGATCATGTCTTCGTGAAAGTGGCACCTATGAAGAGTGTCATGAGATTTGGCAAGAAAGGGAAGCTCAGTCCGAGATACATTGGACCGTTTGAGATCCTTGACAGAGTTGGGACGCTAGCGTATCGTGTGGCTCTTCCGCCGAATCTGGCCGGAGTACACAATGTCTTTCACGTCTCCATGCTGAGGAAGTATATGGCAAATCCTTCGCATGTGCTGAATTTCGAGCCGTTGCAGCTTACTCCGAACTTATCTTATGAGGAGAGACCCGTGCAGATCCTAGACAGACAGGAGAAGAAACTTCGGAACAAGTTGGTTAAGAGAGTCAAAGTCAAATGGCTCAACCATTCAAAGGAGGAAGCTACGTGGGAGTCTGAGCCGGAGATGAGAAGTCGATACCCTGAGTTATTCGGTGAGTTCTAATTTCGAGGACGAAATTTATTTAAGGGGGGGAGGATTGTAGAACCCGTAAATCAGTAGACGTATAAACCATGCATAATTCTAGATTTTTAAATTTAATTGACTTCATTGCATGATTATTTTAAATGCATTTGTTTGAAGTTAATTATTTCATTATTTCAGTTCAGTAGATTGATTTTTAGCATTTCAGTATTTTCAGTGAGGCCGGACCGGAGTTGGAGTTTTGAGATAGAATTTAAGATTCGAGAAATATTTCCAGAAGTTAATTTAGCTAGCAACCAAGTTCATTTAAGTTAGAAAGGGAGGTTTGAGGATTTAATTTAATTATTTGAGGTGATTAAGAAATGAACTCATTTAAGTTATTAAATTAAGGGGTTAGCTCACTAAATTATTTAAAGGATTAGTAAGGCTTTCAAGGATTATTAGTTGACTAGATAATCAACATTCCCCTTTATTTTATTATGCATTTTTCGGCCACCCTTAGTGCTAGAAGATTCATTTTCCAACTCATCAACTTTGACCAATTCTTTGCATGTAATTAGTAGGATAATTCTAGGATTTTTGGGAGCACAATTTAATTAATTAATGGACATATCCTAGACTAGAAAATAAGCAAAATTTCGGCCACTACCTCCTAGAAGCATCCACCAACTCATTTGATATCAATTCAAAATTTAAAATTCAAAGGGGAGTGGACTTGGTCTTGATTCTTCCTTATATTGTGCACCCTTCTCCTCACCCCTCATAACCATTTTCCCCCCCTCTCCTTTTCGAAAATTCAGAGTGAATCCACACTCATTTTCAGTAGAAAAATCGTGAGGTACCTAGCCAAAAAGAAGAGAGAAAAATCGAGAGCAAGGTAAGGTAGAAAAGAGAAGCGCTCCACCTCCTCCGTGCCGCGTCGTCGTTGTTTCGTTCGTTTTCTTTCAAAACGAAACCAGGCATGTCTAGATTTCTTTCAAACCTCAATCAAGTCATATTATCATTTATTTTTCAGTACATGATCATGTTTATTCAAGTAAAAATCGAGATCCAAGTCAAAACATTTTGAAACCACACATGCAGAATTTTCGAATTCCTTGGCAAGCTTCACGGTTTCCTTTGTTTTGTGAGTTTCAGGTATTGGATCGACTCCAGGCTCTCAAGGCGGCTTATATACATGTAGTAGGATGCATTAGGACCATGTTGGTCCATTCAAACCAGCCCCATGCTTGCTGGAAATTCAGAATGACAGCAAGTCCCCATAGGTGCATAAATGTTGTTCGAAAAATTCAGTTTGTTGTCATGGAGGAAGGATCTGATCTTGGCTGCCCCAAGGGCCTATAGCCATGGTTGGATCACTTCCCTAGCATGTATATGACGTGACTAAGTTGCCCTTTTGGTGGCTTGGTCCATGGTTCATCGGTTTTTAATAAAAACATCACAACAGCCCCTATACCCCTTCGGCTACTTCGGTTGGACAGCTTTTGGTTCGTTTCTTTTGGTTGCTTGGTATGGATCTTGGTTGGCCTATGGCCCTTAGCCACGGTTCATATCATGCTCCTAGATGTCTAGATCGTGCCATGGTCAATCAAATGGCCATTGGAACGACACGAGACATCGATCATAGCATAAACACTACACACGCATTCAAGATGCTCTCGGTTGGACCCTTCGGTTGAGTTATGGTGTGATGCGGATTGTGGCTGGCCTAAAGCCCTTAGCCATGGTTCAAATCATTCCTTGGGATGTTGGTAAGAGTCTCTGGTCGGTGGTTCACGCCCCTAATGGCCGATAGTCTCGAAACCAACGCGAGTCTTGTAGTTGCGCAGCTGCTGGAAATTACAGCAAGTTGCTGTGTCGTTTAGAAGGCTTGTTTGAGTTCTTGGTTGGCTTTTAGCCCATGACCTTGGACTGGACAGTGCCTCATTGAGTTGGGAAGGTCATGTTTTTGACCGTTCGTCATTTGGATCATTTTTGAGGTCGTACGAGAATTTACGGTGCAATGTGCCAAATTGACTCTCGAAAGAGCGTTTCGTGTTTTGGCCTCCATTTCACCTAGATTTCGACCCTATCATTTTAGGAGCATTATTTTATGATTTTTCAGCGTATTTTAATCATGACTATACGTCGGTTCAGTGTCGGTTCAAGTTGGCTCGGAGTCATGATTAAATGCGAAGTCATTAGGCGTCATAGTCGCATCTTTTGAACGTAAATTGCATAGTTGGTCAAGTTTAAGCTATTGCATATTTTTCATGGCACAGTTAGGTTGCAGCGAGCCTGGGAACGATCCAATCCAATCCAGTTGGTAAAATTACGGGACATTTTCATTATGCCAGTTAATTATTTTACGTGCATTAAATAGAAAATGATTATTTTTGAGATTTATGCGATATGGCTTGTGGTTCATTCACTATGTGGGAGTGTTATTTTATACGGTCGCCAGTGACCGATCAGTTCAGTATGGTACCACCCGGTCGCCAGTGACCGGCCAGCTCAGTTCAGTTTCAGCCTCCCCGGTAGCCAGTTACCGATCAGTTCAGCTTAGTGCAGTGGCCACAGGCGTAAAACATAATCTCAACAGAAAATTTTACCAGATATTTCACTACAGGCTCCAAGGAGCAAATATTTTTACAGTAATTTCCAGTTCAGTTATGCACGTATTATAATTGCTCAGTACAGATTATTTTCAGTATGCCTCAGGACAGGATATGTTAACTCATGCATATTTTTAATTCAGATTTTTACTCGTTACCTGTGATATATGTATGCATGCTGAGTCTTTAGGCTCACTAGACTTGATTGTTGTAGGTACTGATGAGGTCAGGGCCGAGGGCGGGGACCAGTGAGCCAGCTTAGGTCGGCAGTAGTGGCACCCGAGGACCTCAGTGCAGCAGTTGTTATTTTATTCCGCAAACAATTTTTATCAGTCGTTGGATAATTTTTAAATTGTTATTGTTGGCAAAACTTTATTTTCTTCCGCTGCTATTATTTTAAACATTGAACTTGATTCCCCAGTGATTTTATGAATGCGCAAATTTTCAAGAAAGGAGTTTTAGGCCCCTTTACATATATATATACATATATATATATAATATAACAATAAAAATAATTGATGAAATATTTATTGTATCAAAATTAAACAACAAATCAAGATAACCATTTCAATGGTATCAAGCATTTGATGTAAATTGATAACAATAAATAAATCATTTTTATACCTACAATAAAAAGAAATTAGCTAAATGAAATGAAATAAAGAAAGAATATACAAAATATAAACAATCTTACTTCACCAAGAATCCATCCTCTTCATCTTGGCATAATAGATTAGCTTGCCATGAGCTTACTTTTGATCAACACTAAAATCATCACTCATAGTTAAGAAAATAAAAGAAAAAATATTGGAACTTAGAACTTTGATACACACTCACACTATATTTTACAATGAGATAGAATGATTCTCAAGCTAGCACAATGCCTCTATTTATAGGCCAAATGAGAGAAAGGGTCAAAAATTTTAATAATGCCATGTAGTTGTAATAGTAGTTTTTGTCTCCTCAAACTTCAATTCCATGGCCCTTCTTTCAATGCTATGTTCCACGACTTTAACCACCGAATTTGACTTGGCTCAAAATAAAAAACATGTAGGAAATTGTCTGTAGATGAATTTGTCCACTTGGTTTACCTCATTTGGTTAAATATTGAATTATTTATGATTTTTTTACTATAAGCTGGTCATAGTAAAAGTAAATTTGTCCTCCTTTTGATATTTGCACAATTTGATCATCTTCATGAACTTTTTAGGCAATCATGTCTTCTGCAAAGTTGTAGAAAATTTTTCAAGGATTCCAAACATATTTGAATCACCTCCATTTGAATTTTGTAGCTTGAGTTATCATTATTTTACCAACACGTAGAAAACCTGAAAATAAAACATATTTAGTAAGACACTTAAATATAAACAAACAATACTAAAATAACATAATTTTATAATTTTAATGAAACTTAAATTTTAAAATATAAGTTTTAACATATAATATATTAATTTTAAGTTTCATCATTGATCGTCTTAAAAAATCAGAGCACTTTCTACCTATTAAGACGACCTTCACCATGACCCAAGTATGCCGAGCTGTATATTCGAGAGATAGTCCGACTGCATGGGATTCCAATGTCTATCATTTATGACCGAGATCTGAGGTTCACATCATCTTTCTAGAAGATTATATATTCACGATGGGTTCAAAGTTGTTATTCAGTACAACATTTCATCCTCAAACCGATGATCAGTCTGAAATGGTGATTCAAATTTTTGAGGATCTACTCCGAGCTTTTATGATTCATTTCCATGGAAGTTGGGAACCAAAGTTACCTCTAGTGGAGTTCACCTATAACAATTGTTACCAATCATCTATAGAAATGGCTCCATACGAGGCACTATATGGAAGAAAGTGTAGATTACCCGTACATTGGGACGAGGTTGGTGAAAGAAGGGAATTTGGTCCGGACTTGATCAAGCAAACAGCGGAGCTAGTAGTCAAAATCCGATATTGGAAGAAGACTGCACAAAGCTGACAAAAGAGCTACACCGACAAGCAATGAAGAGAGCTAAAGTTTGCCATAGGCGACCACGTATTTGTGAAATAGCACCTATGAAGGGTGTTATGAGATTTGGCAAAAAAGGCAAGCTCAGTCCGAGGTTCATAGGACCATTTGAGATTTGGGAGAGGATTGGAACACTAGCCTATAGAGTGGCATTGCCACCAATGCTAGCCGGAGTACACAATGTGTTCTATATCTCGATGCTGCGAAAGTACATGTCGAACTCTTCATATGTACTAAATTATGAGCCTCTGCAGTTGACTCTATATATGTCATACGTGGAAAGACCTGTACAAATCCTAGGTAGACTAGAAAGGAGAATCCAAAACAAGGATACTCAAATGATCAAAGTCAAGTGGCTACTTGGGAAACTGAAAATGTCACACCCTTACTCTATACTTGTAATCAAAATAGGATTTGAATGATATATCTATATTATGAAGTAATTCAAACAAAGGGACATCCATTTGATGGTTTATAAAAAATTTTGACATGATGTCCCTATATTTTGTATATACCAAAAACTCAAGCAATACTATTTATACAGACTTATAAACATATTCTCATATACAAATATACTTTGTATCATCATACATAACATGGAACCTGTTTCATGTCCTGACATAAAATTTACTACAATACATATGCGGAAGCTATACAGTAAGATGTCCAGGTTCTTGTCAAGGTATGGCACGTCACAAGCATCCATTGGCGAACCGGCATCCTATGTCTCTTCTTTAACTGATCCTGTAATACATGAGCTACGTGAGTTTATAAAACTCAATCATTGGCACTTGTATGTATCAATATGCGTCGAAAGAACATACATATCAAGTCGTGACAACAATGAATCTTTAAACCATGTCATATCATAGCATATATTCATGTTCATGTTTGTACTTGAGCCTCATTAGTTGACCTGTACTACCGTGCTTGCTTTATTATATAGCTACTACTGTGTTGGACGTCAGGGAGCAACCTTTGGCAACCCCACGCCCCATGAACATATATTGGCCAATATCTTTGTCGGACTTAAAACCATCCATGATGTCAACAAGCTCTATATCATGTAAAATCAGTCATTTTTCTTTTCATGTTCATGACATAGCACCCATCTTCAATATTCATGAGTTCCTTTCATATATAATACATAACAATGGAATATGGTGCTATGTTTCATCAATAAACATACTAACAATGTACATATAGCAATAATCAATGGGAAGCATTTGAAATCATAATATTACTCATGTATTACTTCAAGAACATGCCAACTTACTGTCTAAGCGTACGAATACTGGTTTGAGACGATGTTTATCAGTCCTATGCTGTCAATACACCAATAATTCAGTTACTATTGTTTATTAAGTGAAAGTTACCCCTCTACATGTAGAACAACTAAAATAAAAGAAAACTTACACCCTTAGAAACTCCTAGTGATGGAGAACTTAATTCTAACTTCAAATGATGATGAAGAAAAGATGGAGAATCACATGGGGGAAGAACTTGGCAAACCTTTGTTGTCTCCTTCTTTTTCTCCTTGATTTTTGATGTTAAAAGGGTGACAATGGATGAAACCCTCGACCCTCATCTATTTAAGTCACAAAAATCAAGCTTCTAACTCAAACTTTTGTCCTGGGGCGCTAGGGCGGTTAAGTTTGGCCGCCCCAGAGTGAGCCCTACTGTAAAAACACCTAAAAATTAGTACAGGGACGCTAGGACGGTCAAACTTGGCCACCCCAGCGCGGGCGCTTCTGCTCCCTGAGCAGACTTCTCAAAGATTGCTCCTGAAACGTCTCTTTCCTTCATAATTTGAAAAAGTGGTAAACATGAAAGTTGTAACCCTATGTCTTGGGTTGTATCTCCAATTGGCCTCATGTCATTTGAAGGTCTGAGTTAAAAGTTATATAAAATCTGCCAAAATGTGTCAGTGAAGAAAATGGCGATACACACGACACACTTCAGGGCACTTTTTGGCTTCTCTTCTCAAAGAACTACCATATTTTCATCTCATTTCCTACCAACTTTGTTACACTACTTCTACCTACACATCTTACTATCACTCTTTAAACAAATATTCATTCTCAAGACACTATTAACAATCTAGAAATCATATTAAATGTCTATATCAATACCTCAACCAACATGTAAAACATAATGAACTAAATAACAGCATAATAAATAACATAAACGCATTATTATCATTTGTACGAGTAACCGGGCATTAAATAAAAGGACATGAGGAGTCACTATCCGCATTTATTCGGTAATTTTTAACTTCGAGGATGAAATTTCATTTAAGGGATTGAGGAATTGTAAGGTCAAAAAATACGATAAAATAACCCAACTGCATGCAAATCTATGAAAAATGGAAAATAACTAATTAAATGGTTTTAATGGCATGAATTAATTATGATGCGCATGATTACACGTTTAAAATATGATTTTATGTTAGAATGTAAAAACTGTGTTTTAAAGCGTATTTGACACGCGATTGAGGATCGAAGACCGGGGACCATATGAGAGAAAATATTTTATTAAGTGATTATTTTTAATGATTTAATATAGGTTATATGTTACATGGAAGTTTAAAAATGGGGTGTTTTCATACGCCGGGTCGTATTTTTAAACGGTGCTCGATTTTCAACGAAAATATGAATTTTTTGAGAACTCGGCTATTAAATTCACAACCTTTTCTAAACAAATTATTTAAATATTAACTAATGGGTTTAATGGGCCTATTATACTATGATTAATGAGCATAAGCTTGCACACATGTTTTATATTAAACTGTAAGCCCTAAACCCTAACCTAAAAGTTATAAAACTCACGTCTCCTCACCCCCTAAGCATACTAGGACTCTCCCCTCCCCCTTGACACACGCACGCACGATATTTGGAGAAGGAAACTCACAAAAAGTTTGAGGAAAAATTCAGCAAGGTCCTTTCCGTCGACGTTCCTCGAATCGCCAAGCCGTTTTCGTGCGTAATAAATGCAAATGCACGTATTCCTTTCTTTCAAACATCTTTCACACCATATTATCTATATTTGATTATGTTGGCATGAGGAATAAGACTCACTTTTTATATTTTCGTTTTTATGACATGTCATGCAAAAAACTTGTGTTTTATGATCTAAAACTTATGTTAATGATGCACAAAGGGGCTCCCATGGTAGGGTTACTAGATGAAACATTTTTCCACGTGTTTAAGGGTCTTGAGATGCATGTTTAAGGGCTGGAAAAGTTAGGGCAAGAGGATGAACGAAATCATGGGATTCTAGAGTCCTAGGTGGGCACAGCTGTTGTTGCTATTTGGTATGTGCTCAAGGGTCCTAAGGGAATCTATACATGGTCCTAGATGGGCTGTGCAAGGCCTGGAAGCAAGCTAGGAGACGGCTGCTTGTTTTGGGGTTTGAGGGGAAGATAGGGTTTCGGTTTTGGGTTCCTTGAATGGGTGGCTGCTGGATTCTGTTAGGGCATGTCCAGGTGACCTAAGGGGTTGAGTTGGGGCCCTAGGCTAAGGGAGGAAAGTCTGGTTCGAAGGGGAAGGGGCTGTAGCGAAAGGCTTTGGGGCGCAAGGCATGTAGGCTACTATTGAGGGGTTTGCAGGTGCAGGGGATGTATAGGAAGTTCCAATAGCTTGTCTAGGGTTCATTCATGGTCTTAGGATGGTGAGTTAAGGTCTAGACATGGCGGTTAAGGGCTGGAGTCGAGGAACATGAAGGTATATGCAAGCTAAGGTTCGAGATAATAGGTGCAAAAAATTCCATCAAGGTTCTAGGATTGTTCAAGGGTTATAATTAACTTGTTTTGGCTTGTATATTGTAAAGTTAGTTGTTATTAAGCTATGTTCCAAATTTGGGAAGATTTGGTTAAGTTTCAAGTTCATATGAGTCAAAACTGGGATATATGTCTAAGTTTAAAAAAACGAATTGAGAAATTAGTCGAGAAGCCTAAGTTTACGTCTAAGAAATATTTATGCTTGTTTTAAAAGAATCATTATGAACCCAATGAACACGCTGCCAAAACATGATAAACTATGATAAAATATGAACAAACATGACAATTTTTAAAAATAAAACCATGCTGGAAACCGTAGGAAAATATCAGAGATGGAACCGTGAGTTGTGGGTTTGTGCAAAGTTCAAAGGCTCGGTTACTATGCATGGTGCTTGGGAGCTAAACCAGGTCTTGAGATTGGGTCCTAAGGGTCATGGTTAGGTCCTAGGAATAGTCCTAGGAGGGCTAGGGCTCGCACTAGTGGGTGGAGAAGAGTCCTTGCGTGAAGGAACTCTTCTCGCGCAGGATCAAGGGGGTTGCCGAGATTTTTAGAGGGTGGCTCGATTTGGGCTGGGCTAGGTGGTCTATCAGGGTCCTAGGGTGATGAACAGGGGTTGGTGCAGGTGGGTGTGCTATGTCTCGAGCAAAACGTGGGAAGCCTGAGTTTTTAGCAGCATGGTGACGCGCAGGGTGCTGCTTGTTGGTGGTGGCTCGCGCCCGGGTTCAGGGTCTGTACAGGTCTAGGTTTGGTTTGGGCATGGTCTACGGATGGTTAGGATCATGGGGGCTCGGTGGTGGCTCGGGTAGAAGAGCCCTTGCTAGCTGAGAGTCTCGAGTGAATAGGCAACATGTGCGCAGGTTTTGGGGTCAAGTTCCAGGAGAGTTTGAGCGAGCTAGGGCTAGGTTCTTTGGGCTGGGCTTAGTCAGGAGGGTTCCTTGATGGGTTGTCTTGGGTTTGGCTCAAGGTGGCTTGACCATGGCTCGAGTAAATTGGTAGGCTCGGGTGGTTCGATAATGTGTCAATTTCGAGATTTTAAGAAGAAAAATTGGAACCATGGGTCCACGGGTGTGGTTCATGGCTCACAAGGGTAGAATAAATCATAAAAATGTTATGTTTAAAATTTGTGATCAAAATAATGAGTTTTGGATTTATCCAAGATATAATCGCCTCACGAAATGTTAATTAATGAATTAATTGAAACGCCTAGTTTTATGCGGAATAAAATTATGAAAAGTTATATTTAATCTTAAATTATTATTTAGAATAATCCCATGTCATTAAATGTGAGAAAAAGATAAATTCGAGAATTTTTACATCCAGGGACAAAACGGTAATTTTACACTTAGACAAATGAGTAAACGCTTGGCAGTGTCCCGAAGGATTATAATGCTTGTAAATTGATATTCTATGATTTAAAATGTGATTTTGATTAAAATATGTTATTTTATGATTTTTTATTAAGTTGTGCAATTTCTACTGTTTAAAATGCTATTTTTTTAAAGTATGCTATTTTATGATTTTTAAGGAAAGGAAAATTATTTTGAGAGATGTGTGTCTTTCCAGACTTAGAGTCCTGAGGTTCAACGTATCTTAGTACTCTATGCTTAGTGAAACGTCATGCCCTTTTTATTGTTTTAAAAGTACTAGAAATTTTTTTTTTAAACCTCACGTAGCATTCGGCCGAACCATAAAATTTCATAAAATACTTTTGACATCATTTTAAAATAAACAACCAACTAACATTTTTTTCTAAATTTAAAAATAACATTTGAAAAGTATAGCCCATACTATAACCTCTCAAAAACCACTCATACTCATGATAAAAGTCATAAAATCTTTTAACATAAATCATAACATATATGCGGAAACTAGCGTCGGTCCTCGGGTCATGTGCACCTTCAGTCCAGTCGGATCAACCATCAAGACCTCCATTAGCATTATCATGATAACCTGCATCATACACACCTAGTGAGTCTAAAGACTCAACACGTCATATTCTTGATAGCGAGTAATACGTAATACAGTTAACATATAACAGTGAAAAATATTTGTACGTAAAATATCGTTTTCATGAAGATGCATAAACATAAATATTTTCGTAAACATTTTCATGATGCATAAAACCTTTAAATAAAAACATTTTCATAATCTTATGCATAAACATTTTCATATAAACATAAACATATTCATATTCGTATCCATATTCATATCAACATATTCATATCATCATATTCATGTTCATGTTCATAATCGTGTTTGTTGAATTCAGATCGTGATTGTGACTCGTATTCTTAAACGTATTGGGCGATGGATCCATCGACATGTAACCACAGTACTGAGCGGCGGGGACACCAGCGACACTCTCACCTGTCAACTGGGCCTTGGCCAACGTATTAACATATTCGTATTCGTATCACGTATTCGTATCCGTATCCAAGGAAACACGATCGTCGGGCTCCCACTGGGACCATAACCCTCACGATATTTCCAACATATTCAGTAGTCACAATCCCTTCACATCCTTCAACATGTCGTATTTCCATCACTTATAAAAATATGCATATAATATCATTTTTATTTTGAAACCAAGCATGCAACATATCTTTTAACGTTATCGTTTCATCATAAAAATTCATAAACATTTAAAATGAACATTTTAACATATTAAATCGTAAACATTTAAAATAAACGTTTTGACATAAAAATCCATAAACATATAAAATTCCATAAACATATAAAATAATCATTTTAACATGTAAACATTCATAAACATAAAAGAATAATCATATTAGCATATAAAACAGCAAATAGGGAACTGCCATGACGTTTACTAATTTCTAGGTGTAAAATAACCGTTTTACCCATAGACGTAAAATTTCACGTTTTTGACATTTTCTTAATTTTATTGACTCTAACATGTCCTAAATAATTATTTAAGTTTACATGAATTTTCTCATATTTTTATTTAGCTTAATTCGACGATTTTTAAATTAATCTTTAAATATAACGTATTAATGCATTTTAATCCCGAATTATACCAAACCTTAATATAAAATTCCCAAATTAAAAACTCAGACTTATAATAATTATTTAAGTTTAACCCTAATTTTTCATAATTTTATAAAGCTTAAAACTAGGCTTTTCAATTAACTCGTTAATTAGCGTTTCGTGCGGAGATTAAATCTCGAATAATTCCTAAACTCATTATTTTGATCCCAAATTTTAAACATGACTTTTTAGTATTTACTCTACCCTTACAAGTCATGAGCCACCCCCGTGGACCCATGGATTCAATTTTTGTTCTTTAATTTTCGTTTTTGACACCTTATTAAACACACCGAGCCATCTCCTAATTTACTCGAGCCACGCCCGAGCCACCTCGAGCCAAAACCTAGCCAACCCATCTATGGACCCTACTGACCAGCCCCACGCCAAAGAACCAGCCCCTGGCCCGCGTTATAGCCCCTGCACCCTGGACCCTGCTGCATGCGTGTGTGTATGTGAGCTTCCCTTGGACAATAGGACTCCTCTTCCCTCTAGGACACTACCAGCTGCTAACCACTCGACCCCTCCTGAACCTAACCCTCTCTGGACCACGCGCAGACCCAGCCAAGGCCATCCCAAGCCCTTGAACTCACGCCCGAATCACTGCCCATGACAGCAACTTCTCGCGCAGTACCTGCTTCCCTCACGTTTTCTTGTGTCCTCTCGAGCCAGCAGCCAGCCCACCAGTCCAGCCCCTATCCCAACAGTGGACCACCTTCTCTAGACCCTAACTGACCTAGCTTAGCCCAGCCAAAGCCCCAGACCGAGCCCCTTAATCATCTGCACGTTGCTGCACACAAGCGCTGCTACCTTGATCCCTCTCGGGTGGAGTCCTTCTTGGCAAGGACTCCTCCCAGCCCCTGGTTTTCGAGTCCTAGCGTGGCTAGGACTCTACCCCTGACCCATAACAGACCCTAGCCATGCCCTGGTCCGAACCGAACCAAAGCCCAGTCCTGCAACTTCTAAAACCGAGCACTCAAAACTCACAACCACAAGTTTCGGTTCCTGCTTGTTAAATTCATGTTTGTGCAATGTTTAGGTTGTGTTTTATTAACCTAAAGCTTCGTGTAAACATCCTTGATTATACTCCTAACATGGCAGCCCCTTTACCACATACAAAACATGATTTTTGGATCAAAACCCATGCTCTAAAAACTCATGTTTGAACAAAAACGAAAATAATTTAAAAGTATCACTTAGATCTTCATGCAATTCATAGTTAAATACATAATATGGTGTGATGATGAGTAAAAGGAGAATATGGCGTGCCTTTGCGTATTTAACGCACGATAAAAACGTTGACGATTGAAGAACGACGACGAGGGACGACGCTTGAAAACTCTAGCAAACTTTGATGCTTTTCCCTTGAACTAACAAAACTTTTCCCTTGCCTTTTGCTTGTGTGTGCCGTGTAAATTTGAAAGAAAGAAGAGTTTTATTGGTTGGGGGAAAGTGGGACGTGTAGTTAAAGGGTTTGGGGTAGGTTAATTACATAATATATAGTTAATTAAACACTAATTAAGCTTTGGCCCATTAAGAGATTAATTAGGCCCATTAATGCTTAATTAAAATATTTAAAAGATTTAAAAATAATTTTGCTTAAATAAGTTTGTGAATTTATTAGCCGGGTTGCTAAAACGTTCGTATTTTTGTTGAAAATCCAACACCGATAAAATTTACGTCCCGGCTTATTATTCACCTCAAAACCCCTTATTTTCAAAAATACTAAAAATCATCAATCATATTTTAAATAATTAAAAATAATTATTTAATAAAAACATTTTCTATTTTTTTTTCCAGCCCTCGGTCTCCGTTGCTCGATCGCAACTCGAATAACCTTTAAAAATACGTTTTAATGCAATCATGTAAACAAATATATTTTAAACATGCTAATATGCACAACATAATTAATTCAAGCAATTAAAACACATAAAGAATTTAATAATTGCATGCATGTGGTTCGCGTGGACTTTTAAATTTTCGGGGCGTTACACTTAGCCTTGTTCTCATAAATTACTTTCTGATCTGGTTGAATTTCAGGCTTATCATATTCATATATCGCATTGGACCAGATAAATTTTATCATATTAGATGTGTCTTTGTCCGGATGCGATTGAGTACTTGTTTCACTATGAGTGCAATCGTCATTGCCAAAGCCTAGGCCGGTTCTATCGCCAACTTGCTTTTAATTTTAATGCATCTTACTTAATGAAATTGAAGATTGGTTCCATGTGTTCAATACTCTTAGTAACTTTTGATTTTCATTTAAAGTGGCTTGAAACAGCCTCTGCGTATTATCATTTGTAGTGACTGGCAGACTTATTTTCACCTTCAGACCGTCGAGTTCCTTTCAGTGTAAGCATCCATATTAACTCGACTTATCTTTTAGGCTTGCTTTCTATGCCTTCTCTTACTAAAATGGTTGAGAAAAAATCTTGTACTCTTTGGCCATATCATGAAGTGCAGTGACAAGGTCTTCTTGTGTATTCATTAGATCCGAAATCAAACACCTCGTCGTCATCTTCTTCTGGTTCTTAGTCTACCATTAGGCATTGGACCGGCTCTTCATCACTTGAGCTTGTTTCTGATCCAGAATACTCACTCTCTAAGTTTTCTCATTTGCTCTTGTTCTCCTCAGCAACAAGTACCTTCTGATCTTTCTTCTTCTTGAAAAATCTTTTCTCATCCTTTGATCGTTTCCTATTGAATGGTTTCTTCTTGTCATTTTTGGGTCTGCTACAATCTGCAATAAAGTGGAATTTCTTGCAACTATGAAAATCTTGTCCATTCTCTGTCCGGTCCTTTTTATAATTGTCTTTTGTAAATTTAGATTGATTTTTCTGCATAAATTTACCAAATGTCCTGACGAATAGAGACATGGCCTCATTGCTTAGTTACTTAACGGACTTCTTGCTAAAAGTTTCATTGATCGGAGGAGTAGCAACGGTCACAGCCAGATCCATTGTTGGTTGAGATGTAGATGACCTTTCTTCGATATGAATCCCGAGTTCTAACTCATAGGTTTGAGATCAACAAACAATTCATGTAGCTCTAGATTCTTTAAATCCTTAGATTCTCTCATTGCTACCCTCTTTACATCTCATTCTCTGGGCGAAGCTCTCATTACCTTCAAGAAAATTTCATGGTTAAAATATTCCTTACCAAGAAATGTAATTTCGATAATGATACTGGTAAACCATTCATCAAACTCTTTGAAAGTTTCTCTAAGCTTTATTTTGATATTGTCAAACTTCTGTATAACCATGATTAGTCGAGTGGTTTGAAAGAATCCCTTGAAGATCTGATAAATGTCCCTTGATCTCCAGGCTGTTGAGCAGTAGATATTATGTGAAGATTAAGAGTTCTCAGAAATCTTTTCAGAGAATGCAAGCTTGAATGTGTGTTCTTGTGAATTTCCGTGATTTCAATTGTTCTTGGCATAACTCTATTTGTAATACCTTTTGATGCCCGTTAAACGATAACTTGTATTATTTTTTGAAAATATGGACATGCCACCGTCAGTCACTAATTGAGCATTTTTTTATAGTGTTAATTGTTAGAGTTACATTTTTGGACTCACTTGATTTTGTTGGGAAATACTTCTCATATCCGTGAAAGCAAGTCTCAAAAACGTTATTGAATATTGTAATAACAAAAGGAAAGAACACCAGAATTTACAATGTTTGATAAAATTATACTTATGTCCTCAGGTAACTTTGATCATTCACCAAATATCAAAGAAAAAAATACAAATTCGTGTAAGATGAGCCAAACATGAAAATGACACTTTTAATTTACAAACTCACTAATTAAAAAAGCTAATAAAAATTTTCTCTCAGTGTGATAGGATACACAAAACATCTATATATAGATCAACAATGATTGGAGATTCAATGTATGCACAACAAAGTTTGGCAACCTACCATTTGATTTCAATGGTTCCAACATTATTCAAATTATGGCACCGTGTACACTATTCAAATTGCGAAAACATCCACACTATTCAAATTATGGCACTGTCCATATCAACATGTTTCGTTGACCTTTCAAAAGAAACAGTGACAATGAGCCACATTCCAACAAATCTCCATCTTGGCAAATTGTCAAATGAGTAATCATATTATGTCTGCAAATGCGCCTTATGGCACCATCTCAATTTCGTAGATTGCTAATCAAGTCCAAACATTATTTGAACTTGATCATGTCATCTACATACAACAAAAGACACATAAAAGGCCGATACATTAGTTTATGAAAATAGATACAATGATCATGTGCGCTTTCAAACTCCACTGGTTGCGTGGTATACTCCACTTTCTTCTGATTCCCAACACAAAATGATCACAAAAGTCAAGTTTTCATAACTTTCCACCTTTCAATAAGTTTTTCTCCACCAAAGCTTTTTTTCACCATGTCCCAATCGCATATGCCACAACTTTGAAATTTCTAAATCATTATTTTCTCAGAAACTGTTGTCGTTACCGATCCAATAATTGTATTACCTTGATAATAGTACGAGTTATTCTTTCGGTCACCTTTCATTGTCACAAGTGTTCAAGAAATAACCTTTATTTTTGCTTCTTTCATACTGACTGTAAAATCATTATATTTTAATACTCCTAGAGATATAAGATTCTTTTTCACATCTAGATGTAACGAACATCTATAAGAGCTGTAGTTTAACCATCTTGATTCTTCAAACGAACTGAACCAATCTCTAATATGTTGCATGAAATTACCATTTCCCAGGTAAACAACTCCACCATCAATTTCTTAAAAATTCAAGAACCATTCCTTGTTGGGAGACATATGAAAGGTAAAAGCAGAGTAAAAAAGCATTCATTAGCAAGAAACATCATAGACGAACTAATCAATACAAAATCTGAACTGTCATTCTCGCCCTCAGCTACACAAGAATTTGATTAAGCTTTTCCTTTATGTAATTTTGGTTTGTCTTTCTTCCAATGACCTTTTCCGTGACAAAAAGCACATTCATCTTTATCAATTTCTATCCATCTTGCTCAATCATGGCTATTTCAACGACTTCCTATGTAATTCTTCTAACAAATTCAGCTTCATCAGATTCATTCATAAGTACATCATCTAATAGAATTACTTCTGCAGTGAAAACCACTACATCAGTCTTCTTAGGCAAGGGAGACGAGGAGAGAAATTTGCTCAGTAGGATGTCATCTTCATTATCATCATGTTGTTGTTATGAAATGGATTGCACAACTTTTTCAAGAGTAATTTTCCTCAAAGGAGGAGAAGTTACAAGATCTGGCTGTGTAGGTAGTTTGGCTTCTTTGGAGTCAGATACAGTCAGCTATTGAGAGATATACTAAGATGACTATCTAGCCACTTTATGTTCCTTGGAATTTGTTGGCTCAAAAATTTTGTGGTCATTTTCATAGAATTTGACCTTCATCTGTAGGGAACCCATATCGATATCCAATTGATTGATTACTGCTATATCATCAAATGTGGTTGGCCATAAAGGATCGTAGTTTGATCTTTATTCAGCACAAACTATTGTCAGATTTTGAATCTTGAGAAGATTTAGAAGAAAATATCAATGTTGAAGGGCTTAAGTAATAATCATAGTTTTGACTTGTTGCAACACAGCCTTCTCCGGTGCTATGTATCTATTAAGTACATCATTTTTTTTCAAATCTTTAGCGAAGGTGACTATTCTAAATTTCACCCATTCATAAAAAATTTGATATTTTCTTCAGCAAGTTCATTAACTTCAACCAACAACATGTCTATTTGTTTCTAGATTGCTGAGATTGGTTCTGAGACTTGAACTTCAATTACCTTGTCTATTTCTTTTCCTGACGCTGAGGAGGAGAAGGTAGAGACCAGTCTTGACTTGGTGGATTGGATGAGATCTCTAATGATTACTCTTTTTGTTGGTCTTGGAGGAGGGAGAGCTGTAGTCATACTGATTTTTCTAGGTAGATCTTCCACCGCTATCAGTTTCAGTTTTTCTGATGGCTCTTCAGTAGCAATGTTTTTAGTGAACTCGACCACTTTCACCTAAGAGATAGGTAATGCCTTGATTGGTGTAAGCATATGTCTAGTTTTTGTTGTTCTGGATTTTTTGGAGAAGGAGAAAGAGTTTCTACCTCAGGTTCACTGGATTACAAAATTAGTTTCCTCTTGGGCTTGGATCCAGTTTCCTTGTTTCCCTTCTTTGCAATGGGTTTCTTTACACTAGTATGTTCTTCTCTGATTTCCTTCTTGATTACCAACATCCCAGCAGTAGAGATATTCAGTTCCTGTCATTTAGGCCTGAGAGAGAATATTTGGTGCAGTGAGAGCCTTGAATTTGTGCAGAGTTAGAGAGTTGCTCGGCAAGGCTCGTGCGTCTTCAAACAATCTGCTCAAGGGAATGGCAAATCCGACTGGTTGCTTCTCATTTTGGATCAACGCCTTCATAATCTTTAATAGAATGACTGACCAGTTAATTTTGTGTTCAATGGCAATGGTTGTCATAATCAGAAATTTTTATGTAGTACGTGTATGTATCAAAAGATCCTGCCTTCGCTAGAATTTTCTTAGCCACAACATTAGTCGGAAGTTGATACTCGACCTTCATCTCTTTCTTCTTCCCAGGCATTTTGATAGGATCAATGGATGCAAAGAACTTGAGTTTCATGTCCTAAACTGCTTTTTGAGGCACTTCAGAAAAGTCAGTTAGCCCTCGAGTGGACAACTAAAACAAGGGATAGAAGTAATCTTGTTCGATCGACAGATTGTCCTCTCCAAGTGGCATTTGTATCTTTCTCTCTTCAGTTACTATACCTCTTCCGTAGAAACTTTTCAATTCATCGACTAGATGTCCCAAAATGAATTGAGAAATGTCTTGAGTCCAGATGACTCAACAGCTTTGAAGACTTGTGAGATAGCAGCATCTTCCACGGAATAAAGTAATTTGAAATCGATGTCAATAGTGTTCATGATGCAGGAACAAATTGCTAGAGCAGATATTTCTGAAATAAGTTATTAGAGATAGAAATTAAATGATTTTCGAGGTGAAAGAGAGCAAAAAGTTTGAGAGAAAATATGCTTTGAGTGAGAAGATGCAAAGATAAATTGAAAGATTTATAGATTTCATTTATTTAACATGTACGAGTTTTGATCTAGTAATAGACGGGACACGTGTCACGCTGTTGTTGAGATTTTTGAAAATTTAGAAAAATGCAATGAGTGCAGTATACGAATTTTAAAAAAATGAGCAATTAATTTGTCCTTAATGCTTAATAAAAAATTTATATAAATCATTAAATTCATTATTAAATGCTGAGATCAATTAGACTTGAGAGTATTGTCAGGCTGACTGTTAGTTTAATACTCAAAGACTAAATAGAAATTGTCTTATTAGTAAAGCTTCATGATTCATTATTCCATCTAAATTCATCCATTCATAATAATTCAATAAGTCCTAAAATATTTCTGAAATAAAAAAACTTATTCTCTGGGAGTGGTTTGGTGAAGATATTTACTGCTTGTTGTTTAGTTGAGATGTATTCTAATCTAATATCCTTCTTCAATACATGATCTCAGATGAAGTGATGACGAATGTCAATATGATTAGTCCGAGAGTGCAAAACTGGATTGTTTGTGATGGCTGTTGCACTTGTATTGTCGCATAAAATTGGAAACTAGATTGTATGTGATCGCTATTGCACTTGTATTGTGGCCGAAAATTGACGATTCTTTTGCATTAATTTCATTTTCATTAAGTTGTTGTTGAATATATAGCAGCTGGGCACAACAGCTTCCAGCAGCTAGATATTCAGCTTCTGTTGTAAAAGTGACAATTGATGTTTCCTTCTTACTGAACTAATAAATTAGTCGATCTCCAAGAAACTGACATGATATGCTTGTACTGTTCCTATCAACTGCATGTTCTGCATCAAAATATCCAACTAGACTGAACGATGATTCTTTATAGTACTATAATCCAACATTTTGAGTTCCTTTAAGATATTTAAGAATTCCTTTTGCAGTTGAGTAATGAGATTGTTTTGGATCAGACAGAAAACATGCACACATATATACTGCAAACATGATATCAGGTCGCCTGCAATTAGGTACAATAGAGAGTCTATCAAACCTCGATATTATGTTACCTCGACTGATGTTCCCCCTTCATCTTTATCAATTTTAACTGATGAGCTCGTGGGGGTTGCTACTGAGCAAGACTCCATTCCAAATTTCTTAGTTAATTCTTTGGTGTACTTTTTCTAACTGACAAATATTTGGGTATCCAATTGCTTAACTTGCAGTTCGAGAAAGAAATTCAGTTCATCCATCATGCTCATCTAAAACTTATCCTACATAAGAATGGAAAATTTCTCGCAGAGCTTTAAGTTAATGGATCCGAATAAAATATCATCAACATAAATCTGAACTAACAAAGTATGATCAATGTTTATAAATATGAATAATTCTTATCCATTAAGCCTATTGTGAAATCATGATCAAACAAGAATTAAGAAAGAGTGTCATGTAGGGCGCGTGGTGCTTGTTTTAATCCATAAAAAGATTTTTTAATTTGAAAACATGATCAGGTTAATTATGATTAATAAAACCTAGAGGTTGTTCCACATATACTTACTCATGCAATAGTTCATTTAGTAAGTCACTCTTCACATTTATCTGAAGCAATTTATAAAGTTTTTATAAACAACATAAGCAAGAAAAATTTGAATAGTTTCTAATCTTGCTACCGGTGCAAAGGTCTCATCATAATCAATTACCTCTTCTTGTCTGAAACCATGTGCAACTAGCCTTGCTTTATTCCCGATCACTATACCATTTTCATCAAGTTTGTTCCTGGTTCAAATTACTGACTAATGAGATGGTCTGGGTACCAAGTACCAAACCTTGTTTCTGTCAAAATGATTTAATTCATCTTGCATAACTTCAATCCAAATGTTATCTAATAACACTTCAATGACTTTCGTAGGTTCTAATTGTTAAATAAATACAACATGCAAGAATTCATTAACCATTTGTTATCTAGTTCTGAGAGATGTAGAAAGGTTACCGATCACCAGTGAAGGTAGATGAGTCTTACTCCATTTGTAGTTTAGTCCAAGTGGATTGTTGTCGGTATTAATTGGAGTAGGATCAATTAGGTTCTCTTTAGCCTGATTTCCTACAGCTAGGTTCTCAATGGTTTGATTATCATTAGCTTGGATAACATACGTCTAGTGCTTTTCAGTTAGGTTTAGATCAGTATGGTTTATCTGTTCATCATTCTTTTGTGTAGCCGACAGATCTGACATTTCTAATTCAGGTGACTGATGAATCCTTATATTTATATTGATATCTTCTTCTTTGTCATCTGTCATATCAATAAATTTCTTTTGATTGTTCAAATCCGCTAGATTAGTTTTGTCATCAATTAACTTAATTTCATCAAAAATCACATGAATAGTTTCTTCAACATTTAAAGTTATCTTATTAAATGCACAGAAAGCCTTAATGAGAGCTAAATAGACAAGAAATTCCGACATAAGATTTTGCATCAAAGACAGAAAGATGAGTTTTTCATTATTATGAATGTAACATTTACAGCCAAAAGCATGAAATATGATAAGTTAAGCTTACTCAGATTCCATATTTTATATTGAATTTTACCAGTCTTTTTGTTGATCATTGATTTATTTTTTGTGTAACATGATTTGTTGATTGCTTTTACCCAAAATCTTTGTGACACACCAAAATCAGCAAGTATTGTCTGTGAAATTTCCTTCAGAGTTTGTCCATTATTTCAACAACTCCATTCTGTTGAGATGTTCTTGCTACAAATTATTCATGCTGAAATACTTGATCTTATAAATATTCATCCAAATTTTTGTTAGTGAACTCAGTGTCTCGATCATTGCTGATTCTGATCACTGGTGTTGATTTCTCATTTTGAATACCATTAAGAAATTTAATCAGTTGGGTACTAGTATGATTTTTACCACGAAGAAATATCAGCCCAGTAAATCTAGAAAAATCATCAATAATCACAAATGTATATCTCATTCCTCCTAAACTGATTACATGTATTGGCCCGAACAAATCCATATGAAACAGTTCTAAGCATTTATTAGTCATTTTACTACTTTTATTCTTAAAATTGTATCGAATATGGTTACTAACTGATATGTTGACCACGCGTGATTTTTAAAAAATTCAATGCTAGGTAAACTATCAACTAGATTTAATTTATGCATATCATTAATTGACTTAAAATTGAGATGGTTAAGTATTTTATGCCATAGCCTCTCTTTATCAATATTAATAACATCAAAACATGTTGGTTAGTCTAAGTAATTAATGTTCCAATCAATTTTGTAAGTGTTACATTTTCTAATTGCAGTTAACAATATTTGATTATTATCATCTTTAATTAAACAATTAATAATCTTTAAAAATTCAACTACATAAACATTATCGCTGAGTTGACTTATACTAATCAAATTATAACACAGATTTTCAACTAGTAACACATCATTGATTATTATATTTTCCTAGCAAATCTTACCCTTACTCACGGTTTTACCCTTGGCTTTGTCTCCGAAGGTGATCTTGGGCCCTTTCCATTTGACTAAATCAGATAGCAGTTTTTCTTAACCTTTCATGAGCCTAGAACATCTCCAGGTAACAAAATGAATTCTTCATTTTTTTTCTCGTTCATTGATCTACATTAGTAAATCGAATCAACTGGTACTCAATATTATTTGGGTCCAAACGGGATTGGTCCCTTAAACCCACACTTGGATCAGTTTGATAGACTGGCCTCGTTTTTTATTCTGAAAGGGTTTTACATAAACATGTGTATGCAGTGTTTTGTCTGTATGTAACGTTGTGTAAGTGTTGGAAACGAAATGTTGTTTAGTCTTTTTCTCATCATTTATCTGCATTTATATTCTTTGAACAGGCTTGCTGTTATAGTATCGATATGATTTATCCATTCTTGAGTTGTGTCTTTCTTGACTGAATCTGTTATCATGCTAGTTGGGCTTGCCAAACCTTTTGCCTTTGTTCAGTAGTTCGCCAAGTTTCTCAACTTGATCATATGGCTTCTAATATTCATATATTGCACAGGACTTTACAAAGTGAATGTATTTTCTTTTGTACATGTTCATTTCGATTGAAAACTACTCAGTAGGATTTCTATCATTACCGTTGAAGCCGATACCGGTTTTGTCTCCAGAGTGCTTCTGCAGCTCTTGCATTTTCTCAAGACTTACAGACGAATTATTTCAAATATTGATCAGTTTGGCAAGTTTCTTATTATTAGAAATAAGATGTTGATGCTCATTCGATACTCTTTGATTCTCAGTTTTAAGCTTACTAGTTTCTGCCTTACGACCTAGTAATTCTCCTGACTATTTCAAGTTAGGATCAACATCATGGTGAGTTAGCGTTTCTAGCTTTTCTTTTACTTCCTCGAATGATTGAGAAAGCCTCTTGTACTCTATTACCATGTCATTGAATGTAATGATAAGATCTTAAGTAAAATACCTCATCATATATAGATTCCAGCTCAGCAGCAACCACGAGGCGTTGTACCACCTCTTCATTACTTTCACTATGAAGCAGTCTGACTCTAATGATTCAGTCTCAGAGTCAGCCCACTTGGCTTTGCTGTCTTCAGACACAATCACCTTTCAATTTCATTTCTTTCTGAATGACCTCTTGTCATCATTTTTTGGCTTGGATAGTTGGCTACGAAATGCCCACTTTGTCACAGTTAAAACATGTAATATCCTCACTGATGGACTCTTTCTTGTGATGATTGTGTCTGCTTGGGCTTTGAAAGTTACCTCAATTATTTCTTAAGAACTTCCCAAATTTTTGTACAAACTGTGACATTGCATCATTGCTCAATTATCACTGTTCAATTGCTCAGCTGAATTTTCTTTTAAGGCACTTTGTTCAGTAGTTGCAGCAACTAGAGCCTTTATTAGTTTGGTTGAAGACTCACCATCAGTTCTTGTTTCCAATTCAAACTTATATGCTTTGAGATATACAAACATATCATAGAGTTCAAGCATGTTAAGGTCCTTTGATTCTTGTATGGCCATTTTTTTGACATTTCATTCTCTTGGGAGTGCCTTCACAATTTTCGAGGTTATTTCTCTATTTCCATATTCCTTGCCAAGAGCACTCATTTCAATAATAATACTGGTCACTCTTTCATCAAAGTCTGACATGGATTCTTCAACCTTCATCTTGATACTGTCAAATTTTTGGATTGACATAGAAAATTTGTTCTCTTTTGTTTGTTC
Source organism: Primulina tabacum (assembly GCF_025594145.1). NCBI lineage: Eukaryota > Viridiplantae > Streptophyta > Magnoliopsida > Lamiales > Gesneriaceae > Primulina > Primulina tabacum. The sequence goes on from NC_134558.1 coordinate 7,947,440, forward strand.
ATTTAATTCACATAATTGTATCAGTTTATCCCAGATATCTTTGGCAGTGAGATACATTTTGATCTTGCTAGAGGTATTTTTATCCATTGTCTTGTACAGTATGTAATTGGAAACATTGTCCAGATTTGTCTTTTTCTTGTCACCACTAGTACATTCCATTCTCGATTTTCAATTATCCAAGGAGCACCATCAGAAATAGCAATGTCAGTGTTTGTTTTCATGATCATCATTGGTATGTGTATCATGACGTACCATATATCATCATTTTATGTAGATATTTGAGACTGCATCTCGATCTTTCAATAATCAAAATCTTCTTTAGAGAACATTGAGATTTTGCTGAATGAGGTCATTTTGAATATTTTGTTCAGAAACGAGAATAAAACCTCACCAATACTAATTTTTAGGATCGTAAATAAATTTAGAGGGGGGTGAATAAATTTATCTCAACAAATATTTCAGTTGGATTAGCGACCTTGAAATTTTATTCTTGTCAGTTGGGTTCTCAGTAATTCAATCAGAGTGACTATGCGGAAGTATACTGATTGAGACTATTCAAACAAACGGTTATCAATAAAATTAGTTGAGTTCTACCAAATAGTATTTATGGTAGGTAAGACTAAAGGTAAGTAGACAAAAAGATGTTTATGGATGTTCGGATTCTTCTATACTCCTATGTAACTCTTTTTCTTACGGAATGATTGCACTGAAAGACTTTGATAATTATAAGTAATTTGAAATCACCCACTTCAGTAGTATTTAATACTACCTAACTGACACTCTTAGTAAACTTCAATCTAAGCTGATTTGAGCAATAATTTTTCTTACTCTCAATTACACATATTTCACAAAAAAATTCTAAGCAAAAAATTGATCATCAAAATGATCAGATAATAACTTGTCAACGTGTGATGGATGTTCATTTTGGCTCGCAGAAAGCTTCTTCAGGGAAAATCAGTTGGTTTTCAATAATTCAGATGATGTAATTGTGTAACCTTCAGAACCTATTCAACTAATCTATTTATATATTAATTTGCAATGGTAATCTTTTCAATTAATATATATGTTTCCAAATTCAGATGTCATTGTTGCCGTGCCATCGTCCTATATTCTAGTAGTGCGTAGGAACTTGACATTCTGTTAAAATTCAGTGATTGTTGGTATAGAAAACTATAGCTGCTTTTTTAGCTGTGATTTTGATCCTTTGTCACTTATTATACTGATTCTTCAGGAAATATTTTGATTTGGACTAACTGATCGATTTGGATAGACTGTTAGTTGGGCTTCATCAGTCAACCTTTAATAGGTTTTGCTATCAGTATCCTTCTTAAACTTTATCAGTCTTTCACTATAGTTAGTATACTTAGAAAACTTCATTTTATTTAATTTCCTTCTTGAATTATGTTAGGTTAGAGTTTTTAATTATCCGTTGGATCAACAGCCTATTTAAATCATCAACACTTAAAATCTTCCAAACATTATCAATTATATCCTACAATAGATTGAAAATTGTTTTGGTATTTTTTATTTATTTTTCAAGGTTATTTGGAGTAATTATGAAAGAAAAAATTATTTATGAGAGCATGACAATAACAGAATGTATAAAAAAATAATAATAGATATTTTAAATTTTAAAAATACTTATAACATTCATTAATTGGCTACAAATAATTTTTTTATAATAATAATACATGTACGATCGATATATAAAATATATTTAAGTAAAAATAAATATACACTATTTAAAAAATAAAAAATTAGGCAAAATTAACATTAATAATTAAAATTATAAGTTAAATTAAATATTACATAATAATACTAATATTAATAATAAATATAATATTTTATTCTAGAATTAAAATTTTCGTTTAAATTCAATTTGAGCATGATAAAATTTAGTATGTATTAATTAACTTTGATCAAAATATATATAAGCAAAATTTACATTTTAAAAAAATAAATATATTTTTTAAAAAATTGTTCACAACAGTAAATAATAATATAATTTTATAAATATTATTATCAATATAGTACAATACTTAAAATAATAATTCATAAAAATAATTACAAGCATAGGTTCTTATTTGGAACTTTTACATAACATAAAAGGATTTATTAAAGATAGACCAAAGAAATTAAACAATAGAGGATTTTACCGAGGTCCACCTCAGAAATATAAATTCATAAAAATCACCCATAAACGCCTTAAACGCTATCTCTCGGCTAAGCAGGCTGAAGGGATACAACATGAATTTATTATTTCCTGGTTAAACTCGAACCTTGTGTTTACAATTTCCTAGTTCATCTTTTTACCTTATGTTCTAACCAAAAACTCTTATATTACATTAAATTCGAAAAATTTAAATAAATCTTTTATTATCTCAATCTGATTCCAAGTTACAAATAAATATAGACTATGTCATAATAAGATAATAATTTAGCACGAATAGTTTAGCCTAGCCTGTCATTCAGGCTAATTTATAAAACATAAATTAAAAACAGTAAATAAAAACAGCAATATAAACGTACAAAGTTGTAATCAGAAAACTTGAAGCTTTTATTTATGCAGAAGGGTTGTTTACAAAGAGAGAATAGAGGGGAACAAACTCGACCGTGCCTTCCTAAGAAAACAAAGCTACCTATTTATCGAAGGAAGAACTGGACATCAAACCCCGGATTCCAACTAAAATTATAAACAGTACATTGCTTTATTAAAGCAAATAGTAACATGGTTACAAAATTCAAAAAATCTACAGTGATATTCACCAACTTGTGATATTCATCAACTTTATTAAAGATGAATATCCTAAATATCTTTAATATTATCCTTTATGGAATTTTTTAAATTTTCAAATATGTCACTGATATGAGAAAAATTAGGTATATCTTCCTCTAGGTCTTGTGCATCTTGCATTTGCATGAGATGAATAAATTGATTCTCACTTGATTCGGAAGCCATTGATATGTCCGATTTGGGGTCAGAATATCCAATGTTATTATAAAGAATTTTTAATACTTGGGGAAACATTTAATCAAATATTCATTGGTTTTATGAAAATCTCTAGGCAAAATCTTTGCTGATGGACCAAATATTTTCCACCATGTTAAAAACCAATTAGGAATTGGATAATAGAAAACATTTTCACATATTTTTAAAAACCATGTACGTTTTCGTTTTTCATTTTCATAAAATAGAGTTTTATTAAAACTCTCAACATAATCCCAAAAATTGAATCTAAAACTCATTTGATGGTTTTGAGAATAAAATTCTTTTTCAACTAATGGAGATATATACCTCATTCTTCAATGAATATAATCTTTTTGATAATAAACTTTCAGAAGTTATAAATTCCTTTCTGCTGAGTATTACTGTAAAAGTGAGTTATTTCAACACTTTTTGTTGATAATTGAAGATGTTCATAAAATCCTTTTTTCTTATAAGGACCATATACATATGATGTATTGGTAAGATATCTTTCCATGATAGTCCATGGAGTTTTTCCCATTGGATATCTATTTCTTCTATGAGAAGAATTAAATCTTTATGTTTTGTCTCTATATAAAGAGCTGAATCACCTTCATCATCTTTAATGATATTAGCATATGATGCTTGAGACTGAGAATCTGTATTATTTCTCTGTTTCTATTTCAAGAATTCTTGAATTTCATTATATAACTCATTTTGCTCAGTATTACTGGCTAATGAACTAGATATGTTCTGGCTATTAGCCTTTATTTACCATGTTGTGCAATAATATTAGGGGTTTTTCCCTACCACCTCTTCCTCTATAAGAGGAATCTCCTCTACCTCGAGAGTTCATATCTGTAAAGAAGATTATTAAGATAAATATTCACGAGGTAAAAAATCTGGTAGGTGATTATCTTCACCTTTTTTATAAATGATATCAAAATCAAAAGGAGCTAAATGAGTCTGCCATCTTGCAAACATTTGCTTAGAAACATAATGTTTAAAATCTTTTAGAAACATAAATTTTGCAGATTTACAATCAGTTTTTATAATAAACTTTTGATTATATAAATCATCTTGAAATTTTAAAATACATCTCACAATAGCTAAATTTGCTTTTGCTACTGTAGAGTAGTTTTTCTGGGCATTATTCCATTTAAAATCGGATAAGATATTCTTGTTTTGTTTTAGGATCTTTTTGTTTTAGAATCCCTCCAAAACCTATAGCAGAAACATCTGTTTCAACAATTTTATCCCATTGGGGATTTGCAAGCATAAGACAAGGAAGATTTTAAACTTTCTCTTTAATATTTTTAACTGTTGTGGTATGTTTTTCATACAAAGGTAAATGATTTTTCTTTAATCTATCATATAAAATAACAGAATCTTCATTAAGATTTTTAATATAAGGAGAAATATAATTTAAACTTCATAAGAATCTTTGTAACTGAGTTTTATCAATTATAATGTCAGGAAATTTTGAACCAAATTCAATACTTCTGTGTATAGGAATTATTTTCCCTTTTTCAATCATATGACCTTGAAATCTAATATTGGTTTGAAATAAAATTATTTTAGATTTTGATATGATAAGACCATTTTGAATAACAATATTTTTAAACATATCTAAATGTTTAAAATGTGTTTCAATATCATTTGAAAATATTAAAATATCATCAATATAAACAACTATAAAATTGTTGTAATTATAAAAAATATCATTCATAATTTGTTGAAATTCTGAAGGAGCATTTTTTAATCCAAATGGCATTACAGTCCATTCATAATTTCCTATTGGAACATTGAAAGCAGTTTTATATCTATCAGATTCTTTTATTTGAATCTGCCAAAATCGTGATTTTAAATCAAATTTTGAAAATATAATATCATTTACAAGTCTATCTAATAAATCTTTTTTATTAAGAATAGGATGTCTAATCAATTTTAAAACCTTATTAAGGGGTTTGTAGTTTATGACTAATCTAGGAATACCTCTTTCCTGCTCAGAATGTTTATTAACATAAAAAGCAGTACAAGACCAAGGTGATTGAGAAGATGTTATCAAACCTTTTTTCTAATAAAGAATGAATTTCATTCTTATATAATTCTAAATATTTAGAATTCATTTGACATGGACGAGCCTTGGTAGGAATATTTTTCTATTCAAAATTCTCTTCATATGTAAGAGAAATAATATGTTTCTTACGATTCCAAAAGGCATTTGAAAAATCATTACATATTTCTAATGAAAATTTATTATAAATAATTTTGATTTTTTCCAGTAATTTAGGATTTTGTAATTTGTCATCTATAGTTAGAATTTTTACTTCTTCTTTTAAAGAATTTATTTGAAAAGTTTTTCTTTCAATCTTTTCTTGTAATTCTATGAACAGGTTTAGTTATAAACTTAAAAGAAATAGGATTACCTTGAAAAGTTCTATAATACATGTTTCATCAACATATGTTAAAGGATAAATTTGATAAATAAAAGGAAGTTCAAGTATAAGTTGGCTAGAAATATCTTTTGCTAATAAAAAAGCTGGTTTGAATATAGTTTTAATCTTTGCAAATATAGTATTTCGTAATTTATAATTTATTTCTAAGGGTTCTCCTCCCGCATGAGAAAGAGAATGAGTTGTTTTATGAAAATATTTTGTAGGGATTAATCATTTCTGTATTACATTTAAATCTGCACCGCTTTCAATCATAGTTATAAAAAATTTTCTTATAAGAATTTTCAATTAATAGAGTAATATTGGTGATCGAAGTCAAACTTGCACTGTGAATACTCGATAAAAATATGGTTCTGTTTGCTCGAAAATTAATCGCAAGTGCACGATGTCAAGTAATAGTATAATGTACGTGAGTACGAGTATCGTTCCACTTGAGACTGTATTTTACAATTATTATTTTCAGTTATTTAAATCTTTAGCAACGAAATTTGATTGGTTGTTTATTACTACTATACTCAAATAAACATGCAAATAAAAAGCTTCAGGAATTAAATATTGAGATATGATATCTAGAATGATTGATTAAAATTCAATGAGAAGTGGATTTGTTGGGAATTTTAGTTCACCTACCCCTCGTTCATTAATTAATTCGTTCAATATTGATTGTATGCTTCCGACAGGATTTCCTATTCAATTGAACACGCCCTCTCGAGCTATGCCAAACTAATTCTACTCAATGAAGTAATTAAATGTCTTTAATTATTTATCAATAGTTAATCGCTTATCGGTCTATGAAATCCCCTAGTTTTCGCCATGCCGGACTATGACATCGGCGCGTATCCAATTTCATATGTCTATGTAAATTGTAGATCCACGAACTATGCTACTCGTTCCTATCACAAGCTATTCTCTCGAACTCACTCACAATATAAAACTTTGTTAAAGTCAGCTACGCTCTAACAACACAACGAAAAACAGTAACACAATCAAGAATAAACCAACAATTGAAATATGAATTAACTAAATCAGAGTTCGGGGTAGGATCCCCTTAAATCCCAACAAATATTTAAGTTTAGCTACTCGAATTCATAATAAACATAAACACAACAATGTTTAAAAGATAAAAACTAAATTAGAAATAATAGATTTGACAAAAAATGTAAAGACGATGCCCGAAAACCTTCGAATCTTCAATCCAAGCGCGAAAATCCTCTCCAAGGCTTTTGGTGGCTGCTGAAGAATGATCTCTAAATCGTCCCCCAAACCCTTCCATATCATCCATATTCAGAAAATAAGGTAAGGAATCGGCCAAGAAATCTTTCCAAAATTACAAACGCGCCCGGGCGGACATAAGTTTCCGTCCGGGCGGATGGCTTGCGCAGATCTTGTTTTAAATCCTTTTAATCGACGCGCCCGGGCGGACACAAGTTTTCAGCCCGGGCGGATGAGTTTCGCAAATCTTTTTTTTTTCACATTGTAGGCGCCCGGGCGGACATAAAGGTACGCCTCCGCCGGGCGGATGGCTCTTGCAAGTTGATGAATTTTCTTCAGTTTATTCACGAATTTCCTGCATTTTCACCCACGAGACACATGAGCAACAATAAAACATAATATACGCCAAAATGTCACAAAATGCATGCAATCTAAACGATATGTGCAACACAATGAGCTGCCACATAGTATGAAAAACACGTAAAATTCACCTACATCAACCCCCCAATACTAACCTTTTGCTCGCCCTCGAGCAAAACATGTGACACGACAAAACGGAATCTGACACAAAAAAGCTCGACAGTGAGTTCATAGTCTCAATTAGCCTCAGCGAAACTCAACATATTCCCTTGCCGATCAATGCAAAATCACAACTCTTCGCACTCTCATTGGTCTGGACATTGTTTCAAATAAAACCTGAACGTGTGTGTGTGTGTGTCGTTAGTCCTAGCATCATAAATGACAGAAGGATTCATTCTCAACCATTATCAGAGATTTAAATCAGCCTGTTAGTGTGAATCTTACTCTCATCTATTCCTCTGCACTCAGTAATCACCAGCAGCTTCTCTTTTCAAACTTTTTTCTTTTTTTTTTTGACTGAATTGGAATACAGTAATAAAAAGACTAGTGTTAGAACCTTTCATTTCAGATTCAAATCCATGTGTTTTACATTTTTAGCCAGGAATAGGATTTCATTCCTTTATTCGGTTCCCCAACACCTTACATCTCCAACTTTAGCCAGGAATAGGATTTCATTCCTTTATTTAGCTCCCCCACACCTTACATCTCCATCGTTCTCTTTTTTAACGCTGGTGATATATACCTCGATTCAAGAGAATATAGTCCACCCCAATTCACACCTTCAAACCTCTTCGTTCCCCACTTGGTTTTAAATTTTCACCATCTTATCATGCATGCTTCTAGTTATAACATTCGTGCAAAGAGAATTCAATGTTTTAAATAAAACTTCATGTCTTCACCCAGTATGTGCTAAAGAAATGCGAGTACAAGACAGACAGGACATGTCTCATCACCTCTTAATTATCCTTGGCTAACAAGTACTACTTCGAACACTGTCGGCTGACACACACACCAATGCAAAACGACTAAAACTAAATGCCAACAATTAAAACCAACAAAGCACCAAAAATGAACACACAAAACAACACCCATCCACCCCCCAATAATAAAGTCGAGCAGTGTCACCAATGCAACAGACGATAGAAAAAGAGACAGATAGTGCAAAACAAAATGGATGAAATATAACCTAAGCATGCAACAGAAACAGAAATAAATAAACGGATCTAAACGAAATGCAAGAAATAAAAAAAAAGATATAAGTGACTCCCCTCTCAATGATCATCCTTCTCGTACTCCTCCGGGGGAATGACGCCAGCTTCAAATTCTGCATCAAGGAGTTTGATAGTTTCTGCTTTTACTACCTCTTGCATCTTTGGATTCAATCTTCTCTGAGGTTGCACAAGGGGTGAGTACTTTTCTTCCATTAATATCTTGTGCATACAGACTGATGGATTGATCCCTTTGATATCCACCACTTTCCATGCAAATGCACTCTTGTGCGCTTTCAAGACTTTCAGCAGTTTGTCCTCCATCACATCTGTCAAATAAGAAGAAATAATCACAAGAAGATTATTATTCTCACCTAGATAGACGTATTTCAGATGTGGAGGTAATGGCTTGAGCTCCAGAGTTGGTGGCTCCTCTAGGCTTGACTTCTGAAGGATCAAGTCTCTTCGATCCCCCAAGTCCTCTAATCTCATCCTTATCAGCCTCTTACATTGATGGTTGGCATTGAGGTATGCCACTATTTTGGCTTTCTCTACATCCAATTCGTATTCTCTTAATTCAGTAGTGAGAGTGGCTTCCAAAGGGTCCCTAAGGGCATCCTGCACATTATTAGACACAAGAGAATCAAAAGCATCAATTCTATAACAACTATCAGAATGCAGTATGTGCTTAAGTGCATTAAAAATGTTAAAAGTAATCTTCTCTTTTCTCACTCTCAATTTCAACTTCCCTTCCTACACATCAATTAAAGCCTTGCCAGTTGCAAGGAACGGTCTACCCAAAATCAAAGGCATCTCCACATCCTCCTCCATGTCGAGCACCACGAAATCTGCAGGAAAAATGAATTTGTCCACTTTCACTTGCACATCCTCAATAACTCCCCGTGGATACTTGACAGATCTGTCTGCTAGTTGTAAAGACATCCATGTTGGCTTAGGTTCTCCCAATCCAAGTTTCCTAAACACAGACAAAGGCATAAGATTAATACTCGCACCAAAATCATACAAAGCTTTATGAAAAACAACATCACCAATCATGCAAGGAATAGAAAAACTCCCTGGGTCTTTAAGTTTCGGTTGGATTTTGTTTCGCACCAAAGCGGAGCAATTTTCAGTTAGATTAACCATCATGTAATCCTCCAATTTTCTCTTGTTTGCTAAAATGTCCTTCAGAAATTTGGCATAACTAGGCATTTGCATCAAAGCATCGGCAAAAGAAATATTGATATGCAATTTTTTAAATACCTCAAGAAACTTACCGAATTGCACATCAAGTTTTGCTTTTTTCAGTGCTGCAGGGAAAGGAGGAGGTATAACAATTTTAGATTGTGTCGTGAGTGCTGGTGTAGTGTTAGGGGACTTACCTTTAGATGTCTCAGTCTATTCATCCGGGGCTTGACATTTTTCCTTTCCTCTAGACTCTAAAATTTTTCCGCTCTTCAACTCAATGGCCTTCACTTGCTCTTTTGGATTGGTCTCTGTGTTACTTTGCAAGGTGCCCGGCTCTCTACTTGCTATCATCTTTGCTAACTGTCCAATTTGATTTTCTAGCCCCTTTATCGATGCATCTTGGTTTTGGAGTCTAGTTTCAGTAGATGAGATGAACTTAGACATCATCTGCTCTAAATTGGACTTTTCTTCTCTAGGAGGGTCAAATCTGTACATTGGTTGTGTTCCATATTGTTGTCCTCCCTATGGTCGATTCTGACTCTTTTGACCACCCCATGAGAATTTGGGATGTTGCCTCCATGCAGGATTATATGTGTTTGAGTACGGATCATTCCTTGGACGGTTTTGGACTCCCACTTGGTTCACTGGTGCCCCTTCTTGCACATAAAAGGGATTTCCATCTTCACAGTCCTTAACATAGTGTTCTCCTCCATATTTTTCACAAAATATCTCTTGAAGACGCATAGCCGTGCCACCCATATTCAACCCGTCCAACTTCCTGTTCAAAACATCAAGCTGTGCAGTGATAGCAGAAAGGTCAGTTACCTGGTGGACACCTATACTTCTCCGCTGGTTGTTCCTTTTAGATTGAGGATGATAGCTGCTAGCAGCCATATCCTCCAACAACTCATATCCTTCCTCAGCAGTTTTTCTCAAGAGGTTTCCACAAGCTGCAGCATCTATCATAGTACGATTAGGAGTAAGCAAGTCATAGTAAAAGGTTTGAACAACTAACCCAAGTGGCAGTTCGTGATGAGGGTATCTTCGTAATAGATCTTTGAAATGCTCCCATGCTTCATATAAAGACTCCTGCTCAAATTGAGCAAATGTAGTGATGTCTGCCCGCAGCTTCATGGTTTTAGATGGAGGAAAGTATTTAATGAGAAACGCTTTCGCCATGTCCTCCCATGTGGTAATAGAACCTACAGGTAAACAATTTAACCATGCTTTAGCTTTGTCAAGTAAGGAGAAAGGAAATAAACGCAACCTAACAGCATCATCAGAAACTCTATTAAATTTAAAAGTATTGCAAATTTCAAGAAAATATGCGATGTGCGTATTTGGGTCATCTACTGCAGATCCTCCAAACTGGACTGTATTCTGAATCATTTGAATTATAGCTCGCTTGATTTCGAAGTGATTTGCCTGCACAATAGTCCTCACAATGCTGGGGCGTGCACCATCCAAAGAAGGTTGGGCATACTCTAGCATTGGTATGCGGCGTGTCATCTCAACATGTCTATCTTCATGATGTTCCTCCTCATGCTCGTGCTTGTGTCTCCCATCAGTTCCTTCAGTCTCTGCTGTTGTGTTCTTCTGCGGAAAGTTCTTTCAATTTCAGGGTCAAACTGCTCAAGCTCCAAGTCAAGTGATTTTGGCATGCACTGGAAGAGATATCTGTAATAGAATATGGAGTGTTAACTCAATAAAAATTGAAACAATGCTAAAGAAAATAACTAAAAATAAAATTGTGAATTAACATTCCACGGCAATGGCGCCAAAAACTTGATCGAGCAAAACTATCACTGTGGAATCCTCAATAAAAATATTGTTCTGTTTGCTCGAAAATTAATCGCAAGTGCACGATATCAAGTAATAGTATAATGTACGTGAGTACGAGTATCGTTCCACTGGAGACTGTATTTTCAATTATTATTTTCAGTTATCAAATCTTTAGCAACGAAATTTGATTGGTTGTTTATTACTACTATACTCAAATAAACATGCAAATAAAAAGCTTCCGGAATTAAATATTGAGATATGATATCTAGAATGATTGATTAAAATTCAATGAGAAGTGGATTTGTTGGGAATTTTAGTTCACCTACCCCTCGTTCATTAATTAATTCGTTCAATATTGATTGTATGCTTCCTACAGGATTTCCTATTCAATTGAACACGCCCTCTTGAGCTATGCCAAACTAATTCTACTCAATGAAGTAATTAAATGTTTTTAATTATTTATCAAGAGTGAATCGCTTATCGGTCTATGAAATTCCCTAGTTTTCGCCCTGCTGGACTATGACTATCGGCGCGTATCCAATTTCATATGTCTATGTAAATTGTAGATCCACGAACTATGCTACTCGTTCTATCACAAGCTATTCTCTCGAATCACTTACAATATAAAACGTTGTTAAAGTCAGCTACGCTCTAACAACACAATGAAAAACAGTAACACAATCAAGAATAAACCAACAATTGAAATATGAATTAACTAAATCAGAGTTCGGGGTAGGATCCCCTTAAATCCCAACAAATATTTAAGTTTAGCTACTCGAATTCATAATAAGCATAAACACAACAATGTTTAAAATATAAAAACTAAATTAGAAATACTAGATTTGACGAAAAATGGAAAGACGATCATCGGAAATCTTCGAATCTTCAATCCAAGCGCGAAAATCCTCTCCAAGGCTTTTGGTGGCTGCTGAAAAATGATCTCTAAATCGTCCCCCGAACCCTTCCATATCATCCATATCCAGAAAATAAGGTAAGGAATCGGCCAAGAAATCTTTCCAAAATTACAAACGCGCCCGGGCGGACATAAGTTTCCGCCCGGACGGATGGCTTGCGCAGATCTTGTTTTAAATCTTTTTAATCGATGCGCCCGGGCGGACACAAGTTTTCGCCCGGGCGGATGAGTTTCGCAAATCTCTCTTTTTTTTCACATTGTAGGCGCCCGGGCGGACATAAATGTGCGCCCTGGCGGATGGTTCTCGCAAGTTGATGAATTTTCTTCATTTTATTCACGAATTTCCTGCATTTTCACCCACGAGACACATGAGCAACAATAAAACATAATATACGCCAAAATGTCACAAAATGCATGTAATCTAAACGATATGTGCAACACAATGAGCTGCCACATAGTATGAAAAACACGTAAAATTCACCTACATCAATTGGTATACCATTTTTGAGATATAATCATACTTAAAACAGATAAATGTTTTTGATTTGGATCAGGAAATGAAATATCCTGAGTATTATCAAAACTTTCAGGATTATAAATTAAATTATTATTATTTTCAATAGTTGAAATACGATAATTTAAACTATTATTATTGTGTTGTAAAAATTTTACTTGTTCTTTAAGATATTCTATTTCTTTAACTAAATCTTGTATAATAACTGGATTTTGTTTACTATATTTTTGTTGTAGAAGATTTTTTTTCTTCTTTCATAGAATAAGCTTGTTCTTGTTAAACAAGAATGTTATTATTATTGCTAGTCGAAGCATTATTTTTCATTTGATCAATAATTGTGGATTTCAATATTGGATCCTTAATATTTTAAAGAATTCTAAAATATTATTATTTGTTAAAATATTTATATTTAAATCTTGAAATTGAGACATGAGTTTATAAAAATCATCATTATTATCATCTATATGATTTATACAAGATTTTCCTTGTATACAGTTATTACATTCTTCTAAATCTGAAATATCTGATTCATTATCTATAATTTCTTCTGAACTATAAGATTCTGAAGAATTCTCATATTCACTATTAGAGTCTTGATTTGAATCCATTATTATTTTAAATAATGTTTCTTTTAGATCGTCATCTATATCTAAATTATTAATTTTGTTTTTAGCCCAACATTGATTTGCATAATGTCCTACCTTTTTACATTTTCTACAAATTATTAATTTATTTTTGTCTTTATATTTTCTGCTTTCCGTAAATCACGGCTTTTCTTTTTCTTTTTTCTATCTTTTTGTCTATCAGACAAATGTCTTTTCTTTCTATAAAGTTTTTCGTCTTTATCTTTAATTTTCTTCTTACCTTTATTAGGTAGGTCCATACCAAATTGATCACAAAATTTACCTAATTGTTTTTTTTCTCAAGATAAATTATAGTCTTTTAATTTGATTATTTAATTTTAATTCATTACAAAGAGCTAAACCCTCTTGTATACAAGTACTTATTAACTTTCCATAAGTATAATTTTCATATGGAATATAAATATCATTTTTTCATAAAAGTTTTCTAATTCTTCCAGCAAATAGAAAAGGTAAACCATCTATAAATTTGGCTTTCCATAGACTATTATTACAATCTGGTATTTCATAAATACGAGATAAAATGTATCTTTATACCATCTAAAATCAGTAAGTGTTTTACATTTTAGATTACTTAATAAAGTACGAATTTGTTCACCATTATCTGTGAATCTACCAGTAAAATGTTCAATCATTGTCATTATAAGACAGTAAACTGAATTCTCTATTTGAATTTGATTCTCAATTTTAATTGAGTTAAGAATTTCATCTTTGTGATATTGATTTAAATAATTATCTCACCAACCTTTAAGTTGGCCAGTAAATCTTGCTATAATCATTTTAGCAATATTTTTATCATTATTGCCTGAAGTCTTACATACAGTACTATACATAAGCATTTTGTGAGCAGTATTATAAATTTGTTTATCACTAAAACCATCAATATTCCACTCATAATTACTTTTTTCAATATAACTATTAAAGAAAATATATTCTTGTTCTTCAAAAAGAACATCCATAGGAGTAGGTTGATCATAATAATATTTAGTTTGAGTAGGTTTATGTCCATTTAATTTTATTTATTTCTTCATCAGAATGATTATTAATATTTTCAAACTCTTCATTAAGAGTATTTAAATTAAAATTTTTAAATTTTCTTCTAATAATTTTTCTATATCAGAAATAGAAGACTTAAATGTAAAATCTTTTATCTCTGGAGTGGATTGTATAGAAGAAGTAACAATAGAAATAATATTATTTTCTTCTTTAGACTCTATATGAACATCTGGTTTGATTTGATTAATGGCTAAAATTATTTTATCAATTCGATCCTTAAGAGAAACTATTTCCTCTCCTATTATCGTAAGATATAAATTTGAATAATTCTGTTTTTCAATTATCTGATTAATATGTTTAACAGTTATTTGTAACATTTCATTATCAAATAATTTGGAAAAAGCAGTAAAATTTAAATTTTTTTTCTATAATAAAAGATTGTTGAGGAGGATAAACAGATTTTTGAATCTGTCCGGAAGGAAGTTTATAATTTTTTTCAAGAATAGAAATATAATCTATAATAAATTTTTTAAAAAATCAAGGAACAAAATGTATTAATCTATTTTAGTTTTCACAATATTTGTAAAATTCTGTAACAATATAAACAAATTTTTCTTCAGAGAAACTTTTAAAATACCATTCTCTGAAAGATTCCTATTTGGGTTGGTAAAATTCTGCATTGAGCTTTGCTCTAGCAAGAGATCCTTTAATAAAATGAATTTTTATTTTACTATTCATTAAATACAAAAACTCATTTCTGAAACTGTATCAGTTTCTCTAACTTTTTGAAAATTACTTTGATGAACTATATTATTTTGATTAATAATCAACTCTTCTACTGTATCTTTTACATAATCTATTTCTTCTCTTATTTGAGAAGTAGAAGCTCTAGAAGTTTGAGGAATATCCACCATATAATCTAAAGATGAAATAAACGAATGACTAGATCTTGATCTAGCATAAACAGAAGATGATAATAATCTTCTTTGTTCATTATTAAATTATATTTGTACAGATCCTTCATTATTTTGTATAACTTGTTGTAAATATCTATTTATTATAGGATTTCTAGGAACAACTTGTCCAATTATCCAGTTTTCTGGAAATTCAATTTATTTCCATTTTATAGATCTACGAGTTGTAATATTAGTTCTGTTAAAATTAGTTTCTATAAGAATTAGTTTCATTTAATTTTATATCTATTCTTTTACACATAGGATTTAGTGTAAATAGTGGTTTATAATAAATACGATAACAGATACATATGATTTCTGTTCCAGAGTATAATTATAAACTTGTGTTTTAACATTTAATGTTAAAGAATCTAATATATTTTATGTCAGACAGTGATAAAGATAAATTAGGATAAACATCAAAATATACCGGTCCATGTGCCATATTAGATGGAATTATTCACATAAGGAATTGTTTCCAATTCAAAAGTTAAAGGTCTAAAAGCAATTTGAATTAAACCTATATGAATAAATTTATAATTTTTCCTATAAGGTAAAATGTCTTTATTGTTTAACAATCTAATAACCATTTCTTCATTATGAAGAGGTACTGATGATTCTGTAGCTTTAACTGCTTGTTTAAAACCAATTTTTTCAAAGGTTCCTAACTTATAAATCATTTTAGATTCTATCTCAGGAATAGCCCATTTATTCAATAGATCTAAATTTGCAGTTAAATCATATTCTTCATTTAAACTGTTTTCATACCAAAAATATTCATTGAATAAAAGTGCTAAATTATTATCCAAACTATTTACATGGCTCTGATACCATCCGAAGGCTTGAAATAAAATTGAAACTGATACGTGGCGTTGTTTTACCGAATTTTTCCTTAATAGCTTTCGCACATATAAATGTTATTGGTTTTCAGCCTATGTACCATTTTCAACTCATACTGAGCTAAGAAAAGGAGACATTTAAATTCCAGAATAATAATGAATATAAGGTTCTTATTTGGAACTTTTACATAATAAATTATGTAATCTAACAGACAACGTTTCATATAAAAATCTACTAATTAATAATAAAACTTTGTAAATGACATGTATGTTTTTCACTACATATAACATATAATTTATATAGATTAAACCTAGTTAAAGTGTGAGTTTAAAAAGTTAAAGTTATGGACCAGATCTACAATATATTAGATAAAAACACAAGTTAGAGTTTAAAATGTATGAAATTTGACCTAAAAAAAACGGTAGGGGGTAATACTCGAAACTGTCAGATGAGACAAAAATCTTTGAAAAATTGAGGAGGAAGGGGTTATATATAAGCGACTAGAAACGTTTTCATAAAACCATCGCAAACTTAGGGTCGGTTTTTGAAATTTTAATTGTGAATAAATTTAATTTCGAAATTTTCTACGGAGTTTATACACAAATTGTCTCTACGTATTTCAGTGCGACAATTTTATAAAAAAACGTCACTATTTTTTCCGGAAATTTATTTAAATTATCGTCATCAGCTACAATTTTAAAGAATCGTAGATAAATTTAGGGACGATTTAAGTTAATTTGTCGTTAATATGCCTATCGTTTTAAAAATCCATGGTGTTTTGCCCATGGTTGTAGTAAAATTGTGAAGAATTTCAAATTAGCCACAGATCAACAAAATTAACGCCTGCTTTTTTTAATTACGTCGCTAATTGAGTGTTTTTTTCAGTGCTATTTATACTTCGTAACTCAAATTTCATAATTTCATTAATAAACTAAAAAAAATTAATTAAAAATTCATTATTCCACATGTCGAATCAACTAAAAAATTAATACTCTCATTAATGCATTAAAAAATTAAATTAAAAAAACTTTACTCCACATTCCAAATTAACTATTTCCAATTCTTATATTTGAAATTTTCATCTTTCAAAAAAAAATATTTGAAATTTGCATTTACAAGCATTAAGGTAGTGTTTATAAAAACTTATTTTAAATATTTTTCAATTCTTACATACAATTTCAAACATTTCATCGACTATAAATGTGAAAGTACATAAAATAAGTTATTGTAAATACTACCTAAGTATCGTTTTAACTGGATTAATCAAGCAGATTTTCTACATCATGTTGGACATTATTCATAATCAATTCCACATTTTGTTGCAACAATAATTTTTCTTTTTTCAAGTTGCAATAATAAGAATTTTTTTATTGTTCATAAACAAATCACTTTGATTTGAGGGGAAAAAATGATTACTTTGATTTGAGAAAAGACATAATAAAAGAATATCAAAATCGATAATTACTCAAACGTGATCGACAATTTTATCAAAATTGTCCTAGCATCCATAATAAGATATATACAAAAACTTGTGTGAGACGGTCTCACAGGTCGTATTTTGTGTGACGGATCTCTTATTTGGGTCATTAATGAAAAATATTACTTTTTATGTTAAGAGTATTATTTTTTATTATGAATATCGGTAGGGTTGACCCGTCTCACAGATAAAAATTCGTGAGATCGTCTCACAAGAGACCTACTCTAAGACATATTAAAATTATTAAAAAAATATCATTTGGTTTGGTCATTGAAACCAATTTTTTAATATTTCTCAAATTCAAAGTTCACACTATTTTGTTTTTATCGATTTATTGAAATTTAATCAAACAACAGAGGTTAAATTCTTGATTTGTATATCAGTATATGTACCTTTTTTACCTGAGAGATGCAATTAGCCAAATTAAATAACAAACCATGTTATTATCATTTTAAAATATTTTCATGTCACAAAATTTTCAAAAAGATTTTAGAACACAAAAATTTTACGAAACTCTTTCATAAGTCAATTTTGTTAAACTTATTTCTTATTCCAAATAAACTCATAAAAAATATTAATAAAATATTATTTTCATTTTAAATATATATCGAATCGATGGTAAAAAAAATTAATTTATTTTTAAGAGGAAAAATGGTTTGTGAGGGCAAACGGTCATTGTGATTCTTTTCATATTTGTTCTCTCCCATGACTATTCCTCTTTATGGCAAGCTAATTCAAAAGCTGAAACCTTTCTGGGAGGACCGTTACAATCAAATTTAAAAACCCCTAAGAGTTTCGATCGTCTTTACTGCTCTCGAGCTCAATAGATTACACGAAACCCCAACAATCTCAAATCCCATAAAAATGGTTTCAAGATAAAGCCCCAAACCCTTTGAAGAAACCATGAAATCAATGATTCTTACACCAAATTCCTCTGTTAAATCCAGCACCACAGTGAACAGCAACGTATCTGAAACTCGTAGACAGCGTTTATTTTCCGGGGTGTAGAAAAGATGCGAATTGCAATTGCGAAATTTGCATAGCAAGCATCAAGGCGACTCTTGATTTGATACCACAGAGTTGTCGGCAATTGTGAGTGCATTAAATGCATGTCGGGAGTCAAAGAAATTGGGCAGACAAACACAATGCAGTTGGGGCAGCTTTCTTTGAAGAAAATTAGAACACGACAGCTAATTTTCTGAAATGGCGGATGAAGGTTCACACTGAATGATGCATCTATAAATAGAGGCATCATTCGGTATTTCAATGCATCCCATTCTCAAAGCAACATCTTGAGTTGTCTCTCTTCTCTCCTATTAGTTCTATAATATTTGTGAGGTGTTTGTTCTACTGTATTAAGAGAGTGTGTTCTCTTTGGAAACACGGTGAGTGAGTTGTACAACATAAAATATTATAGTGAAATTCTTTTCATCTTGCCCGTGGTTTTTACTCTAATAATTTTTTAGGGATTTTCCACGTAAATCTCGGATGTCCAGTTTATTCTTTATTTTCGAGTTTTATTATCTCAAATTCCATACATGGGACCAACAAGTGGTATCAGAGTCTTGGTTTAAAATTTCTTAAAATTCTGAGTATGATCTGTGGTTGCAGCCTAGACTAATCTTCCACATCAGAAAAGATTTTTTGAGATTTTTTATTTAAGGCGGGATTATTTTGTCCGGTCTACTAAAATTGTTGTAGACATAAATGGCGGGAAGGTACGAGATAGCAAAGTTCAATGGAAGCTATTTTATGCTGTGGAAAATAAAGATACAAGCAGTTTTAAGAAAGGAGAATTGCTTGACGGCTATTGGAGATAGATCGGTGGAGATTACGGATGATGGAAAGTGGAATGAGATGAATGATAATGTTGTTGCCAATTTACACTTGGCTATAGCTGACGAAGTTTTGTCAAGTATCTCTGAGATAAAAACAGCCAAAGTTATCTGGGATACTCTGACAAAGATGTACGAGGTCAAGTCGCTACACAACATCATTTTCCTAAAGAGAAGGCTTTATACTCTTCGGATGGCGGAATTCTCATCGATGACCGACCATATCAATACACTAAATACTCTATTCGCCCAACTCACTTCCATGGGCCATAAAATAGGGGAAAATGAACATGCGGAGCTTCTACTTCAAAGTCTACCAGATTCATATGATCAACTTATCATCAACATAACCAACAATATTCTTATGGGCTTTCTAAAATTTGACTATGTCTTAACTGCAGTTCTCGGAGAAGAAAGCCGGCGCAAGAATAAGGAAGACATGTTGGTTACTTCGAAGCAAGCAGAGGCTTTGCCGATGATAAGAGGAAGATTTATGGACCGTGACTCTAGTGGGAGCCAAAGGCGAGGTAGATCAAAGTCAAGAAGTAAGAAGAAAAATATTTACTGCTTTAAATGTGGCGGTAAAGGACACTTCAAGAAAGAGTGTACGAGTATCGATAAAAGTTCTCAAGGAAATGTGGCCAGTACTTCAGGCAGTGGTGAAATATTATTCAGCGAAGCAGCAACTGTTACAGAAGCTGGCACAAATTTTGTGACACATGGATTATGGATTCAGGAGCGACGTGGCATATGACGTCTCGGAGAAAATGGTTTGATCATTATGAACCAGTCTCAGGAGGATCTGTATTCATGGGAAATGATCATGCATTGGAAGTTGTTGGGCTCGGTACTATCAAAATTAAAATGTTTGATGGCACCATTCACACCATACAGGAGGTACGACATGTGAAGGGACTGACGAAAAATCTTTTGTCTTTGGGGAAATTGGATGACATTGGGTGCAAAACCCGTATCGAAAATGGGATCATGAAAGTTGTGAAAAGCGCGCTTGTGGTTATGAAGGCGGAAAAGGTTGCTGCAAATCTGTATGTACTTTTGGGAGAAACACACAAAGAGGCAAAACTAGCTGTTGCATCAATTGGTTCAGGAGAAGAATTAACAGTGTTATGGCATAGAAAGCTCGTGCATATGTCAGAACGGGGATTGAAAATTCTCTCAGAATGGAAGCTGCTGCCGGGACTTAAAAAAGTGTCACTACCCTTTTGTGAGCACTGTGTTACCAGTAAACAACACAGATTAAAGTTTGACACTTCTATTGCCAGGAGCAAATGTATATTGGAACTGATTCATTCGGATGTTTGGCAAGCACCGGTTGTATCCCTAGGAGGAGCGAGATACTTTGTCTCGTTCATTGATGATTTCTCTAGGAGATATTGGGTGTATCCAATCAAGAAGAAATCAGATGTTTTTCAAGTCTTCAAAGTTTTCAAATCGCGGGTTGAACTTGATTCTGAAAAGAAAAACAAGTGTTTGAGGACTGACAATGGAGGAGAATATACCAGTGACGAATTTGATGTATATTGTCAACATGAAGGCATCAAAAGACAATTCACAACGGCTTACACACCTCAACAGAATGGAGTGGCAGAGCGGATGAACAGAACCTTGTTGGACAGAACAAGAGCTATGTTGAGGACTACAGTTCTAGAAAAATCATTTTGGGCGGAAGCAGTCAAAACAGCTTGTTATATTATCAATCGTTCTCCTTTAGTGGCGATTGATCTGAAGACTCCGATGGAGATGTGGACTGGGAAGCCGACAGATTATTCTCATTTGCATACATTTGGAAGTTCTGTGTACGTTCTGTACAATGAGCAAGAAAGATCAAAGTTGGATTCGAAATCCAGAAAATGTATCTTCTTGGGTTATGCTGATGGAGTAAAGGAGTTTCGCTTGTGGGATCCTACTGTTCACAATCTTGTCATCAGCAGGGATGTTATCTTCGAGGAAGATAAAGTAAAGGGAGACAAAGGCACATTGAATTCAGAAATTACTATATTTCAGGTGGAAAATAAGATGGACGAAGGTCAAGTTTCTTGTGAAGCAGTACCAGAGCACGAAGAACAAGAATATGTTGAGTCTAAAGTTTCCAATGTGAGGCAGTCAACTCGAGACAGAAGACCACCAGGTTGGCTTTCAGATTATATCACTGAAAGCAACATTGCATATTGTCTATTATCAGAGGATGGTGAGCCATCGAGTTTCCACGAGGCTACTCAAAGCTCGGATGTATCCTTGTGGATGATAGCAATGCAAGAAGAATTGGAGGCATTAGACAGGAATAAAACTTGGGATCTTTTTACAATACCACGAGGGAGGAAAGCCATTGGAAACAGATGGGTCTATAAGATCAAGCGTGATGGCAATAACCAAGTGGAGCGGTATCGTGCTAGATTTGTGGTAAAAGGGATATACTCAGAAAGAAGGCATTGACTTCAATGAGATATTTTCTCATGTGGTTCGGCTTACAACATTCAGAGTGGTGCTGACATTATGTGCGGTATTTGACCTATATCTAGAACAGCTAGATGTGAAAACAACATTTCTTCATGGAGATCTTGAAGAAGAAATCTATATGGCAGCCAGAAGGTTTTGCATGAAAAAGGCAAAGAGAACTTGGTTTGCAGGTTGAACAAATCTCTGTACGGTCTCAAACAGGCGCCGAGGTGTTGGTACAAGAGATTTGATTCCTATATCATGAGTCTTGGATACAACAGATTGAGTGCAGACCCTTGTACGTATTCAAGAGGTCTGGTGATGATTATATCATTTTGCTGTTGTATGTGGACGACATGTTGGTAGCAGTCCCCAACAAAGATCATGTCCAAGGATTGAAAGCACAATTGGCTAGGGAATTTGATATGAAGGACTTGGGACCAGCAAACAAGATTCTAGGGATGAAAGTTCACCGAGACAGAAGTAACATAAAGATTTGGCTTTCCCAGCAAAATTATTTGAAGAAGTCTTGCAACGCTTCAACATGCAAGACAGTAAGCCAATATCGACCTCTCTTCCTGTTAACTTCAAGTTATCCTCCGTGATATGTCCTAGCAGTGAAGCAGAGAGGATAGAGATTTCTCGAGTACCATATGCATCAGCAGTGGGAAGTTTGATGTTCGTCATGATCAGTACAAGACCGGACATTGCTCAATCAGTGGGAGCAGTTAGTCGGTATATGAAGAATTCTGGACGAAAGCATTGGGGCACTGTTAAGAGGATCCTTAGATACATGAATGGTACCTCGAATGCTGCACTATGTTATGGAGGATCAGATTTTACACTGAGAGGCTATGTCGATTCAGATTATGCAGGTGATCCTGATAAGAGGAAATATACTACTGGTTATGTGTTTACACTTGCAGGAGGAGCAGTAAGCTGGGTTTCAAAACTGCAGACTGTTGTGGCATTATCTACAACAGAGGCAGAATACATGACAGCTACTCAAGCTTGCAAGGAGGCAATATGGATCAAAAGGTTATTGGAGGAGATCGGGCACAAACAAGAAAATGTTTCTTTGTTTTGTGACAGACAGAGTGCCTTGCACATCGCAAGGAATCCAGCCTTTCATTCCAGGACAAAACACATTGGAGTATAATTTCACTTTGTGCGGGAAGTAGTAGAAGAAAGAAGTGTGGATATGCAGAAGATTCATACAAAGGATAACATAGCTGATTTTCTGACCAAGTCAGTGAACACTGATAAGTTTTAGTAGTATAGATCCTCAAGTGGCCTAGCAGAAACGTAAGCAGCAGGCAATGACAAGATTGAAAGAATATGTGAATATGTGTTTGATTCTCAATCAAATCTCCAAGTGGGAGAAATGTCGGCAATTGTGAGTGTTGGATCTCGGTTTTCTCGTGCCCAAAACGCAGCGGAAGTTTAAAAATTTTTTATTTTATTTTGACAATCAAAATACGTTTATGTTTGGGCACTCGTATGGTTTCATGAATAAACATTCAAAGGGCGTTTGAATTTATACATTTGGTGAATTTAATCACTTGGTTCCAACTAATCCGGTGTAGGCGGATATAGCTCTTGATGAATTCCTACGAATTAAATTTCTTCAAGGACTCCTTTCTTCTAATCAGGTCCACGACTAGATGATTTGTTTATCTTCTAATTTGCACTAGAAAATTAGAAGATGTTTTGCGTAGAGATAAGACACGAAAAAGAAATCGACTCAATACAATAAGCTGATTTTTCCTTGTCCAATGAAAGAAATTTCGAGAGCAGCATTTTTGGAATTGGGAAGAGCCGAAACCCAATGAAATTTCATTCCCATCTTTTGGATGCCCCATTCACGTAAATAAGAATCCTATTCTTATTTTTCTTTCTAATTATCATTAATTAATTAAGTAAACTAAATATTTGGAGGATTATGATTGTGATTCTCAAAATCTCACAATCCAAATTAGTGGTGGCTTTGATTTTAGGTCAAAAATTTTAGAATAAAAAGAATTCCATGACCTAATTACCATAATTAACATTAATGAGATTGATTAATTAATTGGGCTAGTCCAACTAGTTTAATTAATTAATCAAAGTCCATTAAACACTTTAATTATTTAGTATGTTGAACTTGTACTCCTACAAGCCTATTAAACATATTTTCCACTATATTTAATTTAATATTTAATAAACTCAACTTTTGAGTTTAATAAATTAAATCCTTAAATTTTATAAATTCAACTCCATGAATTTATTCTCTCCAAATTTTATAAATTCAACTTCTTGAATTTACTATCTCATAAATTCAACTCCTTGAATTAATTTTCTCAAAATTTAATTATCATAAATTCAACTCCTTGAATTTACTATATCATGATATAAATTCAACTTCTTGAATTTATTCACTCTACGGGAACAAACAATCCAGTGCTTGTGTGACCCTCAATGGTTCAGGGATACAGCTAGCCGTGGGTTCACAACTCTTTGTGATTCAGGACATAATCCTTTATTCGGGCTTACCCTAGTTAGCCCCATTCTTTTAATCAACACCTTGATCAAGAATGTCAGAACTCATTTCTGATTGCACCCATCGGATCATGGTAAGAGCGTCTAGTAGCATCGTCCCATGATCCCCTAGGTATCACTGATAGTGCCTGCAAGAACCAGTCGATTATGATTAACGTACAGTATGGTCTCTTCATCTCATATATCCCGATCGAATCTGTAACAATTGGTTCATCGAGGGTTGCATATTAATTCGATAACTATGTGATAATTATAATAGTGGCATCGCGTGTACTATTGGAGAACTCATTCTCCAATGTACATCTCATACTCTGGCCAGAGATTCCATGCACTATTATTTCATCAGATCACATAGGATATCCACACCCGCAGGTGAGCGTTGAATCCCCGACTACAATGCACTGGCTCCTATATGTGTTGCAACTGTACCCAACCTCGCCACCTGATGACTCTCCTGGAGCCGGTAAACGAGTCAAAGCACAGCCTTAGCATATAGAGCCTCAGTGTTGTCCCGGGTCGTAAGGACTAATGGTGTACAATCATAACCACGGACTTATCCTCTCGATGAATGATAACCACTTGGAAAGTCCAAGGGAGGGTTGTTCGGTATAATCATCATATGACTACCCATCTGCATGTTTGGACACCTCTATGCCCTTACCAAGAAACGCAGTACACAACATCACAGATGCTAGTCTCGAGCTCAAGCGACCTTTATCCCTGTTTTAGGCGGCTGAATCGACTAGGAACGAATTTAGAATATGCAGTATTTACAAATGAGTTTCAACATCGAATTACGATTCATTTGTATTAAAGCATAATCAAGGACTTTATCTATGCTGTTTGCATGGGTATACAGATAAAGTATAACAAGACCATAAAATGTTAAATTATATTAAAATAAAGATTGTTTATTACACTTGAGTCAATAAATTACCTAGGCAACCGTTGGCTTGCAGGGCATCTACTCTAATATTGAGTGCATTAAATGCATGTCGGGAGCCAAAGAAATTGGGCAGACAAACACAATGCAGTTGGGGCAGCCTTCTTTGAAGAAAATTAGAATACGGCAGCTAATTTTCCGAAATGGCGGATGAAGGTTCACACTGAATGATGCATCTATAAATAGAGGCATCATTCGCCATTTCAATGCATCCTATTCTCAAGCAACATCTTGAGTTGTCTCTCTTCTCTCCTATTAGTTCTATAATATTTGTGAGTTGTTTGTTCTCCTGTATTAATAGAGTGTGTTCTCTTTGGAAACATAGTGAGTGAGTTGTACACCATAAAATATTATAGTGAAATTCTTTTCATCTTGCCCGTGGTTTTTACCCTAATAATTTTTTAGGGGTTTTCTACGTAAATCTCGGTGTACAGTTTATTCTTTATTTTCGAGTTTTATTATCTCAAATTCCACACGTGGGACCAACCAGTATAAGCACAGAATCTCACTTACGAAATTGTCCTGTCTCGAGGCCTATAGTTTCAAGAATCCCTTTTTCTCTTAACCCCTCGTCAATGGATCTCTCTACTCCAAAACCAAGGGCTCAGATAAAGAAGATTGTTGTTTCTCCGCCGCTGAATAGTACTGCAATAATCAATTTTCAGGATAGGGTGAAGAAGGGAAAGAGGGAGTTGGGATTTGGAAATTCTGTGGTGAGGTTTTGTTTAAGCTTGATCTTATCTTGGGGTATGGAGTATGGCGTTTCCTGGATTGTTTC
Source organism: Primulina tabacum (assembly GCF_025594145.1). NCBI lineage: Eukaryota > Viridiplantae > Streptophyta > Magnoliopsida > Lamiales > Gesneriaceae > Primulina > Primulina tabacum. The sequence continues at coordinate 7,973,496 of NC_134558.1, forward strand.
TGGGGTTTTGAAGACTAAATTATCACCGGATATGGTGAAGAGTTTGGGTGAGAAATCATGGGATTTCGAGGAATTCAATACTAGGTTTCTTTTCTTGGAGAATGAGTTACAAGGTTTAGTTGAGAAAAAGGTCTCAAGCTGCAGCTCTAATAATTCTCTGTGGAGAATCAGTGAGGTATATTGGATGAATCTTTGACCTCGTCAATCTTGGATACTTGCTCTATGTATTCATATTAATGACCGTATCTAACTATGAATGAATGAATATGAGCTTTATATTGATTCTTGGCAGATTATTTTGTTCTGTCGTCAGGATTTTCAATAAAAGAAATGACTATTAAATGATTAGTGAATGTGCATGCACTTGATCTTGATTCTTCGTAGATAATTTTTTATTCACCCTGGGGATTTGATCTTTACCGAAATTATCAACTGTAATTTAGGATGGTTTGTTGCTGAATTCGCGATGTGTGCTGTACAAATCAATGACAGAAGAGATAAGCATTTGGGGATGGCCATTACAGACAGCTGGATTGCTCTCATCACAATATTCTCCCCAATTATTCAGCATTATATCGGGAAGAGTCACACAAGTAAATGATTTGCATTTGCATCACTTGCATAGTTACATTGGTTTTGCAGTTTTCATATTCTATTATCGGTTTCATGAGCTAAGAACCTCTCGATTGCATTGTTTACATGGCTTACATACAAATGGGGAAGCTAATTATACGATTCACGATTGTAATAGTTCTTGGGTGCATGAAAAATGGAGTGCTTCTGTGGTGCAGTTTGATCCAAATACATGGATTCTTGAGTACAGACGGAGATTCATATTGAACAATTCCAAGACTGGTGTCGGCTTTAATGGAGTTCTTGAAGCATAGGATGATAAGAGAATTTGAAAAGATGAGGTAAGTATTCTGGGTTTCATTTGCATTCGGAAGTCAGCATTCCTATTTTTCAGGAAGGATCATTCAAATTCCAACTTAGAAAATCTGACATATGAAATATATTTTTGTGATTCTAATGGAAAAACTGATTCTCATAAAATCTTTTGAAGTTAACTGATTTTTTTTGTTGTTATAAAATTGTATTAGGTGCAGCTGTTCATTGTATAGATTAATTTGATTATCTCCATGTTCGAACCAAAATATGCACCTTGTCTTCAAAGGTGGAACCTACTCTCTTGTCTTGTAAAAAGTTCACTAATTGAAAGCATTCGACGCCAATTTCATTCTCTTCCTCCGATTGAATTAAAATTAGTCGTATGATGGTGATGGTCAGATTTGCTCAAGCCTGAGATGGTAGAGTAGATGTTCTGCAAGCCAACGGTTGGCTAGGGAATTTATTGACTCAAGTATAATAAACAAGCTTTATTTTAATTAATTAATATTCTAAAGTACAATTAAGAACCTTAATAATATGTACGTTGGTCTTGTACTCATACAAGCCCATTATACATATCGGACAGCGCAAACGGTTGCCCGGGAGTGTCTCGGGAACCGTTCTGGATAATGGGCTTGAATTGTTTAGGTCTATGGTGCGATTTTCTGATTTTTCAAAATTTTGGATTAAATTGATATTTTATGAAAATGAGTTCAATTTATTTTTTTAAAAAAATAAATTTTTGGAAAATTAATAATTTTCTTGTAAAATAAATAATTAGAATATGATTTTAATTATTTATAGTAAAAATGAGTTTTACAATAAATCAATTATTATTGATTTACTTGGAAATTAAATAAATGTGTTTATTTAATTTATTAAATTCTTTAATAATTGTGGTGGTTAGTAATAAATTATTAGATACATGATTTGTCAATTAATTAAATTTGTTTAATTAAATTAATGTTAATATTTGATATTAAAAGCACTGAAGGATGATCGAGAGCCTTGACCAATGTGTTAGGTATATGTTAGGATATTTTACTCTTATTATTCATTTTGTTAATATTTGATATTATTAAAGTGGGCCTGGTTTATGGCCCGTTCTCACCCCATGATCAGATGTATCCCTTATGTGTCATGGTTATTTAAATGTAATTATTAGAAATATTGGGAGATCAAGACTGGAAGATAGTGAGCCCGATGCACTAGATGAAGACATGTAAAATATTGGAACGTGTTGTAATAGTTGCATTTGCATCCCTGTATTCACCTAGGTTTTGGACCTGGATCCATGTCTGGCTCACATGGATCTAATAGTGTTGGTGATCTATCATTCTTATTTATTTATTGTTGAATGTCATATTATGATATGCGATATATAGTAGTATGCATGTATGTATATTATTAAATAATATAGTTGCATGAATCCGGCAAACATACAAACATGGCACGCGATTTTAAATTAAAATGATGAGACAATTTTAAAATTAAAATCCCTTATTTTGAATATGATTCAAAATTTATATCAAACCGTAAAAGTAAAAATTAAAAGAGTTTAATTTTTCCTTGCCTTCCATCAACCGTGGTTGCATGTTGATCGCTACCCGCGGATAGTGTCTGACTCATATTATTGAGAGGGCCTGGACACCAGAAAGCTGTGACTTCCACCGAACATATGATGTGAATTGAGTGTAACTCCCATGACTTCGGCTCATATTATTAGGGGAACTCATTGCGACCGTCCACTACAGTTCAATATTGATGGGTTGGTTTGACACGTGAAAATAAACAGCGTCATATTATTGGGTCCTTATTAAACGTGAGGCAAAACACGCGGAGGTTGCATGGGGATGCAATTGGATTCTACCTTTTAGAAATTATAATTGGCTGATATTATTCGGGATTATAATTGGCTAATTGGACTCTACGTGCCCACTATGAAATTAGGATTTCCCTTTTTTGTCAGAGGATGGTGGAATGTCAAAATATTGGGAGGGATATTTATAAAATGAAATCCATATTTTATATCTTAGAATTATTTTAAAATAATCAGCAACCCTTATTCTGTTTCCATATCAGTATATTTTCGATTTCGTCACGAAATACATTTATGTTATTAACAAGCTAACCGAATCTAATTTTCAAGACTGGTTGGGAATTTTTTTGAATTCGGAGAAAATGACATACACACTAATGTCAGTCCTGCTGAACTGACAAACCATGCAAGATGGTAAGACCATAGTATGCAAGCTAAAGTATAACATGATCGCTTTTATGTCAAATGAAATATAGGGACAGTTTGAGGAAATGTTGAATGCTGCTGACATTCGAATACACGTGCAAGAGTTGCATGGATCATGAAACTCATACAATGATGCACACCACTTTCAAGGAGCTCATGACTACAAGTATGCAGGATGGGGCTTTGGCCCATGAGCGTGGTGTACGTATGACTGGGCTTATTGAGAATGTGGTGGGCCTGGAATATGTGATTCCTAACGAGTTACTAAATAACATCAATTTGTTATCTTTCTCTTCCTGATTTGACGGGTTATGGTGAAATTCAATTTGAATAAGATAGATTATAGCCTTGAAGAGCTAGTCAATACGCTTATAACTTATGAGATCACCATAAAATAGGAAATTGTTGTTTTTCTAATCTCGTCAGACAAAAAATAGCCCACAAGGTAAGGAAAAGAAATGTTCTGTCCCTCACAAGAAAAACAATCCCACTAAGAGGCAAACTCTGAAGGACACTTAAAGGGCCTACAAAGCCCGATAAGTCAGAACATATTTATTTCACTGCAAGAAGTTCAGACATAAGAAATTATATGAGCCAGAAATGCTCTGGAAATGATAAGTGAATGTGTTGGAACATTTCATGTTCGCAATTTTGATTTTGATGTTAACAAAACTTGTTATTGTGTTTCTAACAAATTTACTCTAGTGTGAAATTATTAAAACAAGAAGCAAGCCGAAACTGAATTCTGCACAAACTGAATTTCTGGTGAGCTTCGGTGTTTGGAATATATCTCTCACCTGGACGATCCAAATGACAATCCGCCAACTGGACTGATCAGAAAACTCAATTTGGAACAAGTTGTATTTCACGTCAGTTGGGAAAAATAGATGTTATCATGGTCTAACTGATCGCTGAATTACCGAACTGATCACACAAAAACAGCAATCAGTTGGGTTTGAGCAGCTGCGGTATTTTGGTCATATCTCTCAGCTCGATTATCGAAATGAAGCGATTCAGTATGCGTTGGAAAGATAAGACGATTATCTACAAATCATGTTCAAAAGTCAAAGTCTGAATCGAAGCTTAAGATGCTGATAAATGACAATGAAGTTACTGGTTCTGCACAAACGAAAATCAGCTAGCCTGATTTCAGCACACCAGTTGAAACTGAACTGAACCGAACCAGTTGAACTGAACCAGACCAACTGAAGACCAGTTGAACCAGATCAGTTGAACTGAACCAACTGAACTGAACTAGACCAGCTGAAGACCAGTTGAACCAGACCAGCTGAACTGAACCGAACCATTTGAACTGAACCAGACCAACTGAACCAGCTGAACTGAACCGAACTAGCAGCTGACCAATTGAACTGAACCGAACCAGCTGCTTACCAGTTGAACTGAACGACCAGTTGAGTTGACCAGTCGGGAAAATGCCCAGCAAGACGAACTTGACCGTTGCAATTTCAGAAACTAGTACAGAAACTTTCCAAACGGTCATATTCTTGTGTCTAACGTATATATTATTGTTGGGGCTTATAAATACAACATCTTGAAGATCAAACAAGATCTTTTGAAGTGGATTCAAAGCATGTGCAGTTAACATGAAGAAATCAGCTAGTTGAGAGCACAAGCCCTTGTGTGAGGACACATTTGAGATGTACACTGTAAAGAATAAATTCCTCACACACAATCACTCACATATACAAGAGAGTTGAACTTCAAAGTTTAGTTGAGTGAGTCTTGCACAAAGACAATAAACTTGTGTATGTAGTATTTGCATATGAGACATTAAACAATATGCTGATTGTGAGGTGCTGCCTACAATCTTGAGTGCTAGGAGTTCAGTTTAGACAGTGGGTAAGTCCTAGCTGAATGAGTTTGTACAAGGTGTTGTATAAATCAAAGTCTTCTAGTGAATCATTCCCAAGGGGAATAAGGGGTGACGTAGGAGCATTTGAAGTCTCCGAACATCCATAAACAAATTCGTGCTAATTTGTTTATTGTATTTACTTATCATTTTCATAGTTTTAAATATGCATTGTTGAAGCATTTTATGTGTTCTTCAAATACCAAAATATTGCATACCAAGTGTTTGATAAAATGCTTCAACCAAAATATTTTTACTCATTCAACTTGCATATATTTTAAATGCTTTACAAAATATTTAATCGGTTTCTACGAAGGATTATCGAGTGTTTTCCGCTTGGTTTGAATACCAAACTCGATTTAATTCATCGGTGTTCAATATTTCAAGAACCGAGCTATTGTAGCTCAACGATTATCCCCCTAATCGATCATGTCAGAATGTCCAAGTAAACATGATTTCAACAACAAACAAAAGAAAGTTAGATGATCCAAATCCTGCACAAATATGGCACGCTAGACTATGTCACATTTCTCAAAGAAGGATGCACAAACTAGTGGGAGAAGACATGTTTGACTTGTCATAGATAAATTCTCTACCTACTTGTAAGTTCTGTTTAAAAAGAAAAATGACCAAGACTCCATTCAATGGAAACGTGGAACGTGCGCATGGTCTACTGGATTTGATCCACATAGACATTTGTGGCCTGCTAAGTGTTAGCACAAAATATGGGCAATCCTACTTCATTACCTTTACCGATGATCGTTCGACGTATGAGTATGTTTATTTGATGAAACACAAATCTGAAGCATTTGAAAAGTTCAAATAATTCAGATCTGAAGTAGAAAAACAGTTAGAAAGGAGTATTAAGACACCTTCGATCTGATCCAAATGGAGAATACTTAAGTGCTGAATTTTTGGGTTATCTAAAAGAGATTGAGATTCACTCACATTAGACTCCACCAGCAACACCACAATTGAATGGTGTTTCTGAACGTCGTAATCGAATCTTGATGGACATGGTTCGATCCATGATGGGATTCACTGAATTGCCTACAAGGTTTTGGGACTTTGCACTTGAAACTGCGGCAATGTTGTTGAATAATATCCATACTAAAGCAATGTATAAAACACCATATGAAATATGGATGATAAAAACTATCAAATATTCTTACATGAGAATATGGGGATGTCCTGCTTACGTAAAGCAGACACTGAGAGACAAATTGGATAGTAGATCCACTTTGTGCTACTTTGTAGGATATCCAAAGAATTCTGTTGGATATTATTTCTATCATCCCAATGAAGCAAAATTGTTTGTTTCAAGAAATGCCACCTTTTTTAAAAGGAATTTCTATTAGATAGAAAAGGCAAGATGATAGAACTTGAAGAAATTCAAGATACTCCTTCAACTGTAGAAGTTGAACCTAATCCCCAACAACCAGTAGTTGAAGTACAAGCTCCTAGAAGGTCAGATAGGTTATTAGACCAACTGCAAGATATACACTTCTTCATGAACAAGGCCATGATGGGCCTTGTGTTGGATGTGATCCAATGAATTTCAAAGAAGCAATATTTGACACTGATTCAACCAAATGGCTTGAGGCCATGCTGTCAGAAATGGACTCTATGTATTCAAACCAAGTATGGACATTAGTGGATCCACATGAGGGAATCGTTCCCATAGGATGCAAATGGATCTACAAAAGAAAGCTTGGGAAGTCCATTAGAATAATATTAGCCATAGCAGCATAGTATGACTATGAGATGACAAATAGATATAAATACTGAATTCCTCAATGGAGACATCAAAAAAAATTTATATGTCTCAACCTAAGGGATACACATCAGTAGGAAGTGAGGATAAGGTATGCAAACTTCAGAGATCAATATATGGTCTCAAGCAGGCGTCAAGGAGTTGGAACCTAAGATTTGATAGCACTATCAAAGAGTTTGGTTTTGCTAAGAATCTTGAGGAATCATGCATGTACAAGAAAGTTAGTGGGAGTGCAGTGACATTCCTAGTACTTTATGTTGATGACATCCTACTCATTGGGAATTTTGTAGGATTAGTGCAATCAACTAAAGTATGGTTAGCAAGTAAATTCTACATGAAAGACATGTGTGAAGCATCCTATGTATCGGGAATACAAATCTATAGAGATAGATCAAAGAGGATGCTGGGGCTCACCCAAGCCACTTATATCGATACCATTTTGAAGCGATTCTCTATGGAAGTGTCCAAGATAAGATACTTACCAATGTGTCATGGTGTTGCTCTATCTAAAGCTATGTGTCTCAAAACTGATGAAAGATTGAGATGATGACACGTATTCCAAATGTGTCAGCCATTGGTATTATCATGTATGGTATGATATCAACACGTTTTGATGTTGCTTACGCTCTGAGTGTTACAAGCAGATATAAGGCAAACTCTGGTCCAATGCATTGGAAGGCCGTGAAAGATATTCTTTAGTACTTAAGAAGGACTAAAACTTGTTCATGGTCTATGGGGGTGGAGAACTAAAATTGGAAGGCTACGCTGATTCTAGCTTCCAATATGATGTAGATGATTCGAAATCGACCTCTAGTTTTGTATTCATGCTAAATGGTGTAGCTGTCTCTTGGAAAAGTTCCAAGCAAGACACCGTTGCGGATTCCACCACTGAAGCTGAATACATTGCTGCATCTGCTGCAGCAAAAGAGCCAGTTTGGATGAGAAATTTTGTCCAAGAGTTGTGTGTTATTCCTAATGTAGTTGATCCAGTCCCGGTGTACTGCGACAACATTGATGTCATTGTGCAAGCAAAGGAACCAAGGTCTCATCAGCGATCCAAACATATACTGATGAAGTTCCATATTATATGGAAGATTGTGGGAAGAGGAGATATATCGGTCGAAAGAGTACCCTCTGCAGATAATGTTGGTGATCCACATACAAAGCCCTTGCCAGGACCATTGTTTGAGAAGCATCGCGAAGCAATGAGATTAAAGTTATGGGTAGTTGGCTCTAGGGCAAGTGGGAGATTGTTAGAGTAGATGCCCTGCAAGCCAACGGTTGGCTTGGAAATTTATTGACTCAAGTGTAATAAACAATCTTTATTTTAATATAATTTGACTTTTTATGGTCTTGTTTTACTTTATCTGTAAACCTATGCAATCAGCATAAATAAAGTTCTTGATTATACTTTAATACAAATGAATCATAACTCGATGTTGAAACTCATTTGTAAACACTGTATAATCTAAATTCGTTACTAGTCGATTCAGCTGCCTAAAACATGGATAAAGGTCGCTTGAGCTCAAGACTAGCATCTGTGATGTTGTGTACCGCGTTTCTTGGTAAAGGCATAGAGATGTCCAAACATGCAGATGGGGGTAGTCATATGATGATTATACCGAACTACCCTCTTTCGGACTTTCCAAGTGGTTATCATTCATCGAGAGGATAAGTCCGTGGTTATGATTCTGCACCATTAGTCCTTACGACCCGGGACAACACTGAGGCTCTATATGCTAGGGCTGTGCTTTGACTCGTTTACTGACTCCAGGAAAGTAATCAGGTGGCGAGGTTGGGTATATTTGCGACACATATAGGAGCCAGTGCATTGTAGCCAAGGATTCACCGCTCACCTACGGGAATAATATAGGAGCCAGTGCATTGGATATCTTATGTGATCTGATGAAATAATAGTGCGTGGAATCTCTCGCCAGAGTATGAGATGTACGTTGGAGAAGGAGTTCTCCAATGGTACATGCGATGCCACAATTATATGTATCATATAGTTATCGAATTATTATGCAACCCTCGATTAACCAATGGTTGTAGATTCGATCGGGATATATGAGATGAAGGGACTTTACTGTACGTTAATCATAACCGACTAGTTCTTGCAGACACTATCAGTGATACCTAGGGAGTCATGGGACAATGCTACTAGACGCTCTTACCATGATTCGATGTGTTTAATCAGAAAATAGTTTCTGACATTCTCATTATCAAATGTTGGTGCATGGAATGGAGCAAATTAGGGTAAGCCTGAATAAAGGATTATGTCCTGAATCACAAAGAATTGTGAACCCACGGCTAGCTGTATCCCTGAACCATTGAGGGTCACACAAGCACTGGATCATTTGTTCCCGTTGAGAGAATAAATTCAAGGAGTTGAATTTATATTATGATAATTAAATTTTGGAAAAATAAATTCAAGGAGTTGAATTTATGAGATAGTAAATTCAAGAAGTAGAATTTATGAAATTTGGAGAGAATAAATTCAAGGAGTTGAAATTATAAAATTTGAGGATTTAATTTACTAAACTCAAAAATTGAGTTTATTAAATATTAAATTTTCGAGATGATAAATTCAAGGAGTTGAATTTATAATTTAAATATTAAATTCAAATGTTGAATTTATAAGAGATTTAAATTAAATATAATGGGTATATGTATAATGGACTTGTATGAGTACAAGATCAACGTACATATTATTAAGGTTCTTAATTGTACTTTAAAAGATTAATTAATTAATTAAACTAGTTGGACTAGAATAATTAATTGATTAAGCCCATTAAATATTTAATTTAATTAATGAGCCCTAAACTTATATATATGTGTATTAGGCTTAGGGTTAAAGACAATTCATTCATAATTTTTGAAAAACCTAACCTCCTCCTTTGTGATTTTTGGAAAATCACAACTCTTCTCCTCTCAAAATTTCGGCCACCATTCCTAGGATTTTAGGAGTTTTTGTGTCGCCTTTAATTTTAATCTCCAACAAAAAACAACTTCTAAATTTCTAGTGTAATTTAGAAGAGAAATAAATCTTCTAGTCGTGGACCTGATTTGAAGATTGAAGGAAGGAGTTTTTGAAGATCGTTCATAGGGATTCATCAAGAGCTATATCCGCCTATACCGGATTAGTTGGAGCCAAGTGATTTAATTCACTAAAGGTATAATTCTAACACCCTATGAATGATTGATTATAAAACCATACAAGTATCCAAATACATCTTGAATGTCAAGATCTAATAAAAATTTTAAAACTTCTGCTGCGTTTGGGCATGAGAAAACCGAGATCCAACATGAGATTTGCTCAAACCTGCTAGCCTTTTTGACCCGACCGAGCCTCTGCATGGAACCAACTACATGACCTACATCTTTGGTTTGGACCACAATAACAACTTTGGTTGTTATTCTTCAAGCACGCAAGCGCAGAAAACCAGGCTTGATAAGTAGAGATTCCTATAGCAATTATATATTTTTAAGAAAGTTATTAATACTTGGTCATAGAAAAGTCAATTATGCAATATAATAAACCTTTTATCACTTTTAATACATTGTTATGTGATATATATATATACATACACACTATAATGGTCATACTTAGATAGCAAGAGTTGTGACGCGAGGTGATTCTTGAGGTTTTTTACCATCCAGCTGTGGGATGCTCCTCTTGCATTAGCACCACAGGCGGAGCCACCGCCCGGGTGTCTTTTTTTTCCGATATTTTTTACACATAAAATTTTGTCTTATTTTCCGGTAGCCTAGGTTTCCATTTGTTAATATTAGCTCAACCATAGTTTAAAAATTCTAGTCCGAGTAGAATTGAAAACCTGGCTCCTCCACTGTTTAGCAGGCTGGCAATAACACAGTCAGAAACATCCATGTGCAGTTCGAGCTCCTCGCTAAAGTCAGATAAGGCTAAGATACTTGTATTGATTACTGCAACTTTCAAGTCATCAAAAGCCTCGGCACATGAATCCACACACCCGGTCATGGTTGATTTTTTCCTAGAAGATTCATCAATGGTCTGGCTTTAGCAGAGTATCCTTTAATGTTTCTACTGTTGGTGTACCGTTTTCTCGCACCCAGCGAGCAGCAGAAGTTTAAAAGTTGTGTTTTGACAATCAAAACTCTCTTGGTTGTCATATGATTTTAAATCATTCATAGTGTGTTTAGAATAATTTACCTTTGAGTATTTAACAATGGCTCCAACTATTCCGGATTTTAAGCGATAATAACGCTTGTTGTAATTTCTTACAAACGGATCAACTGGATCTCCTTCCTTCTAATCAGGTCCACGATCAGAAACTACGGCACGACAGAGATGCGGTGGAAGGTGGTCGGCTGAATCATTAGAAGAGTAGGACTCTTGTGAGACGGTCTCACGAATCTTTATCTATGAGACGGGTCAACCCTACCGATATTCACAATAAAAAGTAATACTCTTAGTATAAAAAGTAATACTTTTTCATGAATGACCCAAATAGAGACCCGTCTCACAAAATACGACCCGTGAGACGGTCTCACACAAGTTTTTGCCTCATTAGAAAGGGGGTGGCCGATTTTTGTGTGAGGGGTAGAGAGTTCAAAAACTCTAATGTATATATTTTTCAATCTTGAAAATATCATGCATCATTAAATTATTATCAACTTTTGATAATACAATACATATACACATACATATATATACACGCATATGTATATATATTTATTTATGTTTTAAATTAAATATTTGTTTATTTAATTAATCAATTAATTATTTATTAATTAATTAATTTTAGACTCTTCTAGAATGTTCCATAAATATTTTGCACTCAGTAATCGCTAATACTAATTGATATTTAATTAGTATATTCCAAATTTACTAAATAAATAATTGTGAATTCATTATAAATCCGAACCGATAACCAGACAATGTCGATGTATCGAGGGTACAAATCTCTTCCATATAAGGAAAAATGAAAATTTTGAAAGATAAAAATTTCTACTGATCCATTTTTTACAGCTACCATTTTGTGAATTCCTTAACTAAAACAGGCAGTTCCACTATCTTTACTTAAATAGCAGTTAAGCTAACTTTCACAACTTCCATTACATGCAATCAACTTATAAACTCATTTATAAATAATTTGTTTGATCTCCATCAAACTAGAGTCGCCAAATTCAACTCTTTGAATTTGACTATCTCAACGAGAACACGGAATCCAATACTTGTGTGATCTTCGATGGTTCAGGGATACAGTTAGTTGTAGGTTCACAACTTCATGTGATTCAGAGCAACATTTGTTCCTATTCGGGCTTATCCTAATTAGCCTCATTTTCTTCATCAACCTTTTGATCAAGAACGATAGAACAGAAGTCTGATTGCACTCATCGGATAATGGTAAGAGCTTCTAGTAGCATTGTATCATGATCCCTTAGGTATCATTGATAGTGTCTGCAAGAACTTTAAATTATGGTTAGCGTACAGTACGGTCCTTTCAACTCATATATCACGATCGAATCTGCAACCATTAATATATCGAGAGTTGGAAATGAATTCGATAACGATGTAATGTATCTTTGAGTAATAATAATGACATGCTTTTTGCAACTGAGGAAACCTTTTTTTCAAAATGCACATATCTTACTCTAGCCAAACATTAAATCATCATATCATATATGATATTTTTACCCATGGGTGAGCGGTGAATCCCCTGCTACAATGCATTGACTCCTACGTATTTCGAAACAACATCTATTCTCGCCACCCTGACAGCCCTCAATAGAGCCGATAAATAGATCAAAGTGTATGCTAGTATGTAGATCTTCCATGTTGTCTCGGGTTAAATGACTAATTGTGTACAACAATAACTGTAGACATTTGCATGAATGGACATCTATATGTGTAGTGCCCAAATTCAGTACACATATAACACATGCATTTATTTAATTATTAAAGCAGTTATTTAATTTTAAATCGAGTTTTAGTAGTGCATGATTTATTTGAATGCATTATTTTAAATTAATTATGTTTATGTGATGCACGTTAAAATGTTTTTCGAGTTTCATGTTTCAGGCGACTATTCGAGGCGGGATCGAGGAAAAGACCGGGGACAATTCTTGGCAATTTAAAGTGCGGTATGTTATTTTAAAAGCTAGGAAGGGGCATTTTAAATAATTCATTTAGTTTAGCATTTTAAAGCCTTATTTATGTATTTAATAATTTAAGAGTTTAGAACTTTTAAAATTAGTGTGTAATTATTTTAATTGAGGAGATTGATTAAACTAGCGTGTGTTAACCTTTAATTAGTATTTTAATTAGTTAATTTAGCACTAATTTCTCCTAATTAAAAACCACACACACGTTACACACACTCTCACACACTTACACATTTTTACACGCACTAAAACACACAACACACCCTACCCATCTTATTTTCAGATTTTTAAAAGAGAGAAAACCTAGGGTTCTTGTGAACTCAGCAGCCGCCCCTCCCTTCATAGAATTTCAGCACTTTTCGGTGAGTTTTATTGCAAGAAATTCGAGCCGCAAGTCAGTCCCGGATCAACCTCGCTTCTTTCCCGCGTCGATGTCATTGTTACGGTATTTTTAAATATCAAAAGGCACGTATATTCTGTTATTGCTGCATCGATCTCATTATATTATGCGTGTGTTGTTATTTATGTGTAAAAAAATACATGTGCGATGCGTAGGAGTTTGAACAATTATGTTTAGAACTCTTTTGAAACCATTTTCAGATCTAAAATTTCGTTTTTTGCTGTATTTTTTAAATACTGCGATTTTTTGGTCGCGTTTTTCAGAAAACTTTCAATACAAAAATTGTAGAACTTTTTGATACCTTCGATTTGACAGTAATTTTGAAATTTTTGGATGAAAATTGAGTGAGTTATGATATTTTTTGTGAGACTGCTCAAACTTCGTTTCTCAGAAAATTATGTTTTGATGTGTTCTTGAGATTTTATTGTTGCAGGCTTCGTTGGAGATCGACGGGTGATCGTTGCTGCATCTAGGCATGTGTAGTATGATGTTGGGATGTTATTTGATAGGTCGTTTAGTGTCGATAGATACGCAAATGCATTAGAAGTCGTAGGAAACGAGTTGGTGTCATTTGCCACGTTTTTTGAATTGTATGTGTCGTAAGGTGGACGTTGTTGCTTTGGATGTTGTGCGAAGTTGGGTCGATGTTATGGCATGCTAGGATGGGTCTCGGGGTGTCGGTTCATGGTCCGTACTATCGAGTCTAGAATGACAAGCATAGCATGTATTGAAATTTCGTGAGTTTGCACTTCCCGCAGGTACACGGACCCGGACGGACCTTGGCACGGGGTCCGTGCCTTTGGTTCTTCTTGGTGCCATTTTTACCGAGACTACACTGACCCCCACACGGACCAGGGCACGGGGTCTGTGCCTTTCCCTTTCTGCACGACAGCTTTTACCGAGTCTACACGGACTCGGAGCCAGACCTGGGCACGGGGTCCGTGTCCCTTCTCCTTCAGAGTATTTCTTTTGCGTACCTACACAGGACCCATACACGGACCCAGGCACGGGGTCCGTGTACTTCATGTTTTGGGAAATTTTATACTTTGCTTTGGGGTTTCATGTCTTGGGTTAGTACGATGATTAAAATGAGGTCAAGTCCCGAGCGTTTTAGAATGCCTTAAGTTATTTAATTGATTCGGGTGAGTACGATTACCTACGTCTAGGTTATGTAAGTTAAGCTTAAATTCATGTTAGTATGTGCAGCAGCGGCCCCAATCGAAGTCCAACAAATCCCTCAACGCCAAGTAAGTATGTTTGACGTGCAAAGAAAATATTTTCAAGTTTTTGAGGTATGCGAAATGTCTTGTGGCCAATGTATGTATGGGGTTGGAAAGCGTTAAATCATGAACGGGGACCAACCCACCCCGTTAAAGCATGAACGGGTTTAGATCAGGATTGGAAAGCGTTAAAGCATGAACGGGGACCAATCCACCCGTTAAAGCATGAACGGAGATCTCATGTATGTGGCAGTGGGTTCGCCCCTGTCATCCCAGTACTGTGGTTTAGTCTGATCAGGCGATTATGTTATGGGTCACTTGCATTGAAACATATCTCTACGCAAAATAATGAAGTTCATGTATGTTTATGTATGTACAAGTAGGCAAGCATGTTTATGAAAGTTTTTACGTTATGGCACGTCTATGATATGTATAAATGTTCAAGTTACTTCAAGTTCAAGTTTCAAGTATGTATGTTCTATTTTTAAGCTGCATGTGGTTTTATTATGTATTATTCGTTATTCCCAGTTTATACGTGTTGAGTCTTTAGACTCACTAGACTTGATCGATGAAGGTGAGGATGTTTTTGAGGAGACAGGAGGTGGGGACCAAAGAGCAGGCTTGGATTGAGCGGGAGGCTAAACCCGAGGACCGCCATGTTTTTAAGTCTTTATGAAAATGTTCAAATACTTTTGTCAAACTCTATTTTAGATCTTTGTTGAGACGTACAGTTTATTTCACCAAATTTTGAATGCTCACGTTTTATTTAAGAAAAATTTTTAATTCTTCCGCAAATTTTAGTAGTAAAAAGTACGGTACGTTACAATATGTCTTTACCAATGAAACATAATGTTTATGTCACAGTTGTTAGTTTCAAACTCAAGAGAGATTTGTCCTTATTTTAGGAGGATAAATCAACTAGGAACCAATTTAAAATATATAGTACGCTTCTTAATGAGTTTCACGAACTTAGGTTGAGAGGCAGACCTCATGGTACCTATTATATATTTAAGAATTTTATCTACACAGCTTGCATGAGTATACATATAAAATAAATGTCATAATTAGATAAAACCATAAAATATTATTAAAATAAAGACTGTTTTTACATAAGAGTCAATAAAGCTCAAACCATAAGTTAGCTCGCTAAGAACCATCTCTAACAATCTCTCACTTACCCTATAGCCAACTATCCATATATCTCAAATGCATTACTTAACGATGTTTCTCAAACAATGGTCATGGCAGGAGCTTATTTAGTGGATCAGCAATGTTATATGAAGAGGCGACTCTCTACTGATATGTCTTCTTTTCCCACAATCTCTCAGATATGTTTGGACCGCTGATGAGACCTCGGTTCCTTTGCTTGCGCCACAACATCGACTTTGTTGCAGTAGACCGGGAGTAGATCAAATGTTTTGGGAATGACACCCAACTCTTGAACGAAATTCCTCATCCATACCCCTCATTTGCTATATCCGATGCAGCTATGTATTCGACATCAGTGGTTGAATCCGCCGTGGTGTCTTGCTTGGAGCTCTTCCAAGAGACATCACCATCATTGAGCTTGAATACAAATCCAGGGTTGATTTCGAATAATCCACATCTTATTGGAAGCTAAAATTATATATCCTTCTAATTTTACTTTTCCAATCTCGTAAACCATGAACAAATTTTTAATTCTTCTTAAGTACTTAAGAATATCCTCCACGTCTTTCCAATGAAATGGATTGGGATTCGATTGATATACGCTTGCAACACTCAGTGCAAATGCAATATCAGGTCAATTAAATATCATACCATACATAATACTGTCAATAGCAGATGCATATGGAATGCGAGTAATGGTTTCTATCTCCTCATCAGTTTTAGGGCACATAGACTTAGATAGAGTAATATCAGTAAACATTGAGAGATATTTCCTCTTGAACCCCTTAATAGAGAATCTCTTTAGAATAGTATCGATATAATTGGATTGTATGATCCTTAGCATTCTCTTTGATCTATCTCCATGGATCTGTATTTCTAATACATAGGATGTTCATTCATATCTTTCATGAAAAATTTACTATCTAACCACATTTTAGTTAATTCCGATATCCCTACATCATCTCAAAGAGTAATATGTCATCTACATAAAGTACTAGGAATGTCACTGCGCTCCCACTAACTTTTTTCTATACACAAGGTTCCTCAAGATTTTTAACAAAGTCAAATTCTTTGATAGTATGTCATCTACATAATTTATGCCCACTTTCTACTTAAGTGAATCATTCATGTTGAGACATAAAAATCTCTTTTTTAATATCATCATTATGGAATGTTGTCTTCACATCACCATATTTCATAGTATATCGTTCTGTTATGACTAGCATTATCCTAATGGACTTGATCATTGCGACTGGAGAAAAAGTTTCTCATAGTCAATACTTTGCCTTTGAGTATATCTTTTTGCTATCAATCTTGTTTTTAAGGTTATTACCATCCCATCTGTCTCAAGATTCCTATTGTAAATCCATTTGCTTCCTATGTGAACAATTCTCTCAGGTGGTTCTACGAAGGATCGTACTTGGTTTGAATAGATGGAGTCCATTTCGAACTGCATAGCTTCAATCCATTTGGATTAATCGACATCTCATAATGCTTCTTTTAAGTTTCTTGCAAGGTTCTAAAATTCTCTAGGTTCCAAACCAGCGCCTAGCGCCTAGGCGGGGACTAGTCGCCGCTAATCAGATTCTACGGTATCAACATAAGAAATCATATACTTGAACTTCAACACAATAACATCAAATTTAAAATGCGTTCAAAATATTCCCCACATAATCTATTGTGTCATATCAATAAAATAAGAAAGAATTCAGATTTTTTCCGAACTTCACATTTTAATGTATGAAGCCTTAATTTAATGATTACACTGCTAATTGAATGTCACAAATTTACTCCACTTTTTCTTCTCCAAATTTTTCAACAACTTGTTCTTCATCGGAAACAAAATCAATATCATCATTATGATCATCCTCTTCTTCGAATTCAAAATCGTCCTTGTGAAGTTCTCTAACTCTAGAGCTTCTTCGGGGTTGTAGATTTTCATCTGCCCCTATTGCTTCATCAACTATTTGCCAAGTGAGCCATGAACATGGTTCAACTTCATTTTCTTCCCCACCATCCACAATCCAACCTTGTGCATTTGAAGCATCTTTTTCAAGAAGGACGTCAACATTCCTTTTTTTTCCTCTCTTTTTTGCTTCTTAAACAATCTAGAATTAAATTGGACAAATACTAGATTGTTCACCCTATTGACATCCAACCTATTTCTTTTATTTGTATGAATCTTAAAAAAACCGAGAAAGTAATTAGTATAGTTAGTAATATGAACATACACTTTAAAAATTAATAATTAATTTTAATTAAAGTTTAAGCTTATTCCTTCAAATGCACTCCAATTTCTTTCACCCAGATGAACTTGTAGTTAAGAAAAGAATCCTCAAAGCCAGTCTTAGCAAGTTGGGTGTGTGAGCACCGTAGGTACTCCATCATGTACATGGATCAAATGTATCGTCAAGTAGATAAGGTTTTTTAATTCCATCTACCCCTTCAATTTTAGCATCTTCTCCTTTCTCTAGAGAAATATTCACCTCTGTTCTACAAATTTCTTCTTCCATTATTTTGTATTTCTTTTTGTTCCTTCATTCTAAAATAGCATGTTTGCGCTTATTACGATCTTCTTGAGATTTGTTTCGACAACCAGATACATTTCCAGGTATATTTCCTATGTACTTCTTGATCCTATACACTCCACCAGACATCATTTTCCCACAAAACTTACATTTAACTTTGTCGAGGTTCTTAGGATCAATCAACATACCAAACTCTCATCTAATGTCATTTGGCTTTCTCTTAAGAATCCTAGATTCAGGCTGAGCGACAGATGCACTCGAAGATGGATTGCTTGTCATTGTTACCCTCCAAATCTATCTGATTCCAAGAAGCAAAATAAAGAGAAAGAATTATGCAAAACATCTTCAAGTTTTACACATTTTTGGGAATAACAGAAAACAAGATCGAGGTAGGGCCGTCTGAAAATATTTTAGAATAATAATTTTTGTTTTTATTAAACTCTATCTTTGTTTGGATAAACATATACATTAAGAGCCATAATATATTATGCTACACATTTTTGGGAATAAGAGAGAACAAGATCAAGTTAGGGCCGACTGAAAATATTTTAGAATAATAATTTTTGTTTTTATAAAACTCTATCTTTGTTTAGAGAAACATATACATTAAGAGCCATAATATATTATGAATAAATAGTCCTGCCCAACATCCACCGAGTTTTTTTAGATGATGGATATGAGAAACACATATAGAGAATCAGTATGCGATCCTACATAGCACATAAACACAGGAACAATAGCCAAGAAAACTCACAAGTTACCACTGACAGAAACTAGTTTTAACCTCAGAGATGGAATTTAGAAACAATGATTCAGAATTGAATAGAATAAGTTAAGGTTTAAACTTAGCCTAGCCAAAGATAGCATCACGGGAAGGAAAATACGAGAAGGAAAATACCAATGCTAATGAATTGAATAGAATAATTTAAGGTTTAAATTTAACTTAGCCGAGAAGGGAAAAAACAAGAAGGAAAATATCAATGCTAATAACTTACATGCTTTTCTGCAAATACCAAGGACTTTCACACTCACCTGAAACGAAGAGATTGAGATAAAACTAAAACCAGAGGAAGTTGCATAATAAAATGGTATTAGAATCAGTGATGTTTGCAAAGTTTCTTCAAATCTGTTTCATGTACTTGAGGGAGCGAAGGCAGATATATCAAGAAATGCAATAAACTGAAAGGAAAATGAGGTAGAACAAAGGCATCATTGCTGCTCCACAAGACGGGAGATGTAAATATCTCCCATCGGGGCTTCTCCATTTCTTTGGTGCCGCGTTAGATTTAGGGCATCCTCTTTTCAACTTTTAAATTTTTAATTGGGCTTTAAAATATTAAAACCCCAAACAACTTGTTTCAAAACAAATCAGGCCTATGTAAGGCTGTACAAACCTGCCTAGGCGTGCCCAGGAGCGCCTAGGCCAGCCCAGGCGTGCCTAGGAGCGCCCAGGCGCTTAGGCTGGCTTCCTAGCACCTTATCAGTACGGTAGGTTGCAGTCTAGGCCGCAATTTAGAACACTGTTTTCTTGGATCACATCTAGGAATGAGCTCATCTTTGTCATTTTCAAGTAACAGGTTCATCCTCTTAGGTGACCTTGAGACCCTTTCGGATCTCCTAGGAGCTTGTATCTCTTCATCTGGTTGTTGGGTTCAAGTTCTAATATTTCAGGAGTGGGTGTTTCTCGTATCTCCTCGAGTTCTATCATCCTACATTTTCTATCTAATAGAAACTCTTTCTCTAAGAAGGTGACATTTTTTGAAACACACATTTATTTCAATGGGATCATAGAAATAATATCCAACGAAATTCGTTGGATATCTCATAAAATAATACAAATTGTCTCTACTATCAAAGTTGTCTCTCACTGCCTACTCCACATAAGCAGGACATCCTCAAATTCTTAAGAAATAATATTTTGGAGGCTTTCTCAGCCATATATCATATGATGTTTTATCCACTGCCTTTGTATGAACTTGATTCAACAACATTGCCGCAGTCAAGAGCAAATCCCCAAAAATATGGCGACAATTCAGTGAATCGAACCATGTTCATCAATGTCCTATTGCAACGTTTTGACACACCATTGAGCCGGGGTGTGGCAGTTGGGGTCAACTGTGATATAATCTTATTATATCCTTAAGGTAATTTTGAAATTCAATACTTAAGTATTTCCACATCGATCAGATCAAAGTTTATAGTACTATTTTCTAATTGTTTCTCTACTTCAACTCTGAATTCTTTGAACTTTTCAAAACTTTCAGATTTGTATTTCATCAAATACACATATTCATAAGTCGAAAAGCCATCAGTAAAGGTAATTAAATAAGATTGTTTATATCCCGTGCTAACATTTAACTGGCCACACACATTTGTATGGATCAAATCCAAGCAAACTACTGCTGATTGAGTAGATCCCCGACGTGCTATTATTTCATCCCGGATGATTAGTAGCTGTTTAACCAAAGGGGAATCATCTTTCCGCCATTCCAAATTCCAAATAACTCCAAAATGACTATAATGATGCGTAATCCACTTCACCCATATGCAATCTGCGTTGGCATGTATTTTCCATAGCGTCTTCGCAATTAGTGTTTTGTTCCAAGCTCGTAAGTCCTTCAAGCCAAGACCCCCAACTTCCTTTGATCTACACAGCATCATCCAAGATATGGGTGGGTGCTTTGTTGGCCAAACAAATTTACGACATAAAGCATATATCCCATCAATAATATTGGATGGAACTGGAAGAATCGAAAGCCAATAGCATTCCATCCCTTGAAGGACTGATCTAATAAGCTCAATTTTACCTGCATAAGAGAGTGATTATCTTGGCCAAGAATTGATTTTAGCAGCAATTGCATCAACAAGTACATTGTAGTCTGCTGTCTTGAGCTTCGTGGGAGAAATCGGGATACCCAAATATCGAAAAGTCATGTTACCTTGTTGGAACCCGCAAATAGTCAGAATATCTCTTCTTGTATTATCATCAATCCCAGCCATATAAATGTTCGACTTCATTAGATTAACTTTCAGTCCCGCCAAATCACCAAGTTATTCAAACAATTCATAATCATCAAAACACTATGGGTATCTCCTTTGGAGAGCAGCAGCAAGTCATCAGCATATGCTAAATGAGTGATGTGCAAGTTAAGGCAGTACGGATGAAACCCAAATCGAGGGGAGCGGGACATTATTTTAAGTGAACGAGACAGAACTTCAAGGCACAATGTGAATAAGAAAGGTGATAGAGGGTCACCTTGTCGAAGTCCCCTTTGGCCATAAATAAGACCATTGTAAACGCCATTCATCGACAAAGAATAAGATGTCGTTGAGACGCACTCCATAATCCAACCCACAAACTTCCCCGGGAGATTCAGTGCCATCAATGTTTCCCTCAAAAATTCCCAGTTGACTGTGTCGTAAGCTTCTTGCAATCCTCGCGTATTTTGTCTCACATTTGATGAGAGCCCAATAATATGATGTGTTTTCTCTTCACATGTCGAGTCATATCCATCAATGTTGAATCTTAGTGGACGGTTATCATGAGATCTCCCAATAATATTAGCCGAAATTATTGGAGTTCTACGTAGTTCACATCAAATATGTCAGTGGAAGTCACATATTTCTGGTGTCCAGGCCTCCTCAGTAATATGAGTCAGACACTGACCGTGAGTAGCGTTTATCATGCAATCATCGTTGATGGAAGACAAGAAAAATTTAAGCTCTTTTTAATTTTTCTTTTATAGGTTTGATATAAATTTTGAATTTTATTCAAAATGAAGGAGTTTAATTTAGAAAATTTGTCATATCGTTAATTTTAAAATCATGTATCATGCTTGTTTGTATGTTTGTCGGATTCATTCAACTCTTATTATTATATTAATAATAATGCAAATAATATTAATAATAACGCACATATTGGTTATTTATAATATATCACATGCATTATAAATAATAAAGTATGATTGAGTAGGATGATCGAGCATCGAGAACTAATTAATCCAAATGAGCAAATATAGATACAAGTCCAAAATATATATAAATGCAGAGATGTAAATGCAATATTACATTATCTTCCAATATTTTTGTTAGAATTAAATTTATTGTGGAGATGCTAAGGAAAAACCAGTAGATGTTGGATTAGTACCAAACCAGTAGAACCAGTAGATGTTGTAAACCAGAAGTACTTGTATCGCGCTAAAACCTGCTTAAATAATTTCTTAGCTAAAACCATAACTAGAAGGATACAAAATTCAAAATATACACTAACAGAATCTTGCGTATCCCAAAGTCTCTAAATATTACCGTTGATCTATTAACGTGATACCAACATTTATTGCTTCATTAAATTCCATTAAATGCTATACAAGAATATTTAAGACGGTATACCATTTTTGGTATGAACTGCGACTGATTACTTTTGATGTATTCTGCAGGGTCCATTTTAAGCAATAAAGCTGAACCACCAAAAAGAAAAGAACCGTTCAGTTTTTGAACGTTGAATAGAGCCTATATATGGAGATGAAGGATTTCGTGAAAAGTGCATGTAGCATTGAACAAAAATCTGAATTGAAAAACATCATTCGAGCATTGTTAGAACTTTCAGTTATCTAAAGAGCTCAAACACTGAAAAAGCAGCACACGCTTCATTGCATACTCTTGATCATTGAGATCATATTGTACCAGCTATTTTCGTTATATCTTCTCAAGCTATTCACTTCATTATTTCATTGATAGAAGAATTTGTAACTGGAAAAGAGTATTTTCCAGAATTTAAGATCATTCAAGAAGTTGAGTTGTAAAGCTAAGAGTTTCAATAGGCGAAGGGTAAGTCCTGTTGAAGTGGGTGTGTACAATTGTTGTGCTGTATTCACCAAAGTCTTTTAGTGATACCTTCTGGAAACAGAAGAAGGGGAGACGTAGAAGATTCATCTTCGAACTTCCAGAAACAAACCTTGTGCTATCTACTGCTTTTCGGCTTTATCATTTTTCACCCACTAACCAACAGATCGTTTTCCGCACATTATCTTGTGATCTGTTGGTCTTTATACTTGAACAAGAATCGTTAAAATCTCTAACAGGATTTTAGCACATCATTCGAAAGAATTTATTAAGTTGGCCATTGAGTTTATTCAACCCCCCTTCTAAACTCAACCCGATCCTCAACAAGTGGTTTTAGAGCAGAGTTATTCTTGTTCTGAAAAATATTTAATAGACATGGCTCATTTCAGCAAAGTTCCAATGTTCTCAAAAGAAGATTTCGATAATTGGAAAATCAGAATGTACGCTCATCTTGCGGCTCAAGATGATGACATGTGGTATGTCATCACTGATGGTCCATTAAAGATCTTAAAGCCAAATCCAGCTATTGCTATCACCGAAGGTGCACCTCAGATGCTTTAAAAACCAAGATATGAATGGACAAGTGAGGACAAGAAGAAAGCCAATCTTGACAACATTGCGAAGGACATTTTATACAAGACACTCGACAAAAATACCTTCAGCAAAATCAAGATGTGCCATACTGCCAAGGAAATCTGGGAAAAATTAATTCAGATCTGTGAAAGAAACGAAGAAACAAAGGAAAACAAATTGTCTGTAGCCATGCAGAAGTTTGAAAATATGAAGATGAGGGCTGGAGAAACTATGAATGAATTTGAAGAACGATTCAGCAGCCTCGTCAATGAACTCTCAGCTCTTGGGAAAGACTTTGGCAATAGAGAAATTGCATTAAAGGTAATGAGAGGCCTACCCAGAGAATGGGACGTCAAAACAATGGCAATGAGAGCTTCCAAGGATCTCAACAAGTTAGAACTACACGACCTTTTCTTGGATTTAAAGGCATATGAGTTTGAACTTGAAGTTCGAAGTGGAGAAGAGCCCTTAGCAAATCCACCAACCAAAGCTCTCGCAGCTACTGTTAACTCTACTACTACAGTTGCTCCAAGCTCATCTTCTTCTACTGCTTTAGAGAACACTTCTGAGAGAAGTGCTGAACAGATAAGCAATGACGCAATGTCATTATTTGTTAAGAAGTTTTCCAGATTCATGAGAAAGAATCATGGAACATTTCAAAGTCCCAACCGCAATTTCAAAAAGGAATCATCACCTAGTGATATGGCATGCTTTAACTGTGGAAAAGTTGGACACTTCATTGCTGATTGTCCAAAACCAAAGAAGGATGACCAGAGGAAGAAGAGTGTCAAACGCAATGATAAAAAGACCAGAAGAGACAGGAAGGCAATGGTTGCAGAAGAAAGTAAGTCCAAATGGGCAGACTCAAGTTCTGAATCTTCTGGTTCTAAAAGCCATTCAAGTGAAAGTGATGAAGATGAGATCAAATGTCTGATGGCAAATACTGATTCAACCTCGACATATGGAGAGGTATTTACTTTGATTCTGATGAATTTACACGCATTGAGTTAGTCAAAGCATTACACGACATGGTAGAAGAGTATTCTAGACTTTCTCAATCATTCGAGGAAGTTAAGATCTAAAATCAAAACTTAAAAGATCAGAACAGTAAGTTAACTTGCTTGCAAGTAGACAGCTGTAATGATTTACAAGTTGAGATGAGTAAATTAAAAACGGAGAATGAAAGAGCAAAAGCAGAATACCAGAAGATGCTTTCTGAAAACCAGAAGTTATCACTACTGGTAAATGTTTGGAACAAGTCCTCTATTTCACTGGAA
Organism: Primulina tabacum; assembly: GCF_025594145.1. NCBI lineage: Eukaryota > Viridiplantae > Streptophyta > Magnoliopsida > Lamiales > Gesneriaceae > Primulina > Primulina tabacum. The sequence continues at coordinate 7,998,409 of NC_134558.1, forward strand.
AAGATGCAAGAATTACAAAAACAATCTGGAGATAGGAGTGGTCTCGGATTTTGTAATAATGAAGGCACTTCTGAAACGAATACTAAGCCAAAACTGGATATGTGCAAAGGGAAGTATATTCACTTTGTGAAATCCAGTGTGGTACAGAAACCAGAAGTACCTACTATTTCATTAGAAAGGAATGTAAATCAGAAGTGATCGAGGTACTAAATTTACTAACAAGATTCTTGAGATATATCTAGATGAACAGGGCATTCATCATGAATATTCAGCTGCCAGGACGCCTCAACAAAATGGAGTAGCTGAGAGGATAAATAGAACACTTAAAGAAGCTGCTAGAACAATGCTAGCAGATGCAGATATCTCTTAGCGCTTCTGGGCAGAAGCTATTAATACAGCTTGCTACACACAAAACAGAACGATGATCAACAAGAAAAACAATCAGACTCCGTATGAAATATGGAAAGGAAGTAAACCGAACGTATCTTACTTTCATGTTTTCGGTTGTAGATGCTTTGTGCACAATAATGGCAAAAATCATTTAGCTGCTTTTGATTCAAAATCTGACACTGGCTTATTTCTTGGATATTCAGCAGTTAGTAAGGCTTTTAGAATTTTCAATAATAAAACTCTTAATGTTGAAGAATCTATTCATGTTGTCTTTGATGAAGACAGCAGTGTTCCCGAGATTACTAACATATCTAATTTAAGTAAAAGATTAGACAGGGTTTATCTGGAATTAGACAGTGAAGATGATGCAGAAGCAAGTGTCAAGGATATTCAAAATCCAGAACCAGACATTCACATTCCAGAACCAGCAGCTGATACTCCAGAACCAGCAGCTGATACTCCAGAACCAGCAGCTGACATTCCAGAACCAGCAGTCGATACTCCAAAACAATCTACTGCTTTATATGTAGACAATCTAAATACTTTTATTTGGAGAAAATCTCATCCTCCATCTTTGGTAATTGGAAATCCAGCAGCTCCACTAAGGACTAGAAGACAGATGATAAATGAATACATGCATGCTGCTTTTATTTCTCAAGATTAACCAAAGAAGATTGAAGAAGCTCTTCTGGATCCCAGTTGGATAGAAGCTATGCAAGAAGAGCTGAATCAATTTGAGAGAAATAAAGTTTGGTTTTAGTACCTAGACCTTCTCACCAAGCTGTCATTGGAACTCGGTGGGTATTCAGAAACAAACTAAATGAGGAAGGAACAGTTGTAAGAAACAAAGTAAGACTGGTTGCACAAGGATTCAGACAAGAAGAAGGAATATACTATGATGAAACCTTTGCACCAGTAGCTAGGCTCGAAGCTATCAGAATATTCTTAGCCTTTGCTGCTTTCAAAAACTTCAAAGTATATCAAATGGATGTAAAGAGTGCGTTTCTTAATTGTCTACTACAAGAGGAAGTCTATGTTGAACAGCTTCCAGGTTTTTCTAATAATTTGTTACCAAATCATGTTTTTAAATTATATAAAGCATTGTATGGTCTGAAACAAGCACCTAGGGCTTGGTATGACACACTTTCACAATTTCTCATTAATCATGGTTTCACCGTTGGTACTGTAGATAAGACTTTTTTTACCTTAACCAAAAACAAACACATATTGTTAGTTCAGATTTATGTTGATGATATCATATTTGGGTCAACTAACCCCAAATTATGTGCAAAGTTTGCTAAGTTAATGCAGGACCAGTTCGAGATGAGCATGATGGGAGAATTAACATTTTTCTTAGGACTTGAAATCAAGCAACTTGATACTGGAATCTTCATAAACCAAACTAAGTATACAAAGGAACTACTGAAAAAGTTTGGGATGGAAGCATGTGCTGCTGCTTCCACTCCTATGAGCTCATCTACTAAACTTGATAAAGATGAAGGAGGAATTTCAGTAGAGGTAACTCAGTATCGTGGTTTGATTGGTTCATTGTTATACCTTACTGCCAGTAGACCAGATATCATGTTTGTTGTTTGCATTTGTGCTAGATTTCAATCAAACCCTAAACAATCACATTACATTGCTGGTAAAAGAATTTTAAAATATCTTAAGGGTACTCAAAATGTAGGCCTCTGGTATTCAAAGGACTCGTCGTTTAATCTTATTGGATACTCAGATGCTGATTATGCAGGATGTAAACTGGATAGAAAAAGCACAAGTGGTTTTTGTCAATTTCTTGGTGATAGGTTGATCTCCTGGTTTAGCAAAAAGCAGACTTCCATAGCCACGTCTACTGCAGAAGCTGAATATCTTGCTGCTGGAAGCTGTTGTTCTCAAATACTTTAGATACAGCAACAACTCAAAGACTATGGAGTTCAAGCCTCCGAATCACCAATATTTTGTGACAATACCAGTGCAATTGCTATATCAGATAATCCAGTACTCCATTCCAGAACTAAGCACATTGATATCAGACATCATTTTATCAGAGATCATGTGCAAAAGAAGAACATTCATCTGGAATACATTCCTACTGATCAGCAAGCATCAGACATTTTTACAAAACCTCTGCCTGAGAATAAGTTTTCTTACTTTCGAAATACACTTGGATTAATAGATTTAACTTGATTATTTATCATCATCTGATATTATGGCTTAACTTTTCCTCTGTGATTATTCAGTTTTTAATTTTGCAGAAGGTAAAAGCTGAACGATAGAGATAATCAGTAGACATAAAATTTCATTAAAAATAATAGAAGCGGGGGCGTACATTTCTCACTTCTATTTTAACGTACTCCCTCCAGAATGCCAACCAAGTGATCAGCTCTCCGGTGGAGGTACGTAGAAACTCCTCTGAAAAAGCAATCTTTTTCAGAGTCTTTTGCTCCTTTAAGAGCATGAGAAGGTAGACGCCATCATCAGAGACGACGTCTACACTATCAGCACTATGGAGACGTCGATAATATTTCTTCATCATTAACAACTCCTTGGTGGAAGATGCTCGCCCACTCTCGAAGGAGGACTTAAGCTCCTGGATTTTAGTCCAGGTAGCAAGTGTCTTCTTCAGCACTTTGTCTTCTATTGCTTTCTTTCTTGCAGCGGTCACCTCCCTCATGAACTCATCAGCCAAATCAGGACTATTATCTCTTGCCATTTCTCTTAAAGATTGATTATCTGGTTTACCCCATGTTCATATTTATAGATAAAAATCAGGCACCAAAGCTCGAGAAAGTCTTGACTACAATAGATATATATATGAAACATCCCATATCAAGCTATCATCGGTTCAGTTACCAAGTATTTTCATTTAATAATTGCACTAATTTAGGTAGAACTTTATTCTGATCTTTTGTGATTTTGTGTCAGATGCAGAAAGTATTTTGTCTCATTAACAAAACAAGGCTTTCTTCAGTTTCCAGTAGAAGCTATCATAAGACGACTTACTTCCTTCTGAACTTAATCATTTATTCATTTTATTCTTCTAACATTGAGTTGTTTGCAGAAAGGAATAAAGGAACATCAAGTACTTCAACTGAAATTTTATTAGAAATTTTCCAGTACATTAAACAAAGCGAAAGTTATAGAAATCTCAAGACAATCGAAACGTCTTCTGAAATTTTAGACTAATCAAGCTTATGTCTTCAGTAATATCAGCAGCTTGTAGTATTTTTGCAAAGTACTTCAGTAGAAGAAGGAGAGTCTTTTTCGAAAAGAATCCAGCAAGCTTAGGTCTTGCAAAGAATCTAGCAAGCTTGGGTCTTGTCAGCACTAATGTATAATCAGATACTTTACAGGGCATTATAGATGATATTAACATTATCGATCCACCAGCACTCTCTTATTGCATTAGCATGCTTCTGGAAGGGATCGATGCTACATATCAATCTCAATGAAAGCAAACAATCTTTTTGATTGTTAATATTACAACTCCAGGAGTATGATCCAAGGATCATTATGTGCAGAACGACTTTTTCCAACATCTTCTTAGAAATCGCAGCAAGCTGTCTTCTGAACATTCTTGCTTCTGCTTCCGGATCAGTTGTTACCTCTTCGTTCATTGGATTTTTATGTTTACTTAACCTTGTTTAACCCTTGCAGGTATTTATAGTGATATTCAAACGAGATAAGGATCCTTGCGACTGTTCAAATTCAACGGTTTAAATTGAAAGATTGCCAAGAGTCGTTTAGTATTTAATATCCATTACTACTGCATTAATTGAGGGGGAACATCTTTATGGCATTTATATTAGAAACTGATTTGTCTTTTCGATAAAACAGTATACCTACCAGAATTTGTTGAAGTGCTGCATTTGTTTCAGCATCTTATCCACTTCCAGTAGATATTATCATAAAATGACAAATCAGCTTCTGTTTATTTAGCAACCGCCTCGGACAGCCCGCCAATTTTTTAAAATATTTTAAAATGAGTAGAGTAACTGACACTTTTGCCTCTCTCTCTTCTAACATATCGACACGTGTCCCTATGTTCACTGACGGCTGTATATTTTGCTTTAACCGTTCATTTTTTTTACTACGCTTTACGAACTCAGATTATTTCCTTGTCTATACTGCTTTTTCGCATCTACTGCTAACATACTTCTATTCTCTTTCAAATTTAGAAATGGTCGCAGCATATACGTTGAATGCTAATCAGGTGAATTTTGCTTCTGTTCTCACTATTAAGGATGAGAATCTTGTCAAGATGTTCAAATCATTGGAAAAGTCTGGGCTACGAATATTCTTGGAATCGCCTGCTGTTATCTACAAGTCCGTTCTTCTGGATTTCTATGCCAAAGCAGAAGTTGTGGAAGGCAAGATTACCTATACACAGGGAGATGCATCGATCTCTATTGATGCTGCACTTCTGGGTTCCACTTTTTTCCTAACGATTTCTGGCCTTTCCGAGCTCTCGGACATTTCAAAGGAAGACATGTCCATCGCCTTGAAAAATTTTTCAGCCACTGGAGAAGAACTTTCACCCTCTTGCTTCAAAAAGCTACTGAAAATTGAGTACCAGGTACTCGCTGATATCGTGGCAAAAGCCTTGTTAGTTAAGGCTGGAACCTTTGACAAACTAACAAAAGAAAAGGTTCAAGTGATGGTGGCCATCACATCAGAAAAGAAAGTGGATTGGGGACGTTTTCTGTTTCGCATTATGAAGGATATGATTCTCAGGAAAAGTACTGGATTTGCTGTGCAAATCACTAAGATGTTGAAAGATGCTGGCTTTCCTGGAACAGCAGAAGAGGATGGCTCTTCGGTAACAATGACTGATGCTGATAGCGTGCTTGCTTTAAGGCCAAAGCTAACCGTTGGTGAGTTTGTGGCCATTAAGAAGGAGATTGGAGAATCTCAAATTGAGGGGCAGAAGAAAATTAAACAAAAAAGAGTTGTGGTCTTGTTTGATTCTGACAAAACAGAATCTGGAGAATCAGCAGCACCCACTCAGCAAGCTTCACTGCCTCCCACCCCAGCTAAGAGGAAGCCTCGCACCACTATCCGCATCAAGAAAACAGCAGCTCTTGCTGAATTAGAGAATGTTCCTTTTCGACAAGTTTTTCCACCAGTTGTCCCATCCACCAAAGCCAAATCTATTGAATCAGGGCCTTCAACTGCTCCAAGTTTCAGACCAACTTCTGGTGTGGTCATTAGAGAATCTGCTACTGGTTCTTCTGCTTTTAAACCAGTAGTCCCTGCTACTTCTGAAAAAGGGAAAGAAAAGATTACTGAGTTGTCTCAGTCACCGGTGGCAACATCAACCATTCAAACAGCAATTGATCTTCATCTGGAAGAAATTGATAATTCAACCAGAGAAGACATGAAATTCTTTGACGATTGGCTCAAGGTAAGAGTCTACCATCCAATCACTTTTTTGAAAACTACTGGTGTTTATACTCAAACTGTGAAAAATGAGAAAAAGATTTTTGCTGCTGCCAACACACAAAATGTGATAGAAGCCATCAATCGCAGAAACTACATTCTGGATAAAATCAAACAGCAGAAGATAGACACTATTCTAACAACGTTGAAGTCAAATTTTGACTCTACTGGTCCTACTGCTTTTCATGATCAGAATGTCATTCAAATTTTGTCGGAGCAGCTGAAAATTCGATCTGAGCAAATTGTTACTAAGGAAAAGGCTTTTTCTCAGCCTTCAAAATTCAGTGTCACCACTGTCCCCACCATTTTGAAGACTCAGTCAGTTGAGGAACCGGCCAAAGCTTCTTCTAAAGTCAAGGTCTTTAGTACTCCTGCACCTCAAGAAGTTCCTACTCAATCATCCTCTCTAATTTCTGTTCATGATCTGGCATCGGTTGATGAGGTGATCGAATCGATTGTGCAAACTCAAACAGCACAGGATGACACAATGCCCGTTACTTCTACCTTTGCTGATCATCCTCCAGTCCAATCCATTCCAGAATCTGCAACTGCTACTGCCACTGCTGCTGTTACGGCTACTGCTTCTTCATCTCTTCCAGAGCTTGAGCATTTTTCAGAAGCTCATCAAGCTGAAATGGCAACTTTGTTGCATACTTCACCATCTACTCTTGAGCCACAAGCCATACCTGAACCCGCTGCTGATTTGCAGCAACCAGAAGAAAGGCCAACAGATCAATCTACTGCTTCAGAAGGACCTTCTGCTGAACCAGAACCAGCTGTTATCACTCAAGCAGAAGTTGCACAATCTACTGCTCTTATTATTCCTTCTTTGCAGTCTCCTGAGCGCATTGCCTGAATGGAGGAAATTAGACAAAGATTGCAAGCAAGGACTCCTTCCCCAGCTATGGAACCATTTGATCTAGAATTCCAAATTGATGCTCTCCAAAGGGATCTTGTAAATCTTTCAGACTTTGTCAAGCGGATATCTTATGAAAATGCCGCTGAATTTCATGATGCTCAATTTTTCCGAGAACGCATGTCTAAGGAAATACAGAACACTGCGGAATCTCTGAGTAAAATGCATGCTGAGACCATCGTCTTTCGACAGGCCATATCGAAAAGTTCCAGTCAGATCGTGCTTGCTCAATCTGATATATTTACCAGGATCACTGAGCATGATGAAATGTTTCGATCAATCTCCACCACCATGGACCTGATGGATGCCAAGATTGATTCTCAATCTCAAACGCTCACTGCTATTAATGATCGAGTTTCTAATCAGACTCCTTATCTGGAGATGGTGACAAATGGCATTCACAACTTATCTGGGAGAATGGATAAATTACTTGCTAGGGTCCTTCTTGATGATGCCAAAAAGGGGCAAGACGATAGAACTGGAGCAAGTAGCAGCAGACCAACTGGAAGGAATCAAAATCCAGATGAAGCCATCTTCAGGGATATTGGAACAAACTAATTTTTTCTTGTTTTCTTTGTGTCTCTTTTATATTTATGCTTTATGTGATTTTCTCTGGATATAAATTGTTTTGATTATCTAATCCGTTCTTATCTCTATTTTACTAACACAGAACATCTAGGTTTTGGCATCACCACAAAGGGGGAAATTGTTAGAATTAAATTTATTGTGGAGATGCTAAGGAAAAACCAGTAGATGTTGCATTAGTACAAACCCAATAGAACCAGTAGATGTTGTAAACCAGAAGTACTTGTATCGCGCTAAAACTTGCTTAAATAATTTCTTAGCTAAAACCATAACTAGAAAGATAAAAAATTCGAAATATACACTAACAGAATCTTGCGTATCCCAAAGTCTCTAAATATTACCATTGATCTATTAACGTGATACAAACATTTATTGCTTCATTAAATGCCATTAAATGCCATTAAATGCAATACAAGAACATTTAAGACGGTATACCATTTTTGGTATGAACTGCGACTGATTACTTTTGATGTATTCTGCAGGGTCCATTTTAAGCAATAAAGCTGAACCACCAAAAAGAAAAGAACCGTTCAGTTTTTGAACGTTGAATAGAGCCTATATATGGAGATGAAGGATTTCGTGAAAAGTGCATGTAGCATTGAACAAAAATCTGAATTGAAAAACATCATTCGAGCATTGTTAGAACTTTCAGTTATCTAAAGAGCTCAAACACTGAAAAAGCAGCACACGCTTCATTGCATACTCTTGATCATTGAGATCATATTGTACTAGCTATTTTCGTTATATATTCTCAAGTATTCACTTCATTATTTCATTGATAGAAGAATTTGTAACTGGAAAAGAGTCTTTTCCATAATTTAAGATCATTCAAGAAGTTGAGTTGTAAAGCTAAGAGTTTCAATAGGCGAAGGGTAAGTCCTGTTGAAGTGGGTGTGTACAATTGTTGTGCTTATTCACCAAAGTCTTTTAGTGATACCTTCTGGAAACAGAAGAAGGGGAGACGTAGAAGATTCATCTTCGAACTTCCAGAAACAAACCTTGTGCTATCTACTGCTTTTCAGCTTTATCATTTTTCACCCACTAACCAACAGATCGTTTTCCGCACATTATCTTGTGATCTGCTGGTCTTTATACTTGAACAAGAATCGTTAAAATCTCTAACAGGATTTTAGCACATCATTCGAAAGAATTTATTAAGTTGGCCATTGAGTTTATTCAACCCCCTCCTTCTAAACTCAACCCGATCCTCAACAATTTTACATGTATTCGATCTTCAAAACTCTTAAGAATCTGATTCCACCATCTTCAAATCTTGATCTCTCAATAAATCTAATATTTCATCTTCAAATCTTGATTTCTCAATAAATCTAATATTTCATTAAATTTTCATGACACATTGGGATACAAATTTAAGGGGTGAGAACGGTCCATAAACCAGAACCACTTTTAAATAATCATCAAATAATTAAAACAGACAATGTAAAATTTCCTTACATATACTTAGCACTTTGGTCATGGCTCTCGATCATCTTTATACCATATAATATCATATATTATATAAAAATATAATATCAAATATTATCACTTAAATCATGTATCTTGTAATTTTATCATTAACTGTCATGATTAAAAATAAATTAATAAATTAAATAAACACATTTACACAATTCTCCAATTAATTATTTAATTATAGAACCGAGCGCTTGACGTTCTAACAAAACTATAGTTGGTGGTAATGGTGCAACTCAAATAAAACTTAACAAAAGCTATAGCTGGTGGTAACGGAGCAAGTCAAATCTCTTAAATCATACAACAACACAAGTATCACGGTTCGATCGCTCTTCCAACAGAGATAACTATTGCATCCCAACAAGCTTTATCCCAATAATTGCATTTGTTGTAGTTAATGAGAATCGAATAAGTGACTTTGGCTCTGAAACCAATTGTAACACTGAGTAATTGCCACTTTAGCAAAAACTATAATTGGTGGTAATGGTGCAACTCAAATCTTTTAAATCGTACAAAAGTTCAATCACCATGGTTCGATCGCTCTTCTAGAAGAGACAATTATTGCACTCAACATTACTAATTAAAATTTCTTGTAAAACATATTTTACCATAAATAATTTAAATTTAATTATTTATTATTTATTTTGCAAGAAAATTCATTAATTTTAACAAAATTTATTTCCAAAGGTTAATTTGATTAATTTTCACTAAACGTCAATTTGACCCAAAAGTTTAAAAAAATAGAAAATCACCCCGAGACTCGTAAAAAATAGATTTCATGTGGCAGGGCTACTCGAGACCATGTTGGCCACCCTGTCTAGCCCCTTTTGTACTGCCCGAACAGTTCGGGGAGTTTTTGGTAACGCGCTGTGTAAACTCTCCGGGCTGCATCTTTGTGGGCAGAGCTCCAAATTTTTTTAAAAAAAAGTTTATAGGGCACTCGTGGTTGCTCAGTTGTGCAGTGCACTGCCCGGAACTATTCTGACCAGCCGAAAAAAAAACTTTGTGTTTCTAAAATCAAATTTTCAAAAGCTTCGAATTTCTGGAATTTCAAATACAGTTATAAACAAATTGCTCGATACGATTAAAAAATAAACAAATGAATCATACGATAGAGAAACCTAAGCTCCAATACCACTTTTGATGTACTGTTTTCTCGCACCCAAAGAGCAGCAGAAATATAAAAATTGTGTTTTGATATTCAAAACTCTTTTGGGCTTCGTATGATGTAAACTACTCATAGTATGTCTAGAATAATTTATCTTTTCTTATTTAACGTCGGATCTAACTATTTCAAATTTTAAGCAGCAGTAGCTCTTGTTGTAATTCTCTACGAACGGATCTACTGGATCTTCCTACTTCTATTCACGTCCACGATTAGAAACCGTGTCCCTCATATAGATAGCACTAGAGATCTATATAGAATTTACGTCACCAAAATTTCAGAAATTCGACTGCGCTACGGCAGCAGCACGACGACGATGCGGTGGAAAGTGATCAACCGAATCCCTAGAAAAAGTGGCCAATTTTTGTGTGTATGTGAGAGAGAGAGAAATTTTTTTGTGGACAAAAACTTTTTGTGTAAAGTTATGTTATTTTATATAACTTTTAATGAAATATTTATAATAATTGTTTATCTAATTAGGATTCTTTTTGAATCAGGATACGATGTTTTTATTATTAAAAAATTCTCTTGTATGTATTTTCCAATCTTCAAAATACCATGTATCATTAAATTATTATCAACTTTTGATTGACTAAATAAATAATTTTAAACTTATTATAACCTCGATCGATAATCAGACAGCGCCTATGTATCGAAGGTACAAATATCATTCACATAATTAAAAATGAAAATTTCACATGACAATTTTCCACTGATCCATTTTTTGCAGCTACTAATTTTGTAAACTTATTAACTAAAAGTGACATTTCCATTATCTTCACTTTATTAGAAGTTAATCTAACTCATACAATTTTTATTACATGAAATCAACTTATAAACTCATTTATAAACAATTTGTTTGATCTCCATCAACTACAGTCGTCAAATTCAACTCCTTGAATTTTAATATCTTAACGGGAAGACATAACTTAATACTTGTGTGACCCTCAAAGGTATATGGATATAGCTAACCATGAGTTCACAACTTCATGTGGTTCAGAGCAACATTTGTTCTTATTCGTACTTATCCTAATTATCTTTATTCTTTTAATCAATCTTTTGATAAAAAAACGTCAGAATTGAAGTCTGATTGCACCTATTGGATCGTGGTAACAGCGTTTAATAGCATTACCTCATGATCTCCTAAGTATCACTATTCATGTATTTGTTTCTTAACATTGTATGATGATTGATTTCATGATTATTCAGTTATTTGAAATGTGTAGACCAAGTGAGAGAATATAAGATTATTTTATTTAAGTTTACATAATAATTTAATTATAGTCAAAATATTTCATCAAGACAAATACGAGAGACGTATCAAATTTAAAGGAATGAAAATCAAGAATATTTTATGTATTAAAATGGTAAATATATTAAATTTGTTTTACCATATTCCGAATGAAAATCATTAAGATTCGTCAAATCTCGAATTTCTTTATGATGGTTAAAGAACATATATATAAATAATAGTGTTAGGGATCTCTAAGCATACACATCAAAAGTTACACAACACCATTAATTTGTGAGGTTTGAAGTTCTTAGAAGACTCTCAAACAATTAAGAAGAAACTCAAGAAGGTATTCAAGACGTTCTTCATATTCAATAATTGGAGTTAATATTCGATCTATTTTTTCACATTCAATATCATGTTATTAAGCCTAAAACATGAATAAATTCTAACAATGAGATGATTGTACGACTATTTGACATTGTTCAATATTGTCATGTGAGTGTGCATGGCCTCAACGTTTTGACGACAATTTTGATCTATGGATAATATAATACTAGTATCCCTTCACATATTATGTGCTTATTCGTTTTTTATATAAATATTCTTTTTAAGTAAATTATAATTTAAATTCGAATAATTAAAAATCAAATGTAAACTTTTTGATTTCTAACAAGTGTTTTCACATAAAAAAATTTTTTCATATAAAAAAATTAAAGACATATTTGAATAAACACAAAAAACCTTGTCAAACAGTCTCACGGTTCAATTTTGTGAGACGAATTTTCGACCCGACTGACCTAACTCATGAAACTTATGGATCGACTTAACCTGCCTCACCAATAAAAATCAGTGAAACCGTCTCACAATAGACCTAAGTTTATATATAAAAAAATTATTTATTTATATTTTTCTATCTATCTATTACTATTTATTAAGCAAGAGAACCATATAGAAGGGTTCGTTGGTATGTTCACCCAACAAATTGCAAATCAAACCCCCAAAACATTCTAAATTACATCGGTGAAATAAAGAAATGGGAGCAATTTTAATTTTCTGATAATCCCCGTCTAAACCTAGGAATTTCCTTCTCCTAAATTTTTTGGGTCGTGTTGGCCGAAAGCTTTGGTGTGAAGGGAGAAATTTTGTGCGCAAAAATAATCTTATTTAATATAACTCTCAATGAAATATTATAAAGCTTTATTGCTGTCATGAATCATTTTCCTACTAGGATTCATAATCTTACTCTCACCAAGATTCCTTATTTCCATTAATTAAAATTCTCAAATTTATTATATCATATATTAATCAACTTTGATAATGCATGTTATATTTATATATACATATTTATGTCTCCATATAATATATATATATATATTAATGCATCTATACATGCAAATATACTATATGTATACACATATTATTTAAAAATTAGATAATCATTATTTAATTTTTTGATTAACTTATTGGTTAATTAATTCTAGACTCATCTAGAATATTTTATGAAAATTTTGTACATATTAGTAGTCACAACTACTAAAAATATTATTTAGTTAGTACATTTCAAATTCACTAAATAAATAATTGTGAACTCATTATTATCCGATTGACGATCTGACAGCGCCGACGTATCGAGGAGACAAATCTTGTTATATAATGAAAATTGAAATTTTCGAATATCAAAAATTCTACTTATCCATTTTTTGCGGTTGCTAATTTTGTGAACTTCTTTACCAAAACAAACAGTTCCACTCTCTTTATTTAAATATTAGTTAAGCTAACTTCCACTTGTTTCATCATATGGAAACTTATAAACTCTTTTATAAGCATTTTGTTTCATCTCTATCAAACTACAGTCGCCAAATTCAACTCCTTTAACTTTGACTATCTAAACTAGAACATAGAATCTGATACTTGTGTGACTCTCAATGGTTCAGTGATACAACTAGCTGTGGGTTCACATTTCCATATTATTCAAAATAAAATTTATTCTGATTCAGACTTACCCTGATTTGTCACATTCTTTTCATCAACATCTTGATCAAGAATGTCATAATTTATTTATGATTGCACTCATCATATCATGGCAAGAGTATCTACTATCATCGCCCATGATCCGTTAGGTATCGCTGATAGTGCCGGCAAAAATCTTAAGTCATGGTTAGCTTATAGTACGGTCTCTTCAACTCATAGTACTGGATAGTGCCTGCAATGATTTTAGCTATGCATAATTTTTTATCTTTGCATTATTTTAATTATTATATGTTTAATTAATGCACGTTGAAATGTCTTTCTCGAGTTTTATATTGCAGGCGAATATTCAATGCGGGATCGGAAAAAGAGACAAGCCACAATTTAAGCGATTTATAAAAATGTGATATTTTATTTTAAGTCAAGAAAATTAGTATTTTTAATAAATTATGAAATTATAAGCATTTTAAAGCCTAATTTAATTTTTTAGGTGATTATGAGATTTTTAAGCTTTTCAAAAAAAATTACTAAGTTGAGTAGTGGGGATTTTAAAACCTTGTAAATTTGTTTATTTAATCTTTTAGTAGGGTTAAGTAATTTGATTAGCATTATTTCATTACTAATTATTTACCTAAACAATTCTTTTTCCCCTAATTAATTAATTAAGCAAAATGATTCCCACTAATAACACACACGTTCAGCACACACAACACACACATACACGTTCAGATTTTTAGAGAAAAACTAGGGTTCTAAATTCTCAGCAGCAGCCACCCCTCTCCCTTGCATATTTCTGGAGAATTGTGTTCCTTGTTCTACCAAGAAATCGTGCAGTATCGTCCCCCGGTCATTTCCCGTATTCCATCGCATCGGTATTCGTCATCTTCGAGCGTTTAATCAGTAAAGGCATGTATATTCTTTTATTTTTCCATCGATCTTGTAACGTCCCGAAAATTTAAAGGTCCACGCGAACCACATGCATGCAATTATTAAATTCCTTGTGTATTTTAATTAATTATTTTAATTGCATAAATTAATTATGTGGTGCATTTTGACATGTTTAAAATATATTTTTCTTCATGGTTGCATTAAAATGTATTTTTAAAGGATATTCGAGTTGCGATCGAGGAACGGAGACCGATGGCTGAAAAATAGAAAATGTTTTTATTAGTTAATTGTTTTTAATTATTTAAATTAGGGGTGATGCTTTTTATTGTTTTTTAAAATAAGGGGTTTTGAGGTGATTTTATACGCCGGGACGTAAATTTTATCGGTGTTAGTTTTTCAACAAAAATACAAATGTTTTGGCAACCCGGCTAATAAATTCACAAACTTATTTAAAAAAAAAACTATTTTAATATTTTAATTAAATCTAAATTTAGACTAATGAGCCTAAATTGCTAGCTTAATAGGCCTAAGCCTTATTTAGTAAATTAATTAGTATATAAAATGTTAAATCCCCCAAACCCTTGACACATTGTTCACGCCATTTTTCTGAAATTTGGCCTCCCAAAAACATATCATACACGAACACACACACACAAATTCTTAAGGCAAAAATCGGTAGAAGTTCAAGGGAAATTCAAAGCCAAGGTCTTGCTCCGTTCTTCGTCATCGTCAACGGTTTTTCGTGCGTAAATTACGCAAAGGCATGCCATATTCTCCCTTTTACTCATCATTCACACCATAGTATTTATTTAAAATTGGATTGCATGAAAAATAAGTTGCACTTGGATGTATTTTTGTTTTTATGCAAACATGAATTTTAAAGCATGTTGTTTTGATCCAAAATCATGATACAAGTGTGCATGAAGGGGCTGCCATGTATAGGATTAAAAAGAGACATTTTTTTACACGTTTTAAAGGGTCTTAGACACACACAAAATATTGCACGCAATTAGGAATAAAAGTTGGTAGCAAGTTGCTGTCATGGTGGGGAGGAGGTTTCGGTTTAAGGGAATTAAAGGCTTGGCTTGGCTTTGGTTGGGACCAGGCAGGGCCGTGCTTATTTGGAGTCAAATGAGTCCAATGACTCAGGCCCATCTCTTTTTTGGGGCCCAAAAATTTTTTTAAAAAATTATTATATATAATACTAGATAGCCCCCACATATGCATCTATGGAAGCGAAAGGAAAAATCTAGTTTGTGAAGAATTAGTGTTGCCGAAACATGAATTTTATTATTAAAAAAATCACTCGTAAAATTTTAAGAAATTATCAATCCTCTTCGAAATCAAAGTCAGGAGTGGATGAATTAATCTAGCTGGCAATAAGTTGTTGGTATGATTTACCAAACCAGTCTAGTTTTCTTATCGGGGTAGAGTAATGGTGGGAAGCATGACGGATTAAGGACAAGTATAAAAATCGGAACAAATCAAAAAAAGAGAATCAATAATATATTACCTTCGAATTAATGATTTATTCACTCTTTCTGAGGCGGGGATTCAAGATTTGAGACTTCCCTTTTGTTTTTGCTTTTGTAATATATACACAAGGAAGTTTCCAAATCATGAATCTCCTGCTATGAAACTTAGCTTGAGAGTGCATAGAAAAAACCCAAAATTTCTTAATATATGTATTCAAAATTTCAAATATCAATATATATAAAGTATAACGAGATGAAATATTGAAAACCCTAAATGCCACATGGAATCAGTCCATTCGTTCACCATATCAGGTCCAGCTAAGATCAAAATTCAAAAGTTAAAGGTTGAAAATGTGTATGTGGGGCGTATCAAGAATGTGTGGTGATTGGCTATAACTGATATGTATATTTGATGTTGAATTCGGTTGGTGAGTAAGACAGCCTTTCCCAGTTATTTAGTTGTGTAAAAAGTGGGAGATTCATTCAAGCTATTAATGTGGCTAAAGATTATTTATGCTTGATCATCATCGTCTTTTATGTGAGACTCATATGAATAATGATTGCATTTAGAATCTCAAATGCTCATATTGCTTATAAAATCTTATTGACTGTCCCGATCACAGTAGCAAGTGCAGAGCGAAGTTTCTCAAAGTTAAAGCTCATCAAAACTTTTCTCTAATCAACCAAGTCACAAGAAAGATTGAATGAATTGGCTATGTTATCGATTGAGAAATGAATTACTGAACAACTTGATTATACAGACTTGATTAGTATTTTTAGCTCTAAAACTGTTAGGCAAGTTGTTTTTTAGTGATCATTTTGGACATGTTTGATATTTTTATTCATTTAGTTTTTTATATTGTCTTTAACGTATTGATTTAATTTGAAAAATTGCTATGGAACTAAAAAAAACATGAACACACATTATGATTCAGATGCCTCTTTTTAAAATTTAGACTCAGGTCCAAATATCTGGGATCAAAATAATGAGTTTTGGATTTATTCAGGATTTAATCGCCGCACGAAACGCTAATTAACGAGTTAATTGAAAAGCCTAGTTTTTTTCTTTATAAAATTATGAAAAATTATATTTAAACTTAAATAATTATTATAAGTCTATGTTTTGAATTTGGGAATTTTATATTAAGGTTTGATTTAATTCGGGATTAAAACGCAGTAATACGTCTTATTTAAAGATTAATTTAAAAGTCCTCGATTAAGCTAAATAAAAATATGAGAAAATTCATGTGGGCTTAAATAATTATTTGAGACATGTTAGACTCAATGAAATAAAGAAAAAAGCCAAAAACATGAAATTTTACGTCTAAGGGTAAAAAGGTTTTTTTACACCTAAAAAATTAGTAAACGTCATGGCAGTGTCCTGAATGTTGTTTTATGTTCTAATATGATTATTTTCAATGGTTATAGATGTTTATAAAATTTTTATATGTTAATATGTCAATTTTAAATGTTTATGGATTTTTAAGATGTTAATATGTTTAAATGTTTTATGATTTAATATGTTAAAACGTTTATTTTAAATGTTTACTGATTTTAATATGTTAAAAAAATTTATTTTAAAATTTTTATGGATATATATGATTTTAATATGTTAAATTATGATTTTTAAATGTTTATGAATTTTATGATTTAAATTGGACATTTAAAAGATATGTTGCATGCTTGGTTTCAAAATAAAATGATATTATATGCATGCTTTTATTAAGTGATGGAAATACGAAATGTTGAAGGACGTGAAGGGATTGTGATTACTAAATATGTTGGAAATATCGTGAGGGTTATGGTCCCAGTAGGAGCCCGACGATCGTGTTTCCGTTGATACGAATACGAATACGTATATTTTAATACGTTGGCCAAGGCCCAGTTGAAGGGTGAGAGTGTCGCTGGTGTCCCCGCCGCCCAGTACTGTGGTTACATGTAGATGGATCCATCGCCCAATACGATCAAGAATACGAGTCACAATCACGATCTGAATTCAACAAACAAGAACATGAATATGAATATGAATATGTTGATATGAATATGAATATGAATATGGATACGAATATGAATATGAATATGAATATGAATATGTTTATGAAAATGTTTATGAAAAAGGATCATGAAAATGTTTTTAAAGTTTATGCATTATCATGAAAACGATATTTTAAGTACAAGTATTTTTCACTGTTATATGTTAACTGTATTACGTATTACTTGTTATCAAGGATATGACGTGTTGAGTCTTTAGACTCACTAGGTGTGATTGATGCAGGTGATTATGATAGTATGTTAATGGAGGCATTGATGGTTGATCTGACTGGACTGGAGGTGCACATAACCCGAGGACCGACGCTAGTTTTCCGCACTAGTTATGATTTATGATTTTGAGTTATGTTAAAGATATTTTTACGACGTTTTATTTATGAGTGGTTTTTGAGAGGTTATAGTATGAGCTATACTTTTAAATGTTAGTTGGTTGATTTATTTTAAAATGATGTCAAAAAAATTTTATGCTTTTGTACGCAATTCGGCCGATGCTATGTGAGGTTTTAAAAAGAAAAAAAATTCTAGTACTTTTTAAGAAAACGAATAAGCAGACGTTTCAGATCTTGTCGTAGTAAGTATTTTGATGCATATTGTATGCAAGATCCGTGTATATTGTGCACACACAGATGGGGCAAAAATGTTTAAAACGATTTTGGATCAAAATTTTAAATCTCAAAACCGAGTCTGCTGTCATTTCGAGTATTGTGAATTTTCGGTCGACTTTCTGGAAAAACTTTGAACATATAAAACGTATTACTCTTCGATACTTCTATTTGACAGTATATTCGTAATTTTTGGACAAGAAACGAGTGAGTTATGATCATTCTAGTGTGACTGCTCAAACTGTGACGTTTTGGAAAATGTTCTTAATGTTTCTTGAGTAATTTGATTGCAGGCTTCGTTGGGAATCGTCGAGTGGTCATTGCTGCGTTTAGATGTGTCGAGTGATGTGATCATACGGTTTTTGGTGTGTCGTTTTGAGTCAGTAAGGGTGAGGATGTATTAGGAGTCATAGGGATGCAAATGGGTAGAAGATGACATTTTGGGGTCTGGTTCGCGTAGGGCTAACGCCGCAGCGCTGCATTTGAAGCGCCGCCATGCTGCTGGTTTGCGCAGAGCAGCTCGCAGCGCTGAAAGGTAGCGCCTAGGTGCTAGGCAGGCGCTGCAGCGCTGCTCCTCAGCGCCTAGGCGATGGTTCTTATATCTTCGAGCTTCGAGTATAGGTGCTATTGCTTCTTTTGAGTACTAATACGTCGTTATGTCCAAGCTTAGCGAGGGTTAGATTAGACTTTACGAAGTTTGAATAGGGAACATTGAACTATGGTTTAGGCGAGGTCTGTGTCTTCCATTGCTTGGGGAATTTCATACTCCATGTCAAGATTGTTTCGGGGTTCGAGTCGTGGTTTAGTATGTTGATTAAACGTGGTCAAGTCCCGAGTGATCTAGAAAGTCATAAGTTATTTAATTACTTCGGTGGTGAGTACGGTTAAGTTATGAAATTTTAAATTGTTGGAATAATGTAATAGTATGTATGTGCAGCAGTAGCCCCAAGTGAGATCCAATGAATCCCTCAACGCTATATAAGTATATTCGACGTGCAAAAGAAAATATTTTATGTTTTTGAAGTATGTAATTGTCTTGTGACCAAATATGAACGGGTTTGAAAGCAGGAGAACGTGTCCGGGGACTTCTCCACCCCGGTGAAGTATGACCTAGTTTGATCAAGATTGGAAAGCGGTAAAATATGACTATGGACCAATCCACCCGGTAAAGTATGACCGGGGATCTTATGTATGTGGTAGTGGACATCTCTGTCAGCCCAGTACTGTGGTTGAGTCTGATCAGACGCACTATGTTATGGGTCAATTGCTTTGAAACATATCTCTACGCAAAATGATGATGACTATGCATGTTTATGTATGTATGATGCAAGTACATTTATGAAAATGTTATGAATTGTTGGCACATCTATGTTTATGTAAGTATGTTCAAAGTTAAGTTACGTATGTACTGCTTTAAAATGCATGTGATTTTATTATACGCTACTTGCTATTCCCAGTTTATGCATGTTAAGTCTTTAGGTTTACTAGACTTGATCGATGCAGGTGAGGACGAGTATGAGGAGACGAGAGGCGGGGATCACTGAGCTGGCTCAGACTGTGCGGTGGACTAACACGAGGACCACCTTAGTTTTCAAGGATTTCATTTTTATGCATGATAAAAATTGTTTACTCTGATTTTAACGAGTTACTTTGTGATGTTTTAAAGAAGTACTTGTTGCAAGTTGTTTACAATTTCAAATATGTGTTCAAGCATTTTAATTATTTGGTCTTTTGAAGGAAAATTTTCTTATTTAAGAAAAAAATTTAATTTTCTGCTAATTTTAATTATGTTTATAAGTACGGTACTTTACAGTTTGTATCGGAGCGGTGTTCTTGTAAATGGTTATGCCTACTGCCGGTTGCGAGAAGCTCACGAAGTCATACCTCAAGTCTGTAAGTTTTAAAGTTTTAAAATTCTTTCAATGAAGTAAGCATCAAGGTCATGATTTCAGCATGTACACGTTTAAATTCGATTTACGTGCATATTATGATATCGATATTACGTACTTGCATTCTTACATGTTGGTTTCGTGTTTGGTAAATTTTGGAACAGTATGCCTCCTAGACGTATGATTGCGCAAGGAGCAGGTGAAGAGAAAAGAGAGGCTCGCGATGAGGTGTGGGCCACTTCTCCTTGCCCACCGCAAGATATGCAGGCACAGATGCTTGCAGGTATGACTCAGTTCTTCGCACAGTTTGTGGGGAACAATACTGGAGTTGATACATGGGTAAGGCCCAGGTCAGAGGCAGTATATGAGACGTTAAGGAGGATGGACCCAAAAGAGTTCTCGGGGACTACTGACCCGGTGATATCTGAGGGATGGACTAAGTCCATCGAGGTGACTTTCGCCTTCAGGGAGCTGCAGGATGCAGACAGGGTTAGATGTGCCACATTTTTGTTAACAGGGGACGCCAGGCTATGATGGGAGAGCGCGTCTGTGTCGGTGAATTTGCAAACTCTGTCTTGTGATGGTTTAAGGAATTCTTCTACTCCAAGTACTTAACTGAGAAAGTACGCTCCCGCCTGACCAGGGAGTTTATGACGTTACGACAGGGAGAGAGCAGCAGATTTTGTGAGGAAGTCCGAGAGGGGGTGCCACTTCGTGCCCCTAATTGCGAATGATGCCTGGGAGAAGCTGAGGCATTTCATTGATGGTTTACGGTCGATCTTGCGCCGTGATGTTAGAGTTGCTGGTCCTACCACCTATACTATTGCCGTGTCGAGAGCCTTGGCGGCAGAGCAGGACCAGTAGGACATCGAGAATGATAGGCAGGGCAAGAGGCCCTATCAGGCACCCCAGCAGCAACCCTCTCAGCAACAACAGCAGTTCAAAAGGCCTTTCCAGGGACAGCCAGGAAAGAGGCCATTTCAAGGACCGCCGAAAGGCAAAGGTACTATGCCACAAAGGAAGACTCCTCAGAAGCCGGAGTACCCAGTGTGCCCAAAGTATAACCTTCAGCACATGGGCCAAGGTTTATGGGGTTCTGGAAAATGCTTCAAGTGCGGAGCTATTGATCATACGTTGAGGGACTGCCTGCAGTGGAGGCAGCCAACCCAGGGAAGAGTGTTCGCCATGCATGTCGAGGAGGCGAACCCATACACGACTCTACTGACGGTAACCTATCTAATTCAGCACAGTATTTATTTTGGTCATGCATGCTACCAATTGTTTTTGGGATATTAGTGTGTTGTTTTCATATTTTAGAGACTATGGATAGAAATTTCCAACTATGCATGAGGTTAAGAGTTATATTTTGGGATATAAGTTTATGTGTTGTGATAACGTCCTTCAGGGAACATTATCATAAAGAAAGTGGCCACGAAGGCTTGAGGCCACCCACTCTTTTATCTCGGATACGTTCTCTAATTATTTGGATGTCAAGTCCATTGGATTCGATGTGAGCTACCGCTTGGCAGTCCCATCAAGGGAAGAGTTACCAGCTACTAGCATGGTCAGAGATATCGATCTTGAACTACATGGCCACCTAGTTTATGCCGATCTGATTGTGTTGCCAATGCCATAATTTTATATTATCTTAGGAATGGACTGGCTGACGAAGAACAGAGTTCTGATTGATTTTCATAAAAGGTCAGTGTTGATAAGACCGTTGGGCATGGAGCAGTTTCTTTTTGAGCCAGACAGGTGGAGAAGTTTTCCTCGCATGATTTCTTGCATTCAGGCACAAAGACTTATGCATAAGGGGTGTCAGGAATTCTTTGTCAGTATCATTTCAACACCTGAAGCGCTACCCCATCGATATCTGATGTACCGATTGTCAAATATTTTCCTGATGTTTTCCCAGACGACGTCACAAGCCTTCCACCAGAGAGAGGTGGAATTCGCCATTGACCTTGTGCCATGCACTGTACCAATCTCTAAGGCACCGTACCCTTTGGCTCCAGCAGAGATGTTAGAGCTCAATCAGCAAATCCTGGAGCTCATAGACAAATATTTCATCCGCCCTAGTTTCTCACCATGGGTAGCACCAGTGCTCTTCGTAAAGAAGAAAGATGGGAGCATGAGGTTGTGTATCGATTACCGAGAATTAAACAAGGTAACGACCAAGAAAAAATACCCATTACAAAGGATCAATGACTTATTCTATCAGTTGCAGGGAGCTAGAGTGTTCTCTAAAATAGATCTACGTTCTGGGTATCATCAGCTGAAGGTAAAGGATGCAGATGTTCATAAAACATCCTTCAGAACTAGATATGAGCATTATGAGTTCTTAGTTATGCCTTTCGAACTAACGAATGCTCCAACAATTTTTATGGACCTAATGAATCGAGTATTTCAGCCCTACTTAATTCAGTTCGTCATAGTATTCATTGACGACATTCTTATATATTCGAAGAGCCATGAAGTGCACAGTCAGCATTTGGGTATAGTTTTGCAAGTCTTGTAGAGCCGAAAGTTGTTTGCAAAATTCAGTAAGTGTGAATTCTGGTCGGAGAAAGTAACATTTTTTGGACATATTATATCTAGCAGTGACATTGAGGTGGATCCAGCTAAAGAGGCCGTAGTAAAGGAATGGGTTGAGCCGAAGAACGCGTAAGAGATTCAGAGGTTTTGCTTAAAAGTTTATCCTAAGGACAGAGCTCCCAAGTTGTCTAATTTGACAGTTTGGTCTTCTTTGCTAGACCGAATCCGTAGAGGTCAGCCTTCAGATGAATTGTTACCGAAATGGAGACTAAAGTATGAAGACAAGGGTAGTGTACTCTACATAGTTTCTGATGGTATTGTGAAGTACAGAGGAAGGATGTGGATGCCTAGTGCTGATTCGATCAGAGAGGACATTTTGACATAGGCACATACATCTCCGTATTCCATCCATCCAGGAGGTACCAAAATTTACAAGGACTTACAGATATTGTATTGGTGGCCAGGGATGAAGCGAGACATTCGTCATTTTGTGTCTGAGTGTCTCACTTGCCAGCAAGTGAAAGCAGAGCATCAGAGGCCTGCAGGTATGCTTAAACCACTCCCTATTCCCAAGTGAAAATGAGAGAATATAAGCATGAATTTCGTTTTGGGATTGCCGAGTTTCAGTTAGGGGATCTATTGCCATTTGGGTTATAGTGGATCGACTTACTAAATCGGCACACTTTTCTTACCAGTGAAGAAGACTTTCTCCATGACTCAGTTTGTAGAGCTCTATATTCGGAAGATAGTCCGATTGCACGGAATCCCAATTTTTATTGTGTCTGACAGAGACCCGAGATTCACATCGTTTTTTTGGAAGAGTTTACAATCAACTATGGGGACGAAGTTGCTATTCAATGCGTCATTTCACCCCAGACTGATGGCCAGTCTGAGCGTGTGATTCAGATATTGGAAGATTTGCTGCAAGCTTGTGTGATTGATTTCCATGGGAATTGGGAATCAAAGCTACCTCTAGTGGAGTTTACCTACAACAAAATTTTTCAATCATCTATAGGTATGGCTCCCTACGAAGCACTGTATGGGAGGAAGTACAGATCGCCGATTCATTGGGATGAAGTCGGTGAGAGATCAGAACTTGGCCCAGAGATTGTTCAGCAGACCGTAGATGTGGTGGTAAGATCTGAGACAGGATGAAGACCGCCTAGAGTCACCAGAAGAGTTTTGCTGATAAGAGGAGAAGAGATCTCAAATTTGCCGTAGGAGATCACGTATTCATGAAGATAGCACCTATGAAAGGCGTTATGAGCTTTGGGAAGAGAAGCAAGCTGAGTCCGATATTTATTGGGACATTCGAAATTCTCGACAGAGATGAGACACTTGCTTATCGTGTAGGTCTACCACCAAATCTAACCGGAGTACACAATGTATTCCATGTTTCGATGTTGAGGAAGTATATGGCAAATCCTTTGCATGTTTTGAGCACAAGATATGTTTATGGATGCTCGGAGACTTCAACTGCTCCTACGTCATCCCTTCTACCACCTCGGGTAGGATCCACTAGAAGACTTTGATTAACTACAACAAGTGTAATAACACACCCAGCTTAGGACTTACCCTACTGCCTAACTGAACTCCTAGTCTAGACTGAAGGCATCACCTTCCAGCCAACACTTCTTTAACGTCTATGTGAGAAAGACTACATACACAAGTTTAACGTCATTGTGCAAGACGGTATTTGAGTGGTGGTGTGTGTGTGTGTGTGTGTGTGAGAACTGATCTCTGAAAACTATCCGAAAGTGTTCTCACACACTGAGGGAAATATGCTTCTAAAACTAAGCTGATATAACTTTGTAGTGTTCCATCAACTGGGTGGTTGCTTCTTTGTAAGCTGATACGCGATATGCGTGCCCTCTTTGTATTTTATCTTTTCACTTGTCAACTCTCATCATCACTCACCGTTGTCTTCACCGAGCTTCGGCTTCTATTTATAGGCGTTTGGCTGAACGTACAGTGAGACTCAGTGAATGAACCCGTTGCAGTTTGAATTTGTTTCCCCAAATAGATATCTGGAACATTTGGCTTTAAACGCTACTGCAACGTCTCTTATTGTACCTTGATAGTACAATAGCTTTTGTACCTTAGTGCACAGTTGGATTAAGCTTGTCGTATCTGCAAACTGGTTCGTTCCTAACTGATATTCTGAACTGGCCAGTTCAACTGGTGAGGTGAAATCAGTTGACTCGTCAGCTGAATTGATTTCATTGATTCAGTTGAACTGATCAGTTGGGCTCTTCATCAGTTGAATACTTCATCAGCTGGCCGGGCTTCTGAAGGTCTTCTGCTGAGCCACCTATCAACTGGACAATCAGTTGAACTGCTCTTGATACTTCAGTTGTACTGGTTTAGTTCGATAAATCAGTTGGCACCTTCATTTTGCGTCTCGATAGCTTCAGTTTGAGCTTGGTAACTGATCAGTTCGAAGCCTGATCACTTTCAGTTTCTGCGCACTTATGTAAACTCATTAGAAACAAACAAACAAGTTTTGTTAACATCAAAATCAAGATTGCGAACATGAAATGTTCCAACACAACGGACACTCTGCCAATACATGATAAAATATGAATGAAACATAGTCAAAACATGACAATTTTTAAAGGAAAAAAAAGCTGAAACCGTGGGAAAGAAATTTAAGAAGGAGCCGTGGGGTTTTTTGGGTTGCACTTGAGTCATGTGGCTCGTTTCTTTGCATGGGGACTCATGGGTTGGCCAGGGCTTGGGTTGGGGCCTGGGCTGGACATGGTTCAGGGTCAGGGTTAGTAAGGGTCCTAGCATGGCTAGGACTCCTTGGTCGCAGCTTTGGAAGGGTCCCGTGGAGCATGGAATCCTCACGTGAGCTTGTAGGGAATCGTAGCAGCAAAGAGGGGTTGTGGCTGGCCTGGGCACGAGCCAAGCTGGTCCATCAGGGTCCTAGGGTGATGGGCAGGGGTCGGGCTAGGGGCTGGAGCGGCTGGGCTTGCTGCTGGCTCGAGCAAAACGAAAGAACCATGAGGAGAGGCGCGCGCAGCTTCTGGTTGCTTCAGGTAGTTCGTGCGCAGGTTCAAGGGCTTGGGATGGTCTGGGTTGGGTCTGGGCATGGTCCAGGGATGGTTAGGGTCAGGTGGGCTCAATGGGGGCTCGGCTGAGAGAGTCTTAGACTAGTTAGGAGTCCTAATGCTCATAGGAGAGTCTCACACACACACATGCAGAACATGGTCTCGGTTCCAGGAGAGTTAGAGCAAGCTAGGGCTAGGTTATTGGGCTGGGCTTGGTCAGCAGGGTGCCTAGGTGGGTTGGCTCAGGTTTGTCTCGAGGTGGCTCGACCATGGCTCGAGTATTTTAGGAGATGGCTCGGTGTGTCCTTGCATGTGTAAAAAACGAGATTTTAAAGATTAAAATTGGAACCATGGGTCTAAGGGTGTGGTTCATGTCTCACAAGGGTATTTTAGGTAATAAAAATGATATGTTTAAAATTTGGGATCAAAATATGGAGTTTTGGATTTATCCGGGATTTAATCGCCTCGCGAAACGTTAATTAAAGAATTAATTGAAAAGCCTAGTGTTAAGCTTCATAAAATTATGCAAAATTTATATTTAAGCTTAAATATTTATTTGGAATATTTCCATGTCATTAAAAGTAAGAAAAAGATAAATTCTAGAATTTTTACGTCTAGGGGCAAAACGGTAATTTTACATTTAGGAAAATACGTAAAAGCTTGACATCGTCCTGAAGGATCATAACGCATGTTAAATGATATTTTATGATTTAATATGATGATTTTGATGAAAATATGATATTTTATGATTTATGGTAAAGCTGTGCAATTTTTACCGTTTAAAATGCTATTTTTGGAAAGTTATGTTATTTTATGATTTTTAAAGAAAATGAAAAATATTTTGAGGAATGTGAATTGACTGTGACAAAGAAGATAGGTTGAAGATCTGTTTTAAGAAGGAACGGTGAACTTACCATTTGTGTGGGATCCGTTTTAAGAAGAAATTGTGAACTTACAATTTTATTTATAGGGATGTCGTGAGGGAAAAGGCCCCAGAGGGAGCCCGACGATCGTATTTCCATGTGGTGCCTAGTGCCCGTCCCTATGGGCTATGTGGAGCTGAAGACTGATCAGGTGACCGGAGGATAAAAGTTAGTCACTTTCAAGGATCAAACTTCACCCAAAATGATTTATGCACCCAAAATGATATATGATTGAAAGCTTCACGATAAAAATGATTTTATGATATATGATGCTTAAAGCTATTTCAAAATGATTTATTTATAATCAAAAGTTATTTTTAAAATATTATACGATTTATGATTTAATTATGTTAAATGTTTTTAAATGGTTTAATTAGGTTTAAAAGCTATTTTAAATAAAATATGATTTTTAAATGCATGTGAATATATATGTATTGTTTGCTATCCATGTTTAGAATGTGCTGAGTCTTTAGACTCACTAGGTTTGTATGATGCAGGATTTGATGATTTATGGGAGGCGCTGACAATTGAGTGGATCGATTGCAGAAGTACACACCTGAGGGCCTTTATATTTCCGCATTAGCTAGATAGATTTATGATTTAAGGAATTATGTTAATGATTTTTATTAGAGATAATTTTTATGCTTTATTTTATTGTTAGTTGATCTTTTTAAAGATCGATTTAGGAGTTTTGGTTAGTCGATAATTTAGGATTTATTTTATGCACTTGAGATTTAAATGTTAATTAATTATGATTATGAAAATGTTAAGTAACTTTATGTATTAATTTTCGAGTTATTAGTTAAAAAACAAAGTCGAGGTCGTTTCAGACATGGTCTGGTGCAGCACAGTCCATGGTGGCTCGGGAGGTTGAGGGCCGCGACTTAAGAGTCTTGCGCAAGGATGGTTCGCGTGGGCTGGGAGCTGGTGCCCTGGTCGAGGAGGGTTCAAGTATGGTCGAAGAGGGTCAG
Source organism: Primulina tabacum (assembly GCF_025594145.1). Taxonomy (NCBI): domain Eukaryota; kingdom Viridiplantae; phylum Streptophyta; class Magnoliopsida; order Lamiales; family Gesneriaceae; genus Primulina; species Primulina tabacum. The sequence goes on from NC_134558.1 coordinate 8,025,961, forward strand.
GGTTAGGTCTGGTCCTAGGTGGCTCGAGGGTGACTCGGTGTTTGGGAGCCGTGGCTTGACTTGGGAGAATTAGGATTTGTTTTTAGGCTAGGAAGAAAAGTGGTTCGAACCTTTATCCATGGGGGTCGGTTCATTGTTCATGAGGGTAGTTTATGTATGAAAAGTTTATGTTTAAAATTTGGGAAAAATATATTAAATTTTGAATTAATTAGGGATTAAAACGCTTCACGGTTTAGTATTAAAGGAATAAATCGAAAGGCTCCGGTTTACGTCTAAGAAAAATATAAGAAATTAATTTTAAGCTTATATGATGTTTTGGATAGGCTCGAGTCGATAAAAGTAAGAAAATGTCAAAATCGGGAATTTTAGAGTCCAAGGGCAAAATGATCATTTTACATCCCGAGTAGTACGAAAGGTCTGGAAGTTTCCCGAAAAATCATAATACATGCTAAATGATATTTTAAAATATTTATGATGAAAATATGGAATTTTATGATGTATGATAAAGCTGTACGATTTTTTACTTTTAAAATGCTATTTTACGAATTTAAAAAGGACAAGAAATTTTCTGAATAAAAAGAAAAGAAACATATTTTGAAGAATTTGAATCGACTGTGACAAATATTATATGATATATGATGACTGGGAATATCGTGAGGGAACCCGTTTATGGGAGAATGCCCCACAACGATCGTATTTCCGTTTTCCGGCGATGCCTAGTGCCCGTCCCATGCGCAATAGTGAGATAAGCTTGATCAGTCGACCACATGATGATGCGATTACAGCTAGTCACTTTCAAGGATCAAACTTGACCCAAAATGATATATGATTATGGAAAACTTTACGATTAAATTATTTATTATTACAAGCTTATTTTAAATAAAAGCATGATTTTATGCATGTGCTTGCATACGTATTATTTGTTACAATATATGGTTAGAACATTATGAGTCATTAGACTCACTAGGTTTAGATGGTTGCAGGTGAGGACGATATTGAGGGAGGCGCTGACGCTTGAGTATATTGAGTCTGGCAGTACACTCTCGATGAACATTTATTTTCCGCATTAGCTTGATATTAAAGTTTTGAAATAAAGATTTTGAGAATGATTTATTTAAAGATTTTTAATGCTTTATTTTGAAATTTATTTTTGATCATCTTAATGGTTGACGTAAGATTTTTGTTAATTGACGATTTATGAATTTTTAGGCACTTGAGATTTTAAATGTTAAATTAATTTTTGGATTTTGGAAATGTTGAGTATCTTAAATTACAAGTTTGGAATTTTACAAAAAAAATAATAAAAATTTAGTAGGATTTTAAAGTAAAAAAGCAGTGATCGTTTTCACAATATGTCATGTTATTCTAACTCAGTGCCAATGAAGGGTTGAACTATATTTATTTGTTTAATTATCTTTGATTCGTGTGATGAAGTGCTGTACTTTGGACTTGATTTCCATGACAGCCACATGCGATAACTAGTAGGTTTAACTAGCATATTTATTACGCATGCTATCTGCAAAGAAGGGCAAGGCTATTCAGGTACAAGATTTTATGAATTTGAATTTATTGATAGATTTTATGTTGATGAATTGGTTCTCTAAGGTGTAGTTACACAACATAAAAATTAAAGTCCTGTTTTTGTTGTTTAGAGAGTGAAGTGAAACTTCATGGAATCTAAATTTCTTCTTGCTGACTATCGCCTTATGAGAAATAGCATACCAAAAGTGAAAAATTATGTCTTATTGGTTGATGTGATTTTTTTTACTTATTGCTCATTTCATTTCCAGGTTAAGGTCAATGGCTACATAAATAGTGGGATAAATGAAGCATTTTGCTCTAAATTGCCCACTGATGCTGAACAAGGTCAAGGCTGTCAGCTACATTTTCACTGCCCTTGAATAGCTGTTCATCCTCATCTGCTAAGGTATTCCTTCTATTCCATCTTTTTTCATTTTACTTAATATGTTACTGTTATGTGATTATTTGGAGTTTCATTTAATTTTGGAGCATCAATTAATCTCCCCTATGCAGCGAGTGTAGGGATATTAACAAACCAAACCGTTCGCGAGCTATTCGGGGTTCGGCTCGATAAAAAACTCGTTTGAGTTCGTTTGTTAATCATATTAAGTCAAGCTCAAGCTGATTTCGAGTTCGATAATTTAATCAAACCAAACTCAAGCCTAAGGATATTTGGCTCGTGAGCTTGCAAACATGTTCGATAATAGACTCACGAGCTCGAGCTCGGCTTGTTTAGGTGGCTCGTAGGCTCGAGTTTGGCTCATTTGTTTAGTTGACGAATAAAATTATTAATACTGATAAAATTTACACTTTTATGTGTGATTTAAAATTAATACATAGATATATTTAATTTTTACCAAGCTCGAATCAAGCTCATATGTATGGTTCTAAGAGCTCGAGCTTGACGATAAAAGCTCAAATCGAGCTCGAACCTCTATCAATTTTAAACGAACTAAGTTCAAATGTGAAATTATTTCAGTTTGATTTGAATTGTTTACTTCCCTGACTAGTGCATTGGACAAACATCTGTCACTTTGTCCACAAGTCGCGGTCCGTGTAGTATAATTGTGCGCTAATTGCATTTATTTATATTGAGTTAATAACATATGCTTTTTTTCTTATATTTGATTAGGATTACTTCTATATCTATCCATGTCCATATAATCTTTAAAGCTAATTCGATTAAATTTTGAGTAGGTCTCACGAATCTTTATATGTGAGACAGGATCAACTTCTACCGATATTTACAATAAAAATTAATATTCTTAGCATAAAAAATAATACTTTTTCATGGATGACCGAAATAAGATATCAGTCTCACAAAATACGACCCGTGAGACTGTTTCACACAAGTTTTTACCTTAAACTTTTGTGTTAATGACACTAATTTGTTTTAAACTATTTATAATTAACTAAATATGACAAGATTAAATTTTATTTGTTACAACTGGTATCAATAAATTTTCAACAGACTCGATTCCTTTTCTAGTAAACTTGGGAACTTATTTAGAAAATCGAACAGCGAGTAAACAAACACAAACAGCATAAGTGTGATTTAACTGATTTGGGGTAACCTTCGAATTTTCTAGGAAAAAGAAAGGTATTGCTGTAAGTGAGCATTCTGATCCGATTTCAATATCTAAAACCTCCTCGCTTCGCGAATGTTTCATCTGCGCAGCCAATTTAAAATGGGTTCAGCGATTGTTGATCTTTGGCAACAACTACTCTCAAAAAAGGTATTTGTTTTTGTTTTTTTTTTGTCCTTGAAAATGTTGGTTTTATTGGGCAGTCATAGCTGTTTTGGGATTAACTGTTGGACATGGGAAGATGGGGTTTTGGTTTTCAGTTTGATTGATCACTTAATTAGATGGTATTAGAAATTGGTCGATTCTGAACACTATGTACGTCAAAATCTCGGTGGTGTTGGGGACCAGATTTTCAATAAAAAAATAAAAATCTTGGTGATTGGGACTGCTGGTTCTTGTATTTGGGCAATTATTTGATTTCTGTCAGTTTTAGTTTTAGTGCTTATTATTTTTTGGGTGCTGTGATACAAAGGAGCAGGAGCAAATCACAATTCAAGAAGCAAATTTACTGTTGAAATGGCAAAGTCAGACTCTGAGAAACGCGATGATTGGTTTCTCTGGTGCTGCTATTGTTTCCATGCTAGGTACGTGTTAGGATGATCATTCTGGCTACTGAACTTATAATTCAGATAACATTTGTGCAGTTTAGGACTTTATGTACAAAAGAGTGCTTCCCTTTGAATGCGAACGTCTTGGGAGATGCATATATATAGGCCTATGTAGATTGGATTTAGTGGTTATATTTTATTTTCTGAGTCACTATGATATGAATCTGGCTAGGCACTGTGTGCAAATATTTGGGGGAAGATTTAAGTGGCGTTGTTGTTTTGGAATTTCAAGTATGATTGTGATTAATAATGAAGAATCAAACATATTCAAGTTTTTGAAGGAATTAAAAGAAGAAACACTTCAAGGATTAATGTTGAGTTACCAAGGACGTTCTACAAAATGGGTGTCTAAATTAAAAGAGCTTGGGAAACTATGGACACAACAATGGAAGTGTTTGGAATGTCATTCAAGTGATAAAAGCCATGAGGGCAGCAGCATGCGCGTCCCAGCACAAGATTTCGCGCAACCGCGCTCAAGACAATGAAGACGCATGCAGCAGGCGAGCAAGCGACGCGCACCCGCGCCACTTTCAGCGCGGCCGCGCGCGCGCCATGGCGCGACTTCCGGCGCCATCGCGCGCAGGGTGCTGCCAAAGGCCGTAACTCGCGCGCCACCGTGCGGAAACCCGCGCTACCGCGCGCCTTGGCAGAACTTTGCGCGCCCCCGCGCGTGATCTCGTGCTACCGCGCGCACTTCCGTGTAGAAATTGTTCACAACTTTCTTTATGACTTTTTACACTACTTTTCTTGTATTTTATTGTATTTATATGCATTGTATCAACCAAAAACGTGATAATTCAGATTGATAAAAATATTTTGAGGAGTTTCTCTCAATTCTCAAGGCTTTTAAAGCTTTGTTCAAAATCAAATCAAACTTATCAAAGATTGCATCTTTGTGGCGTTTGTCGATTTTTTTTTCGCACGGATTGTCAAAACAAGTTCTTTGAAGGTTCGTTTGAAATTCGATTGTTATTATCAGTTGATATTTGTTGCTAAGTTATAATCGCTTAGAGATGAATATCACAAATCGTTACTTGTTTCAAAAGATCGGGACAACATAATCGATTCTTGTTCGTTATTGAATTGAGGGCTCGATTTCAATAATCGTGTTTGCTTTTCATTCGTACGAGGATTCGCATCATTTGGTATCAGAGCTTCTGGTTCTGTTTGATTCAAGTAAGTTATCGTTGTTGTTGTTATTTTCAGATCTGTCTAAAATTTCGTTTCGATCTCAGATCTGTGGTATCCTTTCGTTTCTATTGTCAAATCTTTCTATATAAAAAAATAAATATAAGAAAAGAAAAACATAAATTTCGTTCTGTTATCAGATCTGTGTTATTCCTTCGTTTCTGTTTTCAGATCTGTGTTATCCTTTGTTATGTTTTAAATCTGTGTTATTCCTTCGTTTCTGTTTTCAGATCTGTGTTATCCTTTGTTATGTTTTCAAATCTGTGTTATTCTAGTGTTCTTGGCTTTGTGCAATCCAAGTGAGACAGTTGCAAGTGTCCACGAGTTGAATCTTGTTAGTTTGATATACAAGTACAAAGCTTGAGCACATCTTAGAGAGAACTATCAAATTCGAGTGAAAACACTTGAGTACGAGCGTTATTTCTTTGGAGTGACCGGTGAGTATTTTGTAGTGAGAAAAAAGGAAAAAAAAAAGGAGAGTCGAGTGAATTTCCATTGAAGTGACCAGTGAGGATTTGTTGTGAGGAAACTTATCTTTTATTGTTTTATACTAACCTTTTCTTGCAGGTATAATGATTGACGATCGTCAATTTCAATCAATGTTAGGAGGGTTGGATAAAATGTGGTAGAAGGAGTTTAAGCCTCTACGAAAAAAATATAGGAGGTGTGAAGAAGAGGAGATGTATGATAGGCATGTTGATGGGAATAGACGAGGTAGTAGATTTGGGAGGAATAGAGCGTCGCATTTGGATAGGGATGATGATATGCGATGTGAGGAAGATAGAGGATTTGGCATAAGAGGTGAACGTGGTTTGCATGGGGAGTCGTTGATATCGACGTGGAGGACAAGCTTGGAAGAGAAACTCATTGCTAGGCCAAAGAATGAGTCGAGAGTTGAAGCTAGCAAATATGAATATCAAGGTACAAGTAAAAACTCAAATTCTAGTACTTGTGATATTATATGTTGTTGGTGTTTAGAAATTGGTCATGATATCAATCAATGTCCACGTGATAAGGTGGCCATAGTAGAATCATCTGTTGAACCTGAATATGAAGTTGAGGTTGGGGAGATTGAGGATGATAATACTACGCTGGTTCTTGACACGAGTGTTGAGAAGTATGTGGTGGAAGGTGAATTGATTGATGATGGTACTTCACTGGTTGATGATACGAGTACTGTTAAACAAAACCTTGTGGACAGTGAATCATTGAGTGGTGAAGAAGTTTCTATTTTGTCTACCATGGGAGAGGAGAGTAAGCAAGGAAAAGTTATTATACATATTCGTTGAGCAACGAAATACTTCATTTGTTCAATTAAATCCAATTGTTGTTCTTGAGAATCAATTGACATTCCTTGAATTGAGCGAAAAAGAAAATAAATTGGCCGAAAGAAAGAGAGAATAAAAGAGTGAGATAGCCATAGAAAAGAAAGAAGAGAGAAAAGAACAAGAAAAAGAGGCCAAAGAAAATAAAAAGAAAAAGAACTTTATGGCCCAAAAGAGTGAGATGGAGAGATGTTTATTTTTGCATAAACCATTTCATGTACCTTTGTACAAAGTGATTTATTGTTATGGTAATGATATAGCCGGTTCAATCCCGAGCATTGCTATTTCTTATTTGCAGGTTCTTGGGGTTGTCATACCAAGGAGACAAGTGAGTTTTACTAAAGGGAGAACCCAAGGGTCCGAGCCTCGAGAATACAAGTACCATCGCGATGAGGTAAGTTTAGTTGCCAACACAACAACTATGAGGTATGACTTTCTTCCTTACTTTAAAGTTGTGTTGCTTTGTTTTCAAGAATTTGTAGAACGGGTTACAAGTTTGGTGGTTAGAGGACCGGGTGTCAGTTTGTCTTTATTCCTTGGTTGTTATGGATGTGAGACTATTGATGAAATGCATGTACTTTTTAAAATTTTCACGAGTTACTAAGTTAGTAGGATTTGTTTGCTACAAGGGTTTATATGCATTAGACTTAAATTTTTGTGATGAGATAAGATATTGCATTGATAGTACACGTGACGTGTCTTATTTCCATGATTTATACTTGATTAGTGATGATTGTAAAGATTACATGGATAGTACATTTAATGTGTTCCATTTGCATGATTTATGTTGGTTTGATGATGGTTTTGAGGGGGGCAAGGATGAACATGACTGTTTCTTTGTTCATGATGAAAACATGTTTAACAAGAATAAATTTTTCATCCTACACTCATTGCATGAGTTATTGCATGATATGGAGGCACATGATATTTGTTTGAGTGGTAGCTATGAAGTAATTAGAGCCATAGATAGGATGCATGAATTTTTACTATGGTTGCATATGAAGAAGTATGTTAAGTGGTGTAGTCAAGGGTGCATTGGATATGGGGAAAGGGCATCTAAGTTTGATTCTTATGTGTTGCATCAATTATATCTTATTCCTAGTGGACTATGGACGTACACGTGTATGAATTTCATTTGTGTGTTAACTAGGTCTAAGAAGGGGAGAAACCTTATTTTTGTGATAGTTAATGATATCTTATCATTTGGTGTCACTCGTCAATTGGTGTATGTTGAGGATGATGAATACATATGGAAGGCGACCGTGAAGTTGGAGTTCCTAGTGCTGATAGAGCGAGTAAATGATAGCGTCTACAAACTTGAACCTGAAGGTAAGCATGTTGGTCATATAAATTTTGTTATTACTAACTTGCTTCGTTTTTGCGTAGGTAGACAAGATTTGAGGACAAATCTTTTTTAAGAAGGGGAGTATGATATGAATCTGGCTAGGCACTGTGTGCAAATGTTTGGGGGAAGATTTAAGTGGCGTTGTTGTTTTGGAACTTCAAGTATGATTGTGATTAATAATGAATAATCAAACATATTCAAGTTTTTGAAGGAATTAAAAGAAGAAACACTTCAAGGATTAATGTTGAGTTATCAAGGACGTTCTACAAATTGGGTGTCTAAATTAAAAGAGCTTGGGAAACATGGACACAACAATGGAAGTGTTTGGAATGTCATTCAAGTGATAAAAGCCATGAGGGCAGCAGCATGCGCGCCCCAACACAAGATTTCGCGCAACCGCGCACAAGACAATGAAGACGCATGCAGCAGGCCAGCAAGCGACCGCACCCGCGCCACTTTCAGCGCGGCTGCGCGCGCGCCATGGTGCGACTTCCGGCGTCATCGCGCGCAGGGTGGTGCCAAAGGCCGTAACTCGCGCGGAAACCCGCGCTGCCGCGCGCCTTGGCAGAACTTCGCGCGCCCCCGCGCGTGATCTCGTGCTACCGCGCGCACTTCCGTGTAGAAATTGTTCACAACTTTCTTTATGACTTTTTACACTACTTTTCTTGTATTTTATTGTATTTATATGCATTGTATCAACCAAAAACGTGTGATAATTCAGATTGATAAAAATATTTTGAGGAGTTTCTCTCAATTCTCAAGGCTTTTAAAAATCAAATCAAACTTATCAAAGATTGCATCTTTGTGGCGTTTGTCGATTGTTTTTTCGCACGGATTGTCAAAACAAGTTCTTTGAAGGTTCGTTTGAAATTCGATTGTTATTATCGTTGATATTTGTTGCTAAGTTATAATCGCTTAGAGGTGAATATCACAAATCGTTACTTGTTTCAAAAGATCGGGACAACATAATCGATTCTTGTTCGTTATTGAATTGAGGGCTCGATTTCAATAATCGTGTTTGCTTTTCATTCGTACGAGGATTCGCATCACACTATCACAGAGGTATTTAGACTAGCAATGCATGTGAGAGAGGCAAGGATCTATCTATCATGGAATTATCCGTTGTGTATTTCTGGCTTGTGTTGTGTACTTATATGTAAGGATGTTTGCTCGAATGGTATTTTCAGTCATGATGAAAACAACTGCTAGTATTAAGGGTATTTTGTCCTAGTGCTTATTCTAAACAAGCTGGGATGGCATGTGAAGAATCAATCTACTAATATAGAGTTAAAATAATATTCTTCTTTCATATTGGTTTCTAATGTTATAAAACTAATGTAATTCACAATAACTTGATTGGTTTGTGCCAAAGTCAAGAGCGATAGTGAAGTATTTCAACAACAATTTGGTCCTAAATAGTTTTTTTTTTCTTGTTCTATTGAATCGGATTGAATAAACTGTTATTGATGCCTTCCGTAATGGGTAAAATTGCTTAAATTTTTTTCTATTTGCCCGTTACATACCAGTGCTTCGAAATGGGCTTAAGGGTGTTGTAGATGGAGATACAAATGGTGTACTTCTACACCACTGATTTTAGTAATTAAGTATTTATTTCATGCACGCAGGGAAGAAGGCTATGCATGAACTCAATTTGATAATCCAACCATGTTTTAGTAATGAAAGTGCTTATTGTATTGTGTGGTGTCGAATGGCTGATGGCTTTATTAAAGCTTATTTAATTTAGTTATCTCGTAAGATTTGTGGTTCTTAGGGTCTAATTGCATACTTTACTTTATGGTTTCCAGTGACCCCAAGGAGGCTAAATATTTTTGTCCGTGGTAGCCTTTCACTTGGTACGCAATTTTATACCTTTCTCATGTCTTTCACATTCTTCAACTTTTTATTATTATAACTATTCATTTCTTACTTGTTTAATCCTTTAGTGAATAAGTAGTGAAATTGAATTAAACCGTGTTGACCGGTGACTAAGTTTCATCATCTACTACGGACTTCCTAACAACTACTGTGAGATACATTTACTGCCAAATATACTGTGAGATACATTTACTGCCAAATATAATGAAATAAATTCATGCTGTGTTGTCAGCTAGCAATCAGATGTGGAATAAATATTGAAAATTACTTTAAAGAGAAAAATGGAGTTGTGAACTGACTAGATACCACACACTTTCAGTTGGATAATATCAGATCTAATGTAAGTGCATTTCCTTCATATCTTAACTTCGTTTATAAGCTATACTAAGAGATCTATTTATTGATATACCTGTAGGGACTTCTATTGTTTGCGCATTGTGGAATTTTGGTAGGTCTCTTGAATCATGGAATGACCGTTTTCTTTCGCTGGAAGGCAGTCGGATGCAGAGAGAATTGGCAGACATGTAAAAAATTCTTACTGAAGCCTTAAAATTTTGCAACTCTTTTCGGTTTGATTTTGTGTGCATTTTTACATCACTGTCACTACAGAAGCATAATCAATATGTGGCCGAGTTTTGATATTTAAGATTAGAGCTACCATGATTGCTAGTATTGTTTGCATTATCTGATCATTTTGCAAACCCTTGGGGAGTTTACTTGTTGAATTGTCAACAATAGAAATATTGCAAAAAGAGAATGGGACACAATATAAGATTTACGTAATTTGGTTATTAATGCCTACAGCTACGACATAATTTCTAGAGGTTGAAAATTGTATTCAACTCTTAGTTCACGTTACATTAGTGATCTTTTTATACAGTCGACAATATATTGGTATTATCATAGTAGAATATCTTCCCTAATATTAAATCACAATCAAATCATATTAAATATATATTGTAACTTTAATGATATCAAATCTGATTCAAGAATTCATTCTTTTATTTTTCATAACTCTAGTCGTTGATTGTGTATTACTACGGTGATTTACGCATGTTGACTAAATGAGAAAACGGAAAAGTCAGTTTTCTGATGTTCTCTGTTTTCTTTTGGAGTTGAGATTTGAGGGGCAGTGTATATTTGCTAATCTCTTTTCCTTTGCTATTACCTTAGAATGTTGAAGAGGTATAGATATGATCCGTGGGTACTTCAACGTCTCTCAAAGCATTTTTACTTGGAAGAAGTTTATGAAGATTCATCAGCAGACAAGCCAAAATTTATGTGGCAAAGTCGATACTTTTATGGTGATCCCGCTTCTGATTTTCAGAATACATCGTATAATGATATAAAAACTGATTCAAGCAAGAATGATGTCGAGAAGACTACTGTAGAGTCCAAGGAAGTTTGTGTGAGTATATATGCTTGAATGACATAATTTCCAAAATCGAAACAACACAATGGAACATGGTCAAGTTACAAAAATATAGCACCTCGTGATTTTTGTTTTTTCTATTGTTATAAATAATGGTTAAGCTAATCCGTTTTTCTTGTTCGTATCCAACCAATCTAAAACATGATTTACATTCATTTGGAAACCCAAAAAAATAAAGTTCCATTTTTCCATGATGACTCCTATCTTGTGTTTCATCAAAATTTTCAGGTGGACACTACCGCTGATGATTCACAGAATCCATTTGATTTTGTATTTGGGCTCCCCGGAAGTGGAGAAAACGTCCCTCCCAAAAATTCAAGAACATCACCTGGAAGATCGAGTCTCAGAGAAAGACGTTCTCGTCGCAAGCACAGAAGCCGTCATCAAGAAGATTCAGATGTTTGAACTCAAAATTTTATATCATCCCTCGTGCAATTCCATCTATAATGATGTGAGATTCACTTTGACCCAAATCCGTTTCGACTTTTATGTTTCAAGTAGTTTGTACACGTTAGGGCCAATGGGCATATATCCTGGGTTTTTTGCACCCTCAGCCATTGGAATTTGCATCAATTCATAATACAAATACGTTTAAAAATAATAACATTTAACATAGTTTCATTTGCAATTGCTCACTTCAAAAGAGAGAGAGAGTGTGTGTAGTAATCCTTTTTAAAACTATAAATTAATTTTATAATAATTCCTTTTTATAATTTGATAATTATTCTTTTTTTTTTTTGTTGATTCTAATATTCTCATTCCAATTTTAAAGAATCATTTTAATATTATTCCTTTTTGTCCATTATTAGAAAATTATATGTGTGGTTCATGTAAATTTTCTCGGGAAAAAATAGAGATTTCACTTTTGGAGATTGGTAAGTGATTTAAGGTCGCCCTCAGAATTTTTTCAACGCCAACCGTTGAAATTCTTGAATCAAGAGCTTTTTATATCCATGGCCTCTCACTTTTCATTTGTGTGATGTGTAGATAACAATTCATTATAGCAAATAATATTAGCGCAAAAAGGGAAAAAAAAAACAAAAAACAAATCTTCAACTTCTTGCTTTTTGTACATATTGGAAATCCCCATTTTTTACATAAAGAAATCTTTATGATGCACAAACTCATTTGTATGTATAGAACCTTGTAATATGCATATTTACAATCATTGTTAATGTTTGCATTTTTTGTTCTTTCTTGTTTGTTTCAAATCTTCAACAAGAAACCTTTAATGTTTCCATCTTTTCACTTTCATCTTCCAAGAAACTATATTTTCATCAAGAATTTGGTTCTGATAATATTCATATTCCTTTCATCTCTACAATATATCGAGGCTATGAGGGTGCACCCCATGACAACCAAGAGAAACGTCGCCATCCGAGGCGACGACGCTCACGATTTCAACTCTATGGGAGGAAATGTCCAAAAGAAGCTTAAGAAACTCCCTCATGTTTTCAGCAAAGTCCTGGAGCTTCCGTTTAGGTCGGATGCGGATGTGGTGGTGGAAGAGGGGGCTGATTTCTTCAGATTCATCGTGGAAATCGAGGTGGATGGCTATGATGTCAGCGTCGGAGATGTCAGGGCTCATGCAGTGGAGATTCATCCGGGGGTGATCAAGATTGTGGTTAGAAACAACCTGGGGTCGTCGAGGATGAGTGACGTGAAGTTGTCCTTGAACAAGTTGGAGGTGGACACATGGAGGTATCGATTGCCACCCTCGAGCCTCCCGGAGATGGCCACCGCAATGTTTATGGATGGAGCGTTGACAGTCACCGTGCCGAAAGGCGGAGGTAGGAGGGAGTTTGTGGATGGGATAGATGGTTGGGGAGGTGGCAATCTCGTTCTTGTGCAGTAATAGTTTTCAAATGCACGAGTTTATATGAATCAATTGATGTTTCCATGGTTTTTTTTACCCTAACCTTGTATTATAATAAAATGATGGATTGGGATGAAAATTCTCGAGTTGTGAGTTGTGATGATTTTATGATTGCTGCAAATCGATATGGGATTGGAATCAATAATTTTATGCGAAAATAGTTTCAAAAATTGTATAAAATACAAGAATTAAATTAATGTAATAAACCATAAGAGAAAATATATATGAATACAGTGAATGAGAAAAGAGAGAATAAGTCAATACGCATGTGCAATTTTTATTGAACTCAATCATCTTATTTAAAGGAGAAAATAGGATAATACAAATATATAATGATATTCTTTGTCATATTTATCATGATCGCAAATCTATAATCAATTATAACAAGAAATTATTTTATAACACTTCCCTTTAGATGATTATTTGCACAACAACCGATTCATAAAAATCTTAATTTGGCAATATGGATGTTTGGTAAATTCATCAGGACTCAAATGCTACCTTGTTAAAACATTGACAGTAAAATAATGTGGGAAAATATGAACCAAGGAAAAAAAGTACAACAATAGATAATTTTTTTGGATGTTCTCATGATGATGAATGAACCTCTTTAAAACCTTACTTGGAAAAACATAATGGAAGAAATCCTTGTGGAGGAAAAAGAGTACGTCATATGTAACGTCCACTACTCGTTTTTCTTAAAAATACTAGAAATTTTTTTTTCCTATCTAATAATTACGGCCGAATGCACTAATATATATATATATATATATATATATATATATATATTTACACCATTTTAAAAATAAAACGACAAACTATATTTAAAAATCTAAATGAAATAATTCAAAACATAAAACCGTCAATCTTTTACCAAACCTAGCTTAGCAATATTTCAAAATAAAACTAACTTTATCATCCTCTCAAAGCTACTCAAAAAAATCATAAAATTCGTAAAATCTTTATCATAAACTTAAACGTAAATGCGGAAAACAAGCGATGGTCCTCGGGTTATGTGCACCTTCAGTCCAGTAAGATCAACCATCAAGTCCCTCAACAACATCAACATCAACATCGTGCTCACCTGCATCGATCACACCTAGTGAGTCTAATGACTCAACAAACCATAACCTTGGTAACAAGTAATACATATACAATCACATGCAACAGTGAAAATAATTTTACTTAAAATAACATTCATGAACATGCATAAACATAAATATTTTTCCTTTTATTATAAAATTTTTCTTACTTTCGTTGACTCTAAACTATCCCAAATAATTATTTAAGCTTAAATTAAAATTTTCATATTTTTATTTAACTTAAATACGAGACTTTCTATTTATTTCCTAATTATTAATTCGTAGAGCGTTTAATTCTCGAATTAATTCAACTTCATTATAAAATTCTCAAAATTTAAACATAGACTTTTTATTCCTAAATTATCCTCGTGAACCATGAATCAACCCCCGTGGACCATGGTTTGAACCCTTAGCCATTCAAACCCTAAAAACCGAACCCTTAACTTAACCCTTGAGCCAGCTCTCTGTTTCCTCGAAGCCATGTCCGAGCTACCTTGAGCCAACCTCTTCCCAGACCACCTATGGACCCTACTGACCAGCCATGACCCCTAGAACCAGCCCTTAGCCCGGTGGAACCTCCTGCACAAAGACAAGAGCACGCGCGAGTTCCTTCATCTTTGTGTCTATGAACCCTCTCGCGCTAGGAATCCTTGCCCGAGCCTCCACTCGATCCAAGACTCTCGTGGACTATTACTAGACCCTGCCAGACCTAGCATGGACCCTTGGCCAAGCCGCGATCCCCCTGCACCCGCTGTTATCCCTCGGTTGGCTTGGGAAGAGTCATAGCTCGTTTGGACTCTTCCCTAGCCGTCGTGCTTGACGCTATGACTCCTTATCACATGTAACCACGTCGGGGCCCAGCCCTGGTCAAGCCCTGGCCGGGCCATGCGACAGTTCCCCCTTCAAACGAACCCTTATGAATCCACATGCAATAATTTTGTTCCCCCTTGATCCACGGTGATGTCCAGCCTTTAAACCTTGACCTAGGGACCCTTAAGCACTCTTAAACTCCTCCCTTTTGGTGTCCCTAAGATAGCAGCCCATTCATGCATTAATCTTTCAAGTTTTGAAGCATCACCATACATGTATTTGGCACACACAAGCATAAAAACGAAAATATTCATAAGAAAATCATGTTTTTCATGCAAACAATAATCAAACATGTAATAGGGTGTGATAGATGAGAAAAAAGAGATTTATGGTATGCCTTTGCGTATTTTACGCACAAAAAAGAAGTTGAGATGCGAAGAATGACGATGAACGGAGGACCCTTGCTGATTTCCTTCAAGAAAACGTGATTTTCCTTGCTGATATTCTCGTGTGTGCTGTGTTTGAGGGCTGCTAGGAGTCTTGTATGTGTTGTGTGTGTGTTGGGCATGGGTATGGGGCTTAGCTTTAGGTGTTTAGGGCTTATTTATTTGATAATTTCACAAGTGTGCAAGCTTGTGCCTATTAGCATGGGTTACTAGGCCCATTAAGCCCATTTGTGCATATTTAAAATATTTCGTTTAAGAAAGTTCGTGAAAATATTAGCCGAGTTCTCGAAAAATTCATATTTTAGTTGAAAATCGAATATCGTTAAAAATTACGACTCGGCGTATAAAATCACCTCAAAACTCCTTATTCTTAAAAATATCATAAAGCATCAACCTTATTTTAAATAATTAAAAACGTTTATTGATTAAAAATATTTTCTCTTTTTCAGCCCTCGGTCTCAGTTCCTCGATCGCATCTCGAATAACCTTTTAGAAAACAGTTTACATGCATTCGTGTGGAAAGTACATTTTATACATGCAACCATGCACATCATATTCAATTAATCAATTAAAATCATTTAATTTGTTATTTTTCATTTTCCTTAAATTTGAATGCAGTTGGATTACGTTATCTTCTTTTTTTTTTGGAACTTATAATTCCTCATTCCCTTAAATAAAATTTTGTCCTCGAAATTAGAACTTACCAAATAACTCCGGGTAGCGACTCCTCTTTCACCAACCTCGTGCCAATGTACAGGTGATCTACACTTCCTCTCATAAAGTGTCTCATAAGGAGCCATCCCTATTGATGATTGATAGCTATTATTATAGGTAAACTCCACTAGTGGCAACTTCGGTTCCCAACTTCTTTGAAAATCAATTACACAAGCTCGAAGTAGATCATCCAATATTTGAATCACTCTTTCGAACTGACCATCGGTTTGAGGATGAAATGATGTACTGAATAATAATTTAGTCTCCATTGCTGCATGCAGACTCTTTCAGAAAGATTATATAAATCTCGGATCTTTGTCAGAAACAATAGATACGAGAATCCCATGCAGACGAACTATCTGTCGTATATACAACTCGGGATATTGTGTAATGGTGAATCACGTCTTGATAGGCAGAAAATGTGCTGATTTCGTAAGACGATCCACTATCACCTATATAGCATTAAACCCCTTGATAGTTCTCGGTGATCCCACAACAAAATCCATGGTGATATTTTCTCACTTCCACTCGGGAATAGGAAGTGGCTTAAGTCTTCCCACTGGTCTATGATGCTCGGCTTTAACTTTTTGACATGTCAAACATTCTGATACAAAACGCAGGATGTCTCGCTTCATGCCCGGTCACCAATACAATAATTGAAGATATTTGTACATCTTCATGCTTCCAGGATGAATGAAACAAGACGTGTCATGGGCTTCCTTCATAATGACCTCCCTCAAAGAATCGCCACTAGGAACCCATAGTCGATCTCGATAATGAACTTGTAACGTACCGTAATTTTTGAACTACTTGAAATTTGCGGAAAAATAAAAATTTTCTTACATAAGAAATAAGCTCTCAAATTTCAGTTTAAAATAAACTGTTCATAAAAAAAAATTGCAATAAAAAGATCGTGAATGAAGTTTGCTAAAAACACTTGTTTAACATCGTAAACCATAACATGAAATCAGAGTAATAGAAATTGTCGTGCGTAAAATCTTAAAAACATGGACGATCCTCGGGTTTAGCCTCCAACTCAGTCCAAGCCAGCTCATTGGTCCGCACCCCTCGCCTCCTCGAAGTCATCCTCACCTGCATCGATCAAGTCTAATGAGTCTAAAGACTCAACATGCATAAAATGGAAATAACAAATAATACATAATAAAACAACATGCATCTTTAAAATAGGACGTACATACTTGAAACTTGAACTTACATACATAACATAGATGTGCCATAACGTGAAATTTTCTGAAGCATGCTTGCAACATACATACTTGAACATACATGAACTTCATCATTTTGCGTTGAGATATGTTTCAAAGCAAATGACCCATACATAAATACGCCTGATCAGACTAAACCACAGTACTGGGCTGGCAGGGAAAGTATATTACCACATACATGAGATCCCCATTCATGCTTTAACGGGTGGATTGGTCCCTGGTCATGCTTTACCGCTTTCCAATCCTGATCTAAACCAGGTCATGCTTTACCGGGGTGGAGAGGTCCTCGGCCACGTTCACCAACTTCCAAACCCATTCATAATTTGGTCACAAGACATTTGGCATACCTCAAAAACATGAAAATATTTTCTTTTGCACGTCGAACATACTTATTTGGCGTTGAGGGATTCGTTGGATCTCGCTTAGGGCCACTGCTGCACATACTAACATGAGTTAAAACCCTTAACTTACATAGTTTAGACGTAGGTACTCGTGCTCACCATCGAAGTAACTAAATAGCTTATGACATTCTAGATCACTCGGGACTTGACCTCGTTTAATCATCGCACTAAACCAAGACATCGAACCCCAAAGCAAACAACATATTTTTCCCAAAAAAATAAGTACACGGACCCCGTGCCCAGGTCCGGATATGGGTCCGTGTAGGCTCTGTAACACTATACCCGAAAAGAAGTAAGGACACAGACCCCGTGTCAGGGTCCGGCTCCGGGTCAGTGTACCTGCAGGAGAAGCGAACCAACGAGAATTCCTATGCTTGTGACTTAGTCTCCCTAACTCGATCATTCCGACCTTGAATCGACACCACAAGACTCATCCTAGGATATTATAACACTGATTCAAGCCTATACAAATGCCCCAAAACAACTACGCATCAAAAGCAACGGAACAAATCCGTGAACACGACACTTGACACCAAAACCATTTCTACGACTTCTAATTCAACCAAGTGCCTAACGACACTAATCGAAACACCAACAATCACCCCGACATCATTCTCGATATACCTAAATGCAGCAGCGATCACCCGTCGATCCCAACGAAGCCGGCAAAAATAAAACTTCAAGAACGTATTTTTCAGAAAAACGCAGTTTGAGTAGTCCCACGAAAACGATCACAACTCACTTATTTCTTATCCAAATATTTCGAATTTACTGTCAAATCGAAGGTATCAAAAAGTTCTACGTTTTATATGTTAAAAGTTTTTCCAGAAAAGCGACCAAAAAATCGCAGTATTTAAAATGACAGACAATTTTGAGTTTTGAGATCCAAAAAAAACGTTTCAAATCGATCCAATAATTTTATGCTCGAACTTTGCGCAAATACATGAATTTTCACGCATAATAAACAACAAAACGTATAATATGACAAGATCGATGCAAGAATGAAAGAATATACATGCCTTTTGATAATTGAAATTACCGGACCGACGATACCGAAGCGGGAAAAGATGCGAGGTGGATCCGGAACGATTTTTGGCTCGATTTCTTGCACAAAAAACCCGTAAATTGCTGGAAGGATTTTTAGAGGGAGGGGCGGCTGCTGAAGGTTCTTAGCACCCTAAATTTTGCTCTCAAAAATGAAATGAAGGTGAAATTAAATTGTGCGTGTGTTTAACCGGGTAAGTGTGTGTGAGGAGGTGTGTGTGTGCACGTGTGTTTTGATTATTAGGGAGAGTAAAATTGCTTAATTACATAATTAAAAAGGCAATTAAAATACTAACTCCCCACTAACCTCTAATAAAAATTTTTAGTTTAAAATAAAATGCACAAGTACTAAATCTTTAAAAGTTTAAAATCATAAAATCACCTAATAATTAAATTAGGCTTTTAAAATGCTAAAAATTTAACTAAATCTTATAAAATGCCCCCCATTCTAAATTAAAATAAAATGTCGCATTTTAAAATTTCCAAAATCGTCGCCGGTCTCTTTTTCTCGATCCCTCATCGAATAATTGCCTGAACATGAAACTCCAGAAAATATTTTAACGTGCACCACATAAACATAAATAACTAAAATACTGCAATTTAATAAATCATACATCGCTAAAAAAATCATTTTAAACTTAAATAAATAATTAGACAATTAAATAAATGCATGTGTTTTACGTGTACTGAATCTGGGCTCTACAGTTCCTCCCTCATTTATATAAATTTCGTTCTCGAAATTAAACTTACTAAACAGTTCTGGGTAGCGGTTCCTCATATCTGCCTCGGTCTCCCAAGTGGCCTCCTCTACTAATTGATTCAGCCATCGGACTTTGACCAACTTGGTCACGTTGTTCCGAAGTCTCCGCTCTTGTCTGTCTAAGATTTGGACAGGTCTTTCCTCGTACGATAGATCCGGAGCAAGCTGTAATGGCTCAAAACTCAACAAATGCAAAGGATTTGCTAGGTACTTTCTCAGCATCGAAACGTGGAATACATTGTGTACACCGGCCAGATTCGGCGGTAAGGCTACACGATAAACTAGTGTCCCGACACTGTCAAGAATTTCAAATGGTCCAATACACCTCGGACTAAGCTTGCATTTCTTCCCAAATCTCATAACACCCTTCATGGGTGCTATCTTCACGTAAACGTGATCACCTACGGCAAACTCTAGATCCCTCCTTCTCTTGTCAGCATAGTTCTTTTGACGACTCTGGGCGGTCTTCATCCTGTCTCGGATCTTGACCACCACATCTGCAGTCTGCTGAACAATCTCTGGGCCAATTTCTGATCTCTCACCGACTTCATCCCAATGAATAGGTGATCTGCAATTCCTCCCATACAATGCCTCGTATGGAGCCATACCAATAGATGTTTGTAAACTGTTGTTGTAGGTAAACTCCACTAGAGGTAACTTAGATTCCCAAGTCCCAAGAAAATCGATTATACAGGCTCGCAATAAATCCTCCAATATCTGAATCACTCGCTCAGACTGGCCATCTATCTGAGGTTGGAAAGCTGTACTGAATAGCAACTTCGTCCCCATGGCTGCATGCAAACTCTTCCAAAAGGACGATGTAAATCTCAGGTCCCTGTCGTACACAATAGAAACTGGGATCTCGTGCAATCGAACTATCTCCCTGATATAGAGCTCCGCATACTGCATCATGGAAAAAGTCGTCTTCACTGGCAAGAAGTGTGTCGACATAGTGAGTCGATCCACTATAACCCAAATAGCATTAAATCCTCTGACCGACCTCGGCAAACCAACAACGAAGTCCATGGTGATATTCTCTCACTTCCACTCAGGGATAGGGAGTGGATTAAGCATTCCTGCTGGCCTCTGATGCTCTGACTTCACCTGCTGACAAGTGAGACATTCAGACACAAATCGGCGGATGTCTCTCTTCATACCGGGCCACCAATACAGAATCTGCAAATCCTTGTACATCTTGGTACCTCCTGGATGAATGGAATACGGAGCTGCATGTGTCTCTGTCAGAATATCCTCTCTGACCGAATCAACACTAGGCACCCACATCCTTCCTTTGTATTTTACAATACCATCAGACACTGTGTAGAGTACACTTTCCTTGGCCTCATCCTTCAGCCTCCATTTCTGCAACTGCTCATCTGAAGGCTGACCTACACGGATTCGGTCAAGCAACGAAGACTGAACTGTCAGATTAGACAGTTTAGGAGCTCTGCCCTTAGGATAAACCTCTACCCCAAATCTCTGAATCTCTGACCTGAAGAGGTCTCTACGCTGACATCTGTGCTACGACTGCAATTTTCGGCTCAAGGCATCTGCCGCAACATTAGCTTTCCCCGGATGGTAGCTAACTTCAAAATCATAGTCTTTTACCAACTCCAGCCACCGTCTTTGTCTCATGATCATCTCTTTCTGCGTGAAGCAATATTTGAGACTCTTGTCATCAGTAAATATTTGGCATTTCTTGCCATATAGATAGTGTCTCCATATCATCAATGCAAAGACAACGACAGCTAACTCAAGATCATGAGTCAGGTAATTCTTCTCATGCACCTTCAACTGTCTGGAGGCATAAGCTATAACCCGACCATGCTGCATCAACACTGCGCCTAACCCGAGCTTAGATGCATCGGTGTATAACACAAAATTCCCTTGCCCTGATGGCATGGCTAACTGGCACTGAAATAAGAGCTTGCTTAAAAGTATTGAAGCCCTTCTAACATTCACCACTCCACATGAATTTAGCATTCTTCTTGGTCAATGAAGTGAGTGGCACTGCTATCGAAGAAAATCCTTGAATAAACTTCCTATAGTAGCCTGCTAGGCCTAGGAAACTGCGGATCTCTGATGCATTCTTCGGCTCAACCCATTCCTTCACTGCTGCTACCTTAGCTGGATCTACCTCGATACCATTACTAGATATTATATGACTCAAAAATGCTACTTTCTCCAACCAAAATTCACACTTACTAAATTTGGCAAACAACTTGTGTCTCTGCAAAACCTGCAACACTGTACTCAAATGCTGAACGTGCTCCTCATGGCTCCTTGAGTAAATGAAAATGTTGTCAATGAATACTATGACGAACTGGTCTTGGTAGGGCTGAAAAACTCGATTCATCAAGTCCATAAATATTGCTGGAGCATTCGTCAGTCCAAACGGCATCACTAAGAACTCGTAATGCCCATATCAGGTTCTGTAGGCCGTCTTATGAACATCTGCATCTTTTACCTTCAGTTGATGATACCTTGATCGAAGGTCTATTTTAGAGAACAGTGTAGCTCCCTGCATCTGATCGAACAAGTCATCTATCCTTGGAAGTGGGTATTTATTCTTGATCATTAACTTGTTCAGCTCTCGATAATCGATACACAGCCTCATGCTCCCATCTTTCTTCTTCACAAAGAGAACTGGTGCGCCCCATGATGAGAAACTATGGCGGATGAATTCTTTTTCTAGAAGCTCCTGAATCTACTGTTTGAGTTCTAACATCTCAGCTGGAGCTAACTGGTACGGTGCCTTAGAGATTGGCACAGTGCTTGGCAAGAGATCAATTGAAAACTCCACCTCTCTCTCTGGTGGAAGGCATGTGACGTCATCCAGAAAGACGTCAGGAAAATCTCTGAC
This sequence comes from Primulina tabacum, assembly GCF_025594145.1. NCBI lineage: Eukaryota > Viridiplantae > Streptophyta > Magnoliopsida > Lamiales > Gesneriaceae > Primulina > Primulina tabacum. Next base: position 8,048,063 of record NC_134558.1, read on the forward strand.
TACTGGTACATTAGCTATTGACGGAGTGGGTACGTCAGGTGCAGACACAATACTAGCCAAGAAAGCCTGACAACCCTTGTGCATAAGTCTCCGCACTTGCATGCAAGAGATCATGCGAGGGAAACTCCTCCATCTAGCTGGCTCAAAGAGAAACTGCTCCATGCCCAAAGGTCTTACCAACACTGACCTTTTCTGGAAATCTATAAGAACTCTCTTCTTCGTCAGCCAGTCTATTCTCAAAATGATATCAAATTCTGGCATCGGCAACATGATCAGATCAGCATATACTAGGTGGCCTTGCAGCTCGAGATCGATGTCTCTGACCACACTAGTAGCTGATAATTCTTCTCCTGATGGCACTGTCACTGAATAGCTCACGTCGAGTCCAATAGACTTGACGTCCAGATGATTAGCAAACGTCTCTGAGATAAAAGAGTGGGTGGTCCCTGAATCTATCAAGGCCTTCGTGGCGACTCTTTTTATGAAAATATTTCCTAAGAGACGTTAGCACAACACACAACTTATATCTCAAAATTCTAACCTTAACCTCAAGCATAGAAGACAAATTTCTACACCAAGTCACCAAACGTAATAACTAACGCACTAATGATTCCAAACAAAAATCAAGACATTCATGGCAAAATAATACTGTGCTTAATAAAATGAGTTTACCGATCAATAATGTCGTGTCTGGGTTCGCCTCCTGAGCATGCATAGCGAACACTCTTCCCTGGGTTGGCTGCCTCCACTGTGAGCACTCTTTCAACATATGATCGTTGGCCCCGCACTTGAAGCATATGCCCGATCCAAATAAACACTGTCCCGAATGCTGGCGGTTGCACTTCAGGCACACCGGGTACTCACCCGGCCTCTGAGGAGCCTTCTGCTGTGGAACAGGACCCTTGACTTTCGGCGGTCCTTGAAATGGCCTCTTCCCTTGTTGCCCCTGGAATGGCCTCTTGAACTGAGGTCGCTGCTGATGCTGTTGCTGCGGTGCATGATAGGGCCTCTTGCCCTGCCTGTCGATCTGAATGTCCTTTTGGTCCTGCTCGGCCGCCAAGGCTCTAGATACTGCAACGGCATAAGTAGTCGGACCAGCAACCCTCACATCCCGGCGCATGATCGGCCGCAACCCATCCATAAAATGCCTCAGCTTCCCCTGGGCATCATTAGCTATCAGGGGCACGAAGTGACACCCCCTTTCAAACTTCCTGAGAAACTCTGCAACACTGCTGTCTCCATGTCGCAGCGTCATGAATTCCCTGGTCAGTCTAGATCGTACTTCCTCAGTGAAGTACTTGGAGTAGAATACCTCCTTAAACCCATTCCACGTCAGGATTTGCAGGTTCACTGACACTGATGCACTTTCCGACCACAGTCTGGCGTCCCCTGTCAGAAGGAATGTGGCACATCTGACCCTATCTGCATCTTGCAGCTCCATAAATGCAAAAATCACCTCGATGTATTTAATCCATCCCTCGGCTATCATCGGGTCAGTGGTCCCCGAAAACTTCTTTGGGTTCATCCTCCTGAACCTCTCATACACTGCCTCTGGTCTGGACCTCGCCCCCGTGTCCACTGCCGCTTGGTTCCCCACAAACTGTGCGAAAAATTGAGTCATACCTGCAAGCATCTGTGCCTGCATATCTGACGGTGGAGGAGGAGGAGCGTCTCTCCCCTCCTTTCGAGCCTCTCTGTCCTCATCCCTTGCTTCCCGGTTAATCATGCGTCTAGGAGGCATAATGTTCCAACAATTTACCCAACACGTAACCCAATGTGCATGAATATAATATCAATAGCATAAGATGCACGTAATTTGAACTTAAAACATGGACATGCTGAAATCATGACTTAATGCTTAATAAATGAGATAATTCAAAACTTTAAAACTTACAGACTTTAGGTGTGGCTTCGTGAGCTTCTTGCAACTAGCAATAGGCATAACCCTTTACAAGAACACCGCTCTGATACCAACTGTAACGTACCGTAATTTTTGAACTACTTTAAATCTGCGGAAAATAAAAATTTTCTTACATAAGAAATAAGCTCTCAAATTTCGGTTTAAAATAAACTGTTCATAAAAAAAAATTGCAATAAAAAGATCATGAATGAAGTTTGCTAAAAACACTTGTTTAACATCGTAAACCATAACATGAAATCAGAGTAATAGAAATTGTCGTGCGTAAAATCTTAAAAACATGGGTGGTCCTTGGGTTTAGCCTCCCACTCAGTCCAAGCCAGCTCACTGGTCCGCACCCTTTGTATCCTCGAAGTCATCCTCACCTGCATCGATCAAGTCTAGTGAGTCTAAAGACTCAACATGCATAAACTGGAAATAACAAGTAATATGTAATAAAACCACATGCATCTTTAAAATAGGACGTACATACTTGAAACTTGAACACGCATGTAAAATCTTGAACTAACATACATAACATAGACGTGCCATAACGTGAAACTTTTCTGAAGCTTGCTTGCAACATACATACTTGAACATACATGAACTTCATCATTTTGCGTAGAGATATGTTTCAAAGCAAGTGACCCATACATAAATACACCTGATAGGACTAAACCACAGTACTGTGCTAACAGGAAAAGTCCACTACCATATACATGAGATCCCCGTTCATGCTTTAACGGGCAGATTGTCCCTGGTCATGCTTTACCGCTTTTCAATCCTGATCTAAACCCGGTCATGCTTTATCGGAGTGGAGAGGTGCTCAACCACATTCACCGACTTCCAAACACATTCATAATTTGGTCACAAGACATTTAGCATACGTCAAAAACATGAAAATATTTCTTTTGCACGTCGAACATACTTACTTGGTGTTGAGAGATTCGTTGAATCTCGCTTGGGGCCACTGCTGCACATACTAACATGAGTTCAAACCCTTAACTTACATTGCTTAGACGTAAGTACTCGTGCTCACCACAGAAGTAAATAAATAGCTTATGACATTCTAGATCACTCGGGACTTGACCTCGTTTAATCATCGCACTAAACCAAGACATCGAACCCCAAAGCAAACAACATATTTTTCCCACAAAAAGAAGTACACGGACCCCGTGCCCAGGTCCGGCTATTGGTCTGTGTAGGCTCTATAACACTATACCCGAAAAGAATTAAGGAAACGGACCCCGTGTCAGGGTCCGTCTAAGGGCCCGTGTAGTCTCTGTATTATGACACCTCGAAAGAAACAAGGTCACGGACCCCGTGTAAGGGTCCGGCTCCGGGTCCGTGTACCTGCGGGAGAAGCGAACCAACGAGAATTCCTATGCTTGTGACTTAGTCTCCCTAACTCGATCATTCCGACCTTGAATCGACACCTCTAGACCCATCCTAGGATACTATAGCATTGATTCAAGCCTATACAAATGCCCCAAAACAACTATGCATCACAAGCAACGCAACAAATCCGTGAACACGACACTTGACACCAAAACCATTCCTACGACTTCTAATTCAACCAAGTGCCTAACGACACTAATCGAAACACCAACAATCACCCCGACATCATTCTCGATATACCTAAACGCAGCAGCGATCACCCGTTGATACCCAATGAAGCCTGCAAAAATAAAACTTCAAGAACGCATCAAGAACGTATTTTTCAGAAAAACGCAGTTTGAGCAGTCCCACAAAAACAATCAGAACTCACTCATTTTTATCCAAATATTTCGAATGTACTGTCAAATCGAAGATATCAAAAAATTCTATGTTTTATATGTTTAAAGTTTTTCCAGAAAAGGGGCCAAAAAATCACAGTATTTAAAATGACAGCAAATTTCGAGTTTTGAGATAAAAAAACGTTTCAAATCGATCCAATAATTTTATGCTCGAACTTTGCGCAAATACATGAATTTTTACGCATAATAAACAACAAAACGTATAATATGACTAGATCGATGCAAGAATGAAAGAATATACATGCCTTTTGATAATTGAAATTACCGGACCGACGATACCGAAGCGGGAAAAGATGCGAGGTGGATCCGGAACGATTTTTGGCTCGATTTCTTGCACAAAAAACCCGTGAATTGCTGGAAGGATTTTTAGAGGGGGGGGGGGGGGGGGGCGGCTGCTGAAGGTTCTTAGAACCCTAAATTTTGCTCTCAAAAATGAAATGAAGGTGAAATTAAATTGTGCGTGTGTGTAACCGGGTAAGTGTGTGTGAGGAGGTGTGTGTGCGTGTGTTTTGATTATTAGGGAGAGTAAAATTGCTTAATTACATAATTAACAAGGCAATTAAAATACTAACTGCCCACTAACCTCTAATAAAAATTTTTTAATTAAAATAAAATGCACAAGTACTAAATCTTTAAAAGTTTAAAATCATAAAATCACCTAATAATTAAATTAGGCTTTTAAAATGCTAAAAATTTAACTAAATCTTATAAAATGCCACCCATTCTAACTTAAAATAAAATGCTGCATTTTAAAATTTCCAAAATCGTCGCCGGTCTCTTTTCCTCGATCCCTCATCGAATAATTGTCTGAACATGAAACTCCAGAAAATATTTAAACGTGCATCACATAAACATAAATAACTAAAATATTGAAATTTAATAAATCATACATCGCTAAAAAAAATCATTTTAAACTTAAATAAATAATTAGACAATTAAATAAATTCATGTGTTTTACGTGTACTGAATCTGGGCTCTACAGAACCATACCATCCACCTTAGAATACAGCTTCCGGCCCTTGGCTTCATCTCTAACTCTTCACTTTTGCAATAGCTCATCAGTAGACTGTCCTCACGGATTCTATCTCTCAAAGTCGACTGTAATGTCATGGTGGCAAGACTAGGGGCCTCGCCCCTAGTATACACTGTCAGCTCAAATTGCTGAATCTCGGACGGCAGTGGTCTTTGAAGTGATAATTGAGTAATAATTGTTGTCTTCCTACTCAATGCGTCCGCTACTACATTAGCTTTTCTCGGATGGTATCTAATGTCACAGTCATAGTTTTTAGCAACTCTAGCCACCTTCGTTGCCTCATATTCAACTCTTTTTGCGTGAATAAGTATTTTAAACTTTTATGATCGGTGAAAATCTTGCACTTCTCCCCATACAAATAATGTCTCTAAATCTTCAATATAAATACCACTGCTACAAGCTCAAGATCATGAGTGGGGTAATTTTTCTCATGAACCTTCAACTGTCTCGACGCGTAGGCTATAACTCAGTCTTTTTGCATCAGAACTGCCCCCAAACCAAGTTTCGAAGCGTCGTGTAAAGAACATACTCTCCTTGTTCCAATGGCATAGATAAGACTGGAACTGAAATCAAAGCTTGCTTCAAATTGTTAAAACTCTCTTGGAACTCGGATCCTCATATAAACTTTGCATTATTCTTCGTCAAGACGGTCATGGGTACCGCTATAGATGAGAATCCTCGAATAAACTTTTTGTTGGAACTTTTCAAGTTCGCAATCATGATTTTGATGATAACAAAACTTGTTAATTATGTTACTAATAATCTACCTTAGTGTGCAGCAGCTAGGGTCACTCACGAACTGTTTACATCGCAAGCTGAAGACCTAACTGATCGCACAAACTGAATAAGTCTAACTGTTACGTCAATTGAGCAGTCCAGCTGATTGTCCAGTTGATAGGTGGTTCAGCAGGAGAACCTTAGAAGTCTGGCCAGCCAAAGTAGTTTTCAACTGATGAAGAAACCCAGCTGATCAGTCCAACTGAACGAGAGTTAAATCAGTTCAACTGACGAGCCAATTGATTTCACCAGCCCAACTGAAGATCAGTTCAGCTGACCAGTTCGAAGCATCAGTTAGAATTTTTCAGTTGGAGATGAAGACAAACTCTTTCAGTGGATTCCAGCTATACATGAAGTTACAAAGCCATTGTCCAGTCAAAGGACAATAATGGACGTTGCATTAGAGAATTAAAGACAAAACGTTTCAGAAGGGTAGTCAAAAAATCGAGACACAAAGTCCAAGAAACGAATTCAAGATGCAAAAGATACAATAAATGAGTCTCACTGTACGATCAGTTTTCCCGCCTATATAAAGAGAATATCAGTGAAGACTCAATACGAATGAGCAAAAAGAAGCTTTTAAGCATATACGAGGAAGAAAGAGCACGCTCATTGCACATCAACTTTCAGAAACAATCAACCCAGAGGGAACTCTTCACAGTTATATCAGCTTAGATTAGAAGCTGTTTCCCTCAGTGTGTGAGAACTGAACAGTGTGAGAACATCCTTGTTCAGTTCTCACACACAAACACTCTCAATCACTCAAATACAGTCTTGCACAAAGACTTTAAACTTGTGTATGTAGTCTTTGACACATAGACGTTAAAGAAGTGTTGGCTGGAAGATGCTGCCTTCAGTCGTAGCTAGGAGTTCAGTTTAGGCAGTAGTGTAAATCCTAGCTGAGTGGATTTGTACAAGTGTTTGTATAAATCAAAGTCTTCTAGTGGATCCTACCCGAGGCGGTAGAAGGGGTGACATAGGAGCAGTTGAAGTCTCCAAACATCCATAAACATATCTTTTGTATTCAACTGATTAACTATCGTTTTCAAACTGTTTGGATCAGTTAGAGTATTCGTCAGTTCAGTTGTCACCATAACTGAACTGATGAATTCACCATAACTGAACTGATGAATGCAAAAACTAATCTACCCTTTTCGGTTATTCAGTTTACATAAGTTAAAACGTTTTCTAATATAACAGTTTTCTTCACGAAGGATTACTTCGAGTTTCTTCCGCTTGGTTTTAACCGAACTCGATTTAATTCATCGGTGTTAATATTCTTAGAACAAGAGCTATTGCAGCTCATTGGAGAATATAGTGTTCGAAATGCCTTCGAAGGCACTAGCACACTCGATCCTTCACTTTTGATAATAGCCGGCTAGTCCCAAGAAACTATGGATCTCGGTTACTCTCTTCGGTATGGACCATTATTTCACTGCTTCCACTTTGCTTGGATTAACCTCCACTCCATCTCTAGAAATTATGTGGCCTAAAAATGCCACTCTATCAAGCCAAAACTCACACTTGCTGAATTTTGCATATAATTTCCTATCTCGCAGTACATACAGTGCTATCCTCAAATGCTGACTATGCTCCTCCTCAGCTTCTTCTGCATGCATAACATAAGCTCTTCCCATTGTTGATGCTTTCTTCTTCGTGCAATAAACAGCTTTATGTCTTTCTTCTTTGCATATGAAGCACTTGTAGGTCCCCCACATGCACTTACCATAGTGTAGACGATTACATTCCTTGCATAGTGGCCTATCATTAGGTTTTGGTGCTCCAGGTTATGGTTGTTTTGGTGGTCCTGGCTTCTTCACTTTCCCTTGGGGCTTTTGCTGCCCTTGAGGTCTAGGAGGTCCTATATATGGCTTCTTATTCGGTTGGTAATTCTGCTGGTGTTGCTGCCTTTTGCGCTGCATCTCAAAATCAATATTTTTCAAGGCTTGCTCGGCCTGGAATGCATAGGCAGTGGCAGCTGCATAATCTATGGGTCATATCATCTTCACATCATGGAGTATAGTAGATCCTAGACCATCCAAAAAGTTTCTAAGTTTCTCAACAGCATCCCTAACAATGAGGGGAACAAAGTGACAATCCCTATCGAACTTCCTAACGAACTCAGCCACAGTAGTGTCTCTGTGAGAACCCGGAATTCCCGAAGCAAATCATGTAAGAAATAAAACTCAAAACTAAGCTCAAAATTTTAAGCTTAACTATAAAACTCAACTATAAACTTAAATTTTCAGCTAACATGGCTCGAAGAAGTAACTCAAAGGCTCGGAGATTAGCTCAAAATGGATCTACACCATAAAGAACCACATCAATCGAAGAGTCGTCACCGAAGGAGTAAATCCCCAGCTCATGAGCTTAATATTTTAGCTCAAGGAAACTTATCCTTTATTGTCCTAAAATAACCAAAAAGGGAGTTAGGAAGAAGAGCTAAGGGAATGGACATATTTAATGTGTAGGAAATAACTCTTGAGTTGATCAATGTGACCCTTGATGATTGGTTAACCTTGACCACATTAAATCCTTGCTTGGGCATCAAGGGGGCGGCCAAATGGTAAGGGAAAAGGCCATCCTTCACCTATAAATAAGGCCATACCATGCTGAAGAAAACACTTCCAAAAAGCCACAAAAATTTGGCCCCTTCCCCTCCACAAAGAACCTCTCGGCCGCGCGCCACTAGCAAGAAAGAAGAAGGAAAGCTCGTGCCGGCGATCTCGTGCTGGAATCGTTAGTAATATCATCGTGAAGTCCTGTCTGAGTTCGACAACGTCTGTTTGAATTTCAGCAAGGTTTCGAACCTCCGAGTTTCAGAAAGTCTTGAAACATACCCTTGAATTTTTGTAAGTGAGTTTTTGGTAATGTAATTCTTTGTATTTTAGAACTTCTGTATGAATATCCTGACATACTTGTATGTGTCTAGTTATTTTCGAAAATTGATGACCATATATTTAAAAATCTCGATCGATATACATTTTGTGTTTTCTGTCTTCGATAATCTTTGATTCTGCTGAGTCCTTTCGAAATTCTGATACGAACTATTTTTTAAATATGATTTTCACTGTTATGATTTGAGTTGGACATGGAAAGACGATTGTAAGTTCTGTTTGGCTCCCATCAATGCGTATAAAACTGTGTTCTGGCCCCCATCAGTGGGTATAAAACTGTGTTTTGTCTGGCCCCCATCAGTGGGTATAAAACTGTGTTCTGACCTCACCCCTTAGAGGACAAATATACGGGGGACAATTTGACCATGGATGACGAAATGAATAACAGTGTTATGTTTGTTCTGCTCTATTATGTTCTGAATTGTTCTGATAAGTTCTGTTTCACCTTTCGAGTCTGATTCGGTTAATGTTTGATATACTAAATTTTGAAAGTTTGTTAAAAATGTTTTTAAATTATCATTATATGTATATGTGATAATCGATCGGCCCCACTTGCTAAGTGTTTCCCAAAGCACTCACCCCTACATCTCTCCAGATAAGAATGCAGAGCAATTGAATGAGGAAGAACAGGAGACGTGTTGGGGCTGGTGATTGTATCAATAGTTCAAGGATCAATATTTTGTATTCCGATTCCGTAATTCTATTAATGTAATTTCCATTCTGTTGTCAATGTAAAAGACAACGATTATTTATGAAAAAACTAGTTTTGGCTATTTGCTACGAGGCTTATCGTTTTCATTAAAATTGATAAACACCGGATGTCACCGACGCCTCGGCTTCGTGGTGTGACATTTAAGTGGTATCAGAGCCGTCAGGTTTATAACAGTGATTTAATTAGATTTAAAAAACAGTTCGTATCAGAATTTCCTTAAATGTCAGAGCCACGCCTCGGTTTCGTGGTGTTACATCATTCACGCCTTATGTCGTCGTCTCAAAATTTCCTTCGAAATTCAATGTAACGCCCCAAAAATTTGAAGGTCCACGCGAACCACATGCATGCAATTATTAAATTCTCTTGTATTTTAATTAATTGTTTTAATTGCATAAATTAATTATGTTGAGCATATTTGCATGTTTAAAATATATTTTTCTACATGGTTGCATTAAAATGTATTTTTAAAGGTTATTCGAGTTTCGATCGAGGAATGGAGACCGAGGGCTGAAAAATAGAAAATGTATTATTGGTTAATTGTTTTTAATTATTTTAATTAAGGGTGATGCTTTTTCTTATTTTTGAAAATATGGTTGATGGTTTTTCATATTTTTGAAAATAAGGGGTTTTTAGGTGATTTTATACGCCGGGATGTAAATTTTATCGGTGTTGGTTTTTTCAACAAAAATACGAATTTTTTGGCAACCCGGCTAATAATGTCATAAACCTATTTTACCAAAACTATTTTAATATTTTAATTAAATCCTAATTAATACTAATGGGCCTAAATTGTTGGCTTAATAGGCCTAAAGCCTTGTTAGTGATTTAATTAGTATATATTATGTAAACCCTTCCCAAACCCCACAATTTTTACTCACCTCAAGTCTGAAAACTCTCTCCCAAAAACCCCACCAAGTACACGAACACACACACAAAAGTTGAAGGAAAAAGCATCAAAAGTTGCAAGGATTTTCAAGCCGTCGTTTCCTCGTCGTCGTTCTTCAATCGTCAACGTAAAATCATGTGTTAAATACGCAAAGGCACGCCATATTTTTTTCTTTCAAACATCTATCACACCATAATATTTATTTGTTCATGATTTGAAAGAAAACATGACACACAATTTTAATTTCGTAACTATGTGCACATAGGTTTTAAACTTGTGTAATTTGATTCCAAAATCATGTTTTATTGTTGTTAAAGGGGCTGCCATGAATTGAGAATATTTTGTTTGAAGCACAACCGAAAGGTGTGTGTGTGTGAGAGAACTGATCTCTGAAAACAACCGAAAGATGTTCTCAAACACAGAGGGAAATGAGCTTCTACACTAAGCTGATATAACTTGAAGTATTCCCTCGACTGGACTGATTATTTCTTTGTATGCTGATATGCAATAAGCGTGCCCTTTCTTGTTTTGCCACACTTCCTTATTTTTTTGTTTGTTGATGGTCTTGATCTGGGTTTATAGCAGTAATGGGACCATACATCAAGACGCATCACATGTAATCATTGCAGCTTGAATGCGTTCCTTGAAATTTGTGTCTCGACTTTTCCGATAGCCATTCTGGAATATTTTATCTTTAATTTTTACTGCAACGTCCATTATTGTACAATTTGATAGTACAGTTGCTTTTCCTTAATGCGAAAAGATGGATTCCACCTTTGATAAGCTTGTCGTGTTTTGCAAACTGATTGATTCCAAACTGATGCTCTGACTGTTCAATTGAACTGGTCTTCAGTTGGGCCGGTGAAATAAGTTGATTCGTAAGTTAAACTGGTTTCACTCTTTCAGTTGAACTGGTCAGCTGGGTTTTTCATCAGTTGAGCTCTTCATCAGCTGGCCAGGCTTCTGAAGGTCTTCTGTTGAACTACCTATCAGCTGGACAATCAGTTGAAATGGTTTAAGATTCATAAGTTGAACTGATTCAGTTTCGCACAATCAGTTGGCTTTTAAGTTTACGTCTTTGATAGCTTCAGTTTAGGCCTTAGTAACTGATCAGTTCGAGGGCTGGTCAGTTTCAACTTCCTACGCACTTAGGTAAATTATTAGTAACAAAATAACAAGTTTTATTAACATCAAAATCAAGATTGCGAACATGAAATGTTCCAACAATGACTTAGTAGTATACATATTGAAATGACTCCTCTTGGTAAATGTTGGAAACTTAATTTCGGTTGTTTGACAAACTAAGCATTTAATTTATTGGACTAACCGATCAAGTAGCTTGAAGTTACTGAACTACATAAATCAACTGACAGATGCCTAAACTGAAGATTAATGCGCAGTTTATCGAAGGCAACTGAAACCAGCTGAACTGAACTTACAAAGACAACTGACTCATCAGTTGGAAACTGATCAGTTGATATATTCAGTTATGAGCTTACCAGCGATTGCTTATCAGCTGATCATTCAGTTGTACACGTCATCAGTTGTTGAAAAGGACATTCAACCGACAACAGTACAAAGCAGACTGCAACTCATAGTGGAATGCCACATTTCAGAGCTTACAGTGTACGAATGTCAGAGGTATATTGACATGGAAATCAACGGGTATAATGATTCAAATTATATTTAATGTTACCGTTGAAGAGAAGCCTATGAATAGGTGATAAGAGCATATGATAGAACCAACAATACAAATCGATCTATCTATTCTCTTAAGCTTGTTGTTACCCAGCTGAAATTATCGCTCTTACTCAAGAATCAAAAAGCTCACACTTATCAGATATATTTTTAGCATTTGAGGCTACTTTTCGAGCTTATAAGCACAAACCGTTTTGTTGTTTTTTTTATCTTTAACTAGATCAGTTGTGCTAAGTTCAATCGAAGAACTGTGAGATATTTTGTAAACTAAGACTTTCAGCTTTGGCAGTGTTAAGTACAAACTAAAGTGGGTCTGTACAATTTTGTATTGATCAAAGTATTTTAGTGCATATCATATCCTTGTGATAGAAGGGGCGAACATCCATAAATCTTTATGTGTTCTTACTTCAGTTATTTATTCTATCTTTCAGTCAGTTTATTTGCGCAACTGTTATCAGTTAAACTGATTGTTATTGATTGACAAGATTTCTAGTTTCAGTTTGTCACAAAATTGACACTTTATTCGAAAAGATTCAAAAATCATGAGTAAAACATTCAACCCCCCTTCTAAACACATTTCAACCATTCAACCGATCCTAACAGTAAATAATACTATAATCGCAAAATTATCTTTAATTTTATGATAGCGCTTCCCAGATAATGGTATGTAAAATGGTGGCTATGAAAGATTCCAAGGATCTCAAAAAACTTGAGTTGCACGACTTGTTTTCTGATCTTAAAGCCTATGATTTTGAGTTGGGGATCCGGATAGAAGAGAAGCCATTCACTTCTCAACCAACTAAATATCTAGCCGCCACAACCTCAATTCCAACCGCCAACGAAGAAGCTTCTAGTAGAAAATTTACTGACCTAATAGGCAATGAGGATATTTCTTTATTTGTTAAGAAATTTGAAAAATTTATTAAGACGAACTAGTCTAAATTAAATTCTTTTATTAAAAAAAGGATAAATTTGATGATAATCAAGATTGCTTTAATTGTGGAAAGCAATGCCATTTCATTGCATATTGCAATAGGCCAAATAAATACGATAAAAATCCATTTGAAAGAAGAAGGTCCAAAGACGAGAAAAGATCTTACAAAAAAAGGACCCGAAAGTGTTGATTTCTGAAGAGAGTAAGAGAAAATGGGATGATTCAGACTCAAAACGTTCAAGTTCAGAGACATCAACTGGCGATAGTGATGATGAGAAGGTCCAGTGTCTCATAACAGATATCGAGTCTGAGACCACATTATTCAAGTCGAAAACAACAAATGACATGGTATTAGATTTTGAATCCAAAGAATTTATACGAGAGGATCTTGTCTTAATTGTGGAAAGCAAGGCCATTTCATTGCATATTGAAATAGGCTGAAGAAATACGATAAAAATCCATTTGAAAGAAGAAGGTCCAAAGACGAGAAAAGATCTTACAAAAAAGATCCCGAAAGTTTTGATTACTGAAGAGAGTAAGAGAAAATGGGCTGATTCAGACTCAAAACGTTCAAGTTCAGAGACATCAATTGGCGATAGTGATGATGAGAAGGTGAGAAAAAAAACTTTCACAATTATTTCATGAAGCTAAAGCAGAAATAAAAAAACAGACAAATAAGTCAAACAACTCTAGTTGTTCGCATCAAAAAGAAGTCGACGGTCCGAAACTAAAAATCAATTTGGTAGCGGTTGAAAATGATGATATGTGAAGAGTATTCCAAGCAACTTTAAATCAAAATAAACGATGGACGCTTCTATTTAATTCATGGAAAAAGTCTTCTGCCTCCATTGAGAAGATGCATGATCTGAAAAATCCGGCTGGTGATAAAGCTGGTCAATGGTTCGACAACAATGAGTGTAGTTCTTCTGAGGTAAATACTCAATTGTGTCTAGACAAAGGCAAGTCTAAGATGATAACTTTTGTCCGATCTAGCAAAATATACAAACATGATCAACAAGAAGTTCAGCCTAAATGGAATGTAATTTTGAGAACAAGGGAAAGCATTGTGGTTTAGGTTATATCGAACTTGAAATTTCTAAGTCTAACCAGAAATGGTTAAAAAGCAGACAAAGTCAAGCCGATCAAAACGGACCGAACTGGTATCACAGAAACCAAGTCCAACCGAATATTACTCTGTGAAAGGGAAGTCTATCCGATGCAGACTGAGTCAGAAGAATGAACAGCCTAAACAATATTCGGTGAGAAAGAGAACATATCACACAACCTCACCGGTTAATGCACAGGCTCGTACTATTTTGGATACACACACTAGTAAGTTAGTTAGGCTAATTCAATTGTAGGTCCAAAAAAGGTTAATCCATTCGTAGCCCAACTAGATTTGGATACCAAAATATTATTTCAAAGATTGCAAGCAATAAAGAAAAAGAATTTTAAATAATATGCCTAATTTCTAGACGTAGATGCTCCAGACACATGACATATAACATCAAGCTATTATCCAAATTCATTGACCACAAAGGTCCAAGGATCACATTTGGTGATAATTCCAAGGGTAATGCTGTGAGTAAGGGTAATATTATCCATAATAAGATAATCATTAAATAAATTTTATCAGTTGAAAATTTTGTTACAGTTTGAATATCATTAGCCAACTTTGTACTAATGGTTACACTGTTGAATTTCATAAACACACTTGCACTGTTAGTCTAAAAATGGTGATATTATGCTAACCAGACTGAAATAACAAGACATCTATAAAGTTATCTAGAATAATGAAAACTTCAATGTTCTTAGATGTTTTGTTGCCTTGCATAGAAATAAGAACTAGCTTTGGCACAAATGGCTCAATCATTTGAATTTCAAATCAATTTCCAATCTGAGCGGTCTCAAGTTTTTATAAAATTGATTTATCTAAGATTAAGATTTGTTATGTATGTCGGTTAGGTAAACATATCAGGTCAATGTTTGGAACTTCAACACATGGACCTATTTGGTCCAATACCCATGATGAGCCTAGGAGAAAATAAATACACATTGGTGATTATTGATGAATTCTCATGATTGACATGGGTGGTCTTTTGAGTTCTAAATATCAGACTGGTGTCCAACTCATCAATCTCTTAAAAAGTTTTCAAATTGATAGAACTATAGAGGTGGATAGGATAAGGAGTGATAGAAGTACTAAGTTCACTAATAGACTACTTTCAACATATCTAGAATATAATGACATTAAGAACGAGCTTTCAGCTGCAATATCGCCTCAACAAAATGGTGTTGCTGCTATAAGAACAAAAATTGAAAGAAGCAGGTCAAACTGAAACATCTGCCCTTTTTATTGCTTTAAAAGTACTAGAATTTTTTTTTTAAAAATATTTCGGCCAACTCACTTAATACTATAAAATATTTTCCACTTTTTAAAATAAAACCTCAATCAACTAGTATATAAAAATTCGAGTGAAATAGTCGTAAAGTAAAATCGTCTACTGTTTTACAAAACCTAAAAAGCAATAATTTGAAAAGTAAAGCCCATACTAAACCTCTCAAAATCTCTCAAAGCATAAATAAATAATCTTAAAAATCTTTAACTTAAATCATAAAGCATAATGCGGAAAATGTAGCGCTGGTCCTCGGGTTATGTGCGCCTTCAGTCCAGTCAAATCACTCATCAAGTCCTCCCTCAATACCACCTGCATCCATCACACCTAGTGAGTCTAAAGACTCAACACACCATAATCTTTATAACGAGTAATACGTAATACAGTCAACATATAACGGTGAAAAATACTTGTACTTAAAATATCGTTTTCATGAAGATGTATAAACATAAACATTTTTGTAAACATTCTCATGATGCATAAAACTTTAAACATAAACATTTTCATGACATGCAAACATGAATTTCCTTTTCCTCAACATGACATGACATAAAACCTTAAACATAATCATGAACATTTCCTTTTTTTTCCATTGTTGAATTCAGATCGTTAATTGTAACTTTCTTGATCATGCTCATGAGAATCGATGGATCCATCTACATAAAACCACAGTACTAGGCGGCGGGGGACACCAGCAACACTCTCACCGGTCAACTGGGCCCTGGCCTATCATGATTCGAATAGAAATACGATCGTCGGGGCTCCCTCTGGGGCCTTTTCCCCTCACAATATTCTCATTCTTCCGTTACCACAAAACCGTTACCACATATTCGCAATGATGGAAACACGATCGTCGGGCTCCCACTGGGACCATAACCCTCACGACGTCGCCAACATTAACGAATTAGTCACAATTATTTCACATCCTTCAACATTTTTCATTCACATCACTTTAGAAAAATCATGAATATCATTACGTTTTTCATTTTTGAAACCAAGCATGCAACATGTATTTTAAATGTCTTCTTAAATCATAAAATCCCTTAGACATTTAAAAATCATCATTTAATCATGAAAAATTCCTAAACATTTAAAAATAATCATATTTTCATAAAAATAACATTTAGGGCACTGCCATGACCTTTACTAATTTCTAGGTGTAAAAAGACTGTTTTACCCCTGGACTCGACATTTTACGTTATCGACTTTTTTTCTTGATTTCATGACTCTAACATGTCCCAAATAATTATTTAAGCTTACATGAATTTTTTCATAATTTTATTTGGCTTAATTGTTAGACTTTTTCAATTATCTTTTCTTAATTATTTTGACGGTGTTTTAATCCCGAAAAATCCCAAAATTTAATATAAAATTTCTAAATTCTAAATTTAGTCTTTTTATATTATTTTAGCCCTTATGGACCCCGACTCGACCCCGTGAGCCGTTTTCCAATTTTTTTCTTCTTTTAAATACCCTATTTGACACCTAAACTTCGACCCCGAGCCAACTTTCGATGTTCACGAGTTACCCCCGAACCATGTCGAGCCAAAAGGTGCCCAACATGTTAAATTAACCCACTGGACTCTAAATTTACCAAGAAACCACCCCAAAACCCAAAAACAAAGCCCTCCCATGAGACCCATAGTTGGCCGAGAGTCCTTAACATACTAGGACTCTAGTTTCATGCACCTAAGGCCCTAGCCGTCTACCCAGCACCCAACCCAACCCCTAGTGCTTCTTCCTAGGACCCTAATGAGTCACCCTAGCCCAGCCCACGAGCCCTGGACCGAGCCCCTATCCTATAATGATCGCACGAAGTCTGCACCTCAAGGTGCAGCTTCTCGGGTGGGAGTCCTTGCTTGCAAGGACTCCTCCCTGCCCTTCTAGACCGAGTCCTACATGGCTAGGACTTTCCCCTTGACACCATCATACCATAGGCTAGCCATGAGCCCCAGCCCAGGCCAGCCCTCCCATTTAAACAAGAACACCGAACCCCTCAAGCTTCTTGACAGCAAAAACCGATTTTCTATGTACAGCTTGTGTTTGCAGCAATTAACGTGGGTCTAGGACCTTCTAAATTCATGTAAAAACATCTCTTGATCATGTCATAACATCATGGAAGCCCCCTACATGCATTAAACAATTTGTGGGATTCAAAGTCATGAGTTCAACATACAATAGTGCATAAATCCGAAAATTTCAGAAACTTTCTATATAATTCTCATGCATCCAATATTTAAAGAGTTATATGATATGATGGATGAGAAAAGGAGATTAAGATGTGCCTTTGCGTAGTGTACGCTCGAATATACGTCGAGGACGAAGAACAGGACGCGACGATGGCTTGATCTTGCTTGCCTTTTCGAAATCCTCTCCAAATTGAGTGAAGTGCCGTGAGGTTGTGTGTGTGTGGTGGAGATTTTCAGATTATTGAGAGTTGGTGGCCGATTATGATCATGAAGTAGAATAGGGTTTTGATTTAATTAACACTTTAAATACTAATTCATTAACTAAGTAGGCTTGAGGCCTATTAAGCCACAAAATTCAAGCCCATTAGCTTTAATTAGGATTAATAAAATTTTAACCAAAGTTTTGATTAATTAAACATATGAATTTATTAGCCGGGTTGCCAAAAAGTTCGTATTTTAGTTGAAAAACCAACACCGATAAAATTTACGTCCCGGCGTATAAAATCACCTCAAAACCCTTTATTTTCAAAAATACTAAAAAGCATCAACCTTATTTTCAAATAATTAAAAATAATTATTTAATAATAATATTTTACATTTTCTTCAGCCCTCGGTCCCCGTTCCTCGATCGTCGCTTGAATATTCCTAAAATACCATTTTATGCATCATGGCAATAAAGATCTCTTTTAGCATATAAACAAATATGTCACACAATTAATTAGCAATTAAAATCAATTAATTACTCATTTTTTCTTATTTCCTAGATTCGCATGCAGTCGGATTACGTCGTCTTAATTTTGGACCTTACAATTCCTCCCCCCCTTAAATAAAATTTCGTCCTCGAAATTAGAACTTACCGAATATATCCGGATAGCGACTCTTCAAGTCCCTCTCGGTTTCCCAAGTAGCTTCCTCTTCCGAGTGATTCAGCCACTTGACCTTGACCATTGGAATGACTTTGTTACGCAATCGTCTTTCTTGTCTAGCCAGAATCTGGACAGGTCTTTCTTCATACGACATATTTGGAGTTAAGTTGAAGAGGTTCATAATTAAGCATGATGGGTTAGACATGTACTTCCGCAGCAT
Organism: Primulina tabacum; assembly: GCF_025594145.1. NCBI lineage: Eukaryota > Viridiplantae > Streptophyta > Magnoliopsida > Lamiales > Gesneriaceae > Primulina > Primulina tabacum. The sequence goes on from NC_134558.1 coordinate 8,066,364, forward strand.
CGAAATGTGGAACACATTGTGAACTCCTGCAAGCGCTGGTGGCAATGCCACTCTATAAGCTAGTGTCCCAATCCTCTCCAAAATCTCGAACGGACCTATAAATCTTGGACTAAGCTTGCCCTTCTTGCCAAAGCGCATAACACCCTTCATGGGTGCTATTTTCACAAATACATGATCGCCAACTGCAAACTCTAAGTCCCTTCGCCTTTTATCCGCATAACTCTTTTGTCGGCTTTGCGCAGTCTTCATTCTGTCACGAATTTTGACTACCAGCTCAGCTGTCTCTTCAATCACATCTGGACCAATATCTCTTCTTTCCCCAACCTCGTCCCAATGAATAGGAGATCTACACCTCCTTCCATAGAGTGCCTCAAAAGGAGCCATTCCTATTGATGATTGATAGCTGTTATTGTAAGTGAACTCTACTAGAGGTAATTTTTGTTCCCAACTGCCTTGGAAATCAATAGCACATGCTCGCAGTAGATCTTCCAAAGTCTGTATAACTATTTCTGACTGACAATCGGTTTGAGGGTGGAACGCTGTACTGAACAATAACTTGGTCCCCATCGCTGCGTGCAGACTTTTCCAAAAAGACGACGTGAACCTCGGATCCCTGTCAGAAACGATGGATACAGGAATCCCATGCAGCCGAACTATCTCCCGAATATACAAGTCGGCATACTGAACCATGGTGAATGTCGTCTTAATAGGTAGAAAATGCGCTGATTTCGTAAGACGATCCACTATCGCTCAAATGGCATTGAATCCTTTAACTGTCTTTGGCAATCCCACAACAAAGTCCATAGTGATGTTCTCCCATTTTCACTCGGGCATAGGGAGTGGTTTTAATTTTTCCGCTGGTCTTTGATGCTCTGCTTTGACTTGCTAACAAGTCAAACACTCAGATACATGTCTCAGAATGTCCCTCTTCATGCCTGGCCACCAATATAACAACTGCAAATCTCTATACATCTTTGTACTGCCCGGATGATTGGAATATGGTGTGTCGTGGGCTTCCTTCATAATAAGATCTCTCAAAGAATCGTCACTAGGAACCCATAGACGGTCTCGATAACGGACTAAACCATCCACCACTGAATATAAATTCCGGCCCTTGGCTTCATCTCTTGCTCTCCACTTTTGCATCTGCTCATCAATAGACTGCCCATCACGAATTCTGTCTCTCAAAGTCAACTGTACTGATAATGTGGCAAGATTAGGGGCCTTGCCCCTAGCATACACTGTAAGCTCAAACCGCTGTATCTCGGACTGCAACGGTCTTTGGAGTGATAAATGAGTGATAACTGCTGCTTTTCTACTCAATGCGTCTGCCACTACATTAGCTTTCCCCGGATGGTAACTAATGTCACAATCATAGTCGTTTACCAATTCAAGCCATCTGCGCTGTCTCATATTCAAATCCTTTTGGGTGAAGAAGTATTTCAAACTTTTATGATCGGTGAATATCTTGCACTTCTCCCCATAAAGGTAGTGTCTCCAAATTTTTAGTGCAAAGACTACTGCTGCAAGCTCAAGATCATGAGTAGGGTAGTTTTTTTCATGAATTTTCAGCTGTCTTGACGCATAGGCGATAACTCGGTCGTTTTGCATCAGAACTGCACCCAAACCAAGCTTAGAAGCGTCAGTATAAAGAACATACTCCCCTTGCCCCGATGGCATAGATAACACTGGTGCGGATATCAAGGCTTGCTTCAACTTGTCAAAACTGTCTTGACACTCGGATCCCCAAATAAACTTAGCATTTTTCTTCGTCAAAGATGTCAAAGGCACTGCCATAGATGAGAACCCCTTGATGAATTTGCGATAATAGCCAGCTAGTCCCAAGAAACTGCGAATCTCGGTGACACTCTTCGGTACTGGCCACTCTTTTACTGCCTCAACTTTACTCGGATCAACTTCCACGCCATCACTAGAAATGATGTGGCCTAAGAACGCCACTCTGTCAAGCCAAAACTCGCACTTGCTGAACTTTGCATATAGCTTTCTGTCTTGTAATACATGCAGTGCGATCCTCAAATGACGGCTATGCTCCTCTCTGTTCTTGGAATAGATCAATATGTCATCAATGAAGACAATAATAAACTGATCCAGATATGGCTAAATACGCGATTCATGAGATCCATGAAGATCGCTGACGCATTGGTCAACCCAAATGGCATGACCATAAACTCATAGTGCCCATATCTCGTGCGAAACTCTGTCTTGTGAACGTCAGACTCTTTGACTTTCAACTGGTGGTATCCAGATCGCAGATCAATCTTAGAAAATATCGATGCTCCTTGCAACTGATCAAATAAATCTTCAATTCTTGGCAGTAGATACTTATTTTTGATAGTGACCCTATTGAGCTCTCGATAATCGATTCAAAGACGCATACTACCATCTTTCTTTTTCACAAACAAAACCGGTGCCGCCCCACTAAGAGTAACTAGGGCGAATAAAACCTTTGTCTAGCAATTCTTGAATTTGATCTTTCAATTCTTTCATTTCAGCGGGTGCTAGACGATAAGGTGCTTTAGATATAGGAACAGTGCCCAGCATAAGGTCAATAGAGAACTCCACCTCACGATTGGGCGGAATGCCAGAAACGTCGTCGGGAAAGACGCTAGGAAAATCTCTCACAATATCAACATTTTCTATCTTCTGACTGATGGATTCATGTGTAGTAGTGACACATGCTAGATAAGCTTGACATCCACGCTTAATAAGCTTCCTCGCATATAGACAAGAGATAATGTGCGGCATTTGCTTGTTTCTTGCCGCCTCAAAGACAAAAGATTTACCATTAGGTGGCCTAATAGATACTGATCGCTGACGAAAATCAATCGATGCTCTATTCGCTGATAGACAATCCATCCCAAGTATAATATCGAATTCGGGCATAGGAAGCACAATAAGATCTGCCCGAACAACATCTTTGAATAACCGAAGCTCCAGATTCTTAACAATCTTAGACGTGAGCATCTGATCGCCGGATGGAATAGAAACTTTGAAACCCAAACCCATATCTTGAGGAGTAATTTTCAGTCTTTTTATGAAGGTTTCAGATATGAAAGAGTGTGTAGCTCCTGAATCTAGCAATGCATAGGTAGCTACACCTAAAATGATGATCCTCCCTGCGATGAAAATTGTCTTATATATCTTTTCGCGTTGAATCTTAAGGATTTACTATCATTAATTCCCAAAGTTATAAGAAGATTGCGCATTGAACTTAAACATTTCTTTGAAAAAAATTGCACGTTAGTACCTCAATTTTTTTGAAATTTGCAAAATTGACCCCAAAATTTTCGAATTATTGCAATTAAGTCCTTATATTATTCGGAATTTTGATTTAGCCCTTTATGTTTCGAAAATTGCATTTTTTGATCCTTAAGATTTCAAAAATTTCACTTAGGTCCCTTATTTTCGAATTATTGCCCAATAGACCTCAAAGTTTCGAAAATTGCACAATAACCCCCAAAATTTCGAAATCTCCCTAAATTATGATTTTCTTTAATTTTGGCCCTAGAACTTTTTATTTGGAATCATTCCATCCTTCACATAAAACAAGGCACAAAATTCAGATCATTTTTCTATGGTTTCTAAAATCATCGCTTAAGTCCAACTAAGTAGAACATGCAACCTAATTTATTCTAGGTTGAAACTTAATCACAATTCAATTCTAATAACCAATTTAACATTTCATGCAGAAATAAGCAATATAAAAATGTTAAATGACTAGGTTACCCGTGATGAGTGTAGTGTCTGCCTCTTCCTCAGCTTCCTCGGCATTCATAACATAAGCTCGGGCCGTAGTAGCTGCTTTCCTCTTTGGGCAATCAATAGCTTTGTGACCGGCCTCCTTGCAGTAGAAACATTTATATGATCCCAACTCGCATTTGCCAAGATGTAGACGGTTGCACTCCTTGCATGGTTGCCTCTCAGCAGGCTTTGGTGCTCCCAGATTCTGTGGCTTTGGTGGCGCTGGCTTCTTGACTTGACCTTGGGGCTTTTGAGGCCCTTGAGGTCTCGGAGGACCCGTATTTGGCTTCTTGTTGGGTTGATTGTTATTCTGATAGTGCTGCCTCTTGCGCTGAATCTCAAAGTCAATGTCCTTTAAGGACTGCTCAGCCTGATATGCATAAGTAACTGCCATAGCATAATTCTCCGGACGCATCATCATAACTTTATCCTGAATGGTAGGTCGTAGGCCATCCTTGAAATGCCTAAGTTTTTCTTCCGCGTCCCCGGCAATAAGGGGTACAAAGTGGCAACCCCTATCAAAATTCTTCACAAAATCAGCAACAAGTATGTCTCACTGACGGAGAGTCATAAATTCCCTCTTTATCCGGCTTCTGACGTCAGCAGTAAAGTATTTCTCATAGAATTTCGTCTTGAACTGTGCCCAAGTGAGTGCAGCAAGGTCAACACCATGCTCGGCTGCTTCCCACCATAAAGAAGCGTCGTCCCTAAGCAGATAAGTAGTGCACCTCACACGGTCGGCGTCTCCCATGTTCAGATAGCGAAAATGTACCTCGAGTGATCGGATCCAACTCTCAGCAGCAAATGGATCGGTGGTGCCAGAAAATTCCTTCGGCCCTAGCCTCCGGAACTGCTCATAAATATCCTGCGGTGGCCTAGGTGGCTGCTGCTGCATCTGCTGTAACTGCAGCTGTAATTGCTGCTGCTGTAACTGCTGCTGCTGTAACTGCTGCTCAAAGAGGCGAGCCATGCCCTCTAATGCACGAGTAGCAGGATCCCCAGGTGGAGGAGGTGGTGGTGGTGGTGCATTTCTTTGACTATTCCCTCGGCGATTAACACTGTTCTCTGCCTGATTCTCGATAACGGGTACGCGTCTAGGAGGCATTTTATCTGAATGTTTTCCAAACTCTAACGTAACCAACATGCATTTAAATCTAAGTTCTCTAATCATGTAACACATCCTGACTTAATTAGCATTTTAAGCATGCAAGGCAATACTACTCAAAAATCTATTAAACATGTATCATAAACATAATATCCATAACGTCATGCATGTTAAATCATATAGAATCACATAAAGCAAGTAAAACTTACAACTTGAGGCTTGACGACTGATGTTCCCGGCGCTGATGGTGGCACAACCCTTTACAGGACCTTTGCTCTGATACCAACTGAAACGTCTGCCCTTTTTATTGCTTTTAAGTACTAGAAAAATTTTTTTTTTTTAAATATTTCGGCCAACTCATTTAATACATGAAAATATTTTTATAATATTTTCCCCTTTTTAAAATAAAACCTCAATCAACTAGTATATAAAAATTCGAGTGAAATAGTCGTAAAGTAAAATCGTCTACTGTTTTACCAAACCTAAAAAGCAATAATTTGAAAAGTAAAGCTCATACTAAACCTCTCAAAATCTCTCAAAGCATAAATAAATAATCTTAAAAATCTTTAACTTAAATCATAAAGCATAATGCGGAAAATGTAGCGCTAGTCCTCGGGTTATGTGCGCCTTCAGTCCAGTCAAATCACTCATCAAGTCCTCCCTCAATACCACCTGCATCCATCACACCTAGTGAGTCTAAAGACTCAACACACCATAATCTTTATAACGAGTAATACAGTCAACATATAACGGTGAAAAATACTTGTACTTAAAATATCGTTTTCATGAAGATGCATAAACATAAACATTTTCGTAAACATTCTCATGATGCATAAAACTTTAAACATAAACATTTTCATGACATGCAAACATGAATTTCCTTTTCCTCAACATGACATGACATAAAACCTTACACATAATCATGAACATTTCCTTTTTTTTTCCTTTGTTGAATTCAGATCGTTAATTGTGACTTTCCTGATCATGCTCATGAGGGTCGATGGATCCATCTACATAAAACCAGAGTACTGCGCGGCGGGGGACACCAGCAACACTCTCACCGGTCAACTGGGCCCTGGCCTATCATGATTCGAATAGAAATACGATCGTCGGGGCTCCCTCTGGGGCCTTTTCCCCTCACAATATTCTCATTCTTCCGTTACCACAAAACCGTTACCACATATTCGCAATGATGGAAATACGATCGTCGGGCTCCCATTGGGACCATAACCCTCACGACGTCGCCAACATTAACGAATTAGTCACAATTATTTCACATCCTTCAACATTTTTCATTCACATCACTTTAGAAAAATCATGAATATCATTACGTTTTTCATTTTTGAAACCAAGCATGCAACATGTATTTTAAATGTCTTCTTAAATCATAAAAATCCCTTAGACTTTTAAAAATCATCATTTAATCATGAAAAATTCCTAAACTTTTAAAAATAATCATATTTTCATAAAAATAGCATTTAGGGCACTGCCATGACCTTTACTAATTTCTAGGTGTAAAAAGACCGTTTTACCCCTGGACTCGACATTTTACGTTTTCGACTTTTTTTCTTGATTTCATGACTCTAACATGTCCCAAATAATTATTTAAGCTTACCTGAATTTTTTCATAATTTTATTTGGATTAAATGTTAGACATTTTCAATTATCTTTTCTTAATTATTTTGACGGTGTTTTAATCCCGAAAAATCCCAAACTTTAATATAAAAATCCTAAATTCTAAATTTAGTCTTTTTATATTATTTTAGCCCTTATGGACCCCGACTCAATCCCCGTGAGCCGTTTTCCAATTTTTTTCTTCTTTTAAATACCCTATTTGACACCTAAACTTCGACCCCGAGCCAACTTTCGATTTTCACGAGTTACCCCCAAACCATGTCGAGCCAAAAAGTGCCCAACATGTTACATTAACCCACTGGACTCTAAATTTACCATGAAACCACCCCAAAACCCAAAAACGAATCCCTCCCATGAGACCCATAGCTCGCCGAGAGTCCTTAACATACTAGGACTCTAGTTTCATGCACCTAAGGCCCTAGCCGTCTACCCAGCACCCGAGCCAACCCCTAGTGCTTCTTCCTAGGACCCTAATGAGTCACCCTAGCCCAGCCCACGAGCCATGGACCGAGCCCCTATCCTATACTGATCGCACGAAGTCTGCACCTCAAGGTGCAGCTTCTCGGGTGGGAGTCCTTGCTTGCAAGGACTCCTCCCTGCCCTTCCAAACCGAGTCCTAGCATGGGTAGGACTCTCCCCTTGACACCATTAGACCCTAGGCTAGCCATGAGTCCCAGCCCAGGCAAGCCCTCCCATTAAAACAAGAACACCGAACCCCTCAAGCTTCTTGACAGCAAAAACCGATTTTCTATGTACAGCTTGTGTGTGCAGCAATTAACGTGGGTCTAGGACCTTCTAAATTCATGTAAAAACATCTCTTGATCATGTCATAACATCATGGCAGCCCCCTACATGCATTAAACAATTTGTGGGATTCAAAGTCATGAGTTCAACATACAATAGTGCATAAATCCGAAAATTTCAGAAACTTTCTATATAATTCTCATGCATCCAATATTTAAAGAGTTATATGATATGATGGATGAGAAAAGGAGATTAAGTTGTGCTTTTGCGTAGTGTACGCTCGAATATACGTTGAGGACGAAGAACGGGACGCGACGATGGCTTGATCTTGCTTGCCTTTTCGAAATCCTCTCCAAATTGAGTGAAGTGCCGTGAGGTTGTGTGTGTGTGGTGGAGAGTTTCAGATTATTGAGAGTTGGTGGCCGATTATGATCATGAAGTAGAATAGGGTTTTGATTTAATTAACACTTTAAATACTAATTCATTAACTTAAGCCACAAAATTCAAGCCCATTAGCTTTAATTAGGATTAATAAAATTTTAACCAAATTTTTGATTAATTAAACATGTGAATTTATTAGCCGGGTTGCCAAAAAGTTCGTATTTTAGTTGAAGAACCAACACCGATAAAATTTACGTCCCGGCGTATAAAATCACCTCAAAACCCTTTATTTTCAAAAATACTAAAAAGCATCAACCTTATTTTCAAATAATTAAAAATAATTATTTAATAAAAATATTTTACATTTCTTCAGCCCTCGGTCCCCGTTCCTCGATCGTCGCTTGAATATTCCTAAAATACCATTTTATGCATGATGACAATAAAGATCTCCTTTAGCATATAAACAAATATGTCACACAATTAATTAGCAATTAAAATCAATTAATTACTCATTTTTTCTTATTTCCTAGATTCGCATGCAGTCGGATTACGTCGTCTTAATTTTGGACCTTACACAAACCATGCAAGCTGAATCAGGTATCTCTCAAAGGTTTTGGGCAGAAACTGTCAACACTACATGCTATACAAAGAACATATCAATGATTAACAAGAATCATGGAAATAATCCCTATGAAATCTATACATGCACAATAATGATAACACATCTAACCACTTTTGATGCTAAATATGATGCTGGTTTTTTCTTAGGTTATTTTTTGGTTAGTAAAGCTTATGGAGTTTATAATTATAGAACTCAAACCGTTGAATAATATGTGCCTTTTGTATTTGATTAATCTTCTATATCTCATGATAATGGTAGTAGCAATATACATGATTTGAGCAATAGATTGGATGATACTAAACTTGGTTCTAACAGTGATCATGAGATTGATTTAAAAAGAACGAGTGGTTCATCCTTGAAGTAACTCCAACCATTGATGAAGAACCTGCACAAAAAATACTGTTGAGAATTCGATCCGGTGATTGAACATCAGCCCGAATTACATCAAGAAGAGGATGAAGCTAAAAATAATGAAATTTCAACAGCCCAACAGCCAGATCCAAATTCATTTGAACCAAGCCTCTGGTGGAATAATAATAATCCACTGTAGTCATCGATAATCCAATATCTCATCTTAGAATTAGAAAACAAATTATAGATGAATTCATGCATGTTGTCTTTGTATCACAACTTGAACCTAAAAATATTGTTGAGGCCTTAGGATATTCTAACTTGATAGATGCAATGTAGGAAGAACTTAATCAGTTTGAGATAAGCAAGGTTTGGCATCTAATTCCCCAATCGACCAATCTAAATGTTATAGGAATTAGGTGGGTATTTAGGAATGAAATAGATGAGATTGGATCAGTTGTAAGAAATAAAGTTAGACTTGTAGCTCAAGGTTATAGATAGGAAGAAGACATAAATTCATTGGCTCTTATATCTAGACTTGAGTTCATTAGAAACTCTCTTGCATTTGTTGTATTTAAGGACTTTAAATTATATCAAATTGATGTTAAGTCAGCATTTCTTAACGGTTTGTTAAATGAATAATTGTACATTGAACAACCTCTTGGTTTTGTTAGTCATATTCATCATAGATATATTTATAAACTTGATAAGACATTGCATGGTCGAAAGCGAGTTCCTTGTACATGGTATGATACATTACCTAAATTCTTGCTTGATCATGACTTTGAAATTGGAACTGTAGATAAAACACTTTTTAGATTCACTAAAGATGATCATTCATTTTTTGAGAAAATTTATGTTGATGATATAAAATTTGGTTTCACTAAGCCTAAACTCTGTTAGAGATTCTCTATTATTATCCAGAAATAGTTTTAGATGAGCATGATGAGAGAATTAATCTTCTTCCTTGGATTGCAAGTAAAGAAACTAGAAACATACATTTTCATCAATCATGGCAAATTTACCAAGGATCTATTAAGGAATTTTGGGATGGAAAATTGTGTTGTGGCTGCAACACAAATGAGTTCATCAATAAAACTAGACAATGATGAAGGGAGAATCTCAATAGATATAACAATGTACATAGGGTTAATTTGATTACTCATATATTTGATTGTTAGCCAGTCAGATATAATGCTTGAGGTTTGTTTATATGCTCGTTTTCATGCTAACCCTAAGCAATCTCATTATATTGTAGCTAATTGCATAATAATATCTTAATGAAGTCTATGTGTAACGCCCCGAAAATTCGAAGGTCCACGCAAACCACATGGATACGAGTTATTAAATTCCTCGTGTATTTCAATTAATTGTTTTAATTGCATTAATTAATTATGTTCTGCATGTTGACTTGTTTAAAATATACTTTTCTACATGATTGCATTAAAATGTATTTTTTAAGGTTATTCGAGTTGCGATCGAGGAACGGAGACCGATGGCTGAAAAATAGAAAAAAAATTTATTAAAATATTTTTTTAATTATTTAAATATGAGTGTTGCTTTTTCTTATATTTGAAAATAAGGGGTTTTGAGGTGATTTTATATGCCGTGACGTAAATTTTATTGGTGTTGGATTTTCAACAAAAATACGAACGTTTTAGTAACCCGGCTAATAAATTCACAAACTTTACTAATCAAAATATTTTAATTAAGCACTAATGGGCAATTCGGACCTAATTAACTTTCCTAATGGGCCTAAGCTTTGTTAATGTGTTAATTAATATTTAAAGCGCAAAAATACCCCACAAATTCACAACACAACTCACGCCTCCCCTACCCCCAAAAGCATCACAATTCTCTTTCAACAAAACTCACGGCACTCAAGGAAAACAAGAAAAGGAAAGTTTTGAATTTGCAAGGAAAAATCAAGCCATCGTCTTCATGCCATCGTTCTTCGATTCGTCGATGTTTTTCGTGCGTAATCTACGCAAAGGCACGTCATGTTCTCCTTTTTGCTCATCATTCACACCATAGTAATTATTTAAAATCAATTTGCATGGAAAACAAGTTGCAACATGAAATATTTTCGGTTTTATGTCATATGTCAATTGTTAAGGCTTGAATTTGATGAAAAATCATGTTTGTTATGTGTTTAAGAGGGCTTCCATGTTAGGATAATGATCAAGGGTGTTTACACAAAGCTTGAGGGTCTTAGAACATGCACGAAACCATGCAGCACACACATGAACACAAGCTGGAACCGATTATGTGTTGGTGTGTCTTGAGGGCTCGGTTTTGGGAAGTAAAGGCTTGGCTTGCGTTTGGCTTGGGACCAAGGTTAGCTAAGGCATGTATGAGTTAGGGGAGGGGGTCCCAGCCATGCTAGGACTCGAGTCAGGGGCTGGGGAGGAGTCCTCCACCCGAGAGGAGCCATGTTGTGCGCCTTTTGTGCAGCAGCGCGTATGGGCTCAGGGGCTCGGCCACGGGGCTCGGGCAGGGCTAGGTCAAGGGGTTAGGGTCCTAGGAGGGTGCTTGAGGGGCTGGTTCAAGTTTTGGCTCGTTGGTTAGGTCCTAGGTGCGAAACAAGAGTCCTAGTCTATAGGGGAGATTTTTTAGTCTATAGGAGAGTTCTCGGCCATGCATGAGCAGGTTGGGGAGCTTCGGTTTTCAAGCTTGGGGCTGAGTCCTTTGGTTCTTAAGGTCCAGTAGGGTCTAGGGAAGAGTTGGCTCTATGTTGGCTCAGGCCGGCTCGAGCTTGGCTCGATGAAAAATCAAGATGGCTCAAGGTGGGTTGGTTCGAGAGTTTAGGGTTTTCTTCTTGAAAACAAAATCGAAACATGGCTCACGGGAGTCGAGTCGTGGTTCACGAGGGCTAAAATAATATAAGAAGTCTAAGTTTTAATTTAGAAATATTATATTAAAGTTTGAAATTATTCGGGATTAAAACGCATTAAAAACGAATAATTAAGGTTTAATTAAAAAGTATAGTATTTAAGCTAAATAAAATTATGAGAAAATTAAGCTTAAATAATTATTTGGGACATGTTAGAGTCAATGGAATTAAGAAAACGTCAAAAACGTGAAATTTTACGTCTAGAGGTAAAACGGTAATTTTACATCCGAAAATTAGTAAACGTCATGGCAGTGCTCTGAATATTGTTTTATATGCTAAAATATTATTTTAAATGTTTATGAAATTTTATGATTATTTATGGAATTTATGATTAAACGATAAAGTTAAAAGAAATTTTGCATGCTTGTTTTTAAAAGGAAAAATGATATTAAATGCATGATTTTTTTAAAGTGATGAAAATGTGAAACATTGGAGGAGGTGAAGTAATTATGACTATTATGATGATATGATGATATGAATGGGGATATCGTGAGGGAAAAGACCTAGAGGGAGCCTATTTATGAGAGAAGACCCAGAGGGAGCCCATTCGTGGGAGAAGACCCTAGAAGGAGCCTGTCTATGGGAGAAGGCTCCAAAGGTAGCCCGACGATCGTATTTTCATATGATGATAATAGGCCAAGGATCAATTGACGGGTGAGAGTGTCGCTGATGTCCCTGTCGTCCAGTACTGTGGTTATATGATAGATGGATCCATCGACCTTATGATGATACGAAATTCATAATTAACGATCCAAATTCAATAAAAGGAAAACGTATATGCTTATGATTAAAAAGGATGAAAAAGAAAATTGTTTATGATAAAATGATGAAAGGATATATGATATGAAATGATAAAAAGGAAAATGTTGATGTTTAATGTAACGTACCGTACTTCTAAACTACTTTAAAATTTTGCAGAAAAATAAAAATTTTCTTAAATATAAAATAAACTTTCAAATTGATCATAATAAACTGTCCAACAAAAGTATTTGCAATAAGATAGATCAAAATAAATTTTGCTAAAGAAAATGTTTGTTTAAAGATCAAAACCAAAACGTAAAATCAGAGTATTTTGAACACATTTCATGAAATTTAAAATCTGGCAGTCCTCGGGTTTAGCCTCCCGCTCAGTCCAAGCCAGCTAACAAGTCTTCACCTCTCGTCACTACAAACTCATCCTCACCTGCATCGATCAAGTCTAGTGGTGTGTGTGCGTGTGTTTGGTTTTACAAGTAGGGTAATTAGAGCTAATTAGGTTAATTAAATAAATAATAACAATTCACAAGATAGTTCAAATGCTAATGCCCCAAAAATAAAATAATGCACACAAGTGCTATATCTTTAAAAGTTATAAAAATCATAAAATCACCTAAATCAATAAATTAGGCTTTTAAAAATACTAAAACTTATAAATAATTTAAAATGCCCCAATCCTAACAAAAAAATAAAATACCGCATTTAAAAATTGCCAAAATCGTCACCGGTCTCTTTTCCTCGGTCCCGCATCGAATAATCACCTGAAACATGAAACTCGTGAAATATTTTAACGTGCATCACATAAGCATAAATAATTTAAAATAATGCAATTTAATAAATCATGCATCACTAACAAAATAATTTTAAATTTAAATCAATGATTTAACAATTAAATAAATGCATGGGTTTTACGTGTACTGATTTTGGGCTTGAAAATTTCTCCCCCACTTATATAAATTTCGTCCTCGAAATTAAATCTTACCGAACAACTCCGGGTAGCGAATTCTCATATCCACCTCTGCCTCCCAAGTGGCCTCTTCCACTGATTGGTTCAATCACTGAACCTTGACCAACTTGGTCACCCTATTCCGAAGTCAAAGCTCTTGTTTGTCTAGGATTTGGACATGTCTTTCCTCATATGACAGGTCTGGAGAAAGTTGCAACGGCTCAAAACTCAAAATGTGCGAAGGATTTGCTAGATACATCCTCAGCATTGAGACGTGGAACACATTGTGTACTCCATCCAGATTCGGCGGTAAGGCTATACGATAAGCTAATGTCCCAAATCTGTCAAGAATTTCGAACGGTCCGATAAACCTCGGACTAAGTTTGCCTCTCTTCCCAAATCTCATAACGCCCTTCATGGGTGCTATCTTCACGAAAACGTGATCACCTACGGCAAACTCTAGATCTCTCCTTCTCTTGTCAGCATAACTCTTTTGACAGCTCTGGGTGGTCTTCATCCTGTCTCGTATCTTGACCACCACATCTGCAGTCTACTGAACTATCTCCGAACCAAGTGCTGCTCTTTCACCGACTTCATCCCAATGAATCGGCGATCTGCACTTCCTTCCATACAATGCCTCGTATGGAGCCATACCAATAGATGATTGGAAACTGTTGTTGTAGGTAAACTCCACTAGAGGTAGCTTCGATTCCCAAGTTCCATGGAAATCGATCATACAGGCTCGCAATAAATCCTCCAAAATCTGAATCACTCGTTCAGACTGGCCATCTGTCTGCGGGTGAAAAGCTGTACTGATAAGCAACTTCGTCCCCATGGCTGCGTTCAAACTCTTCCAAAAGGACGATGTAACCTCGGGTCCCTGTCGGACACAATAGAAACTAGGATTCCGTGCAATCGGACTATCTCCCGGATATAGAGCTCCGCATACTGCGTCATGGAGAAAGTGGTCCTCAATGGCAAGAAGTGTGCTGACTTTGTAAGTCGATCCACTATAACCCAAATAGCATTGGATCCCTTGACTGACCTCGGCAAACCAACAACAAAGTCCATTGTGATATTCTCTCATTTCCACTCGGGGATAGGGAGTGGCTTAAGAATTCCTACAGGCCTCTGATACTTTGCTTTCACCTGCTGACAAGTGAGGCATTCAGCCACAAGTCGGCGGATGTCTCGCTTCATACCTGGCCACCAATACAAAACCTGCAGATCTTTGTACATCTTGATATCTCCTGAGTGGATAGAATACAGTGATGCATTTGCCTCTGACTAGGCACCCACATCCTACCTATGTATCTCACAATACTATCAGACACTGAGTAGAGTACACTGCCCTTGGCCTCATCCTTCAGTCTCCATTTCTACAACTGCTCATCTGAAGACTGACCTGCACGAATTCGGTCTAGCAAAGAAGACTGAACTGTCAGATTATATAGTTTAGGAGCTCTGCCTTTAAGATAAACCTCTAACCCGAATCTCTGAACCTCTGACCGAAGAGATCTTTGCACTGACAACTGTGCTACGACTGCAACCTTTCGGCTTAAGGCATCTGCCACAACATTAATTTTGCCTGGATGGTAGCTAATTTCGCAATCATAGTCTTTTACCAACTCCAACCATCGTCTTTGTCTCATATTTAATTCTTTCTGCGTGAAGAAATACTTGAGACTCTTGTGATCAGTGAATATCTTGCATTTCTCGCCATACAAATAATTTCTCCATATCTTCAACGCAAGACAATGGCGGCTAACTCAAGAACATGAGTCGAATAATTCTTCTCATGCACCTTCAACTGCCTGGAAGCATAAGCTATAACCCGACCATACTGCATCAACACTGCGCCTAACCCGAGCTTAGATGCATCGGTGTATACCACAAAATCTCCTTGCCCTGATGGCATGGCTAACACCGGCACTAAGGTAAGGGCTTGCTTCAAAGTATCAAAGCTCTTCTGACATTCATCACTCCACACGAATTTAGCATTCTTCTTCGTCAGTGAAGTGAGTGGCACTGCTATCGAAGAAAACCCTTGAATAAATTTCCTATAGTAGCCTGCTAGGCCTAGGAAACTACGAATCTCTGACGCATTCTTCGGTTCAACCCATTCCTTGACTGATGCCACCTTAGCTGGATCCACCTCAATACCACTGCTAGATATTTTGTGACCCAAAAATGCTACCTTCTCCAACAAGAATTCACATTTACTGAATTTCGCAAACAACTTGCGACTCTGCAAAACCTGCAAACCTGTACTCGGATGCTGAACATACTCCTCATGACTCTTCGAGTAAATGAGAATATCGTCAATGAACACTATGACAAACTGGTCTAGGTAGGGCTGAAATACTCAATTCATCAAGTCCATAAATATTGCAGGAGCATTCGTCAACCCAAACGACATCACTAAAAACTCGTAATGCCCATATCTGGTTCTGAAAGCTGTCTTATGAACATCTGCATCTTTCACCTTCAGCTGGTGATACCCCGATCAAAGATCTATCTTAGAGAACATTGTGGCTCCCTGCAACTGATCGAACAAGTCCTCGATCCTTGGAAGTGGGTATTTGTTCTTGATCGTTACCTTGTTCAGTTCTCGATAATCGATACATAGTCTCATGCTCTCATCTTTCTTCTTCACAAAGAGCACTGGCGCGCCCCATGGTGAGAAACTATGACGGATGAATTCTTTGTCTAGGAGCTCCTGAATCTGCTGCTTGAGCTCTAACATCTCAGCAAGAGCTAAACGATACGGTGCCTTAGAGATTGGCACGGAACCTGGCACAAGGTCAATTGAAAACTTCACCTCTCTCTCTGGTGGAAGGCCTGTGACGTCATCCGGAAATACGTCAGGATAATCTCTTACTACTGGTACATCAGTTATTGACGGAGTTGGTACGTCAAGTGCAGACACAATGCTGGCCAAGAAAGCCTGACAACCCTTGTTCATAAGTCTCCGCGCCTGCATGCAAGAGATCATACGAGAGAAACCCATCCATCTTGCTGGCTCAAAAAGAAATTGTTCCATGCCCAAAGGTCTTACCAACACTGATCTTTTCTGGAAGTTTATAAGAACTCTGTTCTTCGTCAGCCAGTCCATTCCCAAAATGATATCAAACTCTGGCATCGGCAACACGATTAGATCGGCGTACACTAGGTGGCCCTGCAATTCCAAATCGATGTCCCTGACCATGCTAGTAGCTGATAATTCTTCCCCTGATGGGACTGTCACTGAATAGCTCAAGTCGGGTCCCATAGACTTGACGTCCAGGTGACTAGCGAATGTCTCTGAAATAAAAGAGTGGGTGGCTTCTCTATCAGGGCCTTCGTGGATACTCTCTTTATGAAAATGTTTCCTGAGAGACGTTAGCACACACAAACTTATATCCCAAATTCTAAACTCAACCTCAAGCATAGAAGAAATTTATATCCCAGTCACAAAAATATTAACTAGCACACTAAAATCCCAAATACAATTCAAAACATGCATGGTAGAATAATACGGTGCTTAACTAAATGAGTTTACCAGTCAATAGCATCGTGTCTGGGTTCGCCTCCTGAGCATGCATGGGGAACACTCTCCCCTGGGTTGGCTGCCTCCACTGCGGGCACTCCTTTAGCATGTGATCACTAGCTCCACATTTGAAACATTTACCCGACCCATATAAACACTGCCCCGGGTGCTGGCGGTTGCACTTCGGGCGCACTGGGTACTCCGGCATCTGAGGAGCCTTCGGCTGTGGGATAGGACCCTTGCCTTTCGACGGTCCCTGATATGGCTTCTTCCCTGGCTGCCCCTGGAATGGCCTCTTGAACTGAGGTCGTTGTTGCTGCTGCTGTGGTGCCTGATAGGGCCTCTTGCGCTGCCTATTGACCTCGATATCTTTCTGGTCCCGCTCTGCCGCCAAGGCTCTAGATACTGCAACGGCGTAGGTAGTCGAACCCACAACTCTCACATCGCGGCGCAAGATCGGCCGCAACCCATCCATAAAATGCCTCAGCTTCCCCTGGGCATCATTAGCTATCAGGGGCACAAAGTGACATCCCCTCTCAAACTTTCTCACAAACTCTGCAACGCTGCTATCCCCCTGACGCAACGTCATGAACTCCCTGGTCAAGCGAGAGCGTACTTCCTCAGTGAAGTAATTGGAGTAAAATACCTCCTTAAATCCATTCCATGTCAATGTTTGCAAGTTAACTGACACTAGTGCACTTTCCCGCCATAGCCTGGCGTCTCCAATCAACAAGTAGATGGCGCACCTAACCCGGTCTGCATCTTGCAGTTCCATGAACTCGAATATCACCTCGATGGACTTAATCCATCCTTCAGCTATCATCGGGTCAGTAGTTCCCGAAAACTCCTTTGGGTTCATCCTCCTGAACCTCTCATATACTGCCTCTGGTCTGGGCCTAGCCCCCGCATCCACTGCAGCCTGGTTCCCCGCAAACTGTGCGAAGAACTGAGTCATTCCTTCAAGCATCTGTGCCAGCATATCTGGCGGTGGAGGAGTTGGAGAGTCTCTCCCCTCCTCTCGAGTCTCCCTATCCTCATCCCTTACTTCACGGTTAATCAAGCGTCTAGGAGGCATACTGTTTCAACAATTTACCCAACACGTAAACCCAATATGCATGAACATAATATCAATAGCATAAGATCCACGTAAATCGAACTTAAAACATGGACATGCTGAAATCATGACTTAATGCTTAATACATAACATAATTCAAAACTTTAAAACTTACAGACTTGAGATGTGGCTTCGTGAGCTTCTCGCAACTGGCAATAGGCACAACCCTTTAAAAGAACACCGCTCTGATACCAACTGTAACGCCCCAGATTCAACGACTGTCCTCAATGTATCAAGACGGGTCTTTTCAGCGTGCTTATGTCCTCACTCACACGCACCCTAGGAAACTTCCCAGGAGGTCACCCATCTCAAAATTGCCCCAAGTCAAGCACGCTTAACTTTTGAGTTCTTATGTGACGAGCTACCGAAAAGAAGATGCACCTTCATGATATGAGTAGTACATATCAAATTTTTTAAGCCCTCTTCAAGTGTACAGTCCATTACATTGAACAATCTCGGAATCCCTCTCATTCCGGTGTGGGATCGGTTCATTCATGTTCCCTTCACCTAGAAGCCTGCCAGGAGCCGCTCATTGTCCGTGCAACCTCATTGCACATGCGATCACCCCCGCCCTCTTCGGCCCCGGGCCTCACATGCCCACCAGCTTCCGCTTGTTTCGTCCCCGAACCACACCGTACTAAGAAAGGTCGGCTCTGATACCAACTGTAACGTACCGTACTTCTGAACTACTTCAAAATTTTGCGAAAAAATAAAAATTTTCTTAAATATAAAATAAACTTTCAAATTGATCATAATAAACTGTCCAACAAAAGTATTTGCAATAAGATAGATCACAATAAATTTTGCTAAAGAAAATGCTTGTTTAAAGATCAAAACCAAAACGTAAAATCAAAGTATTTTGAACATTTCATGAAACTTAAAATTGAGCGGTCCTCGGGTTTAGCCTCCCGCTCAGTCCAAGCCAGCTCACCGGTCCTCACCTCTAGTCTCTACAAACTCATCATCACCTGCATCGATAAACTCAAGTGAGTCTAAAGAGTCAATATGTATAAACTGGAAGTAACGAGTACTACGTAATAAGTTCACATGCAGCTTTAAAATAAAACGTACATACTGGAACTTGAACTTGCATAAATAAGATTGAGCATACGTACATACATACATAGACGTGCCATCAACATAAAAAATTTCGTAAACGTGCTTACTTCTTACATACTTGATCATACATATCATCATTTTGCGTAGAGGCGTGTTTCAAAGCAAGTGACCCTTACATAAATGTGCCTGATAAGACTAAACCACAGTACTGGGCTGACAGGGAAGATCGACTGCCACATACATGAGATCCAAGTTCATAATTTAACGGGTGGATTGGCCCCTGTTCATACTTTACCGCTTTCCAATCCTGATCTAAACCCGTTCATAATTTAACGGGGTGGATTGGTCCCTGGTCATATTTTACCGCTTTCCAATCCCATACATAATTTGGTCACAAGATATTTAGCATACCTCAAAAACTTAAAAGTATTTTCTTTGCACGTCGAACATACTTAAAAACGTCGAGGGCTTTGTGATACGAATCCTTGTACGAATGAGAAGCAAACACGATTAATTAGAATCGCGCCCTCAATTCAATAACGAACAAGGATCGATTAGGTTGTCCCGATCTTTTGAAACAAGCAACGATTTGTGATATTCACCTCTAAGCGATTAACACTTAGCAACAAATATCAACGATAATAACAATCGAATTTCATACGAACCTTCAAAGAACTTGTTTTTGACAATCCGTGCGAAAACAATTGACAAACGCCACAAAGATGCAATCTTTGATAAGTTTGATTTGGTAATGAACAAAGCTTTAAAAGCCTTGAGAATTGAGAGAAAACCTCAAAATATTTCTTATCAATCTGAATTATATTTCGTTCATGGTCTATTACAAGGCTTAAATAATCAACAAAAACCATAAAAAGTAGTGTAAAAAGTCATAAAAAAGTTGTGAACAAATTCTACACGGCAGGGCGCGCGGCTGCGCATGATCTCGCGGGGTGGCGCGCGAGATTCTGTCCAGGCGCGCGGTGGCGCAGGTTTACGCACGGTGGCACGTGTCCATGCTCCACTTGTGGCGCGGTGGCGCGCCTAGTGCTGCTTCATGCGCACGGCTGCGCGTCTTTCTTGCACGGGTGCGTGTAAGTTGCTGTATTCATGGTCTTTTATCACTTGAATGACATTCCAAACACTTTCATTATTGTGTCCATATTCCCCAAGCTCCTCTAATTTAGACTCCCCATTTGTTGAACTTCCTTGGTAGCTCACCATGAATACTTGAAGTGCTTCTTTAAACTTCTTGTTACGTCCCCTCGTCATAGGTCCTTCGTTATATTCTTTGTTGAACTCCACCACTTGCTTGAATATGCTTGATTCATCATCTTTAATCACAATCAAGCTTGAAAGTCCGAGGCAACAACGCATCTTTAATCTCCTTTCAACCATTAGCACGTAACACCCGGTCAGATTCGTATCATACTCCCCTTCTTCAAAAAGATTTGTCCTCAAATCTTGTCTACCTACACAAAAATGAAGCAAGTTAGTAATAACAAGAAGTATATTATCAACATGCTTACCTTTAAGCTCAAGATTGTAGACGCTATCATTTACTCGCTCCATCAGCACTAGAAACCCCAACTTCACGGTCGCCTTCCATATGTATTCATCAACCTCAACATACATCAAATAATAAATGACACTAAATGATAAAATACCATTAAGTATCACAAAAACTATGTTCCTCCCCTCCTTAGACCTAGATAGCAACATAACGAAATCCATACAGATGTACGACCATAGTCCACTAGGAATAAGATATAATAGATGCAACACATAAGAATCAAACTTAGATGTCCTTTCCCCATATCCAATGCACCCTTCACTACACCTCTTAACATACCTATTCATATGCAACCAACACATATAATCATGCATTTTATCAAAGATAAAGACACCACTATATGCATCACCAGCACGTAACTCATGCAATGAATTTAGAATAAACAATTTATCCTCCTTAAAATTGTATTCATTATGATCATAAAAATTCTTACGTGCAATGCATGTTTCACAATTCCACTCAATATACCTCCTCATATGCAACCATAGTAAAAATTCATGCCTCATATCTATGGCTCTAGTTACTTCATGGCTACCAATTAAACACATATCATGTTCATCCTTGCACCCCTCAAAACCATCATCAAACCAACATAAATCATGCAAATAGAACATATTAAATGTACTATCCATGTAATCTTTACAATCATCACTAATCAAGTATAAATCATGGAAATAAGACACGTCACGTGTACTATCAATGCAATATCTTATCTCATCACAAAATCTAAGTCTAATGTATATAAACCCTTGTAGTAAACAAACCCCGTCAACTTTGTAAATCGTGAGACGTTCAAAATTCAGAGTAGGTACATGCAATTCATCCATGGTCTCAAATTCATAACAATCAAGGAATAAGGATAAATTTACATCCGACCCCTTAACCACAAACTTTGCAACTCGCTCTACACATTCTTGAAAACAAAACGACACAAAATTAAGGTAAGGAAGCAAATCATACCTCCCAGTTGTTGCAGTGGTAACTACCCTTACCTCACGGTGATTTCTCTTGACATCATATGGATCATCCCATTGCATTCTCACACCAATAACACTGTCTCGCCTCCTCATCATGACTTCATCAGATTCCTGCAAAGAAGAAGTAACAATGCTCGGGATTGAACCGGCTATATCATCACAATGAGAATAAACCACTTTGTACAAAGGTACATGAAATGGTTTATGCAATAATAAATAACTCTCAACCTCACTCTTTTCATTCTTTTGGGCCTTTAATTCTTTTTTCTTTTCTTTTTCTTTAGCCTCTTTTTCTTTTTCATCTTTTCTCTCTTTTTTATTTTCTATGGCCATCTTACTCTTTTGTTCACTCTTTCTTTCGGCCATTTCACATTTTTTTTGACTCAATTCGTGAATAAATTTCAATTGATCCTCAAGGACATTTGGATTCAATTGAACCAATGAAACAATTAGTTCATCAAGAAATTTATGTATGATAACCTCTCCTTGCCTAATCTCTTCCTCCAAAATAGAAAAATTAAGCATTTCTTCTCCACCTAATGATTCATTCTCAGTTGTATATCGTTCAACAACATTCAACTCACCAAATAGCGGAATACAACCATCATCAACTCTATTAACCACAACCTCAAATTCAGGTCCTTCTACAACCTCGACTTCATATCCCAGTTCACCAACAATCTCAACCTCCACTTGAGATTTAAGCTCAACCACAACATCAACCTCCATTTGAGATTTAAGATCAACTGGCGATTTTATTATGGTCTCCTCATCACCTGGACATTGACTGATATCATGCCCGATCTCAAAACACCAACAACATATAACATCACAAGTACTAGAAATTGAATTTTTACTTGTACCTTGATATTCATATTTTGTAGTTTCACGTCCCGACTGCTCCATTGGACTATCAATGATTTTCTCTCCCCGGTTGCTATACCCACTACTCTCCTCACATCCCCTATCATCATCACGTTGCAAATACAACGATCTATTCCCTCCAAATCTTCTACGTCGCTTATCCTCATCATATTGCCTATCATGTATTTCCACTTCTTCACACCTCCTATATTTTTTTCGTAGAGGCTTAAACTCCTTCTCCCACATTTTATCCAACTCTCCTAACATTAATTGAAATTGACGATCGTCAATCATTATACCTGCAAGAAAAGGTTAGTATAAAATAATAAAGAATAAATTTTCTCACCACGAATCCTCAATGGTCACTCCAATGAAAATTCACTCGACTCTCCCTAATTTTTTTTTCTCTTTTTTTTTCCTCACTACAAAATACTCACCAGTCACTCCAAAAAAATAACGCTCGCACTCAGGTGTTTTCACTCGAATTTGATAGTTCTCTCTAAGATGTGCTCAAGATTTGTACTTGTATATCAAACTAACAAGATTCAACTCGTGGACACTCGCAACTGTCTCACTTGGACTGCACAAAACAAAGAACGCTAGAATAACGCAGATCTTACAACAATACAAAGGATAACACGGATCTGAAAATAGAAACGAAAGTATGACACAGATCTGAAAACAGAACAAAATTTTAGAAGGATTTGAAAATAAAAAAGAAAGGATAACACAGATCTGAGAACAGAACGAAATTTTTTTAGACAGATCTGAAAATAGCAACGAAAGGATAACACAGATATGAGAACAAAACGAAATTTTAGACAGATCTGAAAATAGCAACAATAACTTACTTGAATCAAAGAGAACCAAATGCTCTGATACCAAATGATACGAATCCTCGTACGAATGAGAAGCAAACACGATTAATTAGAATTGAGCCCTCAATTCAATAACGAACAAGGATCGATTAGGTTGTCCCGATCTTTTGAAAAAAGCAACGATTTGTGATATTCACCTCTAAGCGATTAACACTTAGCAACAAATATCAACGATAATAACAATCGAATTTCATACGAACCTTCAAAGAACTTGTTTTTGACAATCCGTGCGAAAACAATTGACAAACGTCACAAAGATGCAATATTTGATAAGTTTGATTTGGTAATGAACAAAGCTTTAAAAGCCTTGAGAATTGAGAGAAAACCTCAAAATATTTGTTATCAATCTGAATTATATTTCGTTCATGGTCTATTACAAGGCTTAAATAATCAACAAAAACCATAAAAAATAGTGTAAAAAGTCATAAAAAAGTTGTGAACAAATTCTACACAGCAGGGCGCGCGGCTGCGCATGATCTCGCGCGGTGGCGCGCGAGATTCTGTCCAGGCCATGCGCGCGCGACTGCGCCACTTGTGGCGCGGTGGTGCGCGTATTGCTGCTTCATGAGCGCTGCTGCGCGTCTTTCTTGCGCAGGTGCGTGTAAGTTGCTGTATTCATGGTCTTTTATCACTTGAATGACATTCCAAACACTTCCATTATTGTGTTCATATTCCCCAAGCCTCCTCTAATTTAGACTCCCCATTTGTTGAACTTCTTTGGTAGCTCACCATGAATCCTTGAAGTGCTTCTTTAAACTTCTTGCTACGTCCCCTCGTTATAGGTCCTTCGTTATATTCTTTGTTGAACTCCACCACTTGCTTGAATATGCTTGATTCATCATCTTTAATCACAATCAAGCCTGAAATTCTGAGGCAACAACGCATCTTAAATCTCCTTTCAACCATTAGCACGTAACACACGGTCAGATTCGTATCACTTTGTTGGAACATTCTGGACATGCTGCCCTAACAACAGCAGCAAGGATTCAGGAGATCCCAACGAAGCCTGCAACCAAAACTTCAAAAACACATTGAAAACGCATTTTCAGAAATGTGCAGTTTGAGCAGTCTTACGGAAACAATCATAACTCACTCATTTCTTATCCAAAAATTACGAATTTACTGTCAAATTGAAGGTATCAAAAAGTACTACGTTTTATATGTTGAAAGTTTTCTTTAAAATCGACCGAAAAATCGCAGTATTTAAAAGAACAGCAAAAAACGAGATTTGAGATCCCAAAAATGGTTTCAAAAGTGATCCAAACATGATTGCTCAAACTTCTACACATCACATATATTTTCTCGCATAAAAACATCGCAACACATAATATGACTAGATCAATGCAGGAAAAACAGAATATACATGCCTTTAAATCTTTAACATTACCGAAACGACGAATCCGACGCGGGAAGGAAGCGATGGTTGATCCGGGACGATCGTGCAACGATTTTCTTGCAACAAAACTTACGAAAAATTGCTGGAGAAATAAAAGGAGAGGGGCGGCTGCTCTTGCTTCAAGGAACCCTAAACTTTTCTCTAAAAAATGAATTTCTCAATTGTAATGTGTGTGTGGGTGTTTGTGTGTGTGTGTGTTAGTGGTGTGTGTGCGTGTGTTTGAGTTTACAAGTAGGGTAATTAGAGCTAATTAGGTTAATTAAACAAATAATAACAATTCACAATATAGTTAAAATGCTAATACCCCAAAAATAAAATAATGCACACAAGTGCTATATCTTTAAAAGTTATAAAAATCATAAAATCACCTAAATCAATAAATTAGGCTTTTAAAAATACTACAACTTATAAATCATTTAAAATCCCCCAATCGTAACAAAAAAATAAATACCGCATTTAAAAATTGCCAAAATCGTCACCGGTCTCTTTTCCTCGGTCACGCATCGAATAATCGCCTGAGACATGAAACTCGTGAAATATTTTAACTTGCATCACATAAGCATAAATAATTTAAAATAATGTAATTTAATAAATCATGCATCACTAAAAAAATCATTTTAAATTTAAATAAATGATTTAACAATTAAATAATTGCATATGTTTTACGTGTACTGATTTTGGGCTCTACATTTAAGTTTTGCATGTTCATACAAATAGGTTTATGATGATGTGAAAACGTTTACGGAAATGTTTATGAAAATTTTTATGGAAATGTTTATGTTTAAAGTCGATGCATCATTATGGAAATTGTTTTTGTTTAAATTTTATGCATCATGAAAAAATGTTTACGTAAATTTTCATGTTTAAAGTCTATGCATCTTCATGAAAACGATATTTTAAGTACAAATATTTTCATTGTTGTATGTGATCTGTATACGTATTATGTTGTTATCAAGATTAAGATGTGTTGAGTCTTTAGACTCACTAGGTGTGATTGATGCAGGTGATTATGATAATAACGGTAATGGAGGTCTTGATGGTTGACTTTTCTGGACTGAATGTACACATAACCCGAGAACCGACGCTAGTTTTCCGTACTAATTTTATGATTTTAAGATTATGTTAAAGATATTTTTAACGACTTTTTATTTATGTTATGAGAGGTTTTTGAGAGGCTATAATACGGGCTATACTTTTCAAATAGTGTTTTGAGGTTTGGTAAAACGTTTGACGATTTTACGATTTAAACTATTTTTCTTTTGATTTTTAAATGTTAGTTGGTTGTTTTAATTTTAAAAATGGTGTAAATGTAAAAAAAAAAATCTAGTACAAGTTAAGAAAACGAGTATTGGACGTTTCACTATGTGTGGGTCTTTGGTATCCCAAAGACTCAAGTTTTAAACTTATTAGATATTCAGATGTAGAATATGCAGGCTACAAGATAGATCGGATGAGCAAATTGGGATCATATCAGTTCCTAGGAGATAGGCCGATCTCTTGGTTTAACAAGAAGCAAACACCGATTGTCACATCAACGGCTGAAGCTAAGTATATAGCCACTAGGAGTTGTGCAAAACTACAATGGATTCAACAACAATTCAGATATTATGGAATTCAAGCCGCCGAATCTCCAATTTTATGTGACATTACAAGTTTCATGGCAATCACCTACAATCATGTCTTGCGTTCTCGGACCAAACACATTGACATCAGACATCATTTCATCCGAGATCATGTAATGAAGAAGAATAGCAGGTTGGAGTACATTTCAACCGATAATCAAGTCGTTAACATATTCACTAAACAACTTCCAAACGTATTTACGAAATATACTTGGTTTATTCGATTTAAATTAATCCATATATTTATGGGAAAAAAATTCGAGATGATAAATAGATTAGAGTTTGTGGAAACTTAATCCTATCAAATGCTCCGGCCCTTTCTCTCTGAAATAAATTTTTCTATTTGAACGGTCTGATTTTAAATATTTCAAATCCTAAATGTTTTTAAATTTATCATTTATAGATTTCACTGTTATTATCCATATTTAAATATTTTTTCCAAAAGTCACTTTTTGACTTTTCAAAATTTTAAAATGTCACTAGTGAGATACATACATGTGGTCTCTCGTGCCTATCAAATCAGATCGTACATATATTCGGTGTTAATTGTCTTTCATGTTTTCTAATTACATTGCATCATTTCGTATTCTTCAAGCAATAATATTCTCTTTGCCTTCTAACCACATACTGCAGAAATAGTTAGACCATTTATTCAAGCAAACATTAAGAATGACATGTTACTTGAACAAAACTCTTGCACTTAACTTCACCTTTGTTCTGGCCATGACAGACAAGGACATGGTTCCAATTTTCAGGATGCTGCGGGCATCAGGACTCGAGAATTTTCTAGGTTGCAGCATCTAGTACTCAAAGACTGTTGGAACATTTGATGTTCACAATCTTGATCTTGATGAAGAGACAAGATTGAAACCGCTCTGATACAAATTGTAGGACCGGGTGCTTACCATTTTACCAAAAGCTATAGTTGTTGGTAAAGGTGCAACTCAAATCTTTTAAACCGCACAGTAGCTCAAGCACCACAGGTTCGATCGCCTTACTAAGAAGGGACAATTATTGCATCCAACAGAGACTATACTTAAACGAGCTATTAGAGACCTCAAGGGTGGAGCATGGAACCATCTCGTCCATTGTCCAAGGAAACAAATCTTTGCATAACCCAGAAGTTGTTTGCATAAACATTCGACCTACCAAATATAGGACTTAGAACTCTCAACTGCCAGAAGAAAACTATGCTCACTGGAGAACTGAGTTCAGTTTTTCAGGTTCACCTCTTGCTACTCCCACTGCCTAGAAGAAGGATTTGAAGGTGGAGTACCAGTCGCTAGCAGACATTTTTACTAAGCCGTTGTTGGCCAAGGCTTGTGTCTTCGACAAGATAACGACCGACAAATTCCTTGTCATTGCGACCATCACCTCCAGAACCAATGTCAACTTATTAGACATTATGTTCAAGACTTTCACTTGCATAATCAAAATGGAAGCCCAATCTCCTGGGTTTGCAGTTCTTCTCTGATATCTTTTGGAGCAAATGCAAATCAATCTGGCAAATGTGGTCCAGCTTCACAAAGCCAACTTGTTGAACTGCCCAAATGTTGAAAGCTACCGCAAGAATCAAATGCCATCCAGATTCGATTTGTTGAATGTAAAGCTTTAGTGAGAAGAAATGAGGAAAAGAAACAGAACTGTACGGCCAAGACATCATCCAAGGAGATTGAGAGGAAACCAGTTCTCTCTTCAGATTCTGAATATTCTAGAGAAAAGGTTCCTCTCACTCATGCCAATTATGAGATGAAATTTTCGAAAAATATGGCTAAGATGGATTAAAATTTTTTGGGTGAATGTGAAGACTAAATTGTAGTGTTTAAGGTAGCTTTCAAAAAATCGACGATACAAAGATTGAAGGTAGGTAAATGATTATGCTTGATTAAAAGAGACGTCATTGAATGAAAAATTTTCGAACAATAAATGAAAATTCTAAAATCTGGGTATGATTGTATAGGAACAAGTAGATGAAAAAATAAATTCTAGAAAATAAACACGATATATAATCCACCCAAGAAATGAATTATATATTTAATTCTTAGTAGATAATTGGCAGCTTACAAATGAGGACATAAAAATTTGATATGTGAATTGTTCCTTTGTTCAAGAAGAATTTATATAAACTAAATTAGAGATTGAAGACACAAAGATGAAAGGGTCCAATCAATTGCATTAATATTTATTATGTTGTAATAAATTTTATCAAACAAGAATTTAATAATAGTTTAAGACCATTTTTAAACAAATAAAAATTTTATTATTTGACATTAAAAATAGAATTGTGAATGATGTTTCAAATCAAGAACATATATTTTCAAGTTAAGAACATAAATTTATATGTGAACATATATTTGCTTAAAATCCTAAATATAATTTGTTAACTCTATTAAAAATTTAGTCATGAGTATCACCTTATCACTTAATGTCTGTCTAAGACTTAAACTTTCTATTGATGATTTAATACAGATACTAGTCCCAAAATTAATCTAACTTAAATCCGAAAAATAAAAATCTCAAATTTTCTATTGGCCATTTAATATAAAGACTAGTCTCAAATTCGATTTCCTATAAATCCCAAAAATCTTATCTTAAATTTTTTTTTTCCGACCATGTGATTTAAACACTAGTTGTCAATAATTATTATTATTATTATTATTTTTATTTTGTATTCGGACCCTTGCACTAATATAAAGTTCTTAAAAGTCAAACTACGACCCAATAATGTCAAATTAACTTAAATCACAATAATAATATTCTAAAAGGTTGAAACTCCAATCGTCTGATTCGCATAAACACTAAATCTCAAATTTTTTTATTTCTCAAACTACATCCTACTTTCCCATCAAAGACTATGATTTTTTTTTTAACATACTTATGCATATGGATAACAAATTTTGGTGCAGAATCAATGGAATATTCAAAAAGAAAAGTCAAAATATTTTCATATGTATTAAAAATAATTCATGAGGATCAAGGAACAATTGGCAGAATTGGATTTCGATTTTCCTACGCGGAGTTATAAGTTCTACGAGAATTTCCAAAAATGGAAAAAACTGAGAGTGGTTACGATTTTTTTTTAGTGGTCTTCCTGCCATTTCCTAGAGAAATTGAATGAAAAGATTTAGAATCAAAGTAAAGGCAAAAATCAACAATGGACAAATAATTTGGTCGAACAAAATCTTTCGTTGGATTTTTCCCAAGTGGAAAGAAGTGGTAGTTTCGCATAGATTGAAAGTAGTGACAAGATTGAGTTTCGAGATTCTATGCAGAGGAATAAGCCATCCAACAATGGATACAGCTTGAATTTGTGGATTTAAACATACGGATATGAGTATGATGCATTAGAATAATTTGGATAGAAAGGTATGTGCATTTGCCAAAATTTGACTTCGTCAAACTTTATCTACCAAACTCCCAGCCGGATTATGAACATGGCGGCTCTGATACCACTTAAATGTCAGCCGCCAGACCGAGACGTTGGTGACTTCCGGCATTGTTAATCAAATAACAATAAGCCTAGTAGAAAATAGTCAAATATCAGTCTATTTCATAAAATTACATTGTCTTTACATGAAAGGAAAAATACAGAGGTTGTGGAAGCAAAAGTAAAAACATTTACGAAGAAAGACAGAGAAACACTAATGGGCTTGAACATCCTGAACTTGAATTCCTTCCTTCTAATTCTTTACCAGCCCCAGAAATGCTCCTGTTCCTTTTGTTCTACCTGTTCTTCATTCTCATCTGGAGAGGGACGTAAGTGGGGGTGAGTATTTTTGGAAACACTCAGCAAGTAGGGCTGATCGAATACCAGAAAATATTTGATACATAATATTTTTAAAACCTTCTTCTTTTTACATAGCATAATATATCAGAGTTGAATGAACAAATCAGAGCTTCAGAGTTGGATGAACATAAATCAGACTTAGAACAAATCAGAAATTCGAATCAAAACATTTCAGAACAGAACTTATCAGAAATAAAGATTATAATGATCATGGGCTATCCTTGATCTTGGGCTCCCTCTGGGGCCTTCTCCTGTAAATGGGCTCTCTTTGGGATCTTTTCCCGCATTCGGGTTCCTCTTGGGCCTTCTCACATAGACAGGCTCCCTCTGGGACCTTTTCCCTCACAGGCTTTCTCGATGCACCATTATCAAATTCAAACACATAACTTATCATTCGGAGACAAATTGGCTTGAAGAGAATGACACCAACATAGAACGAAACGGAGAGGCATAAACGAACAAACAGACGGAATGAAACGATTTGAAGCAACTTAGTGATTTTTGAAATCCATACTTATTCACATCATGCAGTAGACGATCAAATTTTAAAACATATATAATCTTTTAAACCATATAAACCCACTTACTCTTGATTCAAACGTACGATTTGAACTTAACCGATACTTGGGTACAACTTGGGTCGAACACGGGCAGCACCTCGATAAAATTTGGGCAGTACTTTGACAGCAATACAATGGTCGAATGTAGCCTCTTCTTTTTGTTTGAAGCGATCGAGACTTATGAGTGATTTCGGAGGATTTTTGGTGCGATTTTATATTAAACCAAAGCTTCTATTTATAGGCCTCCAAGGGTAAGGTGAAAGGTCACTCCATTCAATGTCATTTATCTCACCTTAAATGTCATTATTCATGTCATTAACCTCCTCTTAAAGACACATATTCATGACCATTAACCTCATATTTAAAACACTTATTCATGGTCATAAACCTTCTCTTAATTAGCATTATTTTACTCTTAATATAGGTGGTTTAATTGTTGATTTATTGTGGTTTAAATTAGTAATTAAAATAGTGATAAATGGTCAATAATGAGGGAAAAATGATTATTCAAATTTCCAATATTATGGTTGCATAGAACTCAAAAACGTTGTCCCAAAATGAGCTGAAATTTTCTATGACATATACCGGTCTTCTCGTTGCAAGATTTCGGGTCTTTGCAGAAATTGTTAGAATATTTCATATTACTTAAGTTTTGGTGATTGAGAAAATAACAATATCGGGTTGTTTTAGATCCAGCCACTTTCAATTTTATTTTCAGGTTTTCAAACTGCTGGATCAATTCAAGTTGTTCATACAATAACATCATAAGATGAAGTTATTTTGGCATGAAGTAAAATCGCAGAATATCTGAACTTCAGCTGCGAGATATTATATATCAAAATGACCGGCTGTACACACGTTCAAACTATTGAAATAATTACGAACTCCCGAATGACGCAAAACTAAATATTATAGATATGTCGTGTCAGCTTTATGAAAAACAAGAGCTTAAAATTGCAAAAGCACGAGGAACACTAAATGGGCATTTAATGATATGTACTGACAACTGAAAGTGACATGTCCATTCTGTCGGGGGTATGTATATATGATCGTTGAAAAATAATCCGACCGTTGCAACTTTTCAACTATATATATGTAGATTACAAATTGAAGATAACCCCAGAAAACTATTTAATCAACAAATTTATCTTAAGCCTACATATTTTCAAAGCACTTCGAGCACACTCAAGCTTTCAATCTCTACCTGCTCGCTTAGCATACTCTTATCAGTTTATATCCGATAATCAAGGATCATTCTGTGCTACACTAATAACTCAAGTCGTCAAGACTGGCCGTTGGGTTTTTGCATTTTTTTCTAGCGAACCAAGGGTTCTTAAACATCCAGATTTGTAAAGTGTTCCCTAAGAGTTTCATGTTATAGCTGAAGTGGGTTGTTACAAGACGAAGTATAATAAAAAAGTTTTAGTAAAAACCTTCCTACGTGGAAGAAAGAGTGACGTACGAATTTTATCTCCAAACATCCATAAAAATAGTTGTGTTTTTTCATTACGTACTTTACATTCTTGCAAATCGTTTTTCAAGTCGTCTCTTGTTAAACTGCCAAAGTGCTTTATATAATTAATCATTAGTCAAGTCGGACCATTTCTGCACTTGGTCTTTTTTCAGTGGTCCAAAAAAACTATTCGTTCAAAACTTTTTTCTTAACAACCTAAAATTTGTTAAGAATAGTTCAAAGTTTAGAATATTTTAAAAGAGTTTATTAACCCTCTCTCCTTTAAACTCTCATCCGATCCCAATAAAAAATGCTGAAAATTAACGTTGATGTTTCTTTAAAAATAAAAATAAAATATTAAAATAAGACAAAAAATTTGAAAATATGTATGTTTTGTCGGATATAATGAGATATATTTAAAGATAACTGTTAAAATAATGTTATATATTTGTATAGAGATTTTAAATTTTTCTTAATGAAAATTATAATAGAAACATGATATATCTTGTGAATAAGTCTGTATATGCAATAAGTTTATTAAGAAGAATGTATTTTTCGTTAAGGTGTATATGATAATTTGATAATAATATTTGAAATAATTATCTCAATTATTTGGTCTCGAAAATGATATTTAAATATTAAGATCTAAATTATGGAATAAAACAGCTTTGATAAGTTTGGATAGTGGAGTTTTCAATTTGAAACATATTATGCAATAACATATAAAATGATACTGTACAATATTGTTGTCAATTGTGATGGAGGAAATCACAATATATATTGTGAAAATTTTCTTTTTTATTCAATTTTGAGAAAAAAAAGTGTGTTAGCAAGAGAAATGAATTACATTTTTAAAAGATTTCGAATGAAACAAATGTGAAAACGAGTGGCACTCATTGAACAAACATCAATTAAAAATGTTAAAGATTTAGGTATTGAGGGTAGTCAGGTGAAGTTGATCGTGGTTCTCAAGAACCGTGGAACAAAAATCAAAACACGATATCTAAAATTGTGCACCATTAGGAAAAAAATTAAATTGTGAATTTTTAACTTTTGTCCTTATTTTGTATATATTTCAAAATAATTCTAAAAATTGGTGGGGATGTTTTTTTAAAATAAATTACTATGTCAAAGACAAAGTAGAAAAACATAATATATGTCTTATGTTTATTTAAAAAAAAAAAACTTTAAATTATTATCTACTAGATAGATTTATGTAATACTTAAAATAAAAATTATATATATTATTTAATTTAATATCATAAAATGTGTCTTTAAATTTTCGATTTTTAAAATTTTAATTGCATCTTGATTTTCATTAGAATTTTGAAAGTTAAAAATTAAATGTATCATGATTTGGAGTATAATTACAAATTTATTAAAATTGTATTAATATTATTTAAAATAAAAATAATACTTCACTAAATATTTCATGTCAAGTCATCTATTAGATAATGGATTGAATAAATAAGTTAGATCAATAATGTTTTAGATTATTAACAAACAGCTCAACCAACTATCAGTTTACTCTGTTAAGAATCAGAACCTAGGTGATTTTTTGGATAAAATTTTTCATACTGATACATTGTTTGATAAATGTAAATATCGAAATTCCGCAAGTACTACCCATATTATACGATTGTCTGAAAGGACGGTGACATGGAAAACGATGCAACCAATGAATACCTTATTTGGAAAGGTAATCAAAGTTAATTTTGCCGACCATTGTATCGAAGCCTGTAAATAGAGGAAGTGAGCAATTAGTAAAAAGCTCTCTCGACCTTCAAAATCATCTGTTACTCTCAAGCTATCAAAATTTTCAGTAATCAAAATTTTCAGAAGAACATTCTTAAAAGTTTATATCAGACATCAAGGTTCTTGTATGCATAGAGTTTTCATTATGAAAAAATTTTAATCTGACAGTAAAAGCTTAATGGTCATGTTTTATTAAGTTTGTGAGATACTAGGAGTTTTAATTAGACAGTGGTAAGATCTACTGAATCGGGTTGATACAAAGTGTTGGAATTTTTAAATTCTTCTGATAAAAATCCTTTCGTGATGAAGAAGGGATGACACATAAGGAGTTATTCAAGTCTCCGAACATTCAGAAACAAACTTGTGCAATTTACATTTCAGTTACCCTACTTTTAGCTTTCATTTTGTATCCAAATTCATATTTACTTAAGTCATTTTTGTGTTCAAGCAGTGTAAGTGAGCTTCTTTCCACGCAGTACATAACTGTTAGCTTATTGATACCCAAATGACAAGAATTCCATTTCAGTTTTACTAAACCCAACCTAATTATTTATCAGAATTTGTTGAGATTATTTATTCACCCACTTTAAAACAATCTCTGATTCTAATAAGTTATATCAGAGCTAGTTAATTCTTGTCTCTAAACACTAAATCCAAATGGTCTCCTTAAATAAGATTCTCATGTTCTATAAAGAGGACTTTGAAAATTGAAAGATCAAGATACAGACTCATTTAGATGTACAAGACGATGATATGTGGTATGTCATCACAGACGGACAAATGACAATCATGAAAGATGGCATTGACGGTGTTCCACAGGTGATTGAAAAGGCAAGAATGGAGTTGACTGGTGAAGACAATAAGAAATCCAACCTAGACAATGTGGCTTAGGATATTCTATTCAAGACATTGGACAAAAATACTTTCAGCAAAATCAAGATGTGCTCTACTGCCAAAGAAATTTGGGAGAAACTGATCAAGTTGTACGAGGGTAATGACCAAATGAAAAAGAACAAAATGTCTGTTGCAATACAGAAGTTTGACGACATTAAGATGAAGGTCGGTGAGTCTATGTCAAACTTTGATGAAAGATTGAGAAACATCATAATCAAATTAGCTGCTCTTGGCAAAGAGTATGCCAATTGTGAAATAGCTTTGAAAGTAATTAGGACACTAACGCAAGATTGGTATGTCAAAGCATGTCAATACGAGAATCAAATTATCTTAACAAGCTAAAACCGTATGATCTGTTCGCAGATCTTAAGGAATATGAATTTGATCTGGAGTCGAGAACTGATGGCACCCGCACTGCATGAACGCACAGCTGCATGACTTGAAGAAGAATTAAGCACTCATGACAGAAAAGACCGAACAAGCGCAAGCTGTGAGCGCGCCACCGTGCGCACCTCATACACTCGGGCACGAGTATGGTGCGGCAACATGCACCAGGCTTGTCAAAGGTTTTCGGAACAAAACCATGCACATGCCAACATGATTTCAATGTGCAGCTATGCAACATGAAACGAATTTCAAGAAGTAAACCTTAATTTGTGACATTTACATGAATTGTTGCATTTATTATATATATATATATATATACAAAGTTGTAACACAATAGAATGACTGAATATTGAGTTTTATCACATATTTGAAAATAATTTTCCCTCCAAAAAGCTTTGAATTTGTTTAAACCTTTGTGTGTTCCTAAAAAATCAAATTTATCGAAGTTTAATACTTTGTCGTATTTGTCGATTGTTCTTCACAAGAATTTTCAAAGACGAGTTCTTTGAAGGATCACTTGAAATAAATTGTTTCTTTTTTTATTTGTTACTAAACAACGTCGTTTAGGGGTGAAAATCACTGATCGGGGGTTATGAGAATCATTTTGTTAATTGAATTAAGGGTGTGGCAGGGCCTTGTTTGTGTTTGCTTCTCAAGTATACTTGGGTTCGCATCATTTGGTATCATATGATATGAATCTGATAGGAAATTATGTGCAAAATTTTGGAAGGGATTTAAAAAAACGTTGCTCTCAAGATTTGACAAGCTTGATAGTGATTGAAGATGAATTATTAAGTATGTTCAAGCGATTGATGAGATTTAAGGTAGCATTTCATAGAATCGTGTCTAGTGATGAAGCATTCGAGTGCAAATTGACCCGGGAGAACAGAAACTAGCATGCACCGGTGCAGCATGAAGGCGCAGCCGCGTGCCCGGAAGAAGAATTACACATGTAGGGCAGAAAGATCCATGCAGCATTGAGCACGCTATTAGCGTGCCACCTCACACCAAGCTGGTCAAATTGTTTCCGTACAAAACCATGTGTGCACCAGCCAGATTTCACCGCGCCACGATGCAGATTTTAAGAAGGAAGCCCTGGTTTGCGAGATTTACATGATTTGTTGCATTTATTATATATGCAAAGTTGTAAAACGATAAAATAACAGATTATTGAGTTTTATCACATATTTGAGAACATTTTTCTCTCCAAAAAGCTTTAGCTTTGTTGATACCTTTGTGTGTTTCTAAAAAATCTAACTTATCAAAGTTTAATACTTTGTAAAGTTTGTCGATTGTTCTTCACGAAGATTTTCAAACACAAGTTCTTTGTAGTTTCCCTTGAGATCAATTGATTCTTTGTATTGTTTGTTACTAAACCACGTCATTTAAGGGTGAATATTATGCTATGTTTTTCAAAGATAAAGATCGGGGTTACGAGAATCTTGAATTGAGGGCGCGACTAAGTTTAGTTCGTTTTTGTCTTTCATGTATAATCAGGTTCGAATAATTTGGTGTAACGCCCTCGACTGATTTTATAAAATAACACAGCGGTATATTAAAAATTTACTTAGAGGGAAGAAGAATTTAAAATTTTCTTGACATAAAAATATTTACAATCAAAAGTATATACATGATCAATAAAGAGTTGCATCAAAATACAAAATATCATTTTTGATCATGTCAAAAGCTAACAAAACATCTTTCATCCTTCCATCTCTTGTATGCATATGACCTCGGCTCCAATCAACGTCCTGGCTCGTCACTCTTATCTGCATCACATGAAATAACTGGAATGAGTATAAAACTCAGCAAGTGAAACTCTTACATAAAAATCTGTACATATCATACTGTAAGGCCCGAGATTTTATTACCGTAATCCGAGATTAATCTAAAATGATTTATTTATTAATTGAGATGATTATAGACAGAAAAGATCAGACCGGAGAGCCGAAAGAAGATTTGACATGAGGTGCAAGAAGAGTCCCCGCGCACATGCGCGACATGTATGGGCGCACATGCGCGAGGAAGACAGAACCATGCACGCACATGCGCGACTTAGATTCGCGCATATGCGCGAGAGGTCCAGAGAGTTGGGCGCAAATGCGCGACCTCAATACGCGCACATGCGCGGAACGTCCTAGAGAGTTAGGCGCACATGCGCGGCAGAAGGCGCGCATATGCGCGAATGGTGAAGGCACGAGACAGTAGGTCTCGCGCATATGCGCGACTTATGTGCGCGCATATGCGCGAGCAGTCCAGTAGTTCGGATAAGGCTTCCGGCGCATATGCGCGCGACATGCAGAACAAGAAGAAGCCACTTGTCTTTTAGGTGCAACGTGTATATATATATATGTATATACAAGCAATTTGTTCATTCAGAAATGAAAGAAGAGAGAAACCGAAGCTCCAATTCCTGATGTGCGAAAATTGAACGTCACGCAAAATCCGTCCGTCTGTTTTCGAATCCGAGTACAGTACCGTGTTCCTAGCGACGACAGCTTCAACTGGACGTAAGTTTTGTTACGTTTGAACATGATTTAAAAATATGATATTGTCAGAATTGAATAGGAATCATATACGGTGTTTCTGATACAGTGGACATCGTATAATCGAAGTCAGATTAAAGAACAGACTGGTTATGTAATTGTTATGATTTCTGGAAGTGATTGATTGAGATTCGATATCAGATTTGTATTGTTATTGAAATTATGAGTTGCACCGATATTGATTATGAGTTCTGGTATTATATCTGTGGTGTTGGAATTGACGGGGTTATCGAGACTGTATTGTTATGCCGTCGAAACATCCGTAAATTGATATTGATCAGACTCGGTATTTGTTGAGATGGTATTGTGGTATCATATGTCGATTGGCATTGATCAGATTATGTTTTGATTTGAGTATTAATCAGAACAGGTTTTGAACTGAGTTATATACTGATATTGTATCTATTCGATTGTTATTATCAGATTGGGTATGGACAGAGTTGAATTCGGGACTTCTTCTTCGTCGGACCGAGAAGATAAAGGTATAAATTAATGTTGAGTTGGGATTGCACAACTCGAGTGAGGTTTGGCTCGAGTTTCCCTAAATCACATACTTTACCTTATTGTATTGATTTGATTGAGGTACTTGTTCTCTTGATTTATAGACAGCAGGTATTAGACGAATAATCTTGTGACAGAAGTGCCTGATAGTGGTGGGATCGCCACGGGCACATTGCACGATGTCACAAGATAGTGTATTGGCGATAGTGCCAAAGTCTGTCACCGGATGTTTGGTTATCGATGTGGATAGAATTGTAACTTCTTCTATTACTGATGATCGATATTATATCGATGTGGATAGAATCGGAGTTTCTTCTATTACTGGTGATCGATACTATACCGATGTGGATAGAATCCGAGCTTCTTCTATTACTGGTGATCGATACCCTGTCGACGTGGATAGAACTGGAGTCTTTTCTATTACTGTTGGTCGATATGGGAATACCCACATCTGGAAACCGGGATCCCTAGACTAGGATTGAGTCTAGTCTTAAATGTGGAGTCATGAGTCTAATTGACAGTTTATATTGAGTTATGTTGATTATGTTCCTGAATATGGTACATGATGAGTTATGTTCCTGATGATGGTACATGTTTAGAATAGGATTTATTATTGATATGGATTTATATTCTTATTTGAATACATGTTAGACATATCTGTTATATGCTTTTAGATTGTTTTTGCATGTATGCATGATTTATACTGAGAATGTAATTCTCACCGGAGTTATCCGGCTGTTGTCTTGTTTGTATGTGTGCATAGCAACAGGTGGGATAGGATCAGGGTCAAGAAGAGAACGAGGCTGGACTAGATAGCGTGGAGATCCGGGCTTCGAAGCAACTTAGGATTCAGCACTGATATATAGTTGAACCAAGTTGAATTCTTGTAAATAATACAAGATTTGTATGTTTATGTTTAATATGTAATTTGAATTGAATTACATTACGTTTCCGCTTTGTATTTTTAAAAAAAAAATTAGACCCTGTCTATTATAATTGTTTGAATTATTCCTAAAGACGATTAAGGAATGAATTAGCGTCCGGGTTCCCCACAATAGGTGGTATCAGAGCATTAGGTTCTAGCACAGTAGGTTCTAGAACTGTAGATTCTTGAGATTGAGATAGAAGAGAGTGAGCGGGGTAGATTGAGTTTTCTTTCCTGCATGTGATTGATAGCATGTGATTTACTTATAATGTGGAATTACATTGTGTATGCTAGCATGATATTATGTTTACTATTTTTAAATACATGTTACCTGAATACCTGAGTTGATTTGGTAATATGTCTGATTTGAAAATAAATCAGAACCAATTCTTGATCAGAGGTAAGCTGATCAGAAAGGGACTGAGATTGATTTATCTCATGTGATGGCTAACGCTTGTGGTAAGCAGATATACCTCCAAGAAGAATTCGAGAATTGGGTAGTACTTCGACTGATCAGATGGATGAGACAGAAACTCTGATGGAAATACAGTTGAAGAAATTTCAGTCGTTTCAACCGCCGATTCTGAAGGGTAATGAGACGTCAGTGGAGTGTGAGAATTGGTTAGATGATATAGAGATACTGTTTGATTCACTTGATTACCCAAATGAACGGAGAATTAAACTGGTGCCCAATCAGTTACACGAGGTCGCTAGGAGTTAGTGGATTACAACCAAAAGAGTATTAGAACAGCGGGGTACGGTGATTACGTGGGAAGTCTTTAAAGTCGAATTTTATCGAAGATTCTTCTCAGGATCGTACCGAGAGGACAAGAGAGCAGAGTTTGAGAATTTGAGACAAGGCCAACTGAATATTGAAGAATATGTTGCTAAATTCTCTACTCTACTGCGTTTTGTTCCTCGGATAGCTGGGAATGATGAAGCTGTAGCTGAGCAGTTCATCAAAGGATTGAATTCAGAGATAGTTGCATTGATAAATATGCAGCAACCTTACCATTTTGCTGATACTTTGAATAAAGCAAAAAGGGCTGAGGCGAGTCTGATTAGACAACAAGAAAGGTTGTGTGCAATGCAACCCCAGACACAACAATTCTCTCTCCGATTGGATTGTGGCAGTACGAGTGGGAATCAAGATTGGCTGAAAGTTCAAAAGAAGCAGTTCAAGAAGTTAGGGAGTGGTTCATCTAGCTCCAGTGGTTCTAGCACGAGTTATACTGGAGTTTATTGCAGGACTTGCGGAGGGAGACATCCCATGGAGCAGTGCCAGGGAGTGACTGGGAGGTGCAATATCTGTAAACAGCAGGGACACTTTGCTAGAGTCTGTCCACAGAGAGGTTCCCGAAGATTTCAGGGAGCAGAATCATCTGGTTGTAGTGACCGAGGAACAGACCCAGGACACACGTGATGATATAGTGGCAGGTAATAATCTTTTATGATTATGTTGCATATTTATTGATATATACTAATGCATTCCCTACGATTATCTTTGACTGAGTTGTATTGATATATGTTGTTCCTGCTGGGTCTGTATTACTGTAGTATGCATTTTTGTACCTTTTGGGGAGAGGAA
The DNA here is from genome assembly GCF_025594145.1 of Primulina tabacum. NCBI lineage: Eukaryota > Viridiplantae > Streptophyta > Magnoliopsida > Lamiales > Gesneriaceae > Primulina > Primulina tabacum. The sequence continues at coordinate 8,106,964 of NC_134558.1, forward strand.
TTGATATCAGTGAATTCTGTGATATATTGTGTACTGCAGTAAAAAGAGAATGAGATTGAATTAGATTGTATTGTACTTGTGTTATATGATTCTGACTTCATTATTGATATTAATATGCTAACAAGTACAGAACTATTATAGATTCTTGCCAGGAGATGGTAAGATTCGGACCTGAAATGGCTGATGAACGAATGATATACGGTAAGGATTCTCGATTTTGAATTCCTTGATATTCGTATTATGTATGATTCGATGATTATCGAAAAGAATGGAGTAATTCCTTATGTATTCAGTTGATTACTGAAGTTGAGTCTATTGGAAATGATTTGTCAGTAGCAGGAGAGTTGCTATAGTCGTTCCAGATGAAATTCCGGGTTTGTCTTATATCAGGGAGAGCGACTTCAGCCTTGATTTGATATCAGGTATGGATTTCATTTTAGACTTCTGTACATAATGATATTGATTGAATTGAAAGAATTTAAATGTCAGTTAGAAGATTTACTGCCTGAGGGTTAGAGTTACATCTGATTATGTGTTTCTCTGGGAAATACTTCAGTTCTGTGTATGGGTTGATAAATCCTGTGTTCCGAAGTGTTCTGATGACCTTATGCTCGTTTTATCTATGAGCAGCGTATGATTGATTGAATCGAACAGTTGAAATTTGTATTGAATATTCTGGGAACTGAGATTGTTGTATACAGAATTGTTCGGCTATGAATCCAGATTGCAACAGATTGTATTCAGAGTCTGTGATATTTGAAGATAGTATACTGATTGATTGTAGCATAGTTGAGACAGTGATCAGTGGCTGAAAACGATATTAATAATGGCAGAACTTCAGAACGTTCAAGCCGGCTCAGAGCTGATGTTGAAAATTACAGCAGTTCCGAAGTTTGATCAGATTGTTCAGAACTTGATTTCGATAGTCAGAACAGTGTGTCAATCAGAATACCAGGTAGGTAATGCTTTATTTTATATAATTAGCTGATTTGTTTGTGCCAGATATTTCGAATTTGAAATGACAGGTATTGTCAGATGCACACAGTAGTAGATTCAGTATTATTCTGGTAACAGGAAATGTGTGATAATTCGAACGGACAGTTTTGATGTAAACAAATGAAATCAGTTTTGTCAGAAGTTGTATTGAAATGTCTAAATCGCTGACAGATGAAGACAGGAAGATAGAAACCAGGAGAAGGAATATACAGATTATCGATTCCTGAATAGAAATAGGAGTATAATTCTATGGATCTGGTGATACTTACCGAAATATTGCCAAGAATGTACCACGATGTGGTTATAATGGAACGATTGTTCAAATCTGCATATGTATATTGTACAAGATGACGTAGCAGATATGACAAGACGACTGAGAGGTATGTCAAAAAAGGGGTTAGATTGTATTGAATGCCAGAGTTAATTATATCATACCATGATTTTGGTTGATTTTATACTGTTGGCAGAATGTATAGCATGATATTTTTTCATCTATAGGTTTATAGATTGACGAATAGTCGGAGCGAACTATCTAGATACTGGAGGATATCCAGGAACTGTAGTGCTGGATTTTAGCACTAGTGACCTGAGATCTTGTCACTTTATGAATTATTGTACAATAATAGCTATTAGATGAGTATCGAGATAGCTCTAGTCGAGGTATTGTACAGTGAGAACTGCGAATTTCCTTCATATGGGGATAATACTGCGGTGATGCCTGAGATTGGATTTGACGGGATCCAAGATCTGATAAAGAAAATGAAACTGATTCAAAAACAAATGAAGATAGTTCGGAAATTGATATGAAATATGCCGACGTCAGGTGATGACTGTTGGTATTTGAAGCCGAGATTGAGTTCTTAAGAGCTATTGATTGGTATATACGGATGTTGTATAGCCAGTATTCGCAATTGATTTTATCAGAATGATCTTAAGTAGTATGATGATATTATACTTCTTGAATTCTTCTTCAAATTGAAATCAGGGATGCGTGAAAGAATGAAAATTCAGAATGAAGACTATTATGTTGTTGGAAATACGGTAAAGTTAGCAGGGCATTAAAAGAGACAGAATCTGATATGAGATTGAGATTTCAGAATGATTTTATAGAACAAATTTTCTGAAGTAACCTCTAGTATACATTTCTTCCTTATCTGAATTGATTGTCTGTGATTTCGAGGATGAAATCATATCTTAGAGGGGGAGAAATGTAAGGCCCGAGATTTTATTACCGTAATCCGAGATTAATCTGAAATGATTTATTTATTAATTATGATTATTATAGACAGAAAAAATCAGACCGGGAGAGCCGAAAGAAGATTTGACTAAGGTGCAAGAAGAGTCCCCGCGCACATGCGCGACATGTATGGGCGCACATGCGCGAGGAAGACAGAACCATGCGCGCACATGCGCGACTTAGATTCGCGCATATGCGCGAGAGGTCCAGAGAGTTGGGCGCACATGCGCGACCTCAATACGCGCACATGCGCGGAACGTCCAGAGAGTTCGGCACACATGCGCGGCAGAAGGCGCGCATATGCGCGAATGGTGAAGGCACGAGACAGTAGGTCTCGCGCATATGCGCGACTTATGTGCGCGCATATGCACGAGCAGTCCGCTAGTTCGGATAAGGCTTCCGGCGCATATGCGCGGCTTTGTGCGCGCATATGCGCGCGACATGCAGAACAAGAAGAAGCCACTTGTCTTTTAGGTGCAAAGTGTAAATATATATATATGTATATACAAGCAATTTGTTCATTCAGAAATGAAAGAAGAGAGAAACCGAAGCTCCAATTCCTGATGTGCGAAAATTGAACGTCACGCAAAATCCGTCCGTCTGTTTTCGAATCCGAGTACAGTACCGTGTTCCTAGCGACGACAGCTTCAACTGGACGTAAGTTTTGTTACGTTTGAACATGATTTAAAAATATGATATTGTCAGAATTGAATAGGAATCTTATACGGTGTTTCTGATACAGTGGACATCGTATAATCGAAGTCAGATTAAAGAACAGACTGGTTATGTAATTGTTATGATTTCTGGAAGTGATTGATTGAGATTCGATATCAGATTTGTATTGTTATTGAAATTATGAGTTGCACCGATATTGATTATGAGTTCTGGTATTATATCTGTGGTGTTGGAATTGACGGGGTTATCGAGACTGTATTGTTATGCCGTCGAAACATCCGTAAATTGATATTGATTAGACTCGGTATTTGTTGAGATGGTATTGTGGTATCATATGTCGATTGGCATTGATCAGATTATGTTTTGATTTGAGTATTAATCAGAACAGGTTTTGAACTGAGTTATATACTGATATTGTATCTATTCGATTGTTATTATCAAATTGGGTATGGACAGAGTTGAATTCGGGGCTTCGTCTTCGTCGAACCGAGAAGATAAAGGTATAAATTAATGTTGAGTTGGGATTGCACAACTCGAGTGAGGTTTGGCTCGAGTTTCCCTAAATCACATACTTTACCTTATTGTATTGATTTGATTGAGGTACTTGTTCTCTTGATTTATAGACAGCAGGTATTAGACGAGTAATCTTGTGACAGAAGTGCCTGATAGTGGTGGGATCGCCACGGGCACATTGCACGATGTCACAAGATAGTGTATTGGCGATAGTGCCAAAGTCTGTCACCGGATGTTTGGTTATCGATGTGGATAGAATTGTAACTTCTTCTATTACTGATGATCGATATTATATCGATGTGGATAGAATCGGAGTTTCTTCTATTACTGGTGATCGATACTATACCGATGTGGATAGAATCCGAGCTTCTTCTATTACTGGTGATCGATACCCTATCGACGTGGATAGAACTGGAGTCTTTTCTATTACTGTTGGTCGATATGGGAATACCCACATCTGGAAACCGGGATCCCTAGACTAGGATTGAGTCTAGTCTTAAATGTGGAGTCATGAGTCTAATTGACAGTTTATATTGAGTTATGTTGATTATGTTCCTGAATATGGTACATGATGAGTTATGTTCCTGATGATGGTACATGTTTAGAATAGGATTTATTATTGATATGGATTTATATTCTGATTTGAATACATGTTAGACATATCTGTTATATGCTTTTAGATTGTTTTTGCATGTATACATGATTTATACTGAGAATGTAATTCTCACCGGAGTTATCCGGCTATTTTCTTTTTTGTATGTGTGCATGGCAACAGGTGGGATAGGATCAGGGTCAAGAAGAGAACGAGGCTGGACTAGATAGCGTGGAGATCCGGGCTTCGAAGCAACTTAGGATTCAGCACTGATATATAGTTGAACCTAGTTGAATTCTTGTAGATAATACAAGATTTGTATGTTTATGTTTAATATGTAATTTGAATTGAATTACATTACGTTTCCGCTTTGTATTTTAAAAAAAAAAATTTAGACCCTGTCTATTATAATTGTTTGAATTATTCCTAAAAACGATTAAGGAATGAATTAGCGTCCGGGTCCCCACACATACTCTGTAAAACATGACTTTGAAATCATTAAATACCATCTAACTCTTAAACATGAATAATATAGTAGAACATGAACATAACAATGGTATTTCTCTTTTCTCTGGTGGATTGATATTTCAATAGTATCTCTGTCTCTGTAATTATATCCCATCGATATAAATCGATTACTCTATTGGGATATAAGCCTATGGTCGTTGATCAATTAATTGCATGCAATCTCTGACTATCTCTTTATCAATCCAATAAATCATTTGAATTCTCTCTTGGACATTAAATCAAACACCTTTGAATACTCTTTTCTCTTGCATTCCCTTTTATACAATTGAGACATATAAAAGCCTCTAATTTACAACAAAGTGTATCCATACATAGCATGAATCAAATGGAAGGGAATACCATATTAAAATCATTGAAATACAATACATATAATTCATGTGAGCACAAGAAATGAATTCCACTTACAACCAATGGAAATCTTGATTCTAATCTCTTGGTACAAATCCTAAAACAATAAACCATGAATTGAATCATCAACAACTTAATAATCACAAACCCATACTATAAAACCCATAAAACCAACACAATCAATAATCCCATAATTTCCCCCAACACCATAAACCAAGAAATAACTAAAGCCACAAGATTACCTTAGCTCCTTGAACCCAAAATGATCTTGTTCTCACTTCAATAACCCAACTAGGAGCTTGAATCAAAGAAATAAAAGAAAGGAAATGAGAACCCTAGCTTCCCTTGAGCTGAAGAACCGAGAGGATTGGGAAAGAATGAGGAAAATTGAGCCAACTTGTATTATATCACTTAAATCTCGAAAACACGACTTCACTGTTCACTGACCGCGGGTGCGCTAGGCTTACTGAACCACTTCCGAAAATCCAAAGGAACGACCGCAGGTGCGCTGCTTATTGGACCGCGGGTGCACTCTCCTCTGTAGCCGACAATATATTCTTTGCAACTAAAAATAGAATCGCAACGTCGCTTCTCCTCATAATTTGACAACACTCTCAACATGAAAGTTACACCACTATATCTTATCTAACCACTACAATTGGCCTCATACTAATTGGCTCAACATACAAATTATCATGAATTTAATCGTAACGACGCTACACTATGACTACACACCATCTATAATCAACAATACTATAAATCATAAATCCAAATTCTTAACATCTAAACTATACTTAAACTTAACCGAAAAGTCCATAAACATACGAAATCTTAAACCGTACCGTTCACCAAGCTTGGATATTACAATCTCCTCTACTTAAAGAAATTTTGTCCTCGAAATTGACGTCACTGTGCAAACAACTAAGGATATTTTTCTTTCATCTCATCCTCTAGTTCCCACGTGGCTTCTTCAATGAATTGATTCCTCCAAAGGACTTTAACAATTCCAATCTCTTTGTTTCTCCATACTTTAACTTTGCGATCCAGAATCTGGACTGAAATATTCTTGGTACGTTAAATTCAGCGTCAAATCCAATGGCTCGTGACGAAGAACATGGGAAGTATTCGCAAAATACTTCCTGAGCATGGAGACATGAAAAACATTATGAACTCTATCAAGATCTGGTGGTAAGGCTAACATTTAAGCTCGATCACCAACTCTATCAAAAATCTCAAATGGGCCAATAAACCTTGGACTCAACTTTCCCTTTTTGCCAAACCGCATCACACCTTTAAGAGGTGCAATCTTCAAGAACACGTGATCGCCAACCTCAAACTGCAACGGCCTTCTCCGTACATCAGCATAACTCTTATGTCTTGACTGTGTTGTCTTCATCCTCTCTCGAATAACAGCAACAACATCAGCTGCTGTTGGACCAACTCTGGACCCAACATCTTTCTCTCACCAATCTCATCCCAATATAAGGGGGATCTACATTTTCTGCCATAAAGTGCTTCATACGGTTCCATGCCAATCGTCGTCTGGTAGCTATTATTATACGTGAACTCAACCAGAGGCAATTTGGAATCCCAACTACTAGGGTAGTCGATAGTACAAGCTCTGAGCATATCCTCTAAAATCTGAATAACTCTCTCTGATTGACCGTCGCTCTGGGGATGATATGATGTACTGAATGCTAACCGTGTACCCAAGGCTCTATGTAAACTCTTCCAAAACTCTGAAGTAAATCTAGGGTCACCATCAGACACGATCGACACAGGAACACCATGAAGTCTTGTAACACCTCTGACCGATTTCGTAAAATAACAGCGGAATTTTTCTAAAATTTATTTAGAGGAAGGAGGATTTAAAATTCTCTTGACATACAACATTTTTAATCAAAAACATATACATGATCAATCAAGTGTTTTATCAAAATACAAAATATTATTTTTGATCATGTCAAAATGCTAGCAAAATATCTTCTTTCTTCCATCTTCTATGCATATGACCTCGGCTCCAATCAACGTTCCTGGCCCGTCGCTCTTATCTGCATCACATGAATAACTGAAATGAGTATAAAACTCAGCAAGTGGAACTCTTACATAACAATCTGTACATATCATACTCTGTAAAACATGGCTTTGAAAACATTAAATACCATCAACTCTGAAACATGAATAACATGGTATAGCATAACAATAACGATGGTATTTCTCTTTTCTCTGGTGGATTGATATTTCAATAGTATCTCTGTCTCTTGTACCTATATCCCATCGATATAAATCGAATACTCTGTTGGGATATAAGCCTATGGTCGTTGATCAACTCATTGCATGCAATCTCTGATTATCTCTTTATCAATCCAATAAATCAATTTGAACTCTCTCTTTGGCATTAAATCAAACACTTTGCATACTCTTCTCTTTTGTATTCCCTTTTTACACAATTGAGACATATAAAGCCTCTCATATACAACATGGTATATCTATACATAATATGAATCAAATGGAAGGGAATAACATGTTAAAACATTGGAACACAATACATATATTATCATGTGAGCACAAGGAAATGAATTCCACTTACTACACTTGAAAACCTTGAATCTAATCCCTTGGTAGAAAACATACAACAATAAACCATGAATTGCACCATCAAAATCTCAATAATCACAAACCCATACCATAAAACCCATAAAATCAACACCATCAACAAACCCATAATATATCACAACACCAAAAACCAAGAATAAACAAAGCCACAAGCTTATCTTAGCTCCTTGAACCAACAATGACCTTGTTATCACTACAATAATCCCACAAGATGCTAGAATCAAAGAAAGGAAAGAAAGAAAATGGAACCCTAGCTCCCTTGCTCTGAAGAAACCGAGAAGAATGGGTAGAAATGGGGAAAAAGTGAACCAATTCATGTCTTATATCACGTAAAACTGAAAACACATTTTTACTATTCACACACCGCGGGTGCGCTCCAAAATACAACGCGGGTGCGCTAGGCATTCTGCAACACTTCCGAAAATCCAAAGTTACGACCGCGGGTGCGCTGCATTATCGACCGCGGGTGTGCTGAAGGTATTGCCCTGACACCGCGGGTGTACTAACTTTTATACCGTGGGTGCACTGAAAAATGGAGTGCGGGTGCACTCCCCTCTGTAGCCAACAATATACTCTTTGCAACAAAAATCGAATCGCAATGTTGCTTCTCCTCATAATTCGGCAACACTCTCAACATGAAAGTTGCAACTCTAAATCATATCTAACCATACCAATTGGCCTCATACCAATGGGCTCAACATACGAATTACCATGAATTAAACCGCAACGATGCTACAACATAACTACACATCAAGTATAACCAACAATACTATAAACCATAAATCACAACTCTTAACATCAAAACTATACTTAAACTTAACTAAATAGTCAATAATCATATGAAATCTTAAACCGTACTGTTCACCAGGCTTGGATATTACAAGTCTGACAATTTCTGCTAAGTACTCTTCGGCATAAGGATTCATGGAATACGTTGTCTTGACTGGGAGAAAATGCGCTGACTTGGTCAATCGATCAACGATAACTGTTGCGACTTTGATTGTTGCACTCCCAAGAGCAGGTTGTCAACAAGTAGTATAATTCGGTGAGTCCGAATATCGTATCCACATGGAAGCTAAGGTAATTACAAGTCCACTACAATGTCTTTTTGTTTTTGTTTTTGTTTCTTTTTTAATGGTTTGAATCTTTAATTGGTAATTTTTTTAATTGTTCAAATTTTAATTTACATAGTTGAGATTGAAGGATCCACTCTTGGTATTTTAATAAAGTTAACATTATTGAACATTATTGAAATCCACTTAATAAAATGGTTCCAATATATATTAAATAATCATATTTTTATTATGTTATATATTATTATCTTATAAATATATAATATATACCAAAACTTGTAAATGGTGTCAAGTATTTATTGTGCTATATATATATTTGTAAACCCTAAATCAAGATTCCCACTTTAAATGGTTGGTAAAACCAAACAAACATTTAAATGGTACCAAAAAATTAATATTATGATATTAATATATAATAAATCAAGGCATCCACTTTAAATGGTTGGTAATACCAAACTAACATTTAAATGGTTCCAAGAAATTAATATTATGATATAATCATATAATAAATCAAGGCATCCACTTTAAATGGTTGGTAAAACCAAACAAACATTTAAATGGTACCAAGAAATTAATATTATGATATATTCATATATAATAAATCAAGGCATCCACTTTAAATGGTTGGTAACACCAAACTAACATTTAAATGGTTCCAAGAATTTAGTGTAACATATAGCAACAATAAATCAAAACTCCCACTTATAAGTAGGGTATAATAATACTTAAAGAAATAAATATAACATAAACAATAAATAATGATTAAATAATATAAAACATAGATTCTTACCTTTTAATAACCTTATTATCATGCCAAGAGTTTCACCTTTTCATCTCAAATTTTGGAAGTTAGCTACTCATTATTCAAAGTGAAACTTTGAATATGAATTTAACATGCTAATTATATTTAAATGAAGAAATAAAGGAAAAACAAAGAGAGAAATATTATGAACTCAAAGGTTTGTTCATAAAATGAGAGATATCTCAATACATTACAATGCACCCCTATTTATAGCCAAATTTGAGGAGACAACAACAAATAAAATATGATTTTTTACACATAAGTCTTCATTGGTGTTCCAAGAAATTAATATTTTAATACATATCACTTTTGAAAATCTTCCCATCTGAATTTTCATCTCCACATAAAATAAAACATGTAGATATCTGAGTTGTTTTAATTATAATATTTTTTTAACCATTTGACCAAGTAATTTGAGAGATATGGTCAAAATACTAGAGCATGGTAAAACTGCCACTTCTTTGGTAACTTTAATTGTTGCTTAATTTGATCCCACTTATGAGAAGATTTTTATCTCATGCTTGCCAACAATATTGTAGATATTAACATCAACTTTCTACAGGTCCAAGAATCATCTTAATCCCATTTGCAACGCCAAGTTTATTTTTGTTTTATCGAACCTGTAAAAAATAGTAAAAACTTATAATTACACAACAACTTTATTTTATACAATTTATTATAAAACATATAATATTTAAACATTTAATAAAAAAACTATATATTTATATTATAAAACATTTAATTAATATACAATTTTTTATCTTTATCACACTCACCAACCAGCTTATTGCTAGTGCCTAGCAATTTAAGCGTTAATTGCAACACAAAACATATTGATTAATTTAAATAGAAATGTAATCAGAACTATCCAAGTGTTTAAATTAAATTTGAAAACTGTCAAAGTAATATCAAGATCATTATAATTATAATTTATGAAATAATATGAACTGATCAATTCAAAGCTTATTTTCAGGTAGTTAAATGTACATGGCCTTCAGAAATTCCTACTAAGAGTCTCAACTCCATATCCTCACAAGTTAATAAGTGTTTCAATTTATGGGAATGATTTCTTTCATGGAGTTGGAATACAGACAAATGCTCAGGAAAATGGTTTACAGAATGTAGACAGACAAACGAGCCAAACTAATCAAAAGATAGGAAATCCATAGATTCAAAATCCAGTTGTTCTTATTATATTTTTTTCCTGATTTTTTCTTTTTTTTTACATCATGCAAAGCCACGGCTGATACGATGGATTTTGTTGCTCCAAGAATTTGACATTGTGATCAAAGATAAAAAAGGAACCGAGAATGTCGTAGCCGATCATTTATCGAGACTAGTAACAGGATCATCTTGAGAAATAACACCAATTAACAATAATTTTCCTGATGAACATCTATTTTTAGTTACTACTACACCTTGGTTTGCTAACATAGTAAATTTTCTTGTGACAGGAAAAATGCCACCGCAATGAAGTTCCCAAAATAAAAGAAAATTTTTGAATGAGGTAAAAAACTTTTATTGGGATGATCCGTATCTGTTCAAGTATTGTCCAGATCAAATTTTTCGACGTTGCATACCCGACAATGAGGTAAGTAGTGTCATTAAATTTTGTCATTCATAAGCATGCGGAGGACATTTTTCTTCAAAGAAAACGGCTGCAAAAATCTTGCAGTGTGGATTTTATTGGCCCACTTTGTTTAAAGACACCCACAAAATCTACAAGATCTGTGAAAATTGTCAAAAATTGGGATGCGATTTCAAGAAGAAACATGATGCCTTTGAATCCTATGATTGAAATTGAAATCTTTGACTGTTGGGGAATTGACTTTATGGGACCTTTTTCACCGTCGTTTGGATACTTGTATATTTTAGTTGCAGTTGATTATGTTTCCAAATGGATAGAGGCAATTCCATGTCGAACAAATGATCATAAAATCGTCATCAAACTTTTGAAAGAAAATATTTTTAGTAGATTTGGAATTCCTCGAGCCATGATAAGTGATGGGGGAACTCACTTTGTTAATAAACCATTTTCTTCATTAATGAAAAAATATGGTATTACTCATAAAGTAACTAGTCCTTATCATCCTCAAACAAATGGACAAGTTGAATTAGCTAATAGGGAGATAAAGAAAATTTTGGAAAAAACTGTTAACTCAAATAGAAAAGATTGGTCTCTGCGACTTAACGATGCACTTTGGGCATATCGAACAGCTTTTAAAACACCATTGAATATGTCTCCCTATAGGTTGGTTTACGGAAAACATTGCCATTTGCCTATGGAATTGGAACATAAAGCTTATTGGGCGATCAAAACTTTTAATTCAAGCATGGATGATTGCAACAAATTGCGCAAATTACAACTTAATGAACTTGATGAACTCAGAAATGATGCATATGAGAATTCAAGGATTTATAAAGCAAAAATCAAATCATTTCATGATAAAACAATTCTTAGAAAATCTTTTGAGATTGGTAAAAAAGTTTTGCTTTATAATTCTCGACTTCAGCATATTCCCCGGAAAATTACGATCAAGATGGACAGGCCCATATGTTGTAAAGCATGTGTATCCTTATGGAGCTGTGGATATTGAAAATCCTAAAAATGATGATGTTTTTAGAGTAAATGGACAAAGGCTTAAACCATTTTTGGAAAATGAAATCTTTCAGGAAGAGTTTATTTCCCTTTCTGATCCTTAAATTTTTATGTTGCATTTAATTTTGTTTGTTTTTATTTCAGGTTTCCTTAATCTTTTTATTTACCCGGTTAAATGACGGATAACGGTACACCGTGACTCTCATAGTTGGTCAAATCAGTTTCCCACAATTGCTGATACAAACATAAAAAAAATCATTTCTTTTCTTTTCAAAATGGATGAAAATCTCTCAAAAATTTGTAAATATTTTACTTATGTTTCTGAAAATGTTCTAAGAAAAATTTATGCAGGTAGGTGTGAAAGATTGGGATTGTTAATGCAAAAATGAATTCCAGAAGATATCGTCTTGTAATAGAAGCTAAGATCCGATTAGGAGGAGAAGTTCCACAATCATTGCTCATTCGGTATTTGTCTGGATTAGGAAAAAGCATTTATGCGAAAAAACGAAGGGCCAAAAGGTTAGGGGTTTGTCATAAGTGTGCAAGATGGACTTGTGACAAACGATGCAGATCTTTGGGATGTGTTTCCGATAACAGAGAAGATAAAATTGGTTTCATAAAGAATGGGCTGAGTATGGAGTCTTTAGATAACATCTTATTGACTCTTGAGACGCATTCTAATGGACATGTGCAAATTGAACTTCTCCGTTTATGGAAACAATTTCAAGATTAGCGTCATAGTCTTGGGAATCCAACTAAAAAAGACCATGTTTGCCAATTTATAAGAAAATTGGATGGAAAACATATCCTCGACTCATAGAAGGCCTTGAAGCCGTTTCTGGACGTAAAACCAGAGGAAAATTGTGAGCCACAATCACACTACTATTTATATGCATGTGTGTCATTATTATTTTTACTGTTTATTCTGATTATTCTGCTTACAGCTATGACCCATAGTTTTGTCATGATAATATATTACCCCTATAAAATCTCTAATCTTTTTCTCTATTTTCGTATACCAAAAAGAAAGTAAAAACATGGTTGGATGCTCATCACAAACATTGAAAAATATTTGTGTATTTTGTGGGTCGAGTTTTGGAAAAAATGAAGTATTTGTAGAAGCAGCGAATAATCTTGGAAAGATATTGGTTGAGAGAAAAATTCACTTGGTATATGGGGGAGGTAATATTGGGTTAATGGGATCTGTTTCAACATTTGCTCATCTTGGAGGTAGTCAGATTTTAGGTATTATTCCTACAGCTTTAGCTGAAGGAAATATTACAGGTGTTACGATTGGGGAGGAATTAAAAGTTTCTTCTATGTATGAAAGAATCACCAAAATGATTGAAAATTCTGAAGCTTTTATCGCACTACCAGGTGGTTTTGGTACATTAGAAGAAATTTTTCACACTGTTTCTTGGGCACAACTTAATATCCATAATAAACCTGTGGGCTTGTTGAATATCAATAATTATTATGACAGTTTGTTGACATTTCTTGATAAAGCTGTGGAACAGAATTTCATTTCAGAAAATTCACGACGGATGCTCATCTGTGCTTCGACTGCCGACCAATTAATTGATGATTTGGAAGCTTTTGTTCATAAGCCTGATCCGATGATAACAAATATCAATTGGTCGCAATCAAGCAGTAAGAAAAGAAAGTTGAATCATTGATTCAAAAATCATGGATTGGTTTGCGTTTGTTTCAGTTTGTTATCTTCAATAAAATTCCAGGTGATATCTCTTTCATTATGTACTCTTTATTAATAGTTATTTTGACATTAGGGACAATGTCATATTCTGATTGGGGGGAGAACAAACTTAAAAATTAAAAAAAAATAATTAAAAAAAATTATTTTAAAATAAAAACATGTAAAATTATTTTAAAATAAAAACATGTTTATTGTTTGTATCTTAGTAATTTTTGCAAAAATATCATACATTACATGTTTGAAAGGTTTAGATTAGAAATTGTAATAATCTATCTAAGGATGCTTAAATTTTTATTTGAAAAAAAAAAGTCAATTTTAATATTTTGATCACTATAAAAATATGATTTATGAAATCTTTTTGAATGATTAACCATTGTGATAAAATCAGTTATTAAAGTATATGGCCCAAGATATACCTGATAAGAGTTCCTAAAATTTTTAAACTCACACATATTTTGTGAGTGAGTGGAGAGGATTGAGAAAACAGTTTGCGAGCCTTTATTGATCATCAGAGAGGCTATCTATTGTTTAGATCTTGTGTTCTTATTTTGAAAAAAAAAATTTAATATTTCCTGAAAAAAAAAAGGATATTGAAGATTTATGTAATTTCTAAGTTATATGTTGCGACTCATTTATCTCTCATAAAAATACAAATAAAAAAAAGGAAAAAAAAAAGAAAGAGAGAAATACAATGTACAAATTAAATAAATATGTGGTCAAGAAGCATAAACTTAGTCTGATTCCATGATGTAAAAAAAATATATAATAAAAACAACTGGATTTTGAATCTATGGATTTCCTATCTTTTGATTAGTTTGGCTCGTTTGTCTGTCTGCATTCTGTAAACCATTTTCCTGAGCATTTATCTGTATTCCAACTCCATGAGAGAAATCATTCCCATAAATTGAAACGCTTATTAACCTGTGAGGATATGGAGTTGAGACTCTTAGTAGGAATTTCTGAAGGCCATGTATATTTAAATACCTGAAAATAAGCTTTGAATTGATCAGTTCATATTATTTCATAAATTATAATTATAATGATCTTGATATTACTTTGACAGTTTTCAAATTTAATTTAAACACTTGGATAGTTCTGATTACATTTCTATTTAAATTAATCAATATGTTTTGTGTTGCTATTAACGCTTAAATTGCTAGGGACTAGCAATAAGCTGGTTGGTGAGTGTGATAAAGATAAAAAATTGTATATTAATTAAATGTTTTATAATATAAATATATAGTTTTTTTTATTAAATGTTTAAATATTATATGTTTTATAATAAATTGTATAAAATAAAGTTGTTGTGTAATTATAAGTTTTTACTATTTTTTACAGGTTCGATAAAACAAAAATAAACTTGGCGTTGCAAATGGGATTAAGATGATTCTTGGACCTGTAGAAAGTTGATGTTAATATCTACAATATTGTTGGCAAGCATGAGATAAAAATCTTCTCACAAGTGGGATCAAATTAAGCAACAATTAAAGTTACCAAAGAAGTGCCAGTTTTACCATGCTCTAGTATTTTGACCATATCTCTCAAATTACTTGGTCAAATGGTTAAAAAATATTACAATTAAAACAACTCAGATATCTACATGTTTTATTTTATGTGGAGATGAAAATTCAGATGGGAATATTTTCAAAAGTGATGTGTATTAAAATATTAATTTCTTGGAACACCAATGAAGACTTATGTGTAAAAAATAATATTTTATTTGTTGTTGTCTCCTCAAATTTGGCTATAAATAGGGGTGCATTGTAATGTATTGAGATATCTCTCATTTTATGAACAAACCTTTGAGTTCATAATATTTCTCTCTTTGTTTTTCCTTTATTTCTTCATTTAAATATAATTAGCATGTTAAATTCATATTCAAAGTTTCACTTTGAATAATGAGTAGCTAACTTCCCAAATTTGAGATGAAAAGGTGAAACTCTTGGCATGATAATAAGGTTATTAAAAGGTAAGAATCTATGTTTTATATTATTTAATCATTATTTATTGTTTATGTTATATTTATTTCTTTAAGTATTATTATACCCTACTTATAAGTGGGAATTTTGATTTATTGTTGCTATATGTTACACTAAATTTTTGGAACCATTTAGATGTTAGTTTGGTGTTACCAACCATTTAAAGTGGATGCCTTGATTTATTATATATGAATATATCATAATATTAATTTCTTGGTACCATTTAAATGTTTGTTTGGTTTTACCAACCATTTAAAGTGGATGCCTTTGATTTATTATATGGTTATATCATAATATAATTTCTTGGAACCATTTAAATGTTAGTTTGGTATTACCAACCATTTAAAGTGGATGCCTTGATTTATTATATATTAATATCATAATATGAATTTCTTGGTACCATTTAAATGTTTGTTTGGTTTTACCAACCATTTAAAGTGGGAACCTTGATTTAGTGTTTACAAATATATATATAGTACAATAAATACTTGACACCATTTACAAGTTTTGGTATATATTATATATTTATAAGATAATAATATATAACATAATAAAAATATGATTATTTAATATATATTGGAACCAATTTATTAAGTGGATTTCAATAATGTTCATTAATGTTAACTTTATTAAAATACCAAGAGTGAATCATTTAATCTCAACTACTTAAATTAAAATTTGGACAATTAAAAAAATTACCAATTAAAGATTCAAACCATAAAAAAAAAAACAAAAACAAAAACAAAAAGACATTGTAGTGGACTTGTAATTACCTTAGCTTCCCTGTGGATACGATATTCGGACTCACCGAATTATACTACTTGTTGACAACCTGCTCTTGGGAGTGCAACAATCAAAGTCGCAACAAGTCTGCAAGTAATATATTTCGTGAGTACGAGATCGATCCACAGAGAGGTTATTTTTAGTTTAAATTTATTAATTTATAAATTACCAAATTCAAGAATGAAGTTTACAAATTATAAATTTTGTCAAGGCTCAAGGATTTATTCTTGGTTTATGTAATATTGTTTAACTAAAATTAAAACAAAGGAAACCACCATAAATAATGGTTCCAAGAAAAATTAAATAATTAAACACACATATAATATAATATAGTTCCCACTATAGAAAATACCGAATTAACCGATATTTTATATATGGTACCTATGATTATATATATAACTATATAAATATATAATTGCATAAAGTATATGTTAAATTAAATCATTATATTTCATTTAGAACAACCGGCAGAGCCACGCTATTTCCTAAATGAAATATATGATTTAATAAGTTAGTTGCGATAAAGTAAAAGTTAGCTGCGGGAAAGTAAAAGTTAAATGCAAAAAAGTAAAAGTTAGCTGCGATAAAGTAAAAGTTAGTTGCAGTAAAGTAAAAGTTAGATGCGAAAAATAAAAGTTAGTTGCGATAAAGTAAATGTTAGATTGTTAGCTGTTAGTATTAAATCATAATATTGCATTTAGAACAACCGGCAGAGCCACGCTATCGTCTAAATGAAATATATGATATAATTATATAAATATATATATATATATATATACATATATATAATATAACAATAATAATAATTGATGAAATATTTATTGTATCAAAATTAAACAACAAATCAAGATAACCACTTCAATGGTATCAAGCATTTGATGTAAATTGATAACAACAAATAATTCATTTTTATACCTACAATAAAAAAAAATTAGCTAAATGAAATGAAATAAAGAAAGGATATACAAAATATAAACAATCTTATTTCACCAAGAATTCATCCTCTTCACCTTGACATAATAGATTAGCTTGCCATGAGCTTACTTTTGATCAACACTAAAATCATCACTCATTGTTAAGAAAATGAAAGAAAAAATATTGGAACTTAGAACTTTGATACACACTCACACTATATTTTACAATGAGATAGAATGATTCTCAAGCTAGCACAATGCCTCTATTTATAGGCCAAATGAGAGAAAGAGTCAAAAATTTTAATAATGTCATGTAGTTGTAATAGTAGTTTTTGTCTCCTCAGACTTCAATTCCATGGCCCTTCTTTCAATGCTATGTTCCATGACTTTAAGCACCGAATTTGACTTGGCTCAAAATAAAAAACATGTAGGGAATTGTCTGTAGATGAATTTGGCTACTTGGTTCACCTCATTTGGTTAAATATTGAATTATTTATGATTTTTTTACTATAAGCTGGTCATAGTACAAGTAAATCTGTCCTCCTTTTGATATTTGCACAATTTGATCATCTTCATGAACTTTTTAGGCAATCATGTCTTCTGCAAAGTTGTAGATAATTTCTCAAGAATTCCAAACATATTTGAATCACATCCATTTGAATTTTTTAGCTTGAGTTATCATTATTTTACCAACACGTAGAAAACCTGAAAATAAAACATATTTAGTAAGACACTTAAATATAAACAAACAATACTAAAATAACATAATTTTATAATTTTAATGAAACTTAAATTTTAAAATATAGGTTTTAACATATAATAAATTATTAAGTTTAAGTTTCATCACACCCCCACACTATCTTATTACTAGTCCCTTAGTAATAAAATAAAATTTATCAGAAAATCACAAACTAGATTCTTTATTCCTTTTATATATTCAAATATACAAACATATTCATTTTAAAAACAAAATAATATACCGATTTATATATATATATATTTATTTTTTCGTTTAATATAATAATATATAATTAGATGTGTTTTTATTATTAATCTTATTTCACATAATATATAAAGTAACAATATATATATAATTTTTAAATTTCTAAATTTTTTATAATAATATAGTCTAAAAGATAATTCACACCACCTATCATAACATGTATAATATCAAGAATATAATTGTAAAAGTCTCAACTCCATATATTCTTTCAGGTCAAAATATTTAATGAATAGCTAGTTTTCACTCATGGAGTAGAAATGAATATTAACTCTCATTGAAAAAGGCTAAGTATTAAAGCAGACAATTAAATAAACTAATATTGAAAATAAAATAGGAAAATTTACAAAGAATAAAATCCCCTTTCTTTTTTTTTTCTCTTCTTTTGTTTTTTTTCTTTCTTTTGTTTTTTTTTTAAATAACGTGACTGCAAAATTTTACAATAATATAAAAAAAATTTTATCCAAACACTCTACCATAAATATCTATATATATAAAAACATTATATAATGGATGCATCCGACTACCTTTGAAACTAGCACAAACAAATCTTTTTGTTTGTTTGATTTTTTTTTTTAATATCATATTGATAGTTGTTTTTACAACACATTGATAGTACATCAATCAAATCTAGAAAAAAAATAAATTACAATGAATAAAGTACTTTGCAGTCCGTTATTTATTTACTTTTTTTTCTTTTTTTTTAAATAAATATTTTTTTAGGGGAGTTATATTCTTGTAATTAACCATTTTTCAATAATCAATAAAAGTTTATTAATTGTTTTCTCATTTCTCACCACTTACTTACAAAAGATGTGTGAGTATATATTATACTTTTACAAAAAAAAATTCTTTCAATTATACATAACAACCATACAAACCATATCTTTTAACTATATTCTCATAAAAATTTTAGAAATTATTTTATTTGAAAACACACACAATTATATATAAATATATATAAATAAATAAATACATCTATTATAGATTTTATATTAATTGATCAAAAAAATTATATATATATAAATTGTTACATATGAAAAACTAATTTTTTTTAGTCTGTAATTTGAATATAATGAATATTAAAATCTAGTGTATTTTGATTTTCCAATAATTATTAACTAATGCGTCTCAGGTGCATTTTACTGACACCTTACTCGACATTGAACTAAAAATTATTAATATTATTACTATATATAGTATATATTTTTATTTTCATTAAAAAAAACTAAGAGGAGAAGAAGAAGACATTATTCATACCTTAAAAAAAAACATTAAAACATACCGTTGAATCACAAGTTTAGCATCACATGAATTTTCTTTCCTTACTCTTGGATGTTGGCCAATTAAGTTGAGATAAGAATGGATCTAGTTCATGACTAAATCATTGCAATAAATCAATAAGTTCACCTTCACTTGTAGCTGAAACTAACATCCTTCGTGAAGTTAATGAGAGAAATCTCTGTTCCACAACATCATCAAGAAACGATAACAGTTTATCATAATAATTGTTAACATTTAACAAACCAATTGGCTTATTGTGGATATTTAATTGTGCCCAGCAAAGAGTATGAAATATTTCCTCCAAAGTACCGAAACCTCCTAGCAAAGCAATGAAAGCATCTGAATGTTCAATCATTTGAGTAATTCGTTCATACATGTTGTC
The DNA here is from genome assembly GCF_025594145.1 of Primulina tabacum. NCBI lineage: Eukaryota > Viridiplantae > Streptophyta > Magnoliopsida > Lamiales > Gesneriaceae > Primulina > Primulina tabacum. The sequence continues at coordinate 8,126,999 of NC_134558.1, forward strand.
CACTTTCATTTCTTCTTATATTGTTGGTCCAGTAAGATTGGCTAAAGTAATCGGAATAATGCCTAAGACTTCACTTCCACCTGTATGCGCAGCTTTAGTAACTTTTCCCATGAGACCAACTTCACCACCATATACCAAATGAATCTTTTTTTCAGCAAGTGTTATTCCAAGATTTTCTGCTATTTCTTCATAAATTGAATCTTTTCCTGCAATCTTCCTCTGATTTTACGTTCAGTAACAGCTTCAACGCCTTCTATGAGTCGAGGATATGCTTCCCATCCAATTTTCTTATAAATTGGCAAACAGGGTCTTTTAACGTCAGATTCCCAAGACAAAATTGTGTATATATATTACTTATCAAAATAGATATGTGTTACTACAGTAGGATCTTTGTAAGGCTGATTCCATCGTCCATATTGATATTCCTCTTGTTGAAATTGCCACCATATTTTAAGAAGTTCATTTTGCACGTACCCACTAGAATGCGTATCAAGAACCTCTAGAAAATTATCCAAAGGCTCTTTACTCAGACCATTCTTAATGAATAAAATTTTATCTTCTCTATTCATTGATGTCATTCCAACATTTTTGCATTTCCCCCTTACAAGTCCACCTTGCACATCTATGACATCCACCTATACGTTTAGCTCTTCACTTTTTGGCATATGTGCTTTTACCAAATCCTGGCATATGTCATATTATTATTTCACTTGCTTCCCCAACCAATCGGACTTTTGCTTCAATTATCAAACGGACATCATTCGGTATGCCATAAGACATCATCAACCTTAGTCGCTCACATCTAGCTTTATATATTTTTTTCAGCGCATTATCTGGTAAACAAGCAAAATATTTACGAAGATTCACAATACACGCATCCATATTATTATTATTATTATTATTATTATTATTATTATATATATATCAATTATTTTGGGAAAACTGAAGAAATCGACTTAGACAGTCACGGAGTACCGTTATCCGCCACTTAACCGGTAAATGAATTAGAATCTGCAAAAACAGAATATGAAAATATCAAACAACTATTATGGATCATATAAAGGCATAAACTCATCATTAAGAATTTCATTTTCTATAAAAGGCTTAAGTCTTTGCCCATTAACTTTAAACACATCATTATTTTTAGGATTTTCAATATCAACAGCACCATGAGGATAAACAAATTTAACTATAAATGGTCCTGACCATCTCGATCTTAATTTTCCTGGAAATAAATGCAAACGAGAATTATAAAGTAAAACTTTTTGTCCAATTTCAATTGACTTTCTCATAATATTTTTATCATGAAAGGCTTTAGTTTTATCTTTATAAATCTTTGAATTTTCATATGCATCATTTCTTAATTCTTCAAGTTCATTTAATTGCAATTTTCTTAATTTAGATGCATCATCTAAATTAATATTAAATATTTTAATTGCCCAATAAGCTTTATGTTCAAGTTCAACCGGTAAATGACAATGCTTACCAAAAACTAACCTATATGGTGACATCCCTAATGATGTTTTAAATGTAGTTCTATATGCCTATAATGCATCAGTTAATCTTAAAGATCAATCTTTTCGAGTTGGATTAACAGTTTTTTCTAAAATTTGTTTTATTTCTCTATTTGCAAGTTCAACTTGACCATTACTTTGAGGATGATATGGGGTAGATACTTTATGTGTAATGCCATATTTTCTTAACAAAGAAGAAAATGATTTATTTATAAAATGACTTCCCACATCACTAATTATTGCTCTAGGTATTCCAAATCGGCTAAAAATATTTTCTTTTAAAAATTTTATAACAACTTTATGATCATTAGTTCTACACGCAATTGCTTCTATCCATTTTGAAACATAATCAACAGCGACTAAAATTTAGGTAAATCCAAAAGATAATGGAAATGGACCCATAAAATTTATCCCCCAACTATCAAATATTTCAATAATTATGATTGGATTTAAAGGCATCATGTTTCGTTTTGAAATTGATCCCATCTTCTGACAGTTTTCACAAGATTTGCAAAATAAATGCGTATCTTTGAATAAAAATGGCCAATAAAATCCACATTGTAAGATTTTTGTAGCAGTTTTATTGGATGAAAAATGACCTCCACATGCTTCAGAATGACAAAATATAATAACATTACTTACTTCATTGTCGGGTATGCATCGTCGAAAAATTTGGTCAGGACAATACTTAAACAAGTAAGGATCATCCCAATAAAATTTTTTAACTTCTATCAAGAATTTATTCTTATCCTGTGAATTCCAATGAGAAGGCATTTTATTTGTCACAAGAAAATTTACAATGTTAGCAAACCATGGCATAATAGTAGCATAAAACAACTGATCATCTGGAAAATTTTCATTTATTGGTATTTCATTATGAGATGATTCAGTCATTATTCTAGATAAATGATCGGCTACGACATTTTCTTTTCCTTTTTTATCTTTAATTATAATATCAAATTCTTGTAACAATAAAATCCACCGTATTAATCTTGGTTTAGCATCTTGTTTGTTTGATAAATATTTTAGGGCAGAATGATCAATGTAAACAATAGAAGTAGAACCGATTAAATAAGATCGAAATTTATCTAATGCAAATACTGCTGAAAGTAATTCTTTTTCAGTAGTTGAATAATTTATTTGAGCACTATTTAAGGTTCTACTAGCATAATACATTGCATAAGGTTTTCCTTCTTTTCTTTGTCCTAACACAGCTCCTATAGCATAATCACTTGCATCACACATTAATTCAAATGGCAAAGACCAATCTGGAGGTTGTAAAATAGGTGATGTAATTAAAAGATTAATTATTTTTTTAAAAGCATTTTCACATTTCTGAGTCCATTCAAATTGTGTATCTTTTGTTAAAAGATTTGAAATTGGTTTAGATATTACACTGAAATTTTTTATAAATCTTCTATAAAATCCTGCATGACCCAAGAATAATCGAACTTCTTTAACCTTTTTTGGTGATGTTAAATTAGCAATAACATCAACTTTGTCTTTATCAACTTCAATTTCTTTTTCAGATATCACATGTCCTAAAACAATCCAAGATTTAACCATATAATGACAATTTTCCCAATTTAAAACAAGATTTTTTTCTTCACATCTTTTTAATACTTCTTCTAGGTTTTTAAGACAATTTTCAAATGAGTTTCCGAAAACAGTTATATCATCCATAAAAACTTCTAAACAATTTTCAACCATGTCGCTAAAAATGCTTAGCATACATCTTTGAAATGTTGCTGGGGCATTGCATAATCCAAATGGCATCCTTCTAAATGCAAATGTTTCAAAAAGACATGTGGATGTAGTTATATCTTGATCTTCGAGTGCAATGGAAATTTGATAATAACCTGAATATCCATCAAGAAAACAATAGTATGGATGACCTGCTACTCTTTCTAAAATTTGATCCAAAAATGGTAATGGAAAATGATCTTTTCTAGTGGCGTCATTTAATTTTCTATAATCAATACACATCCGCCAACTAGATGGGACTCGACTTGTTAACAATTCACCTTTTTCATTTTTTATCACTGTGATGCCATATTTTTTTGGAACTACTTTTGTTGGGCTTACCCACTTACTATCAGAAATAGGGTAGATAATCCCAACATCAAGTAGTTTGAGAACTTCAGTTTTCACAACATCTTTCATGTGTGGATTTAATCTCCTTTGGGGTTGTTGAGATGTTTTTGCATTTTCTTCTAAGTGAATTTTGTGAGTGCAAATTAGTGGATTAATGCCCTTGAGATCTTTTAGTGTCCAACCAATTGCATTTTTATGTCTTTTAAGCATATCAACTAATTTACCTTCTTGATCACTTGCTAGTTTGGAAGAAATTACCACCGGATATGTTTCATCTTCTCCAAGAAATGCATACTTCAATTTTTCTGGCAAGGGTTTTAACTCCAATATGGGTGGTTCGTCTTTGTTATCATATTTTGCCTCAAATTCTTTCTCTGATCCTGGTAACGAGTGATACCTGATAAAATCATCAAGATCAATTTCAATATTTTCTTTAACAGTTTCAATTTAACAAATATCTAATTGATCACGAGCACTCCCTTCTTGAATGTTTTCATCCACAATAGTTTCAATAAGATTTTCATCTTCACTTTCATCTCCTTTGTCATGTGGTGGCTTACAAAGATTAAAAAAATTGAGCTCCAAGGTCATGTTACCAAATGACAACTTCATTATTCCATTCCTGCAATTTATAAGAGCATTAGAAGTTGCTAAAAATGGACGACCCAGAATTACAAGAATTGCATTACAAGCTTCGATAGGTTGTGTATCTAAAACTATGAAATCGATAGGATATACAAAGTTATCAACTTGGACCAACACGTCTTCTACCATACCTCTTGGCACTTTAACAGATCTATCGACAAGTAAAAGTGTTACCGAAGTAGATTTTAACTCACCTAGATTGAGTTCTTGATAAACTGAATATGGAAGTAAATTCACACTAGCTCCAAGATCAAGCAAGGCTTTTTTAATCTTTCGTTCTCCAATAATACATGAAATAGTAGGACAACCAGGGTCTTTGTATTTCAAAGTATTATTATTTTGAATGATTGCACATATTTGTTCGGCTAAAAATGCTTTCTTTTTCACATTCAATTTTCTTTTCACAGTGCACAAGTCTTTCAAAAATTTGTGTAAGGCCCGAGAATTTTATCCTATTAATCTGAAATGATTTGGGAATAATTGATATGATTATAGACGGAAAGGATCGGACCGGGAAAGACGAGATAATGCATGAAAATGTGCGAGGAACAGTAGCCCTCGCGCATATGCGCGGCACAGATGCGCGACGTGGGCAGAGGACCTCGCGCATATGCGCGAAGTCAGTCGCGCATATGCGCGAGCCTGTGCAAGCGATGTCCAGAGGACCTCACGCATATGCGCGGGATGAGTCGCGCATATGCGCGAGCTGCCGTGAAGCTTATCCACGAGACCAGTAGGTCTCGCGCATATGTGCCGATATTAGTCGCGCATATGCGCGAGACGTGCAGAATGCACATTGAGCCACTCGTCCTCTTGCATGTACGTGGATGTATATATATATACATCCTTACGCCTTTATATTTCAATCCGCCCGTCCGATTTTGAATCCGACTTCAGTATTGAGTTCCTATCGACGTAGGTTACAACTGGACGTAAGTTTTGCTACGTTTTGATATGTTTTGGAATTATGGTATTGTCATAATCTGATATGATTCTTATATGATGTTCTGGTCATGTTAGACATCGTATAATCGAAACCGGACTGAAGAATAAATACCATAGGGAATTGTTATGATTTTCGGAGTTGTTTTGGAATCGATTTGATATCAGAATTGAATTGTTACCGATTATGAGATGTTAGAATTGATATCTGACTGAGATGATATTGCTGGGTATATTGAGACTATGACGTTGTGCTGTTGAAATAGAATTTGATTGAATTCTGATTATATCCAGTGTTGTTTGAGTGGTGTATTGATACCATACCCTCGATATTGTTATTGTGAGATTGAGTATTGACAGGCTTTGAGCTCGAGACTTCGACAGAGTCAGAGTATCAGAAAGAAAGGTATAAATTAATGTTGAGTTGGGATTGCACAACTCGAGTGAGGTTTAACTCGAGTCTCCCTAAATCACATACTTAGTTTATTACATTGATATTTGTAATTGAGGAGATTGATGTTTATAGTCTATTGATTTATAGCCACTGCATGTGTTGACTACTGATTCAATTAGTCATTGGCTGATTCGCCTAGTCACCGACTGATTCGTCTGGTTATTGGCTGATTCGTCTAGTTATCGACTGATTCGTCTAAACTTTGGCTGATTCGCTTAATTACTGATTGATTCGTCTAATTATTGGCTGATTCGCTTAATCCTTGACTTATTCGTCAATTCTGTGGCTGTTTCGCCCAGACACTGGATATATGAATTATATCGATGCCGTTTAGGGTTGATTCATTCCTATCGACTGAGATTCGATATAATTATCAATATCCAGACATTGGGATCCCTAGGTTAGAGTTGAGTCGAGTCTGAGACGACGCGTTGTTTGAGTCGAGTCTGTGATGACTAGTTGATTTATATTTTTATATCATTCATGTTTGTTGATTGGCTGCATGTGAATGATATTTGTTATATGCTTTTGTATATGTTGTTATATGATTGCATGTTTACATTGTTTATACTGGGATTTATTCTCACCGGAGTTATCTGGCTGTTGTCTTGTTTTGTATGTGTGCATGACAACAGGTGGGACAGGTTCAGGGTCGAGGAAATGAGGAAATATCGTGATTAGAGTGGAGGCTCCGGACTTGGATTAGAGATAGGGTTGGACACTTGATATTAGCTGTTAAACCTTAGTTGAATAAATGTATGTAGTACAGGACTTGTACTTTTATACTGAGATGTATATATGTTTTATTTCACTACGTTCCGCATTTTAAAAAAAAAATTAGACCCTGTTTTATAATTGATTAATTAGTCCTAATTATGATTAAGAACATCATTAGCGTCCGGGTCCCCACAATTTGGCATATGATGGTACCTGTTTTATTGCATCTAATAAAGGAATATTAACTTTTACTTGTTTAAAAATATCATATATATCAGAATTCAAATTTGATTTTTTTGTATTTTTCAATGCATGAGGGAATGGTGATGACACTGTCTGTTGAACCTCCTCTTCGCAAGTTATAGGGTTCCACATTCTTATCCTTTGGAGTTGATTTATCATCATCTTCACAAGGTTCAGGAGTGGATTTTTCCACAACCTTACCACTTCGAAGGGTAATAACAGATTTTACCTGATCCATCGATTGAGTTCCAGAAGTTCCAGTTTGTGAATGATGATCCTTGGGATTAGACTGTGGTTGTGAAGAAAATTTACCTTTTTCATGAACATTAAGTGCAGATGCAAATTTTGCAAGAGTTTCTTTCAAATCACACATAGATTGACTGTTTTGAATATTGATAGACTCTTGCTTTTGGATAAATGCATGAATTACATCTTCAAATTTTTTTCTTGGAGGTGTAACATAAGGAATATAACCTTGATGATTTTGGTTATTTTGAAAATGTTGTTGTGAGGGTTGTGCATTATTATCATTCCTCCAACTAAAATTAGGATGATTTTTCCATCCAATATTATATGATTGTGAAAAAGGATCAAATATTGGTTTTTTATAATTGTTAACATAATTTGCTTGTTCATGGAGACATTCTTTAAATGAAGGTAATGTTGGACAATCTTTTGTAGAATGATCATGTGTATCACATATATGACAAACAATTTCTTGAATACTTTTTAATTGACCACTCTTTTTCATTTCTAATGACTCAATTTTTCTTGCTAAAGATGCAAGTTTAGCTTGAATATCTGTATCGTCTTTAAGATTATAGATACCACCCCCATTTGTTGAATTATTGATTTTAGTTGTTGGTGGTTCTATTGTGCCTATAGTATCCCAATTTTGAGCATTTTCTGCTAATGAATCCAAATACTCCATAGCTGCATTTGGGTTTTTATCTTCAAAAGTTCCATTACACATGAATTCTATCATTTGCCTATCTTTAGGTATAAGACCTTCATAAAAGTGAGAAACTATTCTCCATGTTTCAAAACCATGATGTGGGCATGTATTAAGTAATTCTTTATATCTATCCCAACATTGATAAAATGTTTCTCTTTGTTTTTGAGAAAAAGTTATAATTTGTCTTTTGAAAGAGTTTGTTCTATGGGAAGGGAAAAACTTTTTGAGAAATTGTTGTTGCATTTCTTCCCATGATCTTATTGAACTTGATCTTAAATTTTGTAGCCATGTTTTAGCTTTATCTTTTAAAGAAAAAGGGAAAAGCTTTAATCGAACTATATCCATGCTACAATTTTGATCATTATAAGTGTTACAAACTTCCTCAAATTCTCTTAGATGTAAATATGGATTTTCAGAATCTAAGCCATGAAAATTTGGTAAAAGTTGAATAATTTGAGGTTTAAAGTTGAAAGTAGATGCATCAGGGGGAAAAACTAAACAAGATGGGGCACTAGTTCTAATAGGATTCATATGGTGCCTAAGTGTTCTTAATTGATCATGTTCTTGATTATTATTATTATTATTATTATTATTATTATTAATATTATTATTATTATTATCTTGATTATTTGAATTATCATCCATGTTTAAAGTATTTTCAGATACTCGAATAAGTCTACCACTTTTTTTTCGACTCCAAATACTCATACTAAAAACAACACAATACTTATAAATAAAACATAAATAACAAATATAAACTTAATTTATACCTCCCCGGCAACGGCGTCAAAAACTTATTGCGACTTTGATTGTTGCACTCCCAAGAGCAGGTTGTCAACAAGTAGTATAATTCGGTGAGTCCGAATATCGTATCCACAGAGAAACTAATGTAATTACAAGTCCACTACAATGTCTTTTTGTTTTTGTTTTTGTTTCTTTTTTAATGGTTTGAATCTTTAATTGGTAATTTTTAATTGTTCAAATTTTAATTTAAATAGTTGAGATTCAAGGATCCACTCTTGGTATTTTAATAAAGTTAACATTAATGAACATTATTGAAATCCACTTAATAAAATGGTTCCAATATATATTAAATAATCATATTTTTATTATGTTATATATTATTATCTTATAAATATATAATATATACCAAAACTTGTAACTGTTGTCAAGTATTTATTTATGCTATATATATATTTGTAAACACTAAATCAAGATTCCCACTTTAAATGGTTGGTAAAACCAAACAAACATTTAAATGGTACCAAAAAATTAATATTATGATATTAATATATAATAAATCAAGGCATCCACTTTAAATGGTTGGTAATACCAAACTAAAATTTAAATGGTTCCAAGAAATTAATATTATGATATAATCATATAATAAATCAAGGCATCCACTTTAAATGGTTGGTAAAACCAAACAAACATTTAAATGGTACCAAGAAATTAATATTATGATATATTCATATATAATAAATCAAGGCATCCACTTTAAATGGTTGGTAACACCAAACTAACATTTAAATGGTTCCAAGAATTTAGTGTAACATATAGCAACAATAAATCAAAACTCCCACTTACAAGTAGGGTATAATAATACTTAAAGAAATAAATATAACATAAACAATAAATAATGATTAAATAATATAAAATATAGATTCTTAACTTTTAATAACCTTATTATCATGCCAAGAGTTTCACATTTTCATCTCAACTTTGGGAAGTTAGCTACTCATTATTCAAAGTGTAAAACTTTGAATATGAATTTAACATGCTAATTATATTTAAATGAAGAAATAAAGGAAAAACAAAGAGAGAAATATTATGAACTCAAAGGTTTGTTCATAAAATGAGGAATATCTCAATACATTACAATGCACACCTATTTATAGTTAATTTGGGGAGACAACCACAAATAAAATATTATTTTTTACACATAAGTCTTCATTGGTGTTCCAAGAAATTAATATTTTAATACACATCACTTTTGAAAATATTCCCATCTGAATTTTCTTCTTCATATAAATAAAACATGTAGATATCTGAGTTGTTTTAATTGTGGTATTTTTTTTTAACCATTTGACCAAGTAATTTGAGAGATATGGTCAAAATATTAGAGCATGATAAAATTGCCACTTCTTTGGTAACTTTAATTGTTGCTTAATTTGATCCCACTTGTGAGAAGATTTTTATCTCATGCTTGCCACCAATATTGTAGATATTAACATCAACTTTCTACATGTCCAAGAATCATCTTAATCCAATTTGCAACGCCAAGTTTATTTTTGTTTTATCGAACCTGTAAAAAATAGTAAAAACTTATAATTACACAATAACTTATTTTTATATAATTTATTATAAAACATATAATATTTAAACATTTAATAAAACAAAAACTATATATTTATATTATAAAACATTTAATTAATATACAATTTTTTATCTTTATCAATAACCCAAATAGAGTTATAACCTTTCTGCGTTCTAGGAAGACCAATCACGAAGTCCATTATAATGTGCTCTCATTTCCATTGAGGAATCGGCAATGAATGCAATGTCCCAGCAGGTTTCTGATGTTCGATTTTCACCTGCTGACAAGTTAGACACTGAGAAATAAACATAGCAATATCCTTCTTCATACCTGGCCACCAATAGAGTCTACGAAGATCCTGATACATCTTGGTACTACCTGGATGTATCGAATATGACGAGGTATGTGCCTCTGTCAAGACGTCTCGCCGAATATCATCACAGTAGGAATGCATATACGGCCTCTGAATGTCATCAAACCATCTCTATTCTTCCCAAACTCTTAATTACCTCTCTTCTGCTCTGGCTCTCATCTCTGTCAATTGTGCATCATTGACCTGCTCTCTACGGATTCTGTCCGTCAACGTAGCCCGAATGATCAACGCTGAAAAGCGAGCAATGGTTCCCGGTACTACCAAAGTTATCTCTACTCGTTACAAGTCTAACAACAACGGTCTCTGGATCATAGAACTCAAAGATGAACTCGACTTACGGCTCAATGCATCCGCTACAACATTCGCCTTCCTAGGGTGGTAACTAATCGTTACATCATAATCTTTGACAAGCTCTAACCACCGTCTCTGTCGCATATTGAGTTCTTTCTGAGAAAACAAATACCTTAAACTCTTGTGGTCCGTGAAAATTTCACATTTTTCGCCATATAAATAGTGTTTCCAGATTTTCAGGGCGAATACCACAGCTGCCAGTTCCAGATCATGCGTAGGATAATTTTTCTCGTAATCTTTCAAATGACGAGAAGCATAAGCTATCACCTTTCCACGTTGCATCAGCACTGCACCGAGGCCCTTCTTCGACGCATCGGTGTAAACAACAAAGTCCTCTGTACCACTAGGCAATGCAAGCACCGGAGCTGTCGTCAACCTATCTTTCAACTCTTGGAATCCACTTTGGCTTTCATTGGACCACTCAAACTTCACAGTCTTCCTCATCAGATTGGTTAACGGCAGGGCAATTTTGGAAAAATCTGAAATAAAACGACGATAATAACCCGCCCAACCAAGAAAACTGTGTACCTCTAATACAGTGTTAGGGATAGGCCACTTCTGTATCGCCTCGATTTTTGTTGGATCAACAGCTAAACCATCCTTCGAGACAACATGGCCTAAGAAATAAATCTGCTCCAACCAGAACTCACATTTCTTCAACTTATCATACAGCCTTTTCTCTCTCAACAACTGAAGAACGACTCTGAGGTGTTCTGCGTGAAGCTCTCTGGTCTTGGAATAAATCAATATATCATGGATGAAAACAATGACAAAGCTATCCAAATACGGCTTAAACACCTGGTTCATAAGATTCATGAAGACTGAAGGAGCATTAGTCAGACCGAACGACATAACAAGAAATTCGTAATGACCATACCTGGTCCAGAACGCCGTGTTAGGGATATCAGACTCCCTAACTTTCAACTGGTAGTAGCCAGATCGCAGATCAATCTTCGAAAACAATGTAGCCCCATGCAGCTGATCAAAAAGATCGTCTATTCGTGGCAACGGATATTTATTCTTAATCGTCACTTTGTTGATTTCCTTGTAGTCAATGCACAGCCGCAAAGACCCATCTTTCTTCTTGACGAAAAGAACCGGAGCTTCCCAAAGCGAAGAACTCGGCCAAATAAAACCTTTATCTAATAGATCCTGCAACTGCATCTTCAATTCTTTCATCTCTGTCGGGGCCATTCTGTACGGAGCTTTGGAAATAGGAACCATTCCCGGAACTAGATCGATCACAAACTCTACATCTCTGTCCGGCGGTAAACCCGGCACATCATCCTCAAATACATCAGGGAACTCTCTCACAACATTAATATCATCAATATTCAACTTCACAATTCTATCCATATCCACAATCGAAGCCGAAAACCCATCACAACCTCTACACAACAACTTCTTAGCCTCAAGACATGAAATAAAAGGAAGGACCAGCGAAGTACCTGCACTGGCAAGCATACCTTCCTTATTTCCATCATCTGCAAATTTCACAGTCTTGGCAACGCAATCAATCACTGCACGGTAAGTTGATAGCCAATCTATGCCAAGTATAATATCGAATGCAACCATCGGAATAACAATCAAATCGGCATAAACCACTCGCTCATCGATTTGAACAGAACACGCATACATAATAGACGTCGGGCATAACACATCCCCAGAAGGCAATACAACATTAAACTGGAGGGGAAGAACAGAAGGAACTAAACCCAAAGATCTCAAAAATAGTTCAGACATAAAAGAATGAGTAGCACATGTACCAATAAATGTCGTAGCTACTCTGCCTGAAATTAAGATAGTGCTAGAGATCACAGAAGAATCAAGATTAATACCTTCCTTCGTCATGGTGAAGATGCGACCCTGCACCTTCTCTTTACTCAATCCTCTCGGACAGTCTTTGGCGATATGGCCTGCAGTACCACATCGGTAACACGTATGAGTACCAAACCTGCACTCATCCCTATGATGCCTATTGCACTTGGGACACAACGGCTTCTCTGGATCAAATGGGTTTGTCGGTGCTTTAGAACTCGGCCCTATCTTGCCTTTCCCTTTGAAACTGCATTTCCCTCTTTGGCTCGAACCTTGACCTCTTTGAGCAATAGCCTGCTGCCTTGCCTGTCTCTCTCGAGCAATATCCTTCTCGTCTTGCTCGGCTAACAATGCTTTAGCCACAATCTCTTTAAATGTCACTGCCTTAGACATATTGATGTCCCTCCTAATCTCTGCTCGAAGTCTTCTAATGAAATGAGCACCCTTGTCTTTGTCATTGAAGGCAATATAAGGAGCAAACTGACAGCCCTCCTCAAACTTCAAAATATACTCGTCAACATTCATACCTCCCTGACGAAGCTCTAAAAACTCAGTCACCTTCCGAGCTCGAAGTGCATTTGGTAAATATTTGTCGTAGAAAAGATCCGTGAAATCTTGTCACTTCAATGCCGGAACAGCAACACTTACCTTGGTAGCATTCCACCAAATACGTGCAGCTTTAACTAGCATGAATACTGCACAACCAACTCTGTCCTTGTCTTCATACTTGAGATGATCAAATATCGCCTCAAGTGCTTTAATCCACTCTATAGCCACCAATGGATCAGTACTTCCTGCAAACTCAGGCGGATCCATCCTCTTAAAAGCAGTAAAGATCACATCAGTCCCAACTGCTTGAACCACTTGGCCTCTCCCTTGGCCTCTACCCTGACCTGAACCTTGCAAACGGAGCAACTACTGAATCTGTTCACTGTGAACCTTAGCTTGCTCTTTCAGTAATTTTCCGAACTCGTCGACAACTCTCGATGAGGAGCTATCCTCACCTTCTGAAGCCTTTCTCTTAGGAGGCATTAAATCCTACAATGTGCTCACATAATACATATCAACCAATAACAATAAATAGATGTAGAAGAAGACATACCCGGACTGTTGAAAGTAGACGAAGTAATATCGATTGGTCCGAATAACGTTGCTCTGATACCATTAAATGTAACGCCTTCGACTGATTTTATAAAATAACATAGCAGAATATTAAAAATTTACTTAGAGGAAAAGGATTTAAAATTTTCTTGACATAAAAATATTTACAATCAAAATATATATATGATCAATAAAGAGTTGCATCAAAATACAAAATATCATTTTTGATCATGTCAAAAGCTAACAAAACATCTTTCTTCCTTCCATCTCTTGTATGCATATGACCTCGGCTCCAATCAACGTCCTGGCTCGTCGCTCTTATCTGCATCACATGAAATAACTGGAATGAGTATAAAACTCAGCAAGTGAAACTATTACATAACAATTTGTACATATCATACTTTGTAAAACATGACTTTGAAATCATTAAATACCATCTAACTCTTAAACATGAATAATATAGTAGAACATGAATATAACGATGGTATTTCTCTTTTCTCTGGTGGATTGATATTTCAATAGTATCTCTGTCTCTGTACCTATATCCCATCGATATAAATCGATTACTCTGTTGGGATATAAAACTATGGTCGTTGATCAACTAATTGGATGCAATCTCTGACTATCTCTTTATCAATCCAATAAATCATTTGAATTCTTTCTTGGACATTAAATCAAACACTTTGAATACTCTTTTCTCTTGCATTCCCTTTTATACAATTGAGACATATAAAAGCCTATAATTTACAACAAAGTGTATCCATACATAGCATGAATCAAATTGAAGGGAATACCATATTAAAACCATTGAAATATAATACATATAATTCCTGTGAGCACAAGAAATGAATTCCACTTACAACCAATGGAAATCTTGATTCTAATCTCTTGGTACAAATCCTACAACAATAAACAATGAATTGAATCATCAACAACTTAATAATCACAAACCCATACCATAAAACCATAAAACCAACACAATCAATAATCCCATAATTTCCCCCAACACCATAAACCAAGAAATAACTAAAGCCACAAGATTACCTTAGCTCCTTGAACCCAAAATGATCTTGTTCTCACTTCAATAACCCAACTAGGAGCTTGAATTAAAGAAATAAAAGAAAGGAAATGAGAACCCAAGCTTCCCTTGAGCTGAAGAACCGAGAGGATTGGGAAAGAATGAAGAAAATTGAGCCAACTCTTGTATTATATCACTTAAATCTCGAAAACACGACTTCACTGTTCACTGACCGCGGGTGCGCTAGCCCTCTTACCGTGGGTGCGCTAGGCTTACTGAACCACTTCCGAAAATCCAAAGGAACGACCGCAGGTGCGCTGCTTATTGGACCGCGGGTGCGCTGGAGGTTCTGCCCAAACACCGCGGGTGCACTCTCCTCTGTAGCCGACAATATATTCTTTGCAACTAAAAATCGAATCGCAACGTTGCTTCTCCTCATAATTTGACAACACTCTCAACATGAAAGTTACACAACTATGTCTTATCAAACCACTACAATTGGCCTCATACCAATTGGCTCAACATACAAATTATCATGAATTTAATCGTAACGACGCTACACTATGACTACACACCATCTATAATCAACAATACTATAAATCACAAATCCAAATTCTTAACATCTAAACTATACTTAAACTTAACCGAATAGTCCATAAACATATGAAATCTTAAACCGTACCGTTCACCAAGCTTGGATATTACATTTGGTATCAGAGTTATGGTAATGTCTACTTATTTAAAATTGCAGAAATATTTTTTAAAAAAAAAAACTCACCTTTTCAAAATAACATTTAAATGTTTCGCATGCATGCGCTCTACAGAAAAATATAACATTTAAAAATGATCTTAAATATTTGACAGTAAAAATAGTGCGGTTTAAAGTAACCAAACTCATCCAAAATTATGTGTAAACATAAACGAATAAACATCCTAAAATCATCAACGTATAAAAAAAACTGTTTAAACGTGTTCCCATAAAATAATATTCTTGCGAAAGAATACAAGGTCCTCGGGTTAACGTGCGTCACCAGCTCCGCCCGTTCAGTCATCATCACCTCCAGTCTCCTGATCAAAATGCTCACCTGCATCATTCACACCTAGTGATTCTAAAGACTCAACACACATGTACCGTGATAACAAATACATATACATATCATGCAGTAGCGAAAAATACCGTATTCAACATGTATTTCATGATCATGAAAAATCGTATGCATAATCGTAAACTATCAAAACATAATAATAATCATAGCACATATCATCATATCAACATATACGTGTTCATTTTCTTAATTTGAATTTCGTTCGTCAGCTGTGACTTTCGTATTATAATATCATTCGATGGATCCATCTACGTATAACCGAGTACCCGACGGCGGAGGCATCATGTAGAGGCCTAAAAATCCTTACTTGAAAATTTACGGAAAATTTAAAATTTTTCTTTTAAATAATTAAAATTGCCTCATTCATAACTGAACTGATAAATAAAGTTTGATGTTCAAAGTGGCAGCGGAAGAAATTAACATTTTCGGAATAACAGTAAAAGGTTTTTCCAACGATAATTAAAATGTTTGAGCCATCAAATAATAATAAATGCTGAACTGAGGTCCTCGGGTCCTACTACTGCCGACTCGAGCCTGCTCACTGGTTCCCGCCCTCGGTCCCGACATCATCAGCACCTACAACAATCAAGTCTAGTGAGTCTAAAGACTCAACATGCATATATCGTAAATAGCAAGTAAGTAAATAAATAATAAGTTTGCATGCAAGTGAAAATATCATGTCATGAGGCATAACGTAAAAATGTCGTGTCATGATTAATTATAATACGTGCATAACTGAACTGAAAATCATAGTGAAAATGTTTGCTCCTTGGAGCCCTGTGCTGAAATAGCCTGTAATAATTTTCTGGTGAGATTATGGTCTACGCATGTGGTCCCTGAACTGAACTGACCGGTAACTGGCGACCGGGCCTGTAACTGGCGACAGGACTTAGTAATGTACGTCTGATCAGACCACTGCCACAGTACTAGGGTGAAACAACTGAACTGACCTGTAACTGGCGACCGGGCCTGTAACTGGCGACAGGACTTAGTAATGCTCTCATAACCGGTAACTGACGACCGGACCGGTAACTGACGACCAGATTTAATCATGGTAGTAAAGTGACCACAAGCCATATCGCATAAATCTCAAAATTTGTATTTTTGCACGTAATATAATTAAATAACTGAATTAAATATCCTGTAACAATTTTACTGAATGGATTGGATCGCTCCCAGGCTCGCTGCAACCTAAATATGCCATGCAAAATATGCAATAGATTTATGGGACCAAACTATGCAATAACCTTCAAAAATGTGACAATTACGCCTACCGACTTCGTATTTAATCACGACTCCGAACCAACCCGAACCAACACTGAATCATCATGTAGTCATGATTATAATACGCCTAAAATGATAAAATAATGCCCCTAAAATGGTGAGGGCCGAAATTTAGGTGAATGGAGACCAAAACATGAAACGCTCTTTCGAGAGTCAATTTGGCACATCGCACCGTAAATTCTCGTACGACCTCAAAAATGATCCGAATGACAAACGGTCAAAAACATGACCTTTCCAACTCAATGAGGCACTGTCCAGTCCAAGGCCATGGGCTAAAAGCCAACCAAGGACTCGAACAAGCCACTGAACCGTCACAGCAAGTTGCTGTCCACAAAATACAGCAACTGTGCTTAGGTTTCTTGCATCGTTTTCGAGACTACAGACCATTGGGGCTTGAACCACCGACCAGAGACTCTTACCAACATCCCAAGGAATTATTTGAACCATGGCTATGGGCCCTAGACCAGCCACAATTCGCACCATCCAGCAAACACCAGAAAAACTCCAACCGAGAACACCTTGCATGCGTGTGTGTGTTGTGCTTTGCTTGCTGTCTCGTCTCGTTCCAGTGGCCATTTGATTGACCATGGCACGATCTAGACATCTTGAGGTATGGTATGAACCGTGGATAAGGGCCATAGGCCAACCAAGATCCACACCAAAACACCAAAACCGAACCATACATGCTGTAAAAATGAGAGGGGCGAAAGTGGGGGGGCTGTTCTTGAGTTTTAATTTAAAAACCGATTCACCATGGACCAAGCCACCAAAAGGGCGACTTAGTCACGTCTTAGACATGCTAGGGAAGTGATCTAACCATGGCTATAGGCCTTGGGGCAGCCATGATCAGTTTCATTTCCCTTTTTGACAGCAACTGAATTTTCGAAACACATTTCTGCACCTATGGGGAGGTTGCTGTCATTTCGACTTCCAGCAAGCGTGGGGGCTGAACTAATGGATCAACATGGTCCTAAACCCTTCTAGTACATGTCTAGGAGTCGCCTTGGGAGCCTGGAGTCGAACCATAACCTGTAGCAACTGAAACAGCAGCAAACGTGAGAGCACAAGGGAGAAATCCGAAAATCTGCATCATGGTTTCAAAATGTTTTGTCATGTATTTCGGTTTTCCCTTTCAAATCTATGTACATGTGATGTTTTGAAATGATAATATGACTTGATTGAAGAGCAATGAAATATATATACATGCCTTGGTTTCGTTTCGAAAGAAAACGAAAGAATGAAACTATTCGGCGCGGAGTAGTGGAGCGCTTTGCTACCTAGCTTGCTACTGAATTTTTCCTCTTGTGTCTAGCTATGCAACCCACGGTTTTCTACTCTGAAATGGCTCTGATTTTTGAGATTAGGGAGATGGGGAAATGGTTAGGAGAGTGAGGGAGATGGGTGCAAAATATAAGGGACAAATCAAGACCAAGTCTCCCTCATTTTGAAATTTGAATTTTTGTTGCTATCAAATATTGGTTGGAGGGATTAAGGATGAGGTGTGGCCGATTCTACCATGCACAACAAGGCTAGGATAAGGTTGATTATTAATTAAATGGTGCTCCAAAATCAAAGAATTATCCTACTAATTAAATACAAAGAAAGGGTCAAAGGTGATGTGTTGGCAAGAATGTTCTAGCAACTAAGGGTGGCCGAATTTTTACCATTTAAATGGAGGTAAAAATGTTGCTTATTACTAAATTTATAACCCTTAAAAGTCTCACTAATCCCTTAAATAATTTAGTGAATTAATCCCTTAATTAAAGGAACTTATATGGACTTATTTCCTACTCACCTCAAGTAAATAAATTAAATCCTCAGACCTCCTTATTAACTTACATGAACTTACTTGCTAGCTAAAATAAATCCTGGAAATGTTTTCTGAATCTTAAATTCTATCTCAAAACTCCAACTCCCGTCCGGCCTCACTGAAATAACTGAAATGATAAAAATTAAACTACTGCATGAAATAATTAAATTTAAATGCTCATGCAATAAAATTATTTTAATTTAAAATACTAGAATTATGCATGGCGTATACGTAGTCTAAGTTACGGGTTCTACAATCCTCCCCCCTTAAAAGAAATTTCGTCCTCGAAATTTGCTTATCATTGATAAACAAAAAGTTTAGACTCTTACTTCTAGAATCCTAATAATCCACGCTTCCGACGCGCTACTCTGATAAGATAAGTGTTAACTCGTCCTTACGTCTCCCCAATCCAAATTAAATTTGCCTACCAAAATTCTCGTTTACGGATCTCAACTTAAAACGATCCATGGTGACTTAGTTCTATTTTTCTATAACCTCGAATTTTGACTTATCTCACAATTCCTCCTTCTAGAAATGGATATCCAAATTTATCGCACCTTACTTTTCTTATACTATACTCGTAACCTTAATCGACCTATTATATCAGCATTTATGCAGTTCGACTAAAAAAACCTTTGTACCAGAATTTACTGATCGACTTCTATTCTCAGTAGAACGCTTAGAGGTTATACCTTATTTCAACCTCATAGTAGTATTAGCCTAAAATCCTTGAATCGAATCTTTATCTTACGGCACCAAACTTACGTAACTTATTATTTAGAAGTGCATCCCGGGTGTGAAATCGTTGTAAATCTTAAACCTCGAATAACGTTAATCCATAAAACTCAATTATACAACATCGACCTCCTACCTTAATAATAACACTTCTCGCATCAATTACCTGCTCAAAATATCCTCGCCCCAATTACAATCTACTTGAGGCCTAGGACTCTGAACTCCTCATTGGAACAAGTGTCGCATTCTTATGTATCCTTAATGCTTACTTAATTCTAGCATATAAACTTAATAAGTTAGCCCATGGTAGCATTAGACCAACTTTAATAAACCAATTTCACTTATAACCCATAGAATTCTAGAATCTCCATATCAAGATTTTAGATTCCTTATTTGATAAAAATCTTAATATTCATCAATTCATAACTTATATTGAACACAACTAATTTCATTTTTTTTTTATTTCACCCAAAATTTTCGTATGAACGCATATCCCCTAAATTTGAAATTCAAACTTACGCAACCCAAATAGTGTTGGATAACATAATTCCAACACACATATTCACTTATTCTCAAGTTCATGTGAGGCCCGGGGCCGAAGAGGGCGGGGGGTGATCGCCGGTGCCATCAGTTGCACGGACAATGAGCGGCTCCTGGCAGGCTTCTAGGTGGAGGGAACATGAATGAACCGACCCACACGGGAATGAGAGGGATTCCGAGACTGTTCAATGTAATGGACTGTACAGTTGAAGAGGGCTTAAAAGATTTGATTTGTACTACTCATATCACGAAGGTGCATCTTCTTTTCGGTAGCTCATCACATAAGAACTCCAAAGTTAAGCGTGCTTGACTTGGGGCAATTTTGGGATGGGTGACCTCCTGGGAAGTTTTCCAGGGTGCGTGTGAGTGAGGACATAAGCACGCTGGAATGACTTGTCTTGATAGAGTGAGGACAGTTGTCGAATCTGGGGCGTTACAGTTGGTATCAGAGCCGACCTCTCTTAGTACGGTGTGGTTCGGGGATGAACCAAGCGGAAGCTGGTGGGCATGTGAGGCCTGGGGCCGAAGAGGGCGGGAGGTGATCGCCGGTGCCATCAGTTGCACGGACAATGAGCGGCTCCTGGCAGACTTCTAGGTGGAGGGAACATGAATGAACCGACCCACACGGGAATGAGAGGGATTCCGAGACTGTTCAATGTAATGGACTGTACAGTTGAAGAGGACTTAAAAGATTTGATTTATACTACTCATATCACGAAGGTGCATCTTCTTTTTGGTAGCTCATCACATAAGAACTCCAAAGTTAAGCGTGCTTGACTTGGGGCAATTTTGGGATAAGTGACCTCCTGGGAAGTTTCCCAGGGTGCGTGTGAGCGAGGACATAAGCACGCTGGAAAGACTCGTCTTGATACAGTGAGGACAGTCGTCGAATCTGGGGGCGTTACACATCAGCGACAGCATTACTTGTCCACTGAGCTTCAACCTTTCGTGTCATCATGTCATCGTGTTAGTCACAAACAACTCTCATCCTTCAAAAACATGTCATAATATTCACCACTTAAATAACAGCATCCATATACATAATTTTTCCTTCAAATCAAGCATGCATGTATTTATCATATTTTCATAAAATCATATACATGATTCATAAACATTTAAAACATGATAAATTTGTGTTCATGGCGCTGCCACGACTAAAATATCACCCCAGGTGCAAAATGACCATTTTGCCACTAGAAACCCAAAATGACAATTTTACTCCTGGACTTCTAAATTCGATCCGAAGCCTACCAAACTCCTTAAAACATCCAAAAACAGAATTAAAAGTATTTTTTAGATGTAAACTCAAGCCCGTTTCAAAACTTTATCGATTCAGTTTAAAACTTGGACCGTAGTCCCGGTTTTAACCTGAATCGAATCGAAACTTAACCAAATTTTTCCTAACTCAAACCATGACTCAAACCTCCATAACCAGCCTCTAATCCACTTATTTCAGACAACTTAGGACCTAGAAACAAGCCCCAAATTTTGCTGGAATTCTCCCGCATATGCGCACCAATTTTTCCAGCTTGAGTGATTTTACGATAAAAATCATATCTCCTTCGTTTCTTATCAAAAAATTACGAATTTGCTATCGAATCGAAGATAAGAAAGAGTGATACAAATCATATGTTGAACACATTTCCAGAAAACCAACCAATAAGTTGCAGAATTTTAAATAATCGAGGGTGACGGGTTTTGAGACACAGAAATTTCACAGCTTGAGCGACTTTATGAGAAAAATCATATCTCCCTCGTTTCGTATCCGAAAATTTCGAATTTTCTATCAAATCGAATATAACAGAGAGTGCTACAAATCATATGTTGAACACATTTCCAGAAAACCAACCAATAAGTCGCAGAATTTTAAATAACTGAGGGTGATGGGTTTTGAGACACAGAAATTTCACAGCTTGTGCGGTTTTATCGACTCTAGTTAAAAGCCAACGTGACCAGCACCTAACCAGATATTCTAGAACCAAGACCGAACTCTAGAGACCCTCCTTGAACCATCTTAGCCCACCATACTGCCCAAACAACTAACCCCACGCGTTACCCCTAAAACCCTCAACAAACCAACCGAGCCAAAAACGTTAAGCATTGATCGGCCCTCAAAGCTTTCGACACTAAGCAAATTCCAGCCCCTGTGACGCCACCTTAAACAGTTTGTACAGATCCTAAAATCGACGCCCTAGCAGCCCCTTACATGAAAGTCATTGAAAACGTGAGTTATGAATCAAACCATACGTATTTCTTGTCAAACCGAATGGATAAACATTTTATCATGCAAGGACCAAAAAATAAACATATCCAGCACACATATCAGAACATATAAATGTGAATGATGAGAAAAATAATGATGCAAAGCGTGCCTTAATGTGTAGATGCTCAAAAACTCGAAGGATCGCACGTCGGGGAAGCACCGGAGGAGCAGGGAGAAGACTTTCTTGAAATAAAATGGAGGGGGCCGAATTTTGCAGCAAGGTGCTGCTGGTTTCACATGAGAGAGGTAGCTGATTGGTTGAGGGGGTCGGCTGCTAAGATGGGAAATGGGTTTAGGGTTTGCTAACAAGGTAATTAAATAGCTTAATTAACACTAATGGGTCCTAGCATAAAAATTAAAGGATATAAAATGGATTTTGAGCTCATTAAGCTTAAAACAAACCCTTCAAGCCCAATAACACTCCCGAAAAATATTTTGTTTTGGTACGTTTAAGAAAATATTGCCCGAGCCCTAAAAAAGTTTCTCGAATCGTTAAAATTTGCGTACCGGCTAAAAATATAACCCGGCGGGTAAAAATACCCAAACAAGGCTTATTTTCAAAATCATACTTACAAAAACCTCATATTAATTAACAAAAATTAATCATGTAATTAAAATAATTTTTCTGATAATTCCCCGGTCTCCATTTCTCGTTCGAGCGCGAAATGCAACTTAAAATCCTAATGCATGAAACTTTAATAAATCATGAATTAAAACACATACTTATGCAATAAACATTCATTTAATACAGTAAAACAATTTAATAAAAATACAAAAGAAATTTAATAAATTGCATGCATGTGGTACACGTGGACCTTCAAATTTTCGGAACGTTACAATCTTCCCCCCTTAAATTGAATTTCGTCCCCGAAATTCGTTTATCTTTAATAACCCAAAGTTTAGACTTAGTTCTATTATCCCAATAGTCCATGTTTCCTCTGTGCTACTCTGATAAAATAATAAATCTTAGGGTGTCCTTATGTCTCATCAATCCTAATTAAATTTGACTCCCAAAATCCTCGTTAGCAAATCGTAACGTAAAACAACTTATGGTGACTAAGTTCTATTTTCCTAATACCTCGAATTTCGACTTACCTCGCAATTCCTCATATTAGAAATGGATGTCCAACTTTATCGTATCTTACTTTTCTTATATTATACCCGTAATATTCATCGACCTATTACATTAGCATTTATGCAGTTCAACTTAAGAAACCTTAGCATCAAAAGTTACTGATCGACTTCTATCCTCGGTAAAAAACTTAAAAGTTAACCCTTATCTCAACCCCATAATAATATTAGCCTAAGATCCTTGAATGGAATCTTTATCTTACGGTACCAAACTTAATTATTTACAAGTACACCTCAAATATTAAATCGTTGCAAATCTTAAACTCAAGTAGTGATAATCCATAAAACTCAAAATATACCATATCAATCTCCTACCTAAATAATAAAACCCTTCTAGCCTCAATTACATGCTTAAACTATTATCTTCCCAATTACAATAAAGTTACGGCCTAAGACCTTAGACTTTCCTCCTTGAAACAAATGTCGCTTTCTTACGTATCATCAATGCTTAATACATACTAGCGTATAAAACTTATTAAGTCATCACATGGTAGCCTTAGACTAACTCTAATAAATCAATTTCACTTATACCCCATAGAGTTCTAGAATCCACATATCAAAGTTTTAGATTTCTTACTCGATAAAAATCTTAATATTCGTTCGTTGGTAACCTATGTTGAACACCACTAATTCCCTTTTTTTTCATCTCACCCAACATTTTCGTATGAACACATATTTCATAAACTTGAATTCAATCTTACGCGACCCAAATAGTCTTAGATAACATAATTCCTACACACACATCAACTCAATCCTAAGTTCCTCAATGACTTTCAAAAATTCCTCAAAACATGGTGTCTAACCCACTTTTTACTTGCTTCTATCAAATAACCTAACCATCTGTTACACCCAATTTTCTAGGAAAATTTAACCTAGCATAGGTATAATTTTAACTCTTAAAATTATGATTAAAACTTATGCTACATCAAACCTTAAGTCCCCAAAAATAAGTTAACTTACTGTCGAATCTTATAACTTAACTAATTGCTCAACTTTATCTTAAATTGTTGTCACTCTATATTCTTAATTTGCCACAGCATTATTTCACTTACGCTTAAATTTTCAAGCTCAAATGTTGATTTATCCTACAATGCCCTTGATTAACATTCCTTATAACATTATAACTCAGATGTTTCAAGGTTCTAAATATCCCTTCAAGCCTAAATCATCGAAAATTCATATCCTTTAAACCATTCGATTCTCACTTATTGCTAAACTAGTTCCCCCAAATTTCTTAAAATTGCAACAATAATTCTTAATTTCCTCGAAAATTATCCAATTTGTCCTTAATTTTCTAAAATTTCAAAATTACTCATAAGTTCTTGGCGTTCATAATTTCATTTTACAGGTTTCTCGTAACATAAAGTTCAATAACCGTAAACTTATTAAACCCAAAATTAATTCTCATAATCAATCTTACATTCCCATAAATACTTAAAATCCCAAGTTATACATTTTATACTTCTAAAGACCATCGACCATCGTAGTCTTCGAATAATTATTCCTAATATAAAATCCTCAAAAATTAACTCAACTAGTAACCACGAACCATCAGTAATTTCTTAGAAAGTCTACATGTCCCAAAAGCATTCATAATTTTTATGATTAACTTATGACCCAAAAGTAGAACATCAATACTTACTAACAAAAAAATCAATATAGTCCAATCATTTTCAACCTTTCCTAACGCTCAATAGCCAAGTTCTTAATCATGTCCAATTCCACCATAAAGCCAGCATGCACGAAAATTATATAATTTCTCATTTCATGACGTAACATGCATAAAAATTTTAATGCATCTAATCTGAAAACATAACGACAGATAAACATGTACTGTAAATCACTGTAAAACGTGTATCATGTAAACATGCAGGTGATAGCCTTAAAAACATTTAAAACCTAAAAACTTACAGACTTGAGGCTTAAAGACTAAGCTGTAGAAGCTGGCAGTGGCACAACCCTATACATGACCCTTGCTCTGATAACAACTGTAACGTCTACTTATTTAAAAATACGGAAATATTTTTTTAAAAAAACTCACCTTTTCAAAATAACATTTAAATGTTTCGCATGCATGCGCTATACAGAAAAATATAACATTTAAAAATGATCTTAAATATTTGACAGTAAAAATAGTGCGGTTTAAAGTAACCAAACTCATCCAAAATTATGCGTAAACATAAACGAATAAAAATCCTAAAATCATCAACGTATAAAAAAACTGTTTAAATGTGTTCCCATAAAATAATATTCTTGCGAAAGAATACAAGGTACTCGGGTTAACGTCCATCACCAGCTCCGCCCTTCAGTCATCATCACCTCCAGTCTCCTGATCAAAATGCTCACATGCATCATTCACACCTAGTGAGTCTAAAAACTCAATACACATGTACCGTGATAACAAATACATATACATATCATTCAGCAGTGAAAAATACTGTATTCAACATACATTTCATGATCATGAAAAATCGTATGCATAATCGTAACCTGTCAAAATATAATAATAATCATAGCACATATCATCATAACAACATATGCGTGTTCATTTTCTTAATTTGAATTCCATTCGTCAGCTGTGACTTTCGTATTATCATGTTATTCGATGGATCCATCTACGTGTCATTGTGTTAGTCACAAACAACTCTCATCCTTCAAAAACATGTCATCATATTCATCACTTAAATAAAAGCATGCATATACATAATTTTTCCTTCAAACCAAGCATGCACGTATTTATCATTTTTATAAAAATCATATACATGATGCATAAACATTTAAAACATGATAAATTTGTGCTCAGGGCGCTGCCACGACTAAAATCTCACCACGGGTGCAAAATGACCATTTTGCCTCTAGAAACCCAAAATGGCCATTTTACTCCTGGACCTCTAAATTCGACCCGAATCTTACCAAACTCCTTAAAACATCTCAAAACATAATTAAAAGTCTTTCTTAGATGTAAACTCGAGCTCGTTTCAAAACTTAATCGATTCGTTTTAAAACTTGGACCGAAGTCCCGGTTTTAACCTGAATCGAACCGAAACCTAACCAAATTTTTCCTAACTCAAACCATGACTCAAGCCTCCATAACCAGCCTCTAATCCAATTATTTCAGACAACTTAGGACCTAGAAACAAACCCCAAAGTTTGCTGGAATTCTCCAGCGTATGTGCACCAATTTTCCCATCTTGAGCGATTTTACGATAAATATCATATTTCCCTTGTTTCTGATCAGAAAATTACGAATTTGCTATCGAATTGAATATAACAAAGAGTGCTACAAATCATATGTTGAACATATTTCCAGAAAACCAATCAATAAGTCGCAGAATTTTAAATAACCGAGGGTGACGGGTTTTGAGACACAGAAATTTCACAGCTTGAGCGACTTTACAAGAAAAATCATATCTCCCTCGTTTCTTATCAGAAAATTTCGAATTTGCTATCGAATCGATGATAACAGAGAGTGCTATAAATCATATGTTGAACACATTTCCAGAAAACTAACGAATAAGTCGCAGAATTTTAAATAACCGAGGATGATGGGTTTTGAGACACATAAATTTAACAGCTTGTGTGGTTTTATCGACTCTAGTTAAAAGCCAACGTGACCAGCACCTAACCAGTTATTCTAGAACCAAGACCGAACTCTTGAGACCCTCCTTGAACCATCTTAGCCCACCCTACTGCCCAAACAACTAACCCCACTCGTTACCCCTAAAACCCTCAACAAACCAACCGAGCCAAAAACGTTAAGCATTGATCGGCCCTCAAAGCTTTCGACACTAAGCAAATTCCAGTCCCTGTATCGCCACCTTAAACAGTTTGTACAGCTCCTAAAATCGACGCCCTAGCAGCCCCTTACATGAAAGTCATTGAAAACGTGAGTTATGAATCCAACATTACGTATTTCTTGTCAAACCGAATGCATAAACATTTTATCATGCAAGGACGAAAAATAAACATATCCAGCACATATATCAGAACATATACGACGTGAATGATGAGAAAAAGAATGATACAAAGCGTGCCTTAATGTGTAGATGCTCAAAAACTCGAAGAAACACACGTCGGGGAAGCACCGGAGGGGCGGGGAGAAGACTTGCTTGAAAGAAAATGAAGGGGGCCGAATTTTACAGCAAGGTGCTGCTGGTTTCACGTGAGAGAGGTAGCTGATTGGTGGAGGGGGAGGCTGCTAAGAGGGGAAATGGTAATTAAATAGCTTAATTAACACTAATGGGCCCTAGCATAAAAATTAAAGGTTATAAAATGGATTTTGAGCTCATTAAGCTTAAACAAATCCTTCAAGTCCAATAATACTCCCGAAAAATATTTCGTTTTGGTACGTTTAAGAAAATATTGCCTGAACCCTCAAAAAGTTTCTCGAATCGTTAAAATTTGCTTACCGGCTAAAAATATAATCCGGTGGGTAAAAATACCCAACCAATGCTCATTTTCAAAAATCATATTTAAAAACATCTCATATTAATTAATAAAAATTAATCATGTAATTAAAATAATTTTTCTAATAATTCACCGGTCTTCGTTCCTCGTTCGAGCGTGAAATGCAACTTAAAATCCTAATGCATGAAACATTAATAAATCATGAATTAAAACACATACTTATGCAATAAACATGCATTTAATACATTAAAACAATTTAATAAAAATACAAAAGAAATTTAATAAATTGCATGCATGTGGTACACGTGTACCTTCAAATTTTCGGGACGTTACAGTTATGGCTTGCTCTGATTAATATCACTTGATAATCAGGGCGAGGTTTTGAGACAAGTAAGTTGTCACATATTTTGTTTTGCAAGTTTTTCTCGTTCTATTGTTCGCGTCCTTTTTTTCTTGTGTCGCAAGGAAATCTTTTATTATAGTCTTCTTGTGTTCATGAATCTTGTGATTCTTGAATTTTTTTGATTCATTCTTGTTTATTTCTTGTTGCATAAGTTTCTTCTGTCTTGTTGTGCAAGTTAAAAAAAATTCGATAAAAAAGATCGAAATTCACAAAAAAATAATAATAATAATAATAAGAGATTTTTCGAAAAAAAAAGGAGATAAAAAGTTTGAAACTTGTACTACAAAATAGAGATCTTAGAGTGAAGATTTGAAAATCTCTCTTATCCTTTTATCTTCCCTCCACTTCTGCTCAACATAGACAAAATTAAAGTTTGATCCCTTTCATTAAAAAAAAAAAAAAAAACTCTTTAAGAATATCCACATCCCCATTCTCTAACTTGATTGTTCGGTTATGCTAAATATTTGAAATGTTACATAATTTTGCTTTCTTATGATCTCGCACATATAAGGAGCCCAAATTTTAAAATTTCAATTAAGTTCAAAAATATCTTTGCTACTATCACCGTACGTACTAATTCTATGTAAATACACTAAACACAATTGCAACGACACAAACTAACAAACGCATATATACGTTCATGGGAACCCGTGAAATTGAGAAGGGAATATGCATATTTTTTTTAACTATTTACTTAATTTTTTTTTGTGATATTTATATTTTTTGTCACATGTAACTTGCAATTTTTCACTCTTGGTTATATTATTATATTGATCAATTTACAATTTAAGTCCATTGATCTGTATTTTTTTCGATTATAGTCATTTTTCATCGAAATACTGATGTGACAGCGAAAAATAATGATGTGTTGATGAACGTTGCCAACATATATTATGGGAATTCAACATTTCAATAAAAGAAGACTAAAACTGAAAAAAAAATATAAATTAACATATAAAGACAGTGAATTTCATAATTATGATTATAAATATAAAAAAAAACATATGTACAAGTACAAGATCAAAATTGTAGTTTTCACTTTTAAAAAAAAAAATCCAATATATATGAGTGAATTTCATGATTATAAATATTAAAAAAAACATATATACAAGTAAAAGATCAAAATTGTAGTTTTCACTTTTTTAAAAAAAAAAAATTCCAACATATATGACCTATGAGCATACACCTTTTGGTCATTCTCGCAACGTCATTTATAAATATTTTCATTTTCTAAAGAAGATTCCCACATTAGCGAAAATGAAAATGTCCAACGTCCTATGGAAGAGCTTCAACCTCTGCTTCTCCAAATTCAAGTGTCTCCCCATTACTACTTTTACCTCACCACTCTCCATTCAAGAACACAGCGAACAAGATCACAACAATTCTACGCCGCCCCCCACCATCAACCATCCATCAGCTGTAACGATCACTACTTTTGACACTGAAATTTCCAACACCACCTCAGCTGCCACCTCCGCCGCCACCTCCTCCTTCGATGATTATGTTATGCATGACGACTCAATCCCTGACTTCAGCTCCGCCTTTGCCTCCCACCGCTTCTTCTTCTCCACCCCTGGAAGTTCCAACTCCATCTTCGAGCAGCCGCGGCGGTTGACGGATTCCGGTGGGGTGGTGAATGGCGTGGCTGTTCAGAAGTTCACGATGGACCCATATGCTGACTTCAGGAAATCAATGCAGGAGATGATCGATGCTCACGAGTGGACGGATGTGAAGTGTAGTGGGGAATTCTTGCATGAGCTTCTCTTGTGTTACTTAACACTAAACCCTAAACATACACACAAATTCATTATTGATGCTTTTGCGGACATCGTCATGTCCCTCATGCAGCCGCCTGTGAGCTGCCGGAAAACCCGCCACTACCGACGTCGACATCGTGCCACACCATCGGCACCGGTTTAATAATATTATTTTTAGTACTATTGTCTTTTTTATTTGGTGATTTATAATTATTGATATTGTAAGGTTGTAGGAATTGAAGTTACTTAATTAGGCAGTTTTATTTTTATTAATATTATTTTCGATTTGGAGGAATTTATAATCCATATTCATAAATCAAATGTATAACATATTATTTATAAACAATTTTTTTAAAAAAAAATCGATATTCTTGATCAATTTTCATTAGAATATATGTTTTAAAAAATTTATAACAGTGTGGTTTGAATGATTGATTAAATGATTAAAATATGTTAGATTAGATGTCCTGTAAGTCAACTGTTGGCTACGAACTTTATTGACTCAGTTGTAATAAAAAATCTTTTTTTTAATATAATTCATTATTTCATTGTTTGTTACTTCTTTATATATATACTCATGTGATCAACATAGATAAAGACCTTGATTATACTTTAATACAAATGAATCGTAATTTGATGTTGAAACTCATTTGTAAACAGTGTGTAATCTAAATTCGTTCCTAGTCGATTCAGTCGTCCAAAACATGGATAAAGGTCGCTTGAGCTCTAGACTAGCATCTGTGACGTTGTGTACCGCGTTTCTAGGTAAGGACATAGAGATGTCCAAACACGCAGATAGATAGTCATATGATTATTATACCGAACTACCATCCCTAAGACTTTTCAAGTGGTTATTATTCATCGAGATGATAAGTCCGTGGTTATGATTGTACACCATTAGTCCTTACGACCCGAGACAACATTGAAGCTCTATATGCTATGGATGTGCTTTGACTCGTTTACCGACTCCAAGAGGGTCCTCAGGTGGTGAGATTTTGTACAGTTGCGACGCATGCAGGAGCCAGTGTATTGTAGTCAGGAATTCACTGCTCACCTGCGGGTGTGGATATCATGTGTGATCTGATGAAATAATAGTGCATGAAATCTCTGGCCAGAGTATGAAATGTATGTTAGAGAAGGAGTTCTGACATTAATTTTACGAATGACACCATAGAAAAATATTAATTTCAAACTATATATTTTTTTGACATCATCAAATAATCAAATTTGAGTCTTTAAAGAGTAAAATCAAGTATTTATGGACTCGAATTATATATTATTTGTATAAATTTATATATCACATTTTTTACTTCACGAATATTATCATCAAATGACACTCAATATTACCTTCAAACTATATTTTTTGACATAAAAAAATTAATTGAATTTTAATATTTATGGAGTAAAATCAAGTATTTATAAACTCGAATTAGATATTTTTTATATCAATTTAGGTATCAGATTTTAACTTTACAAATAACACATCAAAATTCACTCAATATCACTTGAAACTAAATTTTTAATATCCCAAAATAATCAAAATTGAGTCTTAAAAGGGTAAAATCAAGTATATGTAGGATCGAATTAGATATTATTTGTACGAATTTATGTACCAAATTTTTAATTCACAAATCTCATAATAAAAACCACTCAATATTAACTTCAAACAATATATTTTGACATTCTCAAATAATCGAATTTGAATATTTAAACGGTAAAAATCAATAATTTGTGAACTCGAATTATGTCTTATTTGTATTAATTTAGGTATCACATTTTTTCTTCACGAATTTCATCATCAGTACCACTCAATATTAACTTCAAACTATATTTTCACATCTCCAAATAATTAGGTATTCTTTCTATCAATTTAGGTATCACATTTTAACTTCACAAATGACATCATATATCAAAAGTCACTTAATATTATTTGAAACTCAAGTATTTTCTTAGACATTGAAGTATTCAAATATCCAAATAAAATATTTGGAACCCCAAAATAGGTATGGTATTTTATCGATCAAAATAAGTACTTTTTCTAATATCATGATGAGTGAGAAACTTTGTCTTTTCAAAAATTAGATGACATGATCTTAACGCATTTTCAATAAAAAGACCAACAATTACTAAATTTATGGTGATCGCTCGAAGATCCAGTATTTTTTTACATATTTGGAGTATTCAAAGAGTCAAAGCATTTGAAACTCCAAAATAAGTATTTTGTAGGTCAAAATAAATATTTAATCTTATTTCATGATGAGTGATAAACTATATTTTTTTTAAATAAAATGACATGAATAAGTAATGCTAATACATTTCCATTAAAAGACCAACAATAACTGAATTTGTGGTGATTAATCGAAAATATAGTATGTTCTTATAAATTTGGAGTATCAAAGAGCGAAATCAAGTATCTGAAACCGCATAATAGTTATATTGTATGTCAAAATAAGTATATATTATTATTCCATGATAATTTAGAAAAAATATTTTTTTAAAATTATATTTTAGAGGGAGAAGACACATGTAATTTTTGTGGACAAAATTAATATATTTATTTAAATAATAAAAAGACGAAAATGTAAATTTGAGTTTGTAGGAAATTAAAACTAAAATTATTCCCAAATAAATCATGGAACTATTAATAAGCTGACTCAAGATGTACGACTGAATTAATGAAATAAGCGTAGGAGAGGGAGTGATTCTTCTTACAAAATCAGATATAGAAACAGTGATCGAGTCAGAACATAAGTAACTTACAGCGAGGAGTCTACAATCTTCAATAATTCAGTGAGAGATCACAAAAGAAATCTATAAAATTTTAGGATTTTTTTAAAAATACGAAGTAAATTATCGATCCACCCTTGATTCATGGGGACAAGACCAAGTGAGAAAGTGAAAAAAAAAAAACAAAAAAAAAACAAAGAGGACAACAGTGTGGTCAGTGTAGCAATAATTAGAAAGGACGACATGCAGATAACTGAAAAGGATGCATTTAGCAAACCACCAACGCAAACAAAATCATACTCCGATCATGGACCTGTCATTTCAATCAAATCGACATTTATGAGAAGACAAATTGAACACACGAGAATATCTAGTAAGGGGGGCTTGGAACTGCTGCTGCAGCAGGGTCTACTGGTTATACCATACGAGAAAATGCGAAACTTTATACGAGAAAATGCCAAGTCTACCGACACAACATCCTATGTGTAAGACAGAGTGATGCACAGTCCAACATGTGCTTCAACTGAGATCTCCATCCTGGAACAGAGACGAGTCAAGATAAATTCTCAAATTTTATATTCCTCTTTATTTGGTGTTTTGAAATAACAGACTTGGGGAACATAGAAATCAATGAAAGAAGGGGACCATGAACAGATTATTTGATTGATGGGATGGAAAATTTTAATTTTCTATCCATAAAAAACGATGACAAAACTTGAGAGAGAAAAGAAATTGTCAGTTTCAACATCGCAAGTTCAAAACTGTTGTATCAGAATTACAAGATGGTAATCAAAGGACTAAGCAAACGGGGGCTTAAAGCAAAAAAAGATGACCTATTCATTAGAAGCAGCATGACCAACAAGCACGCCATGTGCATTTCCTTCCTTTTTACCACTCTCATCCTTCATCGCACTATCGCCATTTGTAATTCTTATTTTGTACTTGGCCTCAAATTCAGTTATATCTTTTCTCTTCTTCTCCAAAGCGTCATAAAGCCGAGCAATGACCTCTTCAAGACCCTCCTTGTTACGTTGGACGGCAGGCAATACTTCTTTTATAGTTCTTTCCACAAGAACGCCTCCTACCATCCTGTAGCATTTTCTCGAAGGATCAAGCGGCTCTATAGCATTGATCACGAGTGAATGCTCACTGGCCTCCATTTCTAGTTAATTGATTTTGGGGTAGATTTGGTTCTATCAGTCCTCATAGCACCGTATATGTTGGCAACTGCTTGCTCGTTCATTGGTTCCTTCCTATCACCTTCATATTGATCTGAAAACAAAATCAAATATGTTAAAGCTGACATCAAGATACGACCTGTCCGTGCATGCTTACCTATCACTACGAAATGACGCTCACGGAGAAGTATGTATTGAGCCACGCAAACAGATGAATTTTGTCAGTCTCATACTATCAAGAAGATAATTTTATTTTGACTGAAGCGAACAATGTGAACAGAAGTTTTGTCACCACCTCACTTTACTGGTCAACCACATATGAAAAGATTATGAATTCTAATGGAGTAAAATCTCCCTCATATTATATTTTATTACGACAGTTGATGCCTACAACAATAAACTAATAAGAAACATCTAAGCCTACACTTTTATTAGCTTACATCACTAAGCATTCGTAAGAGTCTAAGCTAAATTGATAGATTGTTTCAGGTTTTATTCTGGACCTCTTTGACAAGAAGTGAGTTTTTAAAAGATAAACTAGCAAGGAACACAGACATTTCCAATGAACCATAAGTCTTTTGATCAGCTTACACACAAGGAATTGATGAGATCTCATAGGTCAGTACTCAAGCATGGATTATCACAAATGGATTAATTCGTCCATATTGTCTGATCCTGTGATGTTACCCATCTCATTACGTACACTCAATTCTGATTGGAGACTCCTCAACTGATGGTTGTTGCCTAAAATCTGCCTCATTTACTTAATGCTCAACGATTCCCACTGTAAAAGTGTTACAGGTGATAGGAGTTCTTTAATATGAACATTCCAATACTTCAAAGAATGGCGAGTGATGTGAACGGGCAAAGTTTTCTCTGTTCTTAGTTTCAAAGTAATGGTGTAGGTATATTTCAAGCTTACATTTTTCTACTACTGTACGTGTGTAGAATCGCGAGGCTTTCACCAAGTCTTGCTTGTATCTTCATTATGGTTGTATTGCTTCCCAAACACAGCATGCGGATGTACATTGTTGTCACAAACCAGATCCAAACTATATTTCAGATAGTAATTAATTTACAACCAAGTTCTCAGCTCAGTTAGTAGAAATAGATTGGCTATAATAGGATCAGACTTCGGTTTTTCCAAGCATATTGTATATTAGGTGATATTGTGAGAAGGTTCAATTGATAAGTAAGTAGGCAATCTGCAACGACAACGAGACTTAAGGGGTTGGGAAGCATAATACTCTGAAAAGATAGTTTTCAAAATATAGCTAGAGCTTTGAAAGAATTGGATTTGGTTCGGGTGGTGCCAAAGTCAACGAAAGGTTTATTCGCTATGGATCTGGGACGGCTAGTTGGCAAGAGGGGAAGAATTTTTTGGCAAGTGGTGTGAAACGTCCTGCCCTTTTTATTGCTTAAAAGTACTAGAAATTTTTTTTTTTAAACCTCACTTAGCATCGGCTGAACCATAAAATATTTTTGACATCATTTTAAAAATAATCATCCAACTGCTATTTAAAAATCCAAAGGAAAATATTTTAAAGCATAAAATCGTCAAACATTTTACCAAACCTAAAAAGCAATAATTTGAAAAGAATAGCTCATACTAAACATCTCAAAAATCTCTCAAAAGCATAAATAAATAAACTTAAAATTCTTTAATCATAAAGCATGAGTCAAAAGTCATAATGCGGAAAAAGTAGAAGCGCTGGTCCTCGGGTTGTGTGCGCCTTCAGTCCAGTCAAATCACTCATCAAGTCCTCCCTCAATACCACCTGCATCCATCACACCTAGTGAGTCTAAAGACTCAACACACCATAATCTTTATAACGAGTAATACGTAATACAGTCAACATATAACGGTGAAAAATATTTGTACTTAAAATATCGTTTTCATGAAGATGCATAAACATAAACATTTTCGTAAACATTTTCATGATGCATAAAACTTTAAACATAAACATTTTCATAACATGCAAACATGAATTTCCTTTTCCTCAACATGACATGACATAAAACCTTAAACATAATCATGAACATTTCCTTTTTTTCCTTTGTTGAATTCAGATCGTTAATTGTGACTTTCCTGACATGACATGACATGACGATGGATCCATCTACGTGAAACCTCAGTACTGGCCGGCGGGGGACACCAGCAACACTCTCACCAGTCAACTGGTCCCTGGCCTATCATGATCGAATAGAAATACGCTCGTCGGGGTTCCCTCGGGAGCCTTTTCCCATAAATGGGTTCCCTCTGGGGCCTTTTCCCCTCACGACATTCCCATCCTTACCGTTACCACATGACCGTTACCACATATTCGCAATGATGGAAACACGATCGTCGGGCTCCCACTGGGACCATAACCCTCACGACGTTGCCAACATTAACGAATTAGTCACAATCACTTCACTTCCTTCAACATTTACATTCTCATCACTTTATAAAAATCATGCATAACATAACATTTTGTTTTTGAAACCAAGCATGCAACATGTCTTTTAAATGTCTTCCATAAATCATAAAAATCAAATAGACACTTTAAAATCATAATTTAATCATAAACATTTCATAAACATTAAAATAATCATAATATCATAAAAACAGTATTTAGGGCACTGCCATGACCTTTACTAATTTCTAGGTGGGAAAAGATCAGTTTTACCCCTAGACGTAAAATTCCTCGAATTTGACTTTTTCTTAATTCATTGACTCTAACACGTCCCAAATAATTATTTAAGCCTACATGAATTTTTTCCATAATTTTATTTGGCTTAAAACTTAGACTTTTTCAATTATCTTTACTTAATTGTTTTAACGGT
This sequence comes from Primulina tabacum, assembly GCF_025594145.1. NCBI lineage: Eukaryota > Viridiplantae > Streptophyta > Magnoliopsida > Lamiales > Gesneriaceae > Primulina > Primulina tabacum. Next base: position 8,163,708 of record NC_134558.1, read on the forward strand.
GTTTTAATCCCGAAAAATACCAATTTAATATAAAATTCCTAAATTCTAAATTTAGTCTTTTTATATTATTTTAGCCCTTATGGACCACGACTCGACCCCCGTGAGTCGTTTTCCAATTTTCTACTTTTTAAAAATCCCTATTTGACACCTAAACTTCGACCCCGAGCCAACTTCCGATTTTCACGAGTTACCCCCGAACCATGTTGGTCCGAAACTTGACCAACATCTTAAATTAACTTACTGGACCCTAACTTCATCAAGGAAACCATTCTAATGCCAAAAACGTGGACCCTCTACACACACCTATGCTGGCCGAGAATTTGGGTATGCATGGATTCTAAGATTTACGCATGCAGGGACCTAGCCGATGACTCTAGTCACAAACCAACCTGATGTGCACCCCCTAAGGACCCTAAGGACCAGACCTGACCCAGCCCAGACCCCCTGAATCGCGCGCCCAAGCTGGTGCGAAGTGCAGAACCCTGCACGCGATTTCCTGGATTCTCGGGTAGGAGTCCCTCATGCAAAGGACTCCTCGCCGCCTCTCAACTCGAGTCCTAGCATGGCTAGGACTCTTCCCTGGTCTCCCCCACGCCCCTGGCTAGCCCCTGGACAAGAGCCGCACCAAGCCCGGCCGTGAGGACCCCTAACCGAACCCATGTTCTTCCCATGACAGCAACTTACGTTTTATTTGGTGCTCTTCAATTTCCAGCGTGTATGGTACGCTTACAGGACCCTAACTCACGTGTAAACCCTTGTAAATCATGGCCTAGATCATGGCAGTCCTTAAACAACATACAATCATGATTTAAGAATCAAAAACCTTGCTTAACATATCATGCTATGATCCAAAACGAAAATTTAGAAAAGTGGCACTTGTTTTTCTTTCATCTTTTTCATGCATCCAATAATTTAAACATTAATATGATATGATGGATGAGAAAAGGGAGATTAGGGTGTGCCTTTGCGTTTTAAACGCACGAATAAACGTTGACGATGAAGAACGATGACGCGGAGGACCAAGGCTTGCCAACCCTTGAAGCTTACGATTTTTTCTTCAATTGATATGTGTGTGCATGGTTTCGCTGTATTTGGAGGAAGTTTGGGAAGAAAATTCAGAAAGTGGCGTGTGATTGTGTGAGGGTTTGGTGTGGGTTTAGCTTATTTTATAGTTAATAATTCCTTAATTAAGCTTAGGCCCATTAAGCATAAATTTAGGCCCATTAATGCTTAATTAGAATTTAATTAAAATATTAAAATAGTTTTTGTAAAAATAGTTTGTGAATTTAATAGCCGGGTTGCCAAAAAGTTCGTATTTTTGTTGAAAATCCAACACCGATAAAATTTACGTCCCGACGTATAAAATCACCTCAAAACCCTTATTTTCAAAAATACTAAAAAGCATCGGCCATATTTTAAATAATTAAAAATAATTATTTAATAAAAACATTTTACATTTTAAGCCCTCGGTCCCCGTTCCTCGATCGCGACTCGAATATCTTTTAAAAAAATTACATTTTAATGCAACAATGTAGAAAAATATATTTTAAACATGTAAAAATGCACCACATAATTAATTAATGCAATTAAATCATTTAATTAAAATACAAGAGAATTTAATAATTGCATGCATGTGGTTTGCGTGGACCTTTAAATTTTCGGGGCGTTACATGGTGGTTCACGGCATATGTTGATCTGTGTGGCTAGAGAGAAATCGAAGAATTTTTGAGAATACGGAAGACAACAGTGGCGAGTGCTGGAATAAAATCAAGATCAAAGTTGTTATGTGGATTGTTACTCGTGAAGAATTTAAAAATATGTCAATCTCAGATGTATTGAGAGATTGAGCTTATGTGTATCATTGATAGAGTATCGATCTTATGTAGCTTTTGTCAACAATAGATCACTGGTCCACTTATTGTAATTAATATCTATTAAATTATTAATAAAATATCGTTTCTTATATATATAAAAAAAAAGATAGGTTTCAAAATATCAGAGTTAGGCTCATATTATCAACGGTTCTGTATCAATCATATGATCATCCATAACTTGCGCAGTTTTTTAGAGGGTTCAGTGCTGGTCAAAACACGTTGCGAAATACTTCATATACACTCAGCACCAAATTCCAAGCTCAGCTAAATAACATAAACGCCTCAATCTTCCCTCCACCAAATATTTATCATGCAAATCTGTGATCTATCAAACAGCTTGTGCAGCTAGGACGCAAGGGAAAGACATAAGCACAGATTTTCCATACAAACCAATGTGTATTTTGTGTCTGTTCTCCCAAAAGATCAGAGAGAAGTCTACCAATCAGATTACCATTTTCAGTGAATCATTTGAAGTTCTCCCAGAAAATCAGAGAGAAGTCTTCTCACTACACAACCATCATCAGCGATTACTTAAGAATAGTTTATGTAGGTGCATGAGTGCATGTATCATTAAATAGTTAGTAGCCAAGACCACAGAATGTGCAAAACAGTTAAGGAGTCTCTCATTTACCAAGTTGGCAATAATACAGGGCAACAAACTAGCACTAAAGATAAACAACCACTTGAACATTTAAATGATGCTTTAAACTCGACACTGCACTAAGCATGATCTAATAAAAAAATTTAAAGCCTCGACTCACCAACTAGAATCTAATTAGAACCCATCATTCAACAGGTTCGAAGGAACAGTCTGTCACCATTGTGATCATGAAACCATCCTACATGTCAGATCATCAATTACACTATGATACATTGGCATCAGTGTGGTAACTAACTCCTAAATGTTGGAACAAATGACTCTTAACTTGCCCCAGCCGATTCGATAATGGCACTCAAGTAGATCTCAATAAGCAAATCAGATATTCATACGTCCATAACTCCGCCAGAGTAGGATCATCGAAAAACAAGTCAAAATCGCCACTACATAATCGAATTTTCGCAGCCATTACGACACAAACCTAGAAAAATTCCATCTTTTCGCAAAAATTGCACGTAGCATCAGAAACCTCAGACCATAATATAGCTGAATTACAGTAATAGATTGAAAATTCAGGTTTTAATGGCTAGTTCTATGAAGGAAAACCAATCCCTCTTTTGCATTTGACAAAATTGGGGAAAGTACACATAATCATTATGAAAAGCATAAAATACCAGAGAGATTCAATCAAGGAAACAATTCCTGAACTAGCCATCCGGTCGTCGCCGGCAAAGTCTTCCCGGCAGCTATGTGGAAGATCGAGTTCGCAGTTCCGGCCTAGTGATGTACATATCACATAACCACTAGGCACTGTGTGTTTGGTTGAATTGATATAATAAAATTTTAAAAAAAAATTAATTGATATAATAAGAAATGTTTTCATAACCGGAATGAGATAGATGATTGAATCGACCTATTATATAAAATCTGTTAATCTGACTGTTCTACTAAACTATTGGACCGAAAAACTATCATATTATATAAATGATAATATAATATAAAAAAAATTCTAAAAAATTTAAAAAGTGATGAACGGTCAGCCGATTTTTAATCGTTTCACCGATTCATGGTCGGAAAGGCTAATTTTTGAACAATTTTGACCAATTTAATCATTAAAACAGTTATGATCGATCTGACGGGTGATAAGCAATGCCAAATTATATTTACACAATAAATTCTACAACTTATAATGAGAATTTAGTGGAAATTTTACACTTTTTCCAAGAAAAGAATTTAAAATTATGTATATGTTAAAAGTAAAAATTTACGGTAAAAATTAAAAATATCGAACTTACAAAATATATTAAACTACACACTTTATAAAATTTTGTCTACTCAATTGTGTTCTTCTTCACAAATTGAGAGACCTATTTATAAAATTTCTTTGGAAATAATCGAAAAATAAATAAATCATCACACAACAATTTTCAATATTTACAAATTTTATTTTCAACATTCAATAATTTCAACTCTTTATTTTCAACATTCCTCCTTGTGATGATGATCATGATACAATAATTGTCTTCATTATGTGTTTTTATATTGTCTCATTAAAAACATTACTAGGAAAAACACATTGGGATAAAAACCATAGTAAGGGAAAAAGAGTACAGTCACATAAACTCTCCCTTATGTTAACACGAACGATTCTTCACAAATTTCGTAGATTGCGCATCCCAATGTTATATATATGTTTTCTGAATATTTTCGTAGGAAGTGCCTTTGTGAAGAGATCTGATGAGTTTTTACTTGATTGAATGTAACGAATATCAATATCTTTATTCTTCTCAAGCTCTTAGGTGAATGCGAAGAACTTAGGGGGAATATGTTTAGTTCTGACACTTTTTATGTATCCCTTTTTCATTTGAGTAACACATGCATCATTATCTTCATATAGTATCAAAGGCTTCTTGTCGAATGATAATCCGCATGAGATTTGGATATGTTCGGTCATTGATTTTAGCCACACACATTCACGACTTGCTTCATGTTGTGCAATAATCTCGGCGTGATTTGATGAAGTTGTTATAAGTGTTTGTTTATGTGAAAACCAAGAAATTGCAGTGCATCCACGAGTAAAACATATTCGGTTTGGGAACGTGCCTTGTGTAGATCAGATAAATACCCAGCATCAGCAGAACCAATTATGCTTTGATTGGTATCTTTTGAATACAAAAGTCCCAAGTTTGTCGTTACTCGTAGATAACGGAATATATGTTTAATTTCGTTCCAGTGTCTTTTTTTTGGATATGAGTTAAGTCTTGCCAATAAATTTACGGCAAAATATATATCAGGACTTGTGCAATTTGCAAGATACATAAGGGCATCAATAGCACTTATATATGGTACTTTTAGACTAAGAATAACTTCATCATCTTCACATGGACGGAATGGATCCTTTTCTATGTTTAACGATCTAACAACCATTGGAGTACTTAAATGATTTGATTTATCCATATTAAAACGTTTAAGGACCATTTCTGTATAATTTGACTGTTCTTTTTGTTCAATTTGCAAACTTAGACAATACTTTGTTTTTTCAATGTCTTTCATTTCAAATTCTTCCTTTAAGTACAACACCACTTCTTGAATTTCTTTATTCGTTCCAATGATGTTTAAATCATCAACATATACAACAATAATTACGTATCCGGATATTGTTTTCTTAATGAAAACGCAAGGATATATTGAATTGTTTACATATCTTTTTTCATTAAGTGTCCACTTAGTCGATTATACCACATTCGGCCAGATTGCTTTAACTCATATAATGATTTTTGCAATTTCACATAATAACATTCTCTGAGCTTTGAACTTTGTGCATCAGGCATCTTAAATCTTTCAGGGATTTTCATATATATATATATCCGAGTGATCCATACAAGTAAAATGTGACAACATCCATAAAACATGTTTCTAAATTTTCAGATACCGACAAACTAATAAAATACTGAAATATAATTGCATCTATAACAGGAGAATAAATTTTTTCATAATCAATTCCAGACCTTTGTGAAAAACCTTGTGCAACAAGTCAAGCTTTATATCTTACTATTTCATTTTTCTCATTTCGATTTCGAATAAAGACCCATTTGTACCTAACAGGTTTTACACCTTCAGATGTAAGGACTATAGCTAGTAGTGATGGTGCAACTCAAATCTTTTAAACCGCACAGCAGATCAAGCACCACGGTTCGATCGCTCTACCAGGCAAGGACAATTATTGCACCCAACAATATCCCTCCCAATAATTGCACTCCTTGCAATCAATGGGCATCGAACCCATGACTTTGATTCTGATACCAATTGTAAGACCGAGCGCTTGTCGGTTTACCAAAAACTATAGCTGGTTGTAATAGTACAATTCAAATCTTTTAAACCGCACAACAGCTCAAGCACCACGGTTCGATTGCTCTACTAGGCAAGGACAATTATTGCACCCAACAACATCTTTTCGTTTTATCCAATCCTGTCGATTTTTACATTCAACAAAAGATTTTGGTTCATGATCTTCATTGTCATTTATGATGTCAAATGCCTTATTGTAAGAAAATATCTCATCAATTTCTTTTATATATTTCTGGTTCCTTAGTTCTTTTAGTATTAATATAATTGATAAAGATTTCACGATTCTCATCAGTTTGTGGTTCTGACAGAACATTTTCATCATCATGTATTTCTGCCATAATATCATTCTCTATTTTGTGATCATCGTGTTTCTCTATGCTTTTGCTTTTTCGAGGATTTTTATCCTTAGAACCGATTGGCCTTCCACGCTTCAATCGTTTTATGACATCATGAGTGTCTTAAATTTGTTTCTTTGGAATTTCAATTCGAGTAGGGGCATTTACAGCATGTATATATGATTTAGTTACCCTTTTTGTGTCTACAAATGCATCTGGTATTTAATTTGCTATTCTTTGCAAGTGCACAATTTGATGTACATCTTTTCACATTGTTTAGTTCTTGAATTCTGATGTAACAATGATAACATATACCATGTAATTTCCTCTTCGATGTGTTTCTTTTCTCCGCCTAACATCGGAAGATTTCCTCATTAAAATGACAATCAGAAAAACGTATTGTAAACACATCGCCTGTCTGAGGCTCAAGATATCGAATGATTGATGAGCTATCATAACCGATATAAATTCTGATCTTTCTTTGATGTCTCATTTTTTATCGTTGAGGCGGTGCAATAGGCACATATACCATACGTTCAAAAATTCTCAGATGAGAAATGTCTGGTTCTTTACCAAAGGCAAGCTGCAATGGGGAATTTTATGATATGCAATTGGTCTAATGCGAATTAATGCAGCAGTATGTAAAATTGTGTCCCCATATAGAAACAGAGAGTTTTGTTTTCATAATCATTGGTCTAGCAATCAATTGTAGACGTTTAATAAATGATTCAGCTAATCCATTTCGTGTATATGTAAATGAGCAACAAGATGCTCAACAATGATTCCCACTGACATACAATAATCATTGAAAGTCGGGGAAGTAAATTCACCAGCATTATCAAGTCTAATTTTCTTGATTGTATGATCGGGAAATTGATTCCGCAATTTTATTATTTGAGCAAATAATATTGCAAATACCACATTACGAGTTGATAATAAACATACATGTGACCATTTGCCGAAGGCATCGATCAATACCATAAAATATCTAAATGGTCCACATGATGGATGATTGGCCGACAAATATCACCCGGAATACGTTCAAGAAACATGGGTGATTCAGTTTGGATTTTAGCCGGTGAGGGTCTTATAATAAGTTTTCCAAAAGAACATGCTTTGCATTGAAACTTATTATTTTGAAAGGTCTTCAGGTCTTTCAGCGGATGACCATGTGTATTTTCTATAATTTTTCCACTATTGTTAAACCACAATGTCCTAATCGATCATGTCAATTAATCATTATTGAAGAATTATCAACTACCATGTTTGATTCAATTGGAATTATATATGTATAATGCAATCCAATAGGGAGCATTAGTAGTTTTTCAACTACATATTTCTTTCCTGATTTATATGTGGTAAGACACATATATTTCTCATTTTCTCCAATGGGAATATATGTCATTAAAACTCAACAAATTTCTTTTCGATTGTGGTGAATACAAGACATCCACTTTTACAACAAAAATCACAAAAAACCTTAATAAAGGTAATCTTCAGCTTTAAGCAGCAAGCTGTGAGCTCTGCTTCTCGAATGCCTTTAAGGTAATCTTGGATCTCTCCAAATGTGGATAAACAAACCACTGTTTATAAACAGGATTTATCTCTGGATCTTTTAATCGATTTTCAAGTTCTTCAATTTGAGTTTTGATTAATTTAATTTTCTTTTTTAAGATTTTCAAATAATTTGCAGACGGCATGATATAATCAAATGGAGGATCATAAATATAATCGTATGACATAAACTTACATAAATCTTGATGAAATGATGAAATTTGAAACTGAAGTACTGGAGAAAACTTCGGAACTTTTATTATCAGAGAGAGAGTAGCAGAGAATATTTTGGTGTGTTTATCACAAAGGGAGTCCACTCCTTAAATAGAGCAATACCACTACTAGCTACAGTACAATCACGAATAAAAACTTGCCACATAAAAGTAAAAATTACAAACTTTAATAATACACAACAATAATGTATGACTTTTAGTCGAGACAAAGCTCGTGACTTCCAGCTCACACATCCCACTGTCTCATGCATTCAATAATGCAAATATTTCTTCTTCCTCATATGGGTCTGAGCATCTTGTAGATCATCTTGATCGGTCATCTGTGTATCATCTTCCATTTTTTCCTTTCCTTTTGAGGAGGTTGATTCTTGAGTAGATAAATTTGATTTTTCACCAAAAACTTCTGTAAACATAGAAGTAATGGTATCATTGTCCACATGTTGAAAAAGTTCTTTTAACAATGTGGTTTGTGTTGGGGTGTCATGATTCAAATTCTTCATAGTTTCTCTAGCAACTCCCAAAGCTATTACTCCCTGTCGATCATAAACTTTGCCTTCTTCAAAGAAGTCTTCTTTTCCCCACCATTTTATAAGAATTTTCCTAATTAATACAGTAGGGGCAAATTTAATTTCAAACTTTTCTTTAGCCAGGTCTTGCAGTCCATATTCCCATCGAATAATCCAGGGAACATTATAATTAATGGCAAATTGAATCATGGCTGTTAAACCATCGAATTGGGTATTGGCATTTTGGAACTTAATCCATATGTTCTTAACATTTCTTGGAAGGATCGAGGGCATTACCCCCCATGAAAAGAAAAAAGTTTTGAACCATGTGGGTATGAATTGATGAATATCATCTAATTGGAATTTCATCTACCAAGAGTGTTTTCTTTGAGAATTTTCATATAATACAATTGTATCCCAAGCCATGATATAATCATGATAATTAAACATATTAGGCATTGCCTGAAAAGTGTTTAATTGTCTGGCTTGACTAAGGGGTAAACCCCAATTAGCCGCTGAGATAATCTTTTTTATTATCATTTTAGAAAATGCATAATCACGATTGCGATCCATATGTTGAATTTCAACTGATCCAGTTTCTACTAAAATTGTTTCAAAGTAGTCTCTGGTTTTTCTGCCCAATATGGGTTGTAAATCTTTAATTAAATAGCTTTGAGCTATATGGATAGGTGATAGACCTTTAAGGTCTTTATCAACAGGACAACAGTTAAGGCATCCTGAAATTAAATAGGGATATTTTAATTCTTCTTTTGATCCCTTTAAGGCAAATATGGCATTATTATAATAATGTATTTCATACGCAGTAGGATCTTCTACGAATTCTTTAATTTGATCAAATTTTTCTTCTTCTGTGGTAGCCATATTAAGCTGAGGAATAGTGGCACCTCTTTTAAAAGGTGGTTTATTCATCGGCTTCTTCCCGGTGGCTGGTCTTTTTAAGACTGTCTTCCAAGGCTGATCCCTGCAAGAATTCTCTAGTTAGAAAGTCTGGTAAAGAATTAGATTTTCCAGATATATGTTCAATGTCAAAATCAAAACAAGCTAATATGGCTTGCCATCTAGCAAATATTTGTGTAGATGCTATAACTTTAACATCTTTTAAAAGAATATCTTTGGCAGATTTGCAATCAACTCTTAATAAAAATTTCTTATTTAAGAGATCACTTTCGAATTTCGTAATACATTTAACAATTGAAAGAATTTCTTTCTTTATTGTAGAATAATTTTTCTATGTATTATTCCAGGTTCCAGAGGTATATCTGACAAGAATTTCTTTAGATATATTATCTATTTTTTGTTTAAGTATTCCTCCATATCCAATATCAGAGGCGTCTGTTTCAACTATTTTAAATGCTTCAGGATTAGCAATAGATAAACAAGGGAGTTCTTTAACTCTTTCTTTTATTTTTTGTATTGCCCAAGTATGACTATTAGTCAATGGTTGAGGATTTTTCTTTAACCTTTGAAATAATAATTTACAATCTTGTGCGAGATCTTTATAAAAATCTCCTATATAATTAAGACTTCCAAGAAATCTCTGTAGTTGATTTACATCAGTGATTTTATATGGAAATTTATCAGCAAAAACAATTGCTCTTTCAATAGGAATCATTATTCCATTTTCTATATAATGTCCTAAAAATTTTATCTTAGTTTGAAAAAGTTTTACTTTTTTCTGATTTACTGCTAATCCAGCTTTTTTAGAAACTTGAATAAAAATATTAAGATGTTTAAAATGCTGATCAATATTATCAGAATAAATAAGAACATCATCTATGTAAACTATGATATAATCAATACATGAATTATAAATTTCATTCATTATATTTTGAAATTTCATTGGAGCATTTTTTAATCCAAATGGCATTACATTCCATTCATAATGTCCAAATGGTACAGTAAAAGCTGTTTTGTATTTACCTTCTTCTTTTAAAAGAATTTGATAAAATCCTGATTTTAAATCGAATGAAGAGAATATTTTTCCTTTAAATAATCTATTTAATAGATCTCTTTTATTTGGTAATGGATGCTTTATCCATTTTAATGCTTTATTAAGCGGTTTATAATTAATAACAAGTCTATGAGCTCCTCTTTCTATTTCAGCTGCATTTTCTACATAGAAAGCTGGACAACTCTAAGGACTATTACTTGGTCTAATTAATTCTTTTTTAAGGAGACTATCAATTTCTTCTTTGCAATAATTTAAAAGTTTAGGCCCCATTGCAATAGGCCTGGCTTTTGTAGGAATTTTATCCTCAGAAAAATCATCTGTATAAGGAAGACTAACTTGATGTTTTTTCCTATTCCAAAAGGCATTAGGAACATCTGCACATATCTCTTTAGATATGGTTTTTGAAATAATTTTTATTTTTTTTTGGATTTTATCAGAATTTATTTTTTCTTTAATATTTTTAAAAAGAACTTCATCTCTTAATGAAGTAACAAAATTTTCTTTATTAGTCACAATTTTTTGCAAAATATTGATCGATTTTGAAACTGGTATTGTTGTAAATGGAAAAAATAAATCATTTCCTTTGATGTTGGTATATAACCATTTTTCATTAATTTTATTAATGAGAAACAACATTTGGAAAAATGGTGTTCCTAAAATAACAGGAGTACATATATTTTTAATAAGAATAAAAGTAGTATTTAAACAAACTCCAGAATTACATATTGCCACATCGGACAATTTGTAATTTACTATGAGAGGTTGCTTATTAGCAGCTGTTATGAATTGAGTGGTCTTTTTATAATATTTAGAAGAAACAATTCCTTCACTGATGCAATTTACATCAGCTCCTGTATCTAATAATGCTTCAATCGTAATTTTAAATTTTTTATTAATAATTAATGTTATTTTTGAGTACCATTTTTGAGAAATAATCTGATCAATTTTATTGATCCAAATCATTTGATTTATTTCATTATTATTGTCATCTTTGGATAAAATTTCTTCTTCTTCTTCATCAGAAGTGGAATCTTTTTCCCAAATATGATTATTATTAATACTAAGAGTATTTACTCTTTCTTTTAAATATTTGATATCAGATTTTATCTGATCTATTTCTCCTTTTAATTCGGATATTGTAGGTTCTCTTTCTTTTAGTTTAGCCTTTTCTAATATTTTATTATAAGAATATAATTCATATTCTTGTATAGTATTTTGTACAAGTTTAGTTGGCTTATGATTTGCCATATTTAAATAATGTTCTATAGATTTTCTTTTTTCTAAAGGGTCTTTTATTTGATCTATAAGATCTAAAATGAAAGTTTCTTCATTTGATATAACATTTATCTCTAATCCCATAAAATTTATGAGACATGTATCACAATCACAATCTGGTTCACAGATTTTTTCTTCTGATATTTCAGAATCATTATCTGAACTATTGTTAGAATATTCCGAGAATTCATTATCAATAATATTGATATAATTTTTTTTTTTAGATTTTCTTCTTTATTAAGAAGAATATTTATTAATGATTCTTTTAAATCATTATTTATATTAAGATTATTAATATTTTTCTTGACATAACACTTATTAGCCTTATGTCCAATTTTTCCACATTTCCAGCATACTGGAACTTTAGTAGAATCATTTTTTATAGGTTTTTTAAATCTTTTCTTTGAATATTTTTTAGATTTTTCTTTTATCTTTTAGATAATGTTTCTTCTTTTTAAAAGGAAATCTTTTTCTTTTCTTATCTCTTTTAGGATATTGTATTGGTTGAAAGCCTATTTGCTCACAAAAGTCACCAATAATATTTCGGTTTTCTTCTTTTTGCATATCAAGCTCCCTTTTTAGCTTGATATCATTACAAAGAGTTATTCCTTCTGCAGTTATTTCTGCAGATAAATCTCCATAAGTAAGAATACTCCAATCTATAGAGTTTGTTGGAGATTTAGATTTTAATCTATTTTTAACTCTTTCAGCAAAAAGAACTGGAAGCCCAAAAATAAATTTTTCTTTCCACAAATTTGCATTGCAATCATTTCTAGTTAAAACCTTTGTCATAAACACATCCTTATACCATCTAAATTCAGATAGTGTTGGGCATCTCAAATTCATTAATTGTTCTTGAGAGCTATCTAATTGAAGTTCATTAGCTCCAATAAAATTAGATAGAATGGTATAAATCAGTGTATTAACTGCATCATACTCTTCTCGTCCATTAAGATCAATTATAGAAGAGTTAATAATTTTATTTTTTGCTTCTTTTGAGAGATAAAAATCCCACCAACCTTGAAGTTGGCCAGTAAAACCAGTAATAATGGCTTGAGCAATTTGCCTATCATTATTACCTTTTATTTTCGCGGCAGAAGAGTATATTAACATTTGTTTAATAACAGTTTTAATCTGATATTAAGATTTACCATCTATGTTCCATTCAGTAATAGCCTCACCGTTAAACTGAACATAATCTTTCTTTTCTTCAATTTGAAGATCAATAGGTGTTGCCTTTTTATAAAAAGATTTTACAATTGATACTTTATGCATTTAATTAATCTGCATTTCATCTTCAGAGGAACTTGAAGAATTTTCAAGTTGTTCATCATTGGTAATAACCGATATAGAACCCTTTTCTTTTATATTTATTTTTTGTAATCTGTCTATTAGACCTTCCATAAAATTTTCGTCTTTTTTAGAACATAAAAGAAAATTTTCTTGTTTAAGATTAGGAGAAGGTTTTATCATCAAAGTTTTTGAACTTTCTCCACAAGAAATTTCTTGTTTAGATTTAGATAAAATCTCTTCTATTCTTGTAGTTTGATTTCTTAAAGAATATAAAGTTAAATTGGTAAAATTATTTTGCTGAATTATATGGTCAAAATTACCATTTCCTAACTCGGATTTTATAGGAGCAGCAAATATTTCTTTGTTGCCCTTTTTAATTTGTAGAGTAGTAAATGGAAGATGAATCTCAAAGGATTCTTCTCATGTTTCATGAACATATAATTTATATTTTGATTCAAGAGTATTTATAAAATACTCATCTTTAAAATTTGGAAATATTTTATTTCTAGCTGGAAAATATAATTTTTCCATCCATTTGAAGAAATCCAAATTTAATTTAGTTTCTTCAACCCATTCTGTATATCTTGAAAAATATAGATTTTGTTGTTTTGAATTTAAACAACTTAAAAACCATTTTTTCTTATTTAGATTTTTAATCTTTTCTAAACTTTTTTGAATAGAATTGTTATTATTAATAACCATAACATTATAACACATATCAGAAAAAGTAGGAGAATCTGATTTTCTATTATTAACAGAATAACTTCTTTGAAAACGAGAAGTGCTAGATTCAGGAAGATCAACTTTATATTCTGGTTGAGATATATTATCCTTAGTCTTTTGAAGACCAGATATACTGATTTTTTCAAAATCAGATATAGAAGAAGTAGAATTTCTACTTTCTTCTGGGAGTTTAATTCTTAAATATCTTTGGGATATGAATTTTATTTCAACATCACCATCTACATATTGAACTATACTTTTCTTCAATTTGAAGATCAATAGGTATTGCCTTTTTATAAAAATGTTTTACAATTGATAATTTATGCATTTTATTAATCTGCATTTCATCTTCAGAGGAACTTGAAGAATTTTCAAGTTGTTCATCTTTGGTAATAACCGAAATAGAACCCTTTTCTTTTATATTTATTTTTTGTAATCTGTCTATTAGACCTTCCATAAAATTTTCGTCTTTTTTAGAACTTAAAAGAAATTTTTCTTGTTTAAGATTAGGAGGAGGTTTTATCATCAAAGTTTTTGAACTTTCTCCACAAGAAATTTCTTGTTTAGATTTAGATAAAATCTCTTCTATTCTTGTAGTTTGATTTCTTAAAGAATGTAAAGTTAAATTGGTAAAATTATTTTGCTGAATTATATGGTCAAAATTACCATTTCCTAACTCGGATTTTATAGGAGCAGCAAATATTTCTTTGTTGCCCTTTTTAATTTGTAGAGTAGTAAATGGAAGATGAATCTCAAAGGATTCTTCTCCTGTTTCATGAACATATAATTTATATTTTGATTCAAGAGTATTTATAAAATACTCATCTTTAAAATTTGGAAATATTTTATTTCTAGCTGGAAAATATAATTTTTCCATCCATTTGAAGAAATCCAATTTAATTTAGTTTCTTCAACCCATTCTGTATATCTTGCAAAATATAGATTTTGTTGTTTTGAATTTAAACAACTTAAAAACCATTTTTTCTTATTTAGATTTTTAATCTTTTCTAAACTTTTTTGAATAGAATTGTTATTATTAATAACAATAACATTATAACACATATCAGAAAAAGTAGGAGAATCTGATTTTCTATTATTAACAGAATAACTTCTTTGAAAACGAGAAGTGCTAGATTCAGGAAGATCAACTTTATATTCTGGTTGAGATATATTATCCTTAGTCTTTTGAAGACCAGATATACTGATTTTTTCAAAATCAGATATAGAAGAAGTAGAATTTCTACTTTCTTCTGGGAGTTTAATTCTTAAATATCTTTGGGATATGAATTTTATTTCAACATCACCGTCTACATATTGAACTATACTTTTCTTCAATTTGAAGATCAATAGGTGTTGCCTTTTTATAAAAATGTTTTACAATTGATAATTTATGCATTTTATTAATCTGCATTTCATCTTCAGAGGAACTTGAAGAATTTTCAAGTTGTTCATCTTTGGTAATAACCGAAATAGAACCCTTTTCTTTTATATTTATTTTTTGTAATCTGTCTATTAGACTTTCCATAAAATTTTCGTCTTTTTTAGAACTTAAAAGAAATTTTTCTTGTTTAAGATTAGGAGGAGGTTTTATCATCAAAGTTTTTGAACTTTTTTCACAAGAAATTTCTTGTTTAGATTTAGATAAAATCTCTTCTATTCTTGTAGTTTGATTTCTTAAAAAATGTAAAGTTAAATTGATAAATTATTTTGCTGAATTATATGGTCAAAATTACCATTTCCTAACTCGAATTTTATAGGAGCAACAAATATTTCTTTGTTGCCCTTTTTAATTTGTAGAGTAGTAAATGGAAGATGAATCTCAAAGGATTCTTCTCCTGTTTCATGAACATATAATTTATATGTTGATTCAAGAGTATTTATAAAAGACTCATCTTTAAAATTTGGAAATAAAATTAGATAGAATGGTATAAATCAGTGTATTAACTGCTTCAGACTCTTCTCGTCCATTAAGATCAATTATAGAAGAGTTAATAATTTTATTTTTTGCTTCTTTTGAGAGATAAAAATCCCACCAACTTTGAAGTTGGCCAGTAAAACCAGTAATAATGGCTTGAGCAATTTTCCTATCATTATTACCTTTTATTTTCGCGGCAGAAGAGTATATTAACATTTGTTTAATAACAGTTTTAATCTGATATTCAGATTTACCATCTATGTTTCATTCAGTAATAGCCTCACCGTTAAACTTTTAAATTATTGCAAAGAAGAAATTGATAGTCTCCTTAAAAAAGAATTAATTAGACCAAGTAATAGTCCTTAGAGTTGTCCAGCTTTCTATGTAGAAAATGCAGCTGAAATAGAAAGAGGAGCTCATAGACTTGTTATTAATTATAAACCGCTTAATAAAGCATTAAAATGGATAAAGCATCCATTACCAAATAAAAGAGATCTATTAAATAGATTATTTAAAGGAAAAATATTCTCTTCATTCGATTTAAAATCAGGATTTTATCAAATTCTTTTAAAAGAAGAAGGTAAATACAAAACAGCTTTTACTGTACCATTTGGACATTATGAATGGAATGTAATGCCATTTGGATTAAAAAATGCTCCAATGAAATTTCAAAATATAATGAATGAAATTTATAATTCATATATTGATTATAACATAGTTTACATAGATGATGTTCTTATTTATTCTGATAATATTGATCAGCATTTTAAACATCTTAATATTTTTATTCAAGTTACTAAAAAAGCTGGATTAGCAGTAAATCAGAAAAAAGTAAAACTTTTTCAAACTAAGATAAAATTTTTAGGACATTATATAGAAAATGGAATAATGATTCCTATTGAAAGAGCAATTGTTTTTGCTGATAAATTTCCATATAAAATCACTGATGTAAATCAACTACAGAGATTTCTTGGAAGTCTTAATTATATAGGAGATTTTTATAAAGATCTCGCACAAGATTGTAAATTATTATTTCAAAGGTTAAAGAAAAATCCTCAACCATTGACTAATAGTCATACTTGGGCAGTACAAAAAATAAAAGAAAGAGTTAAAGAACTCCCTTGTTTATCTATTGCTAATCCTGAAGCATTTAAAATAGTTGAAACAGACGCCTCTGATATTGGATATGGAGGAATACTTAAACAAAAAATAGATAATATATCTAAAGAAATTCTTGTCAGATATACCTCTGGAACCTGGAATAATACATAGAAAAATTATTCTACAATAAAGAAAGAAATTCTTTCAATTGTTAAATGTATTACGAAATTCGAAAGTGATCTCTTAAATAAGAAATTTTTATTAAGAGTTGATTGCAAATCTGCCAAAGATATTCTTTTAAAAGATGTTAAAGTTATATCATCTAAACAAATATTTGCTAGATGGCAAGCCATATTAGCTTGTTTTGATTTTGACATTGAACAATAAAAAACTAACATATGAGCACATGAAAAATAAAATATTTTACATTTTTATTCCACCAATATTTTGATCATTTTCAGAGAAATCATTTAGAAAATCGGCAGCATCAAAATGAGTTTAATCACTCAAACGGTCACTGTGTTCAATGAAGTTGGTCTCTTTTTCTTTCACCTTTATCGATTTTTTATAGAGCTTACGAAGGTTCTCGGGGGCTCGACAAATACGAGACCAATGTATTGGAGTGCCACATCTAAAACAAGAACTTTCAAATCATTTTGAGTGATTTTCATAAACACTCATGTTCTCATGATGAATTTTTAGTAGGTGGTTCGTGACGCCTTTTTGAGATGAGTTATAGAAGTAACTATCTCGATTGTTTTCAAAACAACGGTCGCGACCACGTCCACGACCACTTCCACGACCACGACCACGACCACGACCTCGACCTCGACCTTGTCTCTGAATTTATTTTGGTTTCCAGGTTTAAATTCATTTTTTTTACAACATTTACTTTTGGAAATGCAATAGATCCAGTGGGTTGAGACTGATGATTTCTCATTAGCAGCTCGTTCTTCTTTTCCGCCACTAGAAGACATGTGATAAGTTCAGAATATCTCGCAAATTCACGTACTCTAAATTGTTGTTGTAGAGTTATATTTGATGTGTGAAAAGTGGAAAAAAAAATTTTCAAGCATTTTCGATTCTGTAACCTCATGTCCACAAAATTTTAATTGTGAGATTATTCAATACATCGATGAATTGTAATAACTGACTTTCTTAAAATCTTGGAATCTTAACATATTCCATTCATCACGAGTGGTCGGAGGTATAACTTCCATTATATATTCAAATATTTCTTTTAATTCTTTCCATAAAGCCATGAGATCTTTTTCAATTAGATATTCACGTGTTAATCCTTAATCAAGATGTAGACGCAAAAATATCATAGCTTTTGCTTTTTCTTGTGATGATGATATACAATTTTCTTTATTAGACCCAAGGAATCGAGATGCATTTCTACATCGAGAGTCCATGACATATAATTTGTTCCCGTGATGTCGAGCGCAACTGAAACGTCCACTACTAAATTGTTTATTTTTTTTATAAATCATAAACTCAAAAATTAACAAATAAAACCACTTAACCTTTCCATAAATCATAATAGTTTAACAAATCGAATCTCAAGTGCATAAAAATCCATAAATTGACAAATAACCAAAAATCTTACGTCGGCCTTTAAAAAGATCAACTAACATCAAAATAAAGCACAAAAATCTCTAATAAATTCTTTAACAATAATCTTTTAAATCATTTTATCTATCAAGCTAATGCGGAAAATAAATGTCCCCTGGGGGTGTACCATCGCACTCGATCTACTCAAGCATCAGCGCCTCTCTCATATCATTAAGTCCTGCAACATTCAAACCTAGTGAGTCTAATGACTCAGCACGTTCTAAACATGACTAGCAAATAATACATATACAAACACATGATTAAAATCATACTTTTATTTAAAATAATTTTAAGCATAAAGAAATCATTTATCATAAAATCGTAAAATCATTTAATCGTAAAGCTTTGCATCATTTATCATTTTGGGTGAAGTTTGATCCTTGAAAGTGATTAGCATTTTATACTCTGGTCGACTGATCAGTCTTCAGCTCCACATGGGCCATGGGGACGGACACTAGACACCACCATAAAAATACGATCGTCGGGCTCCCTCTGGGGCCTTTTCCCGTAAACGGGATCCCTCTAAAACTTTCTCCCTCACGACTTCCCATTAAAATTGTAAGTTCATCGTTACTTCTTAAAACAGATCCCCCACATATCATCTATCATTTGTCACAGTTAATTCACATCCCTCAAAATATTTTTTTTCTTTTCATTTTAAATTATAAAATATCATGACTTTCAAAAATAGCATTTTAACAGTAAAAATTGCACAGCTTTAACATAAATCATAAAATATCATATTTTCATCCAATTCATCATATTATATCATTTAACATGCGTTATGACCCTTTGGGACGCTTCCAACCTTTTTCGTAGTATCCAAGTGTAAATGACCGTTTTGCCCCTAGACGTAAAATTTCTCGATTTTGAATTTTTCTTACTTTTATTGACATGGGCTTATACCAAATAATTATTTAAGCTTAAATCTAATTTTTAACATTTTTATTTAGCTTAAATTCGAGGTTTTCATTTTAATTTTCTATTTACTAATTCGTGAGGCGTTTAATTTTCGAATTAATTCAAACTTTAATATTTTCTTCCTAAATTTTAAACATAGACTTCTTATTACCTAAACTACCTTTGTGAACCATGAACCAACCACCGTGGACCATTGTTTAGCCCCTCTTTTTTTTTAAAAAAAAAAACTAAATTCGAACCCCTAAGCTAAACTCACCGAGCCAACTCTCATTTTTCTTGGACCATGGTCGAGCCACCTCGAGGCAAAACCTGACAAGACCTCTCATGGACCCTACTGAACCCTCTGGACTCATCCTAACCCACGCACCTAGCCCCTTGATCGAGACATAGACACGCGAGTTCTTTCCTAGTCTAGGTAGGAGTCATAGCATATAAATATATACACACAACCCCTAAACCTGCGTCACACTCGAGCTAGCACGGATCACTCCCTGCCTAGACCCTCATGGACCACCTTGAACTGAACCAGACCTGTGCCACGAGCCCCCTTGCAGCCGTGCGCAGCACACAGCTCTCGCGCGAGGAGTCCTCACCCCAAGGGACTCCTCCTAGGCTGCGACCAAGGAGTCCTAGCCATGCTAGGACTCTTCCCTACACCTAACCACGTCCAGCCCAGCCACCTAGCCGAACTCTGCATAGCCATGTACCGAGCCGCCCCTTGAATCATGTGTGAACCATTCCAAAACCCTAGGATTCTCCTTGCAACTCACGTGCATCCCTTAGCTTACTATCCAATCCTCGTTTCCTCTTAATTTCATTCATGTTCTAACCATATTTCACCCTATGCTGGCAGCGTACTTGTTGGGAATCATAATACGTTCATATATACGTAAAAACATTCAAAACTTTTGAAAATAATCGTCATACCGTTAAACCATCGAACATAAATATTTTTCATGCAAAAACAATTGAAACATGCATATTATGGTTTTAATGATGCGCCAAAGGGTTTAGAAAACATGCATTGCGTTTTAAAACGCTCGAATACGCGATCGTCGGCAAGGGGCATGAGAAAGGACGAACGGGCGATGAAGAACCATAGCTTTTCCTCCTTGATAACTTTCGAATTTTGTGTGTGTTGTGTGTGTAAAAATCGGCTGATGTGTGTGTTCCTAAGTCTAGGTATCTTATTTATAGATTTTAATTTGCATGATAATGGGCTTGGGTTTTGGGCTTCCAAGCATAAGAGCAATTGGGCATACTCAATTTAGTTAAATTGAGCTCAATAAATCTTAATTAATTGAAACATAAAAGTTTATAAATTTTTTATTTAAATATAATTTTTAAAGAACAATTTATTTTTTTAATGTTTTTTTGGAAAAACAACGTAGGTAAAAAAACAGTCAAACAAATACTGAATCAAGTCGTGGTAAATGGGCCACTCACATCTCCTACCCGCAACCTTTTTTTTTATCTCGCTCTCCTTTCCATCCCAATAATCAGCTGTCGTCGCTCAAACTACATGGAGAAAAATGATAATTTTAATTTCGTCTTCACGCAGTACACGATCTCGACAACTCTACCAAATGTCTATGTTTGCACAATATTTTTGTGATGCGGGCGTGCCAAGTGCAAAGATACACCAACTTGTGCAAAATAATGAAAAATCTAACTTCTAAAATTCAAAAAAGAATGAATTCCTAATTTGATCACGTGTTCTAATTTCATAAGCAAATATAATATCAGAAACGAAGAAAAATAAAGAAAAACTACTGTAAATTGAGAGATAAACTCATAATATGATTTATATTTTTAATAAAATGTAAGAAATTTATAAAATATTAACATATATAAAATAACGTTGCTGAAATTTGAAAGAAAGTGACTTGAACTAGTGAAATAAAAATGCTTGACTAGAATTATGAAATTTCTGCAGAGTTTTTTAGCATTTGTGCGAGATATGTCTGTTTATTCCATTCTGCCAATGAGATCATTTTTTCCAAAAATGAAGAGCAGCGCCTCCATTAATCCATTATTCACGATCTTCCTACGATCTGTTCCATAATCTCCTTACATGTCGCAGTTGAATTTTTCAAACCAGTTTGTATTCTTGATGGCTATCTTATTGCATCTTATTTCTCCTCTTCTTCTTGGTCTTTGGGTCCAATTCACTTCGGCCTTAATTAAAGTTGAGCTCCAACAAATGCCTTCGCAGGCACCCAATGAGCCGAAACGCTTGTATATAAACTTCTCAGCCCAATTCTTTTTATCGTTAATAGAGCTCAACAAAAAACCCAAGTTCAACAGCAAACTTGGGCCTGCTTTTGACAAACAGCCGTGTAAGTCAAATTCCCAAATGCCACATTCAAAATCCATAAGCCTGCTTTCTTTTAATTAACCAAAAAGTTCTGTTGCTTCTCCTGTGAAGACTTCCATTATCATTCCCAATCTCATATATCTTCTTAAAAACTCACCATCCACATCCCAGATTTTAAGATCAGGAACCCTAGCCCCAAATCCATCCTGGACTTCCCCTGTAAACCCTTGCATCGTTTCCACGCTCCGATCACTTCTTCTCGCCTCTGCCACTGTCTAATCATCTTGCGCTCGGCCATCTCTTCTTCCCTCCATCACAGGTCGGTCGACGGTTTCTACTTTTGACGGAAAGTGTCTGCTCTCCTCACCTAGTTCTTCTCTGGTGTCGCTCGACTGCAACAGGTATGTCGTTATCCCTAGTACTCGCTCGATCCCATCGTTGTTTCACTGGAATTTGGTGTGTTTTGATGGTTAAGTGACAAAAGATGCATCTATCCCTTTGTCTAATGTCATGCCTACCATCCGGATGGGTAACCTTCTACCCTTGGGTTTTATCTTTCTTTCTCAACATCAGGCTTAATTCCTACATCAAAATGCAATTTCAAGCTTATTCGAATAATATGATTTCCCGATAGTTGTCTTCTGGAATAGCTTTTCGATGTCATCTTAGCCATTTTCATTTTATGACGTATTTTGACAATCTTGGACCCGTTTGTATTGTCCGAGAAATTCAGCTGATATGGTCACATGGGTTCATGAGAACCTGCCACTGCTTTGGCCATCTTATGTGTAAGAATTCAGTCGTAACTAGAAGACATTAGATGATATTGGGGCCTTAGGCCATTGGTTGGCCTTTGTATGTGGCTTTTTATCCTTGAATGAGTCCTGCTTTTATATGTCGGTGTTGGTAAACTTATTGATGAGAGGTAACACTTGACTGAGAGTTGGCCATAGGTTGGCCTCAACTCCCTTGTGAGCTTGACATCTACACATTTGTGTTAATTTGCAGCATCGTGCAAAACTGGTAAATCTGAACCCATACGTGAAAATTATGTACTGCATTTATTCAAAACACCATCTTCCATCCATAGCATACCCAATTTTTAAGAATTTGTTTAATAACACATTTATGCATTGCACTTCTGTCGGACCCCTTTCCCATATTCACGTCTGTACATTGCACTTCAGATGGATTTCTTTTCCGCATGCACGTCTATGCATTGCACTTAAGTCGGGTCCCTTTTCCGCGTACACATTTACTTATTGTTCTTGCATGTGGTGACTCCCCTTTATATTTGGTGATTGTTGATTTGGCATTTTGGTTGTTGGATGTTGGTTGAGAAATGAAAATGAGTTGAATGTGATTTTGGATGTTGGCTGGGAAATGAAGAGGAGTTGAATGTGATTTGGATGTTGGTGCTGGAAAGGAGTTTCCCATTGGTTCTTATACCCTTATCCAATTAATCTTACTCATTACACCAATTTCCAGTAAAACAATAGGTTGGCTTAAAAACTCCCCACTCATTATTTTTTCTCAATTGATTCTCTAGTAAAACAAAACTATCCAATATGATAAAAGTTGTCTACTGGACAACTTCATTCAATCATTTTCATTATTGAACAACAAATATTTACACCAGTGGCCCTAAGGCCTACTTCAAATGAAGTCTTAAAACAAAGAACACAATATATATAAAAGTGGCTAGTAAGCCTACTCTTATAACAAAATAAAACTTTTAGGTCCTTTTCTGGTTTGTATAGCGCTCTCATTATGCTATGTTCTTTCTTTATTCTTCGTTGTCTATCCAGATGAGCTTAACTCTCTGCTCTCTATCTTTATATGCCACACTTTTTAGGTGGCCCAGAGGCCTACCTCATGGAATATTACTGCACACGCAAACAACCATTTTACGCAAGCTGCTCTATAACCTACTTTATCAATGATTTTTCGTAATATTCAATAAGAATAACAGAAAAATCAATCAAATGTATGCACAAGTGGCCGTAAGACCGACTCCCCACGTACCAAATCTCTTTCCATGTAACCAGAAGCATACTGTGGAGTCGAATCATTATTGTTCGAACAGAAGCTTGATTCCCGAAAGTAGCCGTAGAGCCAACTTTTTCCATCATATTTTGAAATATTCAAATAATAAAAACAAAGATATATGCCAAAGTAGCCAAAAGACCAGCTCCTCACTGGATACAAGGTCCTCTGCTCTCTTTACTCTCTCTCGTTCGTTTTCTTCCCTCATACTTCGAAAGTATGACTCTAGATGCTTGCCATTTATGCATCTTTTATGTGGTTGACCATCTAAACATGATAGCCAATATGCATTTCTTTACAAGACTTTATGCACCTTGAATGGTCCTTCCTAGTTTGGGAACCATTTGCCTAAATCGATGTCCTTTGTTCCCAAGGACAGTATGGTTTTCCAACCAATCTCTCCTTCATGGAAGCTCTTTTTATTGATCCTCCTATTATAAATCATTGTCACTTTCTGCTTCTGTAACACTAAGGCATTATTATATGCTTGGATTCTTAGTTCATTTACTTCTTCTAACTCCATGATCATTGCCTCACTGTAATGTTCAGGGAGAGTTCGTTATGTTTTTCCACTCGAATTGATGGCACCATAATCTCCAATGGTAGCACCGCATCATGACCGAAGGTAAAGGAAAATGGACTAACCCTAGTGGTAGTCCTTTTAGATGTTCTATATGCCCACAGCGTTTCTGATAATAACATTGGCCAATCCTTATGTCAAAAACCGTCGCAAATTGTCTATAAATATGGGGCTATGCGGTCCATTTTTCTCAGCACACACAACCATTTTTCAAAAACCGTCGCAAATTGTCTATAAATATGGGCCTATGGGGAGTACCTTCTGTGATAGCAATAGTTGTGTTTGCTTTATGATCTTCATAGTTTCTTCTGTGATGACATATCACATATCATCATCTTGTGCTGAAAGATGTGCTTGCATTCAAATTTTCTAGTCGTCATATTATTCCTAAGAAAATAGTTGGGTTTTGTTAAATGAGGACATAAGAGTATATTAAATATTCAGATATCGGAAATTTTCTGACATCATTACTCGGATCGAGAAGGAGTTTAGAAGGAGATGAATAAGCTCTTTTTAAATTAACTGATATTTTTTTATTACTCGGAAAATAAACATATCAGTTTGGAAAAAACTCAAATACAAAGTGAATATTTTAAATAATCCGATAAATCATATAAGATAAGAACAAATGACTATAAGTAAGTAGGGAAGGGATATGAATTTGTTTATGGAAGTTCAAATATTAAGCTTTTATATCTCTCCTTCTATTTCCAGAAAATTTCCACTAGAAGATTTGATCGGTATAACTCAGATACAAAGTGAATATTAAATACTCGGTTCACCAACCCTATTGTAACGCCCAAGGCGTCTAAACATTTCATTTCGTGCAACTTGTGCGTGAAAATGCAAAGAAATAAAATTTTTCTTAAAAAAATTATTCTAATTATTCTAAGTGATTATATATGTATGATTATACATGTATATGATCCTAAACATCTTGAAAATTCACTAATACAATAATTCAATAGAAATTTTTGCCCTAATCGTTTATCGGGCTCCACAGAAGAAAACAAGAACAATAAAAAAAAAAAACAAAAACAAAAACAAAACATCACAATATTCAACTATATTTCTTAAATCTATCAATTATCTAATATGCACCAAATTAGTTCTCTCAATACAACATAAATCAAAAACAATAATCATCACGCAAATAAAAAAAAGGTTTTGAACATCAACATAATAAATGGATCTCTTATGGACCGCGAGGTCCATGCTCCACCACACCTCTACATCTTGTCGATTACTCCAACACGAAGTCACCAACAACTACATCAATTTCTGGCTCACCTGCACCAGACAAGTATAGTGTATCTAATGACTCAACAAGCTTATAAGGAATATGAACGAGTACAGTGCACTAAAGGCGTAAACATTCGTAGGAAATGACATTAGGAGTTTAAAACTGCAGAGGTAGGAACATGTGTAATTAGCCATAAATTTAATAGAAGAGGAACATAACTATAGCATCCATTTTCATAATTTTAACTAAAACATAACATTCGTAACTCAAATATGACATCTTCACTTTTATATAGGGATGATATATAGTGGAACAAGTGGACAACACATCGAGCACACATAAACATGAGTGGAATGATCATGCTAAGTTGTACAACCCTTACATAAACATAATACGCAGCCGCATTAACCAGAGCCGGCACCCACATCGTCAACATTAGAGTAGTCCATTTTGGAGCTCATCCCGAGGGTTCTTACTCCCATGGCTAACACTACAAAAACTGTCGTCATTTAAAAACTTGCGACGGTTTTTGTTTAAACCGTCGTCATTTAAAAAATTGCGACGGTTTTAATAAAACTGTCGCTAATTAGCGACGTTTTTATATAAACCGTCGCTAAAACCGTCGCTATTAGATCGGCGACGGTTTTAAAACTGTCGCTAATAGCGACGGTTTTCTGAAAAGCCATTGCTATTTGTCGCTAATTAGCGACGTTTCTATATAAACTGTCGTTAATTAGCAGACAATTTATAAAACCAGCCCCTTCTCCTTTCCAGAAGTGCAGCCTTAGATCGGCGACGATTTCAAAACTTTCGCCGATAGCGACAGTTTTCTCAAAAATCGTCGCAAATTGTCTATAAATACTATGTGGTCCATTTTCTCTGCACCGCTTCACATCTGTGATATTTTTCTCTCTGTTAGGCGATTTTAGTTTCGATTTGAGGTAAATTTTTAAGCTTTAATTCTTGGTAAATTTATGAGTGTTGGTTAAGATTATGAAGTTTGTTAGCTTGTAGTGCATGTCGTTTTCCGGCTGATTTTTTTGCGCGTGCACAGTGCTCTGGGGTCTTCTACAGTCAGATTGTAAGTTTGTTGTAGATTTATACATAGTTTAGTTTGTTTTTATTGCATGTTATTTAGGAATTAAATCTATACATTACATGTTTATTATTAAAATATTATATTATATAATTTAAATATTCAATTAATTTTCAACATTAAAATTATTAAATCTGCCTACTTATGTATTAATTTATTAATTAATGAGTAAATGATAGCGATTCAGTAAAATACATCTTATTTATTTTTTTGTAGGATAAAATGGATAACGATAGAAATTGGATGTATCGTCGGTTGGAGAATGGATTTCTAACGAATGAATATTGTGTTGGTGTAGAGTCGTTTGTAACATTTGCACTTTGTCATCCTGAGTGTGTATTAAATTGAAATATACATTGTCCTTGCAGTCGAAAAAAATGTCAGAACAAAATATATTTAGATGAAGATACCGTTAAGGTACATCTCGGTCGTTATGGATTTGTACCTAATTACTACAATTGGTTTTTTCATGAAGAGGAATACATTCATCCATTCTATCCTAATTTTAATATGGATGCTCCTTCGTCATCTTCGTATCGTGTTGCACCACGAATTGATCATACTCCATTTCCGGGTTTTTTTGATACTATTGAAGAAAATGTTAACTTTGAAGAGAACCCTGAAAATGAGAATGATAATTTTGGTGAAGAAAATCCTACAATAAATACTTTTCCCGAAGTTCTTGAAAGTCCAAACAGTATTATTAAATCATTGTATGAAAGCATTAAATCAGCCGAGAAAGAAATTTGGGATGGAAATCCCCATGGTCATTCTGTGTTGTCTGTGCTCGCTCGGTTATTGAAGATGAAACATTAACACAACATGTCCGAGCGAAATTACAATGACATGTGTCAACTAATGTCAGAGTTATGTTCGTCTGATAACTACGTCTCTGAGAGTTTTTACGCGACCAAGAAACTTATCAAATATCTAAAATATTTTAACATCACACACAGGGTATAAAATTTAATTCATGCTAATAAAATTATTAATTACATGGAAGTAACACATGTTCATAATTTTTCATAAAATATGAACAATAGTAAAAATATATGCATGAGTGAAAAACTTAAACCTTGCAAACAATCAATAAAATGAATTAAAAGTTCTCAAGCATCAAATACATTAATTATATTGAAAGGTGCATTCAAGAAACTTGGAAAATCTTGCCTAATGTTGGTGTACGATTGAAACTCTTGACCTTGGGAATCTCTTGCAAGCCTTTGATTATTACAAAACATTCAAATACTCTATCAAGCATTTGGATGAGACATTCTTTCAACCACTTGGCATGCATTCCATTATATTCCCGTTTCTTTTCAACATGATAAACATATATGTACATCAACATGAATTTTCTTATTATCTAAAATATTTAAATGGAATTCTAATCATATCATAGATACAATCTCTTTTACGAGTAGCAAGAAATGAGTTTACTTACAATACAACTTCGAATCGGCCTAAACGATAGATGAACCTCTATTAAGCTGCAAAAGTGAGGAGATCCTTCATCAATGTACATAATTCCCAAGTTTATTCACAATTTAACATACCCATGCATCTAAACTACATATTCCGAGGATTATTTGCATAAAGGACATACCTACAAAGAGTTTCATGCGTAAATCTTGGATCTAGTTTCAATTTGATGAAATATGTGATTTGTGAGCCATCTTGGAGGTAAATTTGAAGAACCCTAAGCCCGTTTCTCGATTATTAGGTGTTAGAAATGAAGAAATGGAGTTATCTGATTTCCATGCCTTTAAATGCCTAAAACGTATTTAAAAGTCACACTTTTGTCAAATGACGCTCATGTTCCAACCTTTTGGCGCTCAAGCTCCGTACCTACAGCTTTGTTCAGGTTGGATGGCGCTTAGGCACCAATACTATGGCGCTGAGGCACCGCTTGCTATGTTGGTGGCATTGTGATATTGCTACGTTGATGATAAGACGCCTAACATTTTTCAGAAAATGTTTTACTTTTCAGAAGTTGGATATTCTATGAGTGAAGGTGTATGAGAAAGCCTGTAAGGGAGAAAGCATTAGAGGTAGCTCGTTTATGGGATAAGGCCCCATAGAGAGCCCAAGATCGGGATAGCATATGGTCGTTGAAAAAACATTTTTTTTATCCTTATCAAGGGATCCATTTGGGATCTTCTCTCGTAAACGTGACTCCTCTGGGCTTTCTCCCTCACGGGC
Source organism: Primulina tabacum (assembly GCF_025594145.1). Classification (NCBI taxonomy): domain Eukaryota; kingdom Viridiplantae; phylum Streptophyta; class Magnoliopsida; order Lamiales; family Gesneriaceae; genus Primulina; species Primulina tabacum. Next base: position 8,192,454 of record NC_134558.1, read on the forward strand.
TTACGCATGTGCCATCACTATTAGAATATCTCACCGCTGAAAAGTAGTTTCTTTCGTCTCCACCAACACTCGAACCCTGTACCTCAAGGCTTAAATACCTAGAGGGAAAGGGGGGGGGGGGGGGCGGGCGAAAGAAATCAATTTTAAGGGGTTAGATATTCTGCGAATGACGGCGCATGAGATATCCTTTGATGGAGAAGGCCTCAGAGGGAGTCTGTTTACAAAAAAAGGCTCCAGAGCGAGCTCAATATCAGGATATCCCATGGTCATTACACCTATTAAGTTGAAACTCTAGCAACTACTTCAATAAAGTTCAATTTGTTCAAAAACAACCTTGTGATATTTACAATAATTATCACTCAATAATAATTCTATTGCATACAAAAATAATTGAGAACAAAGTGTGCACAAAATGATCCTTAAAATGATCTAATTAAACTTTGCAGCATGTGCAATATAAGCTCATAATGTATCTTTGAAGAGATGCTGAAATTATTATCAATGAAACAATAGTCTTCTTTTAACTCTGAAGCATCCCATTTTATAGATATTGGTCACTGATGTTAATAAATAAAGACGATACTCACAGATGTACTGAATACCCGATAATTATACAGAGAGTGCAACATGTCCTTGTTCTTTATCCAAAAATAGTACTTACTAATTAAATTCCTTTGGATTATAGCTGAAAGAAATATCCAACATATACTTTTACTATCTTGCTGATAAGCTCATATGCTAACTGACTATGGAACACAGAGAATTTCTTCAGATAAGTCTGTGGAACAGTGTGACCTGTCCTTGTTTAATTCAGCTCAAGTGTTGATCAACACGGAGTAAGTCAGCTGGCGTTAAAGCGAGTGTGATTGTCATATCATTTTAGTTATAATTTCTGATAGTCTTGTTAGTTCATTTTTGTCTAATAAACTTCTTGAGTGATCTGCATTTGTCAATTTAACCAAGTCAGATTAGTTTACTTTGTAATAAAAAAAACTTAAGTTCAAAATTTATCTTAACATAGAATTTATTGCGTAAATATAATTTTACATTCCTCATCACCGGTCAGAATCACTCACAACCTTTTTACCAGTAAGAACTAGTTGGACCAGCTGTGAACCGGTGAATCGATTAATAACCGATCCTACCGGTTCACGACTTTTTAATTTTTTTATAATTTGATTATTTTCTTACATTTTAACTTTTATTTTTAATTATTTATATGATTATTTGGATTTTTAATTTTGTTAAAAATATTATTTTAGTATTATTAGAACTTATTTTAATTTAAATTTTTGTCTAAAAAATAAAATCTAATTATATTTGATTATAGGTATGTTGTTTAGATTTTAAGCTTTATTTAAGAACTTTAAAATTTAAAATATATTATTTACTATATTTTTTTATATAATATAATAGTTTTTTGGTCCGACCGTCCAGTAGAATGATACGACCGATTGAACCGTTTTTATAAGGTAGACCAGTAGAATTATAGGTTCGATTATAAAACACTTCTAATTATATCAATTTCAGTTTTCTTTTAAAAAATTATTATACTAATTTAACGAAACAAACAACGCCTTAGTAGTTACGTAATAAGTACACCATTAGGTTGGAACTGCCAACTCGATTTTCCATATAGCCCAAGGGCGGCTATAGTCCCACCTAAATTAAAAAAATAAATAAATTCGTAATGTCTTTTTTCATTGAGCCCTACGATTTATCACACTTCTCTCAGACAATGCAGGCCCTAGTGGGAGCAGGCCTAGTGGCTTGCTTTGTTGTCGTGTTATTGGACTTCTGGGCCTTGGGAACGGGCCTTCTAGCTGTGGATTTCCACAGCAGGCCATTCAACGAATCACAGTCTCCACTTCCTGCAAATCCGATTTCCACAGCTACTCTCTCCCGTTTTTACTCAAAAGTATTTGCTAAACCCTTGCCACCACTTTAATCGACCGATTCGCCGTTGTCGGTCTCCGAAATTTGTAATCGACCACATATTTGGAAAGCTCTCTCTGTAAGTTTCAGCATCATATTTACGAATATCGAAACATCAACCCGGAGATTTCTTTTTTCTTTGTTTGCATCAATTGAATTGAATTAATGCATAAGAAAAATCTGTAAATGAAATTTCATTCTTCAATCTGAGTGCTTTGTTTATTTGAATCTTGGTTTCTTAAAAAGAACCATCAGTGACTGAGTTGATTGTGGTGTTTTTAATTTGGGGAGGGGGGGATAAAGGGTTTCCTGAGGAATTTTTTTATTTTGTGCGAGTATGAAGTGGTGGTTTTTTTTCTGATATAGCTGCCAAGAAGACTTCGTCGGCGTTGACCGGACGGCTGTTCAGGAATCGTCGCCTTGATTGAATCTTTCTGGTATTTTATCCTTTTCATATTGATTCTGTGTACTTTCCCCAAATTTTTCAAATGCAAACGAGGGATTGATTTTCCTTCATAGAACCATCCATTAAAACCTGAATTTTCAATCTATTGCTGTAATTCAGCTATACTATGGTCTGTGGTTTCTGATGCTACGGGCAGTTTTTGTGAAAAGATGGAAATTTTTCTAGGTTTGTGTCATACTGGCTGCCAAAATTCGATTATATAGTTGCGATTTTGAATTGTTTTTCGATGATCCCACTCTGGCAGAGTTATGGACGTATGAATATCTGATTTTGCTGATTGAGATCTACTTGAGTGCCATTATTGAACCGGCTGGGGCAACCTAGAGTCATTTGTTCCAACATTTAGGACTTTGTTACCACACTGGTGCTCATGTATTATTGTGTAATTGATGATCTGACATGTAGGATGATTTCATGATCACAATGGTGATAGACAGTTCCTTCGAACCTGTTGAATGATGGATTCTCATTAGATTCTAGTTGGTAAACTGTTGAGTGTTTAAAATTTTTATTCGATCATGCTTAGTGCAGTGTCGGTTTAAAGCATTATTTAAATGTTCAAGTGATTGTTTATCTTTAGTGCTAGTTTGTTACCCTGTATTATTCCCAACTTGGTAAATGGAGACTCCTTCACCATTTTACCCATTCTGTGGTCTTGGCTAGTAACTATTTAGTGATACATGCACTCATGCACCTACATAAACTATTCATCTTCCGTTACGGGCTTATGGATCTAGTGGATTTGTCCCAGTAAACTACTCTTTATGGATATTCGCTGATGATGGTTGTGTAGTAAATAGACTTCTCTCTGATTTTCTGGGAGAACTTCAAATGATTCACTGAAGATGGTAGTCTGATAGGTAGATTTCTCTCTGATCTTCTAGGAGAACTGAAACAAAATACACCTTCGTTTGTATGGAAAATATGTGCTTGTGTCTTTCCTTTGTGTCCTGCTGTCCTAGCTGCACAAGCAGTTTGATAGTCACGGATTTGCATGATAAATAGTTGGAGGAGGAAAGATTGAGGCGTCTATGTTTTTTAGCACTGTTTGTTTGGTTAAATTGATAGAATAATTTTATTTAAAAAAAAAAACTGAAATTGATATAATAAACAATGTTTTCTTAATCGGACCAGTGATCGAACCAGCCTATCTTGTAAAAACAGTTCAACCATTCATATCGTTCCACCGGACATTCAGACCGAAAACTGTTATATATATAAAATAATAATATAATATAATAAATAATATATTTTAAATAACAAAGATCTGAAATATATATATAAATAAAAAATATATATATTTTTCAAAGTTTAAATCTAAAAACATGTATATAATCAAATATACTTATATTTATACAAAAATAAAAATAAAATAAGCACTAATAATGATAAAATAATTTTTTTAACAAAATTCAAATAACCATATATATAACTAAACATATAATTTAAAAATTGAAGAAAATAATCAAATTCTACAAAAAAAATTAAAAAAAAATTGGTATACCAGTCGGACCGGTTTTTAATCGGTTTACCGTCGGTCCGACCGGGTATTAATGGATTTTGATCGGTTCTAACCAGTTTGATTGTTAAAATGGTTTTTACACCAAGTCCGGACCGGACATCTTGGTTGAACCGGCCGGTCTGGTTTAAAAACACTGGTTTAATCAGTTGTAAAATACCTGTCCTACATGCCAATTTTTTTTAGTATTCATGCATTATCTTTTTCACAATTATTTTTTATTAAAAAACTTATAATCTATATTTAATTTAGGCGATCATGTAAAAAAAACCATGTCATCCTGATCATGTCCCATTCTTAGCATAATGTGTTGTGATATTTTTTTTAAGACAATAAATATTGTATAATAAAATAATATTTATTTCAATCTACAGTAAATCTGCTGAAACCTCGGAGTAGGTGTAGAGTATCGGATCGCATGAGCCTGAGGAAGGAAGATTCCGCCGCAAAGCGGTCGCAACAGTCGTGCGTCAAACGTTTTGACGCTATGTGGTTTTGCTATTGTACGCCACCACTCTCTCGTTTGTTCTTTTAGTTTGATTTGGCACTGAACTTCGCACCAGTTGTTTGAGATTGTGTTAACTTGAATATCTTCGGGAGATTTTGTGATCTTTCGAATTGATGAAGTTTGTTTCTGTGACAGCTCCAGTCTCTCAAATGCAACAGTACTATCGGCTCGGTGCATTAGACAATTGTATGGCAAAGTGGGCGGACCTTTTTGATTGTTTGAGTCTCAAAACCAAAACTCCCGCTCAAGTAGAGGTGTGTGGTTAGCTGAATATTTGTTTTTTATTAGATAGTTTGTAATGCTCTTTCAACAGGGTTGGTTGTGGTACAATTTTCTTGGTACTTCTATCATAACTTAGGGTGTCATAGTCAAAGAGAGTCTCGAGAGTCGAGTATTGTATGCATTGCTGTTAGGGCGCGCCCATCTCAAGTACTGTATCTTTTGGCATAAACTACTGGTTTGAAATCTCATGCTATCTTCTAGTTTGCAATATGATATAGAGCAAGAATTGATTATGCTGGCGCCACAATCAAAATATGGTGACTATACTAATGTACGATGTAAAATATTTGAATGAAACTATTTGCACCAATGACAACTACCCGTATGACAAGAATTTGGCGCAATAATTGGTATCTTGTGTTCAATTCTTATGATTGGCTAGTTATGGTAATTATTGGTTGAAAATTGTCGAAATTAAATAATAGTTCCTACTCGAATGGTATTTGAGATGTGATGCTTGAATTGCTACACGTTCAAAAATTAGAGTTGTTTTTTGATTTAATGATGAGGATGTAATACTTGAGCCACTAAGAGGTTAAACAGATAAGAGTTAGATTTTGATATAACGACAAACGCATGGTCTTAAATCATACACAAATCTAGCACTGTATCCCTTCAGCCTATGATACTCCAAATTGTAAGGATTTCCAGGATAGCTAATGCTATTAGGTGAAAAATTTCTCTATGATTGCTTCTGTATTTAATTGCTTTAGTGAATAGTTAACTGCAACTATTGTTGAGTAAAGAACTTCATATAAAACCCATCTTCCTCTTTATGATTTCCCATTGTGATTTGATTTATCTTCCTCACTTGAGTCGTGTTTCTTGTGTGGTTTTCTGGAAAATATGACTTTTCATCCATTAAAAATATTATTCTTACCCGCCGATCTATTTAATTAGAGGTGATGTAATTTGTTTCTTCGAATTCAGATCTTGAGTTCGTGTCACCCCAAGTGAATGATTGTGTGAAATAAAAATCCAGATGGTGCATTTAATGAATGCGCTACGATTAGGTTTTAGCACCTGTTTTCTCCTCACATTGCTCACTCTCACTTAAAACTCTCAAACATTAATTTTGTAAGAGTCTGTTAGTAATATAAAACTATGTTACATTTTCTTATCATCTTCGTTAGATTTTGAAGCGATTAACTGCAGGCAGTTAATTACATGGTATATGTATGCTGTCCTACGCTGTTAATCTGAATTTTGATTGATAATAAGTAACTGTGAATGAAGGCGATTTTGGATGCGCGCGAGAAATCCAAGCCTCATATCTGGTCATATCGGTCTCCAGAGGAAGCGGCATCAAATTGGAAAAAAGTCTTTGGACATCTGGATGAGCTAGAATAGAATTTTCTTCTTAAGTGTACGTTTCTTGTTTCAATTTTTTGTTTCGGCCATTGATGGAATATCTCAAATTTATAATTATAGCCTCGAGGTTTTTTCCCCTCTGTATGGAACAATCCAGTATCTTTTATTCACTATTGTTAAAAACGTGCTTAGGCGCAAAACGCAGCGAGTACACCATTTGTGCTTCAGAGTGCTTTGAAGCGCAGGACTTCTATTTCAGGCACTGTAACATAGATTTTAAATAAAAAATTTATTTTTTAAAGGCGTTTTGGTTGGTTTAATGCAATGTAATTTCACATATCTGACGTTGATTTTGGATTTAATGATTTGATTTGATTTGGAGAGAGATTTCAACAATGAATTTGGAATGAGAGCCATATTGGGTGTATTTCAAATTCATCATCATTAACATTGCATTTTTATGGATTTTTTTAGAGTACAAATATGATATTGTTCTAGACTACAAAGATACAACTATCTGCACTGCTGACGGGACTTGAGCGTGAACCCGAGATTTGCTTATCTCGTGCAAAGACGGTATAAAGAAACAACTAAATTTACCTAAATAAATTAAGAAAATTACTTACAATCAACGAGACTCGAACTTGATATCAACAAGTCTTAGGATCTCAACTTTTAACCATTGGATCAAAAGTCTTATAGGTCTTTTACATGGATTAACAGTACAGTGAATTTCAATAAAAATTCATCGGATTTGAAATTATCTTTCGATCCAAGAATAACCTAAATGATACAAAGATATTTTGATGGGTGAGATAGTTAGTTAATTGTATAGTAGTAGGATCAGGCTCCTAGGGAGCGACACTATTGAATTTATAATTGCGAATAAATAAAGCCAAATGAAATATTATTTGATTTGTATTTAAGACCATCGACTTTGTACTGAGCTCGAATATTTGTGAATATGTATTTGGGTCGTAATCGAGTTATAATTATTTCGTTTAGCGTTCACGAACTTTAATATACATAATATATTATAATATGCTGAAAATTAAACACTAATGAACTCTAATCAAAATTCAAGTTTTATTTATTTTGTGAGAGGATATTACAAATTTATCTCCTAAGACGATTGATTCGACTCATGAAAATAAATACTTTTAAAATAAAAAAAATTAATTTCATGAATTGGATAGAAAATCTACCTCATAAAATTGATTCGTGACAGTTTCGTACGAGTTTTTATGTTATTTATATTTATTTTAGTGTAATTATTACACATTTTTTCTTGGTTAACCATAAGCAACTAATATTTTAAATTAATTATATGATATAATGAAATTAGGTATGCATCAAATCCATTGAATTATTGTTTTTCAAATCTATTTATGTTGGAGTTATATTTTTACTAGTCAGATTTTATTTCAAAGAGAACGAATCTTTGGAATATCCAACCTAGGGGTGAGAAAAAATATCAAATTTTCGGTATATCGAGGTTACCGTACCGAAAAATAACGAATTTATCGAAATTTTTGGTATACCGAAATTTTCGATACGATACTAACGGTATAAAATTTGAAATTTTAGGTATATACCGAAATATCGAAATAATATATATAAATTTAAAAAAAATAATATTTTGAAATAATAAATTTAATTTTTTAAAATATAAGATATTTTTTGATATAAAACGATATATATCGATACCATATCAAAATAAAGAATTTAACTTCTGTTTAGACTCATCATGTTGGAATAATCCAAATCAAAGTTGAATGAAACAAGTCGACTGATAAGGCCAAATCTTACAAAGATTTTAGGGATTTGATTTGATAATATTTGCCCTTATCTAGACTTTTTATCCTAATTATGTGCTTAATTTAATTAATAATTGTAGATTTGAATAAAAAGTGAAAAGTGTTTAAATTAGGAGATAAAATAAATTTGCTAGATTTCAAAGGAAATAAAATATTCTTATTCCTTGATGATATTGAATTTTTGGAGAAATCTATGTAAATCTTGACAAATATCTTATCTACACTTTCTTTACTTGATATGGGCTTAAAAAGAAAAAAAAGGAGAGGCCCATTGAGGAGAATAAAAGGGTAGAAGCGTACAAGAGAAGAAAGGAGCCGAGAACAGAAGTACTGAAGGAGACGGAATAGGAGAACAGCGCGGAAGAAGAAAAAAAGGGAGGAAGAAGGAAGGCAAAACCAGCGAGGAATTCCTCACACGCTACAAATTACTGAGAATCTCTTCCTATTCCTTCTTAATCATGTTTTCTGCATTGAATTTAAACAGTGAATTGCAATTTTATTTTAAGTTTATGGAGTAGATTTTTATAGACTAAGGCCATGATAGGGCCGAGACATATTATTTTTTGATGTTTTGAGTTTGATTCAATTAGATTATTTATTTTATTCATTGATTGATGTCGTTTATCAGGTGTTCTTTTAATCTGGCCAATTAAATAGAATATTTGTTGGTTAATCTAAAACCGGAAGGTGATAGATTAATATTTGCTTCACACATCAATCAACACATGGTTAAATTGACTAGAAATAATATTCGATTTCAGTGTGCGACTTTAGGTAGAAAAACTGGAATTTCACAGCAATCTAATGCGGTTGAATCTAATTAAATTCAGTTAGAAATAATTGGACTGTTAGATTTAATTAGGTTTATTAATTCGAGGAATCGTTTAATAAATAATTTTGGGAATTCCGTCGTGAATTAAATAATTAATTTATTGAATATGAATTTGACACGTAGATTATAAATTGTCTCGGTACCGTTGTGCGCCTTAGTCGTTTTTAAATAATTTGAATTTTCGTCTAGTTTAATAATTTGGATATTTTTTTGCTTTAGTTAATTTATTTAAATCGTGTTATTTAGTTTTAATTAATTTATCTCCCATCATTTGAATTTTATTAGCCTGAATTAGGAAAAATAATTCATATTCTAGTAATTAAACATCGATCTCTTTGGGTACGATACCTGGACTCATCTCCAAATACTATTACTTGACCTAGTCCGCTTGCTAGATTTATTCCCAACCGAAATCGTCGGTCAAGTTTTTGACGCCGTTGCCGGGGATTGAATTGTTTAATATTAGGATTTATTATTTATCAGGTTTTTATTTAACTTTGTTGATTCTACGCATATGCGTACGTTTAAAGTTTGTTTATTTATTTTCAGGGATTATCTTACTGTGCATGACCCGTGTTAGAGGAGAGACGGAATTAGAGCCGTTTGATCCAGAGATTGAGAATACTTTTCGACGGAGACGTAGAGCACAAAGGGAGAAATCCTCAGACTTTGACGTGGAAGAACAATTAAAACAAGAGGAGAAAGTTGAAACAGCAGGGATGGAAGTAATGGACAACGAGGAAGATGATCGCACTGTCTATGATCTCACTAGACAAACCACTGGAGGTTATGGTTCTAGCATCACTCGCCCTACTGTGGAAGCAAATAATTTTGAGTTGAAGCCATCCATCATTCAAATGATACAATATCAAGTGAGATTTGGAGGATCGCAGACCGAGGATCCTAATGCACATCTGGAGGGATTTCTATCTATCTGTGACACAATCAAGTTCAATGGAGTGAGCACGGATGCCATAAGATCGAGACTATTCCCCTTCTCTTTGCATGGTGAAGCAGCAGAATGGCTTAGAGATCTACCAGCTTGTTCTATTACTACATGGAATGGTTTGGTGGAAATGTTCATGAATCAATATTTTTCACCCACCAAGCTAGCACAACTGCGTATGGATATATCATCTTTTCGCCAGAAGGATGGGGAGACATTACATACAGCTTGGGGAAGATTTAGAAAGATGTTGAGGAGGTGTCCTCAACATGGTTTCTCTTCATCTGAACAAGTTCAGATTTTCTATAACGGAGTAGATCCTTCTGTGCGTTCCATGCTAGATGCAGCAGCCAATGGTAACTTATACAGGAAGACTCCACGAGTTGCACTTGAAATAATTTCAAATATGGCTGAAAATAGTGCGGGTTGGACATATATTAAACGAGAAAAGAAGGCTGGAGTTCTTGAAATGGATGTGTTGAATGCACTTACTGCTAAGATTGATGGGTTGGCCCATCAATTCTCTCAGCTGAAATCAAATCAAGCAAATCAGGTCCAAGGAATAGTCATCGAGGAACAACCCATTTTTGATGAAGAAGCAGTGAATTTTGTGGGGAATCAATGGAGACAACAATCAAATCCATACAGTTCCACGTATAATCCAGGATGGAGGAATCACCCTAATTTATCTTGAAAGAATACGGAGAATTCCCTTAATCCAACACATATTCCTCCACTGCCCATTCCTCAACAAGTGAGACAACAAGGATTATTGGTACCTGCAGCACCTCCAGGATTCAAGCAAGAAGATCAAAGACCAATTTATGAGGATTTTATGATGAAACATGTTGTGGGAATGGAGACGAGACTGCAGAATCATGATGCTATCTTACGAAGGTTGGATGCTCAAATGGGTCAAATAGCCAATCAATTAGCAAATCGACCCCTTGGAACACTACCAAGTGATACTGAGAAAAATCCGAAAGGAGTGAATGCAGTGAGTACAGTGATCAAGGCCGAGGAAGAGGAACCAAAGAGGCAGAATTCTACAGATATGGAGGCAAAGAATGATGGAGGAATGAAACCAAAAATGGAAGATGCTAAGGAACAGAACACTCAGACTACACGGAAGACAGGTAAGAAAGGTAAGGAATTTGATTCTAATGATAATATTGATATTAATACACTTCCTTTTCCTCAAAGAGCAAGGCAACTACAATTGGACCAACAATTTTCAAAATTCCTTGAAGTTTTTAAGAAATTGCACATAAATATTCCTTTTGTAGAGGCTTTGGCTCAAATGCCTTCTTATGCTAAATTCTTGAAAGATATTTTGACTAAAAAGAGGAAACTTGTTGATTTTGAAACTGTTAAGCTTTCTGAGGAATGTTCAGCTATTTTGCAAAATAAATTACCTCCAAAGCTTAAGGATCCAGGTAGTTTCTCCATTCCTTGCACTATAGGAAATTCTAATTTTAACAAGGCATTGTGTGATCTTGGTGCTAGCATAAATCTTATGCCTTATTCTTGTTTTGAGAAATTGGGGATTGGAGAAGTTAAACCAACCACTATTTCCCTTCAACTTGCTGATAGGTCTATTAAATATCCTAGAGGGGTTATAGAGGATGTTTTGGTTAAGGTTGATAAATTTATATTTCCAGTTGACTTTGTTGTGCTAGACATGGAGGAGGATCGTGAGATCCCCCTAATTTTAGGTCGTACTTTCTTAGCTACTGGAAGAGCTCTCATAGATGTGCAAAAAGGTGAGTTAGTTTTGAGGTTGAATGATGAGAAGGTAACTTTTAATGTCTTTCGTAGTATGAAATATCCTGGATCTTCTGATTGTTATAGAATAGATGCTATTGATGATATTGTTGAGTGTAGTGTGCAGGATACTTTGATTGAAGACCCACTGGAAAAGCTTTTGGTTAGCCCAAAGTCCACGGAATCCAGCAGAGAAGAAGTGGAGGAATGTATGAACTACTTGGAGGGATCAAAGCCTTTGCCAAGATCGGTGAATTCGAAGATTGAGGAGCTTGGACATATTCCAAAATCACTTAAACCTTCCATAGAAGAACCCCCATTCCTCGAACTCAAACCACTTCCTCCTCATTTAAAATATTTATTTTTGAAGGAAGAACATAAACTGCCAGTAATTGTTTCTTCTTCCTTGACAGGTGATGAGGAAGATAAGCTCTTGAGAGTGCTGAAGGATCACATATATGCCATTGGATGGAGCATAGCTGACATTAAGGGAATAAATCCATCCATGTGCATGCACAAAATTTTAATGGAGAAGGAGCACTCTCTCACCACTCAACCTCAAAGGAGATTGAATCCAGCTATGCAAGAGGTCGTCAAAAAGGAGGTAATCAAACTCCTTGATGCAGGTATGATCTTTCCTATATCCGATAGCAAGTGGGTAAGTCCTGTGCATGTTGTTCCTAAGAAAGGGGGAATCACTGTTGTTGAAAATGAAAATAACGAATTAATCCCCACTAGAACTGTGACTGGGTGGCGTGTTTGTATTGATTATCGCAAATTGAATGATGCCACAAGAAAAGATCACTTCCCCTTACCTTTTGTTGATCAAATGTTTGAGCGTTTGGCAGGTCATGCTTTCTATTGTTTTTTAGATGGTTATTCTGGATATATGCAAATCCCCATAGACCCCGAAGATCAAGATAAGACCACTTTTACTTGTCCCTATGGTACATTTGCTTATAAAAGAATGCCATTTGGTTTGTGTACTGCTCCCGCTACTTTTCAACGTTGTATGATGTCGATTTTTCATGATATGGTTGAAAAGCTTATTGAGGTCTTCATGGATGACTTTTCTGTTTTTGGTTCTTCCTTCGACTCTTGTTTGATTAATTTGTCAAAAGTGCTAAAGAGATGTGAAGAAACGAATCTTGTACTTAACTGGGAGAAATGTCATTTCATGGTAAAGGAAGGAATTGTCCTTGGTCACAAAATTTCTGAAAAAGGTATTGAAGTGGATAGAGCTAAGGTAGAGATCATAGAAAAGCTTTCTCCTCCCACTAATGTCAAAGGAATTCGTAGCTTTATTGGGCATGCAGGTTTTTATAGGCGATTTATCAAGGATTTCTCGAGTATTACTAAGCCTTTAACTAATTTGCTAATGAAAGATGTTCCTTTTGTTTTTTCTGAGGATTGTTTACAAGCTTTTCAGGTATTAAAGCAAAAGTTGACCACCACGCCAATCATTGTCGCACCAGATTGGAATCTACCTTTTGAACTCATGTGTGACGCAAGTGATATTGCTTTAGGGGCTGTTTTGGGGCAAAAGAGAGACAAATTCTTGCATGTAATCTACTATGCAAGCATGACACTTTCAGGAGCTCAATTGAACTACTCCACCACAGAAAAAGAGTTGCTGGCTGTTGTTTTTTCTTTGGACAAGTTTCGGCCATACCTTGTAGGGAGTAAAGTGATAGTCCACACGGATCATTCAGCTTTGAAGTATCTCTTAAACAAGAAGGATGCCAAGCCAAGATTGATAAGATGGATCCTTCTACTGCAAGAATTTGACATAGAGATCGTGGATCGCAAGGGGACTGAAAACCAAGTTGCTGATCATCTATCGAGATTGGAGAAGCCCAAGGAAGGTAAGTATGTAATTAGAGATGAATTCCCTGACGAGAAACTTTATGGCATCTCTAATTTATCATGGTATGCTGATTTTGTCAATTATTTGTCATGCAAATTTATTCCTTCTCATCTTACATATCAGCAGAAAAAGAAGTTCTTTTCAGATTTAAAATATTATATTTGGGAAGATCCTCTTTTGTTTAGAATTTGTGCAGATGACATTATTCGTAGGTGTATTCCAGCGGAAGAGGTAAGTTCTATACTTTCTCATTGTCATAGTGGTCCAACTGGAGGACATTTTGGGGCAAGTAAAACGGCCACAAAAATCCTTCAAGCTGGATTCTACTGGCCTACACTGTTCAAGGATGCACACACTTATGTTTTGAATTGCAATGAATGCCAACGTGTTGGTAATATTTCAAGGAGACACGAAATGCCATTGAATAATATTTTAGTCTGTGAATTGTTTGATGTGCGGGGAATTGATTTCATGGGGCCATTTCCAGATTCCTTAGGAAATAAATATATTTTGGTGGCTGTGGATTACGTATCCAAGTGGGTGGAAGCAAGTGCTTGTAGAACCAATGACTCTAAGGTTGTGATCCAATTTTTAAAGAAAAATATTTTTGCAAGATTTGGCACACCTAGAGCCATTATTAGCGATGGGGGAACACATTTTTGTAATCGCAATTTTGAATCTCTTTTGGATAAATATGGGGTCACGCACAAGGTGGCCACACCTTATCATCCTCAAACTAGTGGTCAAGTAGAAGTGTCAAATAGGGAGATTAAGAAAATTCTTGAGAAGACCGTTGGATCTTCGAGGAAGGAATGGGCTAGTAAATTGGATGATGCGTTGTGGGCATATAGAACAGCATCCAAAACCCCTATAGGAACTTCCCCTTTTCGTTTGGTCTATGGAAAAGCTTGTCACCTTCATGTTGAATTAGAGCATAGGGCATTATGAGCTACTAAATTTTTGAACTTTGATGTGCAAGCTACAGGTTATCAGCGTCTTCTACAACTCAATGAGCTGGAGGAATTTCGTCTTGATGCATAAGAGAATGCAAAAATCTACAAGGAAAAGACAAAGAAGTGGCATGATGCAAGGATTGTGCACAGGGAATTTGAGTCTGGACAAAAATTTCTTCTTTATAACTCTCGTTTAAAACTCACGCCAGGTAAACTTCGTTCCAAATGGTCCGGGCCTTTTACTGTTACTGAAGTTTTTCCCTTTGGTGTTGTAGAAATCCGTGGAGATTCTGGAAATCCCTTTAAGGTGAATGGACATCGACTGAAAATTTTTCATGAAGGAATTGTGGAGCAAGAGGAGCCGAGTACTCCTTTGCACGATCCAACCTAATCCATAAAGGGAGTTGTCTAGCTATAGACAAGAAATTTAGCGCTTGCTGGGAGGCAACCCAGTGATTTATTTTATTTCGTTTCATTTTATTTTTTTTATTTTTTACTCTATTAGATTAATTCTCTGTGATTTTGATGTGTGTAGGGAATATTGGAATGAAGGAATATGATTTAGATTCTGGAAAAGCTAAACTGTTGAAATAAAAATTTCCAGCACTGAGGAATTCTACCATCCCCATGTAACAGTCCATGGAATTTAAAGAAACACTGTTAGGGAAGTGTTCTCTTGCTATTCTGCATCCAACTTTTATATTCTTTTTGAATGGCATGACACTGAGGGTAGTGTAAATCTAAAGTGTGTGTGGGGGGGGGGGGGGGGGGATTTGATTTGTGTTTGTTTTACGTCACCACACTTAGCATGTGCTTCAATGTTTAATCCTCGAGCATGAAATTTTTTTTTTTTTGGTTATTCTTTGAGAAACCGCATTTGTGATTACATGACACACTAATTGACTTTCTAGATTTTTGAACACTCAAGAAATTACATCACACCTAGAATTGATTGAGATGATCTTTAGTTGTACCCGAAGGATTTGAGCACAAACTAGTTTTGTATCATGTTTTGAGACATCATCTATGCACTTTGGGTCATACTTATATGAATTATTGTGAATTAGCAGGAGGCGAGCTCATGAAAAAAAAAATGAAAAAAAAAATGAAAAAAAAAATAGAAAGAAAAGAAACAATCTAGAACTTGTCTGATTAACTTTCGAGGCGAAAATACGGAGGAGAATGAATTAGGGATGATTTAGGCGATCCTTGGACCGTTTGAGCCTTTCGAGCCTACCCAATGCATCATTTATATCCCTAGTATCCTCTTTTGAGCCTATAAAAAATCGAATGGAGTGTGTCAAAGACATACAATTAGCCCCCATTCGTATTCTTTCAAAATCCCACATCAACTACCCAATTTTAGCTCATACACTATTCCTCTACCTTAATTTTGAGAGAAATAAACCCCTTTAGCGCTTTAAAATTTTCAATAACTCCCATGTGTTGATAATTGATAAGAAAAAGTTGGAGGACTTTGAAAAAAAAAAATCATGAAGAATGAGAAAGGGATTGATGAAAAGATACATAATGAAAAAGAAAGGAAGGAGGAATATTGATGTGATGATTGAAAAACCTAAAAGGGAATGTTGTTGAAGATCGAAAAAAAAAACTGGAGGAAGAGAAAGAAAATATGGGGGAATATGAATGAAAGTACAAGGAAGATGAAAAAATTAGGTGGATGAATGGTGAAATTCCATAAGGAAAGGAAGATAAGAGATGAAGGAGTGCGCTGTATGATTAAATTGTTTATTTTCTCTCATTTTGAATCTCCCTACCTTTATTGTAGCCGTGAGCCGTGGCCTAAGGTTATAAGCTTAAAAAGACCTATTGACCGGGTCATATTCCTCCAACATTTAGTGGAGAAAGATATGAAAGATAAACTTATGGAGAGTTTCTTTATTTATTCAAAAAAAAAAAAAATCCAGAAAATATGAGCATTCCTTGAACTAAAACACCTTTGATGAATATGAGTTTTGACTTCCACACTACACACGTCTCATTATCTTGATCTTTTCTAGTGAATGCTTGAGTTTTAAAGTTGCAACGAAAGTGAATTTTACGATTTTCGAAGTGTGATCTTTTGATTGAGTTTGACGGAATTTGGTAGGTTGAAAAGTGTTGATTGTGTCATTTGTTGTGGTGAATCATTGAATATTCCTCGGTTATATTTTTATTCTATGATTTGCTCGAGGACGAACAAAGGCTTAAGTGTGGGGGGATTGATAAGGCCAAATCTTACAAAGATTTTAGGGATTTGATTTGATAATATTTGCCCTTATCTAGACTTTTTATCCTAATTATGTGCTTAATTTAATTAATAATTGTAGATTTGAATAAAAAGTGAAAAGTGTTTAAATTAGGAGATAAAATAAATTTGCTAGATTTCAAAGGAAATAAAATATTCTTGTTCCTTGATGATATTGAATTTTTGGAGAAATCTATGTAAATCTTGACAAATATCTTATCTACATTTTCTTTACTTGATATGGGCTTAAAAAGAAAAAAAAGGAGAGGCCCATTGAGGAGAATAAAAGGGCAGAAGCGTACAAGAGAAGAAAGGAGCCGAGAACAGAAGTACTGAAGGAGACGGAATAGAGAACAGCGCGGAAGAAGAAAAAAAAGGAGGAAGAAGGAAGGCAAAACCAGCGAGGAATTCCTCACACGCTACAAATTACTGAGAATTTCTTCCCATTCCTTCTTAATCATGTTTTCTGCATTGAATTTAAACAGTGAATTGCAATTTTATTTTAAGTTTATGGAGTAGATTTTTATAGACTAAGGCCATGATAGGGCCGAGACATATTATTTTTTGATGTTTTGAGTTTGATTCAATTAGATTATTTATTTTATTCATTGATTGATGTCGTTTATCACGTGTTCTTTTAATCTGGCCAATTAAATAGAATATTTGTTGGTTAATCTAAAACCGGAAGGCGATAGATTAATATTTGCTTCACACATCAATCAACACATGGTTAAATTGACTAGAAATAGTATTCGATTTCAGTGTGCGACTTTAGGTTGAAAAACTGGAATTTCACAGCAATCTAATGCGGTTGAATCTAATTAAATTCAGTTAGAAATAATTGGACTGTTAGATTTAATTAGGTTTATTAATTCGAGGAATCGTTTAATAAATAATTTTGGGAATTCCGTCGTGAATTAAATAATTAATTTATTGAATATGAATTTGACACGTAGATTATAAATTGTCTCGGTACCGTTGTGCGCCTTAGTCGTTTTTAAATAATTTGAATTTTCGTCTAGTTTAATAATTTGGATATTTTTTTGCTTTAGTTAATTTATTTAAATCGTGTTATTTAGTTTTAATTAATTTATCTCCCATCATTTGAATTTTATTAGCCTGAATTAGGAAAAATAATTCATATTCTAGTAATTAAACATCGATCTCTTTGGGTACGATACCTGGACTCATCTCCAAATACTATTACTTGACCTAGTCCGCTTGCTAGATTTATTCCCAACCGAAATCGTCGGTCATCGACTCATAGTTGAGAATTTAAACTGTTGAGATTGTCTTATCTTTGTCGCCTAACCTTACAGCTAGCTAGAGGACTAGATGATGGACCTCGACTTGTTAAAAAGTTGACATGCTTCAAAAATCACAGGACCTCAGACATTGTTGCAAAGATAGCGGATGAAGAAGTCGCACATGTTGCGGTTGAAATTTATTGGTGTTCATTGATGTTTTGGATTTCCAGACACATGTTGCGGTTGATGTTTATTGTCTTGATGGATTTTTTTTATATATATCTATCTTGGTCTCTTTGACTGTCTTGAGGGATTTATTTAGTATTGATGCTCACTGGCCTTGGAATTACAAGAGAATGAATATTTTTATATATACTTTCGTTATGAATGTATTTTACCAATACCGTACCGAAACTTCAGTATACCGATCCGAAAAGTCGATACGGTAACGGTAACGGTATCATTTTTCTCATATCAGTATTTCGGTACGGTATACGGTATCCAAAATTTCGGTACGTTATACCTCCTCTAATCCGACAAACAATAATTCACATAAAAATTGATGGCATTGGTAAATGATAAGCAACGAGAAACCCATCAAAGTCATAAATTGTTAATTTTTTACTAAATAATTTATCATAGAGCAAGACTACTTTTGTGACGAACCGTGTCTTAAAATATTACTACTCTCATATTTGCAGAAAAATTTAAAATTTTCTTAATAAATAATTTATTATAAATATAACTCATAAAATAAAATAACGGTCACCACTTGTACTAAAAATACATTTATAAAAACTTCAGCATTTTAATTTTCACATCCAAAAAAAAAAAATCCCAAGTTATAACATCCACCATAATTTGAAAAATCCAACATAATATAAAAAGTCTCAACTTACTATTCACAAATACTAAGACATAAAATTAGATAAAATAGTTTTATACGTGCATAATAAACACTCTTGTGAACTACAAGTTCATCGAGTTTGCACTGCCGCTAGTCCCCGAGCCTGCTCACTGGTGACACCCGTCTCCTCAACTACATCATCTGCATCGATCAAGTCTTGTGAGTCTAATGATTCAACATGCATAAACCGTGAATAACAAGTAATACGTAATAAAAATCCATGCAATTTTAAACATAGCATAATATAAACATAAATGTGCATAACATGACTTTCTTGCATAAACATTTTCATAAATCATATTTTCATGCTCGTCATAGTAATCGGAATCGTAAATCATTTTGCGTAGAGTTATGTTTGAAGGGAAATAATATTTCCGAATTTAATTGATAAAATATCTTGATTTAAATTATTTCCCTAACAATATCTTTTCCTTGCTAAATTTGATTTCATATAATATCTTGTGAGATTTTACCTTTTTAAGATAATGAGATAATTAAGCAAATATATGTTAGATATGCTATTTATGATAATGATTTAAAGAGATATAATATTAAGAGTTTATTTCTAATAAAACTCTTATTTTCCTTGTGTAATAGGTTTTCCTTGTGGAGAAAAAGTCTACAACTACAAATAAGAGATCAAGGAACTAAGAAGCTCTCTCTCTCTCTCTCGACATAAACACACATATACGCACTTGTTCACGCCGTGAATATCAGAGAAATAATTCATCAAGGATCGTGCTGTTTTGAAGAGTGGTGATCGTGTGTTGCCTTGAATGTTGAGGACATCTGCAGACAACATCCGTAACGAAGTTGGCTGAAGATCGTTTTCGTGCCTCTTCTTTTGGAATCACGTTTTTGCTTTCTTAGTTGATGTTTTATTATTGCTGGTTGTTTTAGAAAGCGTTTATTTTCTCAACTTGTTGAGGAAATTGAATTTTTTGAAAAGCACTAGTGATAGGTTTTTGTAAACGTTTTGGTTTTCTAGTGATTAATTTTTGCCATGAGGCACCGCACAAGTATTTATACTTGTGCATATTTAATCTCGTCCATCTATTTATTTAAAGTGAATTTGTGTTATAAACTTTTAATATTCCGCTGCATGTTGTCTTAAATGTTGTAACATTTGACACAACACTTAATTCTGATAAAACACAAATTTACGAGTTTACACTACTATTGATATATTTACACACATCTGTCGAACACGATTTCTAACAAGTGGTATCAGAGCCTACTCTTGATATACTAAGTGTTGATTCTGGTTTTTGTTTTGTTTGACAGAAATATCAAATGGATCCATCACTCGCAAACACCGTACTTCGGCCACCAGTCTTAGATGGAACCAACTACAGTCTATGGAAGGTCAAAATCCAGTTTCATATAAAATCCATAGATGAGAGAGCATGACAACATGTTCTAAGCGGTTGGACTCCACCAAGGAGAATAGACGAAGATGGTGATAGTCTGATAAAACCGAAAAGTGACTGGACTGCTGATGAAGTGCAGATTTCAAATTACAACTCAAAGGCACTGAACGCAATTTTTTCTTCAGTTGATACAAACATGTTCGGGCTTATTACTAATTGTGTCTCGGCCAAGGATGCATGGGACATTCTCCAAAGACACTGTGAAGGTTCTGAGAGTGTGCGACGAACAAGACTAAGGATGGTTACTTCCAAGTTCGAGATGATGAGGATGGAAGAATCTGAGAACATACTGAAATATGATCGTCGCCTACGGGAAATTTCTAATGAGGTGTTCAGTCTTGGAGACCCTATCTCTAATGAACGATTAGTTAGTAAGTTTCTCCGTTCTTTGCCCGAAAGATTCAACATAAAAATTTGTGCGATAGATGAGGCTATGGACACAAAGCAAATGGCTTTGGAAGACCTTATCAGCTCACTTCGAACTTTTGAGATGAACATAGACATGCAGAAGAAGGATAAAGGGAAAACAATTGCATTCCAAGCTTCAAATGACACCCACAATGACCTTCTTCAAATATCCCAAGAAGTCAGTGAATCAGACCTTTGTGAGGACTCTATCTTCTTTATCACTAAGAAATTAAGGGATTACTTGAAAAGAATCAGAGACAAGAAGAAGGATGCACAACCCTCTAAATTTCCATGTCTTCTTGCTCCTGAAAGATCACAAAGATTTCCTGCCAAGCAACAATCTCAACCAAGGAATGAAGGCAGAGAACAATTTAACTCAAAGAAGTATGATTCAGTGCAGTGTAGAGAGTGCAAGGGGTTCGGACACTATGCAAATGAATGTGTCAACAGACTGCAAAAGAACAAAGGCTATAATGAGTCTCTAAGCCATGAAGAATCTGACGAGGAGGAGAAACCCAATGATGAAGATAATCAGACCTCCTTGACTGCATTATTGACAAAAAATCGCAGGCTACAGGTGAATCCTTTAGGTGTTGCCCTAGGTGTTGCCACACCTGACCGCAACATCTGCAAAAAATCAGTGTTTTTAAAATCCACAACTTTTGGAAATTCGAGTGTAGATGATGAATTGGAAGCTGATGATGAAGAGATGACTCTTGAGAGTGTTCAAAAGCTTTATGAAGAGTTGTTTGAGGATTGGACCAAAAGAAACAAGCTTAACTCCACTCTTATAAAGGAAAACACTGATCTAAAAGCTGTGGTTGCCAAACTTGAAGTAATTCTGAGCAAAAAGGACTTAGAACTGGGAAAGACCAAAAAAGAACTTCAAAAGGCAACTGAAACCTTGTCCAAGTTTAATTCGAGCACATCAAAGCTTGAATCCATACTTTCAAAGGGAAGAGATGACAAGAAGGGTTAGGATTCAAAGACAGTGTACATGAAACTTGTGAATCTTCAAAATCTACTGTTTTTGTGAAAGGAAAAACTGAGACATTCACACCGCCACAACCTACACTTTCAACCAAAAGCTCTCCACCAAAAAGACAATCCACTGCACCTGTCTCTAAGAAAAGAAAACGCATGTATGTCTGCCATTACTGCTTTAAGCCTGGACATATCAGGCCATATTTTTTTAAACTCAGCGATGACCGCATGAACCAAAAGTCAATCCGGATGTTGCCTCAAATGTTGCACAACACTTTCCGCAACACCTCCAAGAATCGACCTACAGTAAGGCAAGTTTGGGTACCAAAGGCAAAAATTCACTGTAATATTGTTTATACCTCATTAAAAACTAACACTGCAGGTTACTGGTACTTTGATAGTGGAAGCTCACGCCATATGACAGGGTCACGAGAATATCTCATCGATTATATTGAACAAAATTGTGGCAGAGTAACCTATATGGAGGGGGAGCTAAAGGAAAAATTGTTGGAAAGGGAACTTTGAATGTCGAAGGACTACCAAAGCTCCACAATGTGCTCCATGTTGAAGGACTAAACTCAAATTTGATAAGCATAAGTCAATTATGCGATGATAATTTACATGTAAAGTTTAATAAGCATGCGTGTGAAGTTTTTGATGAATCTAACATATGCATCATGATAGATACAAGGTCTTCAGACAATTGCTACCAAATTGGTGAAGAACATTCATGCAAACATGCACAAATTACTGAACTTGACCTTTGGCATCAGAAACTCGGCCATATGAACTTCAAAACCTTGAAAAATCTGAGTAAATATGAGGCAGTGCGAGGTATGCCCAATCTTTCATCTGGAATACCTTATGTGTGTGGTGAGTGTCAAAAAGGAAAACAGGCTCGCGTGTCACACCCGGTGTTGGCAACATCTGGGACAACACGCTGTCTGGAGTTACTTCACATGGATCTTATGGGTCCTATGGAAGTCAAAAGCTGTGGAGGTAAGAAATATTCTTTTGTATGTGTTGATGATTTCTCACGGTTTTCATGGGTTAGTTTTATTAGGGAGAAATCAGACACCTTCAGTGTGTTTAAACAATTGGTCACAAGAATCACAAACTTTCATAGTTTGAAGGTGAGAAGAATCAGGACGGACCATGGTAAGGAATTTGAGAATTCTTCGTTCTCATCATTTTGTGACAGGAAAGGTATTTCACACGAGTTTATGGCACCAAAAACTCCACAACAGAATGGGATTGCCGAACGCAAGAACAGAACACTTCAAGAAATGGCAAGGGTGATGCTGACCTCAAAAAATATCTCAAAGCGTTTTTGGGCAGAGGCCCTAAATACGGCTTGTCATATCTCAAACAAAGTGTATTTGAGAAGTGTCTCAACCATGACATCTTATGAAATAATCATGGGAAAGAAGCCTAATCTCAAATATTTTCATATTTTTGGATGTGTTTGTTACACTTTAAATGACAGGGATCAACTTGCTAAATTCGATTCAAAGAGTGATAAGTGTCTGTTTTTAGGATATGCCACTAATAGTCGAGCCTATCACATGTTTAATTTAAGAACTAGGACTATTATGGAATCGATTAATGTTGTTTTTAATGATTGTGCAGATCTCAAGAAGAAAACTGCTGAGGATGACGTTGATGATCTTCTGGAAACCCCGACCATACTGGAAAATACAGGTCTTGCCCCAGATGTTGCAACACCTAGCGCAACATGTGATACTGAAGTCACTGAATTTGAGGACAAAGCAAATAGTGATGATGACACAGCAGACTAAGATCCAGAGAAATCATCCATCATCTCAAATAATTGGAAGTGTGCAAGGTGAAGTCCAACTCGAAAGAAAGAGAAAGTCGATTACCGAAAGATGGCTGGACTTATATGCATGAGATCAGCTTAATCACATGTCAGATTTTCATGCTTTGTATCTCAATGTGAACCTAAAAATGTTGATGAAGCCTTAAAAGACGAGTTTTGGATCAATGCTATGCATGATGAGCTTGATGAATTCGTTCGAAATGATGTTTGGGATCTAGTTCCACCTCTTGACCACGTCAATATAATTGGAACAAAGTGGATTTTTAAAAATAAAACTGATGAGTCAGGGAACATCATTCGAAACAAGTACACACAGGTTGAGGGGGTTGATTTTGATGAGACCTTTGCTCCTGTTGCCCGCATTGAGTCAGTCCGACTATTGCTAGCCATTGCATGCTACATGAAAATCAAATTGTTTCAAATGGACGTTAAAGGTGCATTCTTGAATGGTACCTTGTGTGAGGAAGTATATGTAAGACAGCCTAAAGGATTTGAAGATCCACATAATTTGAATCATGTGTACAAGTTAAAAAAGGCTCTCTATGGTTTGAAGCAAGCACCACGTGCATGGAATGACAGACTAACAGAATATCTTCTTGAAATTGGCTTCAAACGAGGTGAAGTAGGCAATACCCTTTTTATTCAGAAATCCAAAGGTGAAATCCTTATTTGTCAATGTTTATGTTGATGATATAATCTTTGTTTCCTCATCTCAAAAGCATGCTGATAATTTTGTTGAGTGCATGTCATCCACATTCGAAATGAGCATGGTTGGTGAGCTAAGTTTCTTTTTTGGTTTACAAATCAAACAAATGCATGATGGCATCTTTTTGTGTCAAGGTAAGTATGTAAAAAACTTGATAAAGAAATTTACTAATGGGAACACCAAGCACAGAAGACACCTATGGGCTCAAATGAAAAATTATCCAAAGATGATGCTGCCGAAAATGTTGACAACACCTTATACCGCAGCATCATAGGAAATCTCCTGTACTTGACTGCTAGTCGCACTGACTTAATGTTTAGCGTTTGCTTGTGTGCTAGATACCAATCTAATCCTATGATTTCTCATTTAAAAGCCGTAAAACGTATCCTTCGATACATAGCTGGAACTAGGGATGTAAACGAACCAAACCGTTTGTGAGATATTCGAAGCTCGATTCGATAAAAGCTCGTTTGAGCTCGTTTAATGAGGCTCGTTAAGATAAACAAACCAAACTCAAGCTTTACAGTATTCGGCTCGTTAGCTCGTGAACAAATTCGTTGGTAAGTTCATGAGTAATCTTTTAGATGAAAAAATAATAGTTTTGATATTTGATTTATTGATTTTGCATATTATTTATGAGATATATAGAAAAATCTATTAAATTTATTTATTATAATAAATTTACAAATTTTAATAAGAATAATATATTTTTCTTTAAATATATAATTTACTTTTTAATTAATTTAATGAAAATTTAAATGTATAATTCATATTTATTAAGCTTGTTTAGGCTCGATAAAGGCTTGAATAAGCTCGTGAGTCATGCATATATTCGTTAAATAAAGTTCGAGCTCGGCTCGATTATAAACGAACCAAGCTCAAACATTCAAGAGTTCGGCTCGACTCGATTACATCCCTAGCTGGAACCATTGACCTAGGATTATGATATACTCACGACACCAACTCAAATTTGGTAGGGTTGACAGATGCTGATTGGGCAGGGGATTTGGATGATAGAAAGAGTACCTCTGGAGGCTGTTTTTACCTTGGAAATAACTTGATATCATGGCATAGTAGAAAACAGAATTGTGTTTCACTTTCAACTACTGAATCCGAATATGTGGCAGCAGGAAGTGGTTGCACTCGACTCTTGTGGATGAATCAAATGATAGAAGACTATGGACTTAAGAGTGAACCCTTAGTTGTGTACTGTGACAATTCTAGTGCAATAAATATTTCAAAAAACCCAGTACAACACTCTCTTACTAAACACATTGACATTCGACACCACTTTATTCGTGATCTAGTAGAGAAAGGATTGATTCGGATGAAATTTGTTAATAAAAACAACCAATTGGCTGACATATTCACAAAAGCACTAGACTTTGAGAGATTCTCCAACCTTAGGAAATCTCTCAGCATGTGTTCTGCCTGATCATTCATAAATGTTGTCGCAGATGTTACAACATCTCGGACAACACTTAACATGCATATGCTTCTTTAAACATTAGACATTCTGCATTTTTCATGCATACTGTGATATGAGGTGTTGGATTGATGTTGCTTAATCTTCTGTTACACTTACAATTCCCTAATCGATCTTGTTTATTACACTTGGACATGAAAAATATTTGAATTGAGTCACTAAGTAGTGAAGGATAATCATGTATATCATGAGTTTGTCCCATGTGAAAGGTGATTTGATTAAACTGAAAATACTTATAAAACATGCTCTGTATCAGAAGAAAAGATTGAAAAAAGCTACCTAAAAGAGTCCAAAGAAGACTGTACTTTTAGTGTGGAAGCTACCTCTTCTGAATTTAATACAGAAATCAAAATAGAAGAAAATGGAAAAAGCTACCTAGAGGAGTCCAAAAGAAGACTGTTCTTCTAGTGTGGGAGCTACCACTTCTATGATCAATAGCTGCTAAAGTCACCAAGAGTGGAGAAAAATCAAAATGTTTTTGGAATTGTGCGTGTCGTCGGAGGATGTTGCCAACATTCATGACAATACTTCATCTGTAAACATATCTCATATTTGTTTTCATGTTTATATTTTTGTTACATTATGTTATTAGGCATAATTAGGTCATGCATAAACATATCATCGTGAATATTGGTGTGCCATAAGGACATGAGTAATTCAACAAAGTAAAATTCGATGCATATTCAGACTTTGCGAAAAATCGAATTATGTGATCTTCGATGTATAGTGGAGTTAAACTCGATGAGGGTTTATTTCTGGAATTTTTTAAATAATTTTGTGCGAAAATAATCTCAGTAATTGCCTGATAAGTTTAAATGATAGATTTCACCGTTCCTCTTTTTTACCGTTAGAATTCGGCAGTTTCAGATCACTTTGTTACCGTTGTACTGATTGTGCTTGATTATTCTTTAATTCATTTATTTTATTCACAATCCCCATCCTCGACATTTCTTTCTCCTAGCAAACCCTCGAAAAATTTCTGTGCAGACTCTGTTATCTGAAATTTCCACTTGCATATCTCTCTTAGTGAAATTGCTCTCTCTCTCTGCACTCTACTTGATTCTCGTTCTTACTGATAAGCTAATCAATGGCAGGAAAAGGTTTTGATCGTCACGATTTTCGAAGTGAAATGGGTCACACAGAGGATGTTGGCTCAACGCCCGCAACATCTGAAGTAACACCCACTCCTCAGAATCTCCAGATCATACCCCCGTCCTAACGCTTGAACCTTTGGAGGTTATTGAGCCCGGAGAACCAGGTAACCCTGCAGACCTTGAAAATCCACCTCTGTTCAGGTTTCCCAATCGACCACAACCACCAAAGAGACGTTCAAAACGACAGGCTTGGTATAACCCAGACCTCAAGCCGGGCAAACGATTCCGATTCAAGGGACAACCATCCACTCGCCCATCTCTCATTGATCCTGCTGACACCTCTGGGGACGATTAAAATGATGAGGACTTCGAGTTGGTCGCTCGTAAAAAACCCTCACCTCGGAGTGTTGCTAAATCTTCATCCTCATCCTCTGGTAAGGATGACGCGTCTCCCTCGGATACTGTACCTGTCACTACACAGGCAACTCAATCTTTTTTTGAGGAAAGTGAAGATGAAATCTCTTTGGCCCAATTTATGGCCAACCTGAAGAAGGACAAGAAGTATGCCGCGTCCACCTCAGAGCCCACACAAAGCGTTCCTTCTAGTGACTCCAGTGATGAAGAGATGAGGGACTCTTCAGAAGATCTCTCCATTAGCATTGCCTCTGGTACGTCCTCTCACCTTTCTCATGATGTGCCGGATAAGGTTGCCACATCTGATGCTGTGAATCATGAAGTTTCCTCTGCTGCTGAGGATGTTTCTGACAATGTTGCCCACATTCCGGACAACATAGACCTTGCTGACTATGATCTTAATAGTGCTTTCAGCACTCAGTTCTACACTGAACATATGGTATCTCAGTGGTACCTATATGCAAACCGAGTTTTTCTTGAGGAAAGGAATATAGAGTTTGATGTTTTTGAGCAACACAATTTGGTGACGTTCCTCAAAAATTGCAATCTCTACTCCACGGTATCAGCAGTCATGCCTTTTACTCGCCGTCCTGTTTTGGAATTCTACGCCAATCTGTTACCAAGAGTTGCTGATGAACGCTCATTGAAGTACGGGAAGGTGTTCGTCAGAAGTAGGATCTATAATTTCAATCCGTCGGTTATCAATAATCTGTACCAGACCCCCACGAGGGATGTTGATGGAATTGCCCCGGACATTCATCTAGTCACATCCACACTCACTGGGGGCATTGTTACTCAATTTCCGAGTCATCCAAAGAAGCTCCTAGCTTCCAACCTAACCTCATTCTACTCGGTACTCCATAAAATGGCTATTCGAAATTGGACCCCTTCCACCAACACCACCACAGTCACAAGACACCAAGCCCTGGTTTTGTACTCCATCGGGACAGATGGAGTGTTTAATTTTGGCCAACTGGTTTTCAACACTGTGCTTCAGTATGCGGACGGAGGTCTCAACTTCCTTTTCCAAGCCTCATCTACGGGGTGCTGATATCCCAAGGTTTTGTTCGTGATATAAATGAGCAATTATCTGACCTTGGTGAACCATTCAAGATTG
The DNA here is from genome assembly GCF_025594145.1 of Primulina tabacum. NCBI lineage: Eukaryota > Viridiplantae > Streptophyta > Magnoliopsida > Lamiales > Gesneriaceae > Primulina > Primulina tabacum. The sequence continues at coordinate 8,220,535 of NC_134558.1, forward strand.
CCCCTGCATTTTTCAAATGAAATCGACGAATTGACCTATCATGGACTGAATCTCCCAGAGCACCACTTGTTTCAAGGCCACCGCCAAGCCCTCCAGCTCCTCCACATACCACTGACTACATCATGATCTCTGTACCGGAAGCGAACGCTCACATTTCTCACGCTATGGCCAAGGTAGAGCAAGCCAAGGCTGATCTTGATCATGCTATGGCTAAGGTTGAGCAAGCTCAAGCTGATATTGCCTACTATCAAGCTGGGGCTGCAAACTTTCGGCTTCTCTTGGAGGTCGCCGTCTTTCCAAGACAAAAAGGGGGAGGTGGTAATGATCAAACAATTTCTGGTCCATCAGGGACCAAGGATTCTGATGAAGAGAAGGAGGGTTGATCTGTTCTTTATTTTGTGCCGACTTATTTTTGCTGTTGTTTCCATTTTTTTCTCTCTCTGCGCCTGATGTATTCACCTGTACTTACTTAGTAAAATTTTAATGAAATGATGCAGGTGTTGTCCCAAGTGTTGCCAACAATTCTAACAACATCCGTGCTAACCTTATTTTATTCAGTGGGAGAAAAATTCTCTAACTCAGGGGGAGATGATTTGAGCTAAATAAGGATAAAATGGTTTGATCTTATTTTGTCCAAGAGAGGCAAAAAGGGGGAGATTGAAGGGAAATAACATTTCCGAATTTAATTGATAAAATATCTTGATTTAAATTAATTCCCTAACAATATCTTTTCCTTGTTAAATTTGATTTCATATAATATCTTGTGAGATTTTGCCTTTCTAAGATAATGAGATAATTAAGCAAATATATGTTAGATATGCTATTTATGATAATGATTTAAAGAGATATGGTATTGCGAGTTTATTTCTAATAAAACTCTTACTTTCCTTGTGTAATAAGTTTTTTTGTGGAGAAAAAGTCTACAGCTACAAATAAGAGATCAAGGAACTAAGAAGCTCTCTCTCTCTCTAGACATACAAACACACATATATGCACTTGTGCACGCCGTGAATATCAGAGAAATAATTCATCAAGGATCGTGCTGTTTTGAAAAATGGTGATCGCGTGTTGCCTTGAATATTGAGGACATCTGCAGATAACATCCGTAACGAAGTTGGCTGAAGATCGTTTTCGTGGCTCCTCTTTTGGCATCACGTTTTTGCTTTCTTAGTTGATGCTTTATTATTGCTGGTTGTTTTAGAAAGCGTTTATTTTCTCAACTTGTTGAGGAAATTGATTTTTGTGAAAATCACTAGTGATAGGTTTTTGTAAACGTTTTGGTTTTCTAGTGATTTGCACCGCACACAAGTATTTATACTTGTGCATATTTAATCTCGTTCATCTATTTATTTAAAGTGAATTTGTGTTATAAACTTTAATATTCCGCTGTATGTTGTCTTAAATGTTATAATATTTGACACAAAACTTAATTCTGATAAAACACAAATTTACGAGTTTACACTACTGTTGATATATTTACACACATCTGTTGAACACGATTTCTAACAATGTTCAATGCAAGTAGCCCATAACATAAATCGTTTCATAAAACAAAACCACAGTATTGGGCATGCGGGGATCACCATGGCCCTTGAATTGGTTGTCCGCTCCCTAACATAACATAGTTCTTACGAAGAGGTTGGAGAGGTCCCCAGACAAATTCTTCGTCTTCCAAACCCGTGACATAATTTGGCCACAAGACAAATTATATACCTCAAAAATAATTATTTTTCACGTCATAAATACTTACGCACACCGTGAACCTCGTTGAATCGTCCTTGAATATGCTGCCCTACCATACTAAAATTTATATCCAAAACAGCCCTTAAGGGCATCTCCTTTACACCATTTTGGTGCAGCCAATCTTTTTCCAATGGGCAAAATAGCGCAGGCCCCTTCCTACGCAGAGGTCCATTTTTAAATTTTTTTTGTTTTTATTTATTATTAATATTTGTACTAAAAATTATAAATATTATTTAAACAATAGTATAATATTTATTTTATTATTTTAATAATTAGATATTTAATCATAAAAATTAAAGAATAATAATTATTGATTTTTAAATATTTATTTATGTTACTTATTAATGATTAAGGAATAATTTGATTTAATGATTTATAAATAATGTAATTTAATGCAAATGTAAAAAATTAATATAACAATACAATTCGTAACTAAATTGAAATACATAATTGAAATACAAATGTTGTTACGCCCCGAAACTCGGGATTTGACACCGGCGTCGTTAACAATCACACAATTGAAACAACCAGCCTCGTAGCATAGTATAAACCGAAATACCAGTTTATTAATCATAATCTCAAAAACCAAAGTCTTTACAACTGAAATAACTAATGAAATAAATGCGGAAACGTTTTTACATAAAACTTGAGTACCAAAATTCAGAAACCTCTTTACTAGCAACTCTCGAGATTAAAACAATTCACCAGCCCCAAAATTGTTCCGATTCTTCTTCTTCAATCTGCTCTTCGGATTTATCTGGGAAGGTTGTAAGGGGTGAGTATTTTGGGAAATACTCAGCAAGTGGGAGCCGTTCGAGTACAACAAAACAACATGCAATTTTCGAAATATACATACCATGCAAACATAATTCTTATCACGTGCGCATCATTAACCCGACACTGAGATTCATCTACTTTCAATGGTTTACTGATATCAGTCCCTAATTTTTACTCCTCTAAGGGGACGAGGCCATATAGCGGTTATCTCCCCCACCGCGTAAGGGTACGTACGTATGGTTGGGATTCCCACCCATATCAAATTGAATTCTCACAGTGTCAAAACATTTATTCATGCAAAATATCGTAACCAGAAGGGTGTAGAAGAAGAATTGTACTCGCCCGAATTTTTATAAAACCGAAAATATATGCATCGAAATTCAATAATTTAAAACAAGCCCACTTACCTTAAATTCTTGATGAAAAACGTAAAAAGGCTAGGGTTCTTCGAAATTCCTACTTCACAGGTTGGACGGCGGCAGAGCTTCGCTGCGCTCGAAAAATCCTAAGGAGACTAGAGCACAAATTTTCGAAAATTTGGTGTGATATGTGGTGTGATTTTCGAGTCTACAGGACCCTCCTATTTATAGGGGTTGGCTGCTATCGTGATCGAGTGATATCGCGTTTGAATCTGAATCAAATCTTTATCGAGAATCGTGATCTATCCGTGATATAAATTCGAACTCTAAATCTTTTATCTCTCAATTTTCGAAATTCCCAAATATATACACTGTAAATTTCGAATTCTAGGGATTTTATTGTCCTTTGCCTGATTTTTATCCCGGTATCTCCATATCAACTCAAATCTTAGGCATTTATCTGCGAAATTTCAAATAATAATATACACGATATTATTATTCACTCAATTTTGGTAAAATCTTACAAATCTCACATTCTCAAATGAGATAAATCCTGGTATCCAAAATATACTATCGTGATAAAACTTAAATGATAAAACTTAAAATTCTTGGATTTTACATCCCTCCCTCCTTATGGGAAGTTTCGTCCTCGAAACTTGGGTTGGCTTGGTCTCCGAAGAGGTACGGGTATTGGTCCCTCATCCTTTCTTCTAGCTCCTACGTGGCTTCTCTTTCCGTGTGGTTAGACCATTGTACCTTGACGTAGGGAATGATACGTCGCCTTAGTACTTGGTCCTTGGTGTCCACAATTCTGATGGGAACTTCTTCGTACTTCAGCTCTTCTCCCAAGTTACTTTCGATCATGAGCGGTTCTGCTTCCAACACGTGGCTTGGGTCCGAGATGTATTTCCGTAGTTGGGACACGTGGAAAACGTTGTGAATTCTAGGCATGTTTGGTGGCAGCGCCAATCTGTATGCTAATGTGCCCACTTTTTCCAAAATCTCAAAGGGTCCCACATAACGAGGGTTCAGCTTCCCGGCTTTACTGAATCAGACCACTCCTTTCATAGGCGAGACTTTTACGTAGGCCTTCTCGCCGATATTGAATTCCACTGGCCTTCTTTTCAGATCTGCCCAACTCTTTTGTCGATCTTGAGCTTGCCTTGAGTTTCTCTCGGACTACTGTAACCTTGCCTATTGTTATCTGTACGAGTTTGGGTCCTACTATTGCTTTTTCTCCCACTTCATCCCAATATAAGGGTGATCGGCATTTTCTCCCATACAGGGCTTCGTATGGAGCCATCCCAATACTGCTGTGATAGCTGTTATTATAAGCAAACTCGATCAATGGTAGCTGATTGCTCCAATTGCTACTGAACTCTAGAGCGCAGGCTTGCAGCATGTCTTCCAGGGTTTGAATTGTTCTCTCGGTTTGGCCATCGGTTTGTGGGTGATAGGCCGTACTAAGAGTCACTTTAGTTCCCATGGCCCCCTGAAAGCTCTTCCAAAAACGTGAGACGAATCTTGGGTCTCTGTCAGACAGGATGCTCACTGGTACTCCATGAATTCGCACAATATTATCCATATACAGTGTAGCCAACTTGTCCAGATTATAGTTCATACGGACGGGTAGGAAGTGTGCAGATTTTGTAAGTCTATCTACAATTACCCATATTCCGTCTTGACCTTGCCTCGACTTTGGTAACCCCACCACAAAGTCCATGGAGATGTGTTCCCACTTCCACTCAGGTATCTCCAACGGTTGCAATAATCCTCCAGGTTGTTGGTGCTCTGCTTTGACCTGTTGACACACTTGGCATTTAGAGACAAATTCTGCCACGTCTCTTTTCATTCCATTCCACCAAAAATTGCTTTTAAGATCTCTGTACATCTTTGTACTCCCTGGATGGACTGAAAACTTGGATTTGTGTGCTTCTGACAGTATTTCTTGGCGAAGGTTATCGCATTCTGGTACACACAGTCGCCCTTTCATCCACAGGACTCCTTTGTCATCAGTTTGTAGATCTTGAGACTTCCCGCTTTCGACTTGTCCCCTAAGTTTCTTTAGCTCAGGGTCTCGATCCTGGTTTAACTTGACGGTCTCTTGCAGACATGGTCTCGTGGAGAGTGAAGCCAGAGTAATTTTGCTCTCATTTTTCCGACTCAGAGCATCGGCCACCTTGTTCGCTTTACCCGGGTGGTAACTGATTGTCAGGTCGTAATCCTTCAGGAGTTCGATCCACCGTCTTTGCCTCATGTTAAGTTCCTTTTGGGTGAACAGCTATTTGAGGCTCTGGTGATCTGTGAAAATTCCGCACTTGGCGCCATAGAGATAGTGCCTCCAAATTTTTAAGGCAAATACAACTGCTGCTAGCTCCAGATCATGCGTAGGGTAGTTCTGCTCGTGCGGTTTCAACTGCCTTGATGCGTAGGCTATTACTCTTCCCTCTTGCATGAGTACACATCCCAAACCTTCCTTAGATGCGTCGCTGTAGATGGTGAATTCCTTATCTTCAGTGGGTAAGATTAGTACTGGTGTGTATGCGAGCTTTTCTTTTAATGTCTGAAAACTTTTCTCGCAACCTTCGTCCCAGATGAACTTGGAGTTCTTCTGAATGAGTTTAGTCAATGGTATGGCGATTGAGGAAAAACCTTCGACAAACTTTCTGTAATAACCTGCCAGTCCAAGAAAGCTCCTGATGTCTGTGGCGTTCTTAGGTTTTGGCCACTCTGTAATTGCCTCGACTTTCTTGGGATCCACTGATACTCTTGCTTCAGAGATTACGTGTCCTAAAAAGGATACACTCTTTAACCAGAACTCACATTTCTTAAACTTAGCGTAGAGTTCCTTCTCTCTCAAGGTCTGAAGTGCAATGCGGAGATGCTCTTCGTGATCATGTTCGTTGGAAGAATAGACGAGGATGTCGTCAATAAATACTACTATGAATTGATCCAGGAATGGCTTGAAAACTCTATTCATTAGGTCCATGAAGGTTGCAGGCGCGTTGGTCAGTCCAAAAGGCATCACTATGAACTCATAATGCCCATATCTTGTCCGAAAAGCTGTTTTGAGAATATCTTCAGCCCTGACCTTCCATTGGTAGTAGCATCTTCTCAGGTCAAGCTTGGAAAATGTTGTAACTTCTTTAAGTTGATCGAAAAGAATCGTCTATCGTTGGAAGAAGATATTTATTCTCGATTGTGATCTTATTGAGTTCTCTATAATCTATACACAATCTCATACTTCTGTCTTCCTTATTCACAATCAGTACTGGAGTTCCTTATGGAGACGTACCCAGTTGAAATTGCTTCTTGTCTGGCAATTCTTGGAGTTGTTCCTTTGGCTCGTGGAGTTCAGTTGGCGTCATTCGGTAAGGTGCTTTCGAAATTGGTGCTGCACCAGGGACCAGATTAATTTCGAACTCAACTTCGCGGTCCGGGACTATCCCCGAGAGTTCTTCTAGAAAAACGTTCGGAAATTCTCGCATTATTAGGGTATCTTCCAGCTTGAGCTCAATTTTTTTCCTGCACTTCGTTCACCATTGCTATGTAAATTTTTTTTTTTGCCTGATTTAATGGCTTTCCAAGTCTGGGAAGCAGAAAGAATGTATTTCTGTCTCTTGGCATTGCCATGATACCTTATTTCTTCTTGGTTCGCGTTTCGAAGTTTGAATTTTTTTTTTCTTTTACTCCGGCAATCTGCTATTGCACTGCTCTTAGATAACCAATCCATCCATATGATTACGTCGAAATCTTATCAAAGTGCTTTGAATCAAGTCGGCACTGAATATATACGAATAGACGATGATTTTATTCTATCTTGAAATTATCACGATTACTATCTCAAAACTAAAAACCCATATAAAATCTTGGAACTTAATTCAATATCAATCTATACCCTATTGATTTAAATCCCAAAAATTATAACTCAATCGTCAGAAAATAAAATCTTATTCAACCTTGTATAAATGAAATTAATAATCAATTAATGCTTTTGTTAAATCTTACTTGCACTAAACCTTACTTTCCTCAATATCCAGCAATAATCTCATAATTTATTTTATTCATATAAGATCGTAATCTACGAGTTATCCCAAAATAATATAAATTACTTAAACCTTAAGATATTGTTTCCCAACTTTCTTTCAGACAAGGTAACCCAAAATTATACATATTTAAAGTTAACGCTTAGCATTCTTTAAGAACCCAAATTAATGTTTACACATTTAACTATTGCCCAAAATCAACTTCCATATTGGAATATCCAAAACTTATTATAACTCTTATCTCAGATTTTCACATACTAGTTTTTTATTTTTCTTCCCATAAATAATTTATTGTCCCCAAATCAAATATTTCACCTTAAATCAGAAGCTTAAGTCAACTTATATCAGATAAGTACAATCCCAACAATATAGGTCAATATTAATTGTTTCCTTAATAAAATTCCATAAAAATCCGATAAGCACTACAAAAAACGCGTTTAACGAGATTTTTCGAGATATTTTCCAAAAATGGAAAGTCTAGAGATAAACATATGGATTGAAAGAATTCGTCGAGAGGGTTTCAGAACAGTTGACAGAACCGAATTCGGAGTTTCCTACAAAAAAAAAAATCGAAGGACGTATGCTGGCGGGTTGACTCGCTGACTCGGCCGGGTTGACTCTCCGGGTTGACTCGTCGGAGTATGGTCGGAGCAAATGCTTATGACGGCGAAGGGGTCAGGATCACAGAACCGGTGGTGGCACGGCAGGAATCGGTAGGAAAACTACCTAATTTGGCGGGGAACTCGCGCAACTCGGTTAACTCCATGAAATTGGGCATTTCCTGATTGGTTGATCCAAACTCAAAATTGATTGTTGGTAAAAGTTACCCATGGATCATAGATTGGTTGGCTATAAGGAATTGAAAATCGGAGTAGGATTGGTAGGGTAATTGGACAAAATAATTTTCGGGTTAGGGTTCATACGCCAAATTCGTAGATCTGAAATTCCCGTTTCATCCGAACGCGAAATATGAAATTGTTTGAGGGCTTTTGTTCGTCTCATCGAGACGGTTCTAGATCTGGTCTCCGATCAAAGAAACACTACCGGAAGCGGCCGGAATTGGCGAAAAACGCGGCGGCGCGCGTAGGGGCTGTTTGGCCGAATTTTTTTTTTTCGAAATTTAATTTTTTTTTGAAACTCGATTTTTCCCACTCGGATTATGAACCTGACGGCTCTAATACCACTAAAATGTCACGCCCTGAAACTCGGGATTTGACACCGACATCGTTTAACAATCACACAATTGAAACAACCAGCCTCGTAGCATAGTATAAACCGAAATACCAGTTTATTAATCATAATCTCAAAAACCAAAGTCTTTACAACTGAAATAACTAATGAAATAAATGCGGAAACGTTTTTACATAAAACTTGAGTACCAAAATTCAGAAACCTCTTTACTAGCAACTCTCGAGATTAAAACAATTCACCAGCCCCAAAATTGTTCCGATTCTTCTTCTTCAATCTGCTTTTCGGATTTATCTGGGAAGATTGTAAGGGGTGAATATTTTTGGAAATACTCAGCAAGTGGAGGCCGTTCGAGTTCAACAAAACAACATGCAATTTTCGAAATATACATACCATGCAAACATAATTCTTATCACGTGAGCATCATTAACCCGACACTGAGATTCATCTACTTTCAATGGTTTACTGATATCAGTCCCTAATTTTTACTCCTCTAAGGGGACGAGGCCGTATAGCGGTTATCTCCCCCACCGCGTAAGGGTACGTATGGTTGGGATTCCCACCCATATCAAATTGAATTCTCACAGTGTCAAAACATTTATTCATGCAAAATATCGTAACCAGAAGGGTGTAGAAGAAGAATTGTACTCGCCCGAATTTTTATAAAACCGAAAATATATGCATCGAAATTCAATAATTTAAAACAAGCCCACTTACCTTAAATTCTTGATGAAAAACGCAAAAAGGCTAGGGTTCTTCGAAATTCCTACTTCACTGGTTGGACGGCGGCAGAGCTTCGCTGCGCTCGAAAACTCCTAAGGAGACTAGAGCACAAATTTTCGAAAATTTGGTGTGATATGTGGTGTGATTTTCGAGTCTACAGGGCCCTCCTATTTATAGGGGTTGGCTGCTATCGTGATCGAGTGATATCGCGTTTGAATCTGAATCAAATCTTTACCGAGAATCGTGATCTATCCGTGATATAAATTCGAACTCTAAATCTTTTATCTCTCAATTTTCGAAATTCCCAAATATATACACTGTAAATTTTGAATTCTAGGGATTTTATTATCCTTTGCCTGATTTTTATCCCGGTATCTTCATATCAACTCAAATTTTAGGCATTTATCTGCGAAATTTCAAATAATAATATACACGATATTATTATTCACTCAATCTTGGTAAAATCTTACAAATCTCACATCCTCAAATGAGATAAATCCTGGTATCCAAAATATACTATCGTGATAAAACTTAAATGATAAACCTTAAAATTCTTGGATTTTACAAATGCAACTTGAAACACATAATTCAAATACAAATGCATAAAAGATAATAATTAATATATGTAAAATAAAAAGAATATTTCGAGAATATTATTTTTGGTATAATATTTGAAGTAAATGGGCCGAAGATGAGTATTGTATTTGGTGCAGAAATCGCACTATTTTAGTGTAAAATTACTCCAAAATAAATTTTCTGGTTGGAGATGGCCTAAGTTGCATTCAGACACGTACAAATCCCGAATTAAATAAAACCTCTTAGAACATACCAATCGACTCGGGACTTGAACTATGCATAAAAAACATCCTAACCTACTGTCCAAGGCCCTAAACTAGCCCCAAACCATAACCAAACCCCGTACCATGCTCAACGAACAATTTAGACACTAGCTGCCCAAAAAATGACACTTTGGCACTTATGCGTTCCGTACGAATTCTTATTGATTCCAACTCGAAACAAACCCAAACCAAGCCCTAGACTTGACCCTTAGACATAACTTAAAACTCTGGTCCAACCCGTTCCAGCCCCTAACACACCACAGCCCACTATAACCTACAAAGCCATGGCCCTAGTCGCGCCCTCTCCTACGTGCACAAGCAGGTATTCACGACTCCAGCAGTCATTTCCTTCCAACCGGACCCTAACCAACCCATATCAGGCCTACCCCCGAGACCCTAGATCCCACCTAGACCCTAGCCACGAGCCCTGGTCCAGCCTAAAACCCAACCGGCGTGAAAACCCGTGATCTAGCCCCTATATGCACGGTTGTGTTCTTGTTTCTTTTCTTGCTGTCCAGCGGCCTATTGGCCCATCCCAGACCACTTAAAGACATCTAAACACATCCCATAACATGACCATATGTAGCAGCAAGCCATAGGTACTGCTCAAAGAAGGCGTCGATCAAAACTCAAAGAAAACATAGAAGTTCATGCAATATACATATATATATCGAAACGAGTTTTAATCAAATTCTAGCATCCATATAATCAAACCAACAAGTTTTCATGCATAATTTGTATCAAAATACAGTATATAACAATATCAATGCATAGAAGAAGGGTTTAAACATGCCTATGCGTTAAAAACGCATGAAATATCAATAACCGTTGCGAGAAAAAATGGAGGCCGAACGGAGATGGTTTGTTGCGTTTATGGCTTGAAAAGTGACTAAATTTATCAAAGATTGTAGTGTGATGATTGGCTAAGCTTGCTGATGGAAGAAAAATTGAAAATTCCAAGCCCTAGCTTTGAAAACTTTCGGCCAAGTAGGTGTTCTAGTATGTGTGTGATATGTAGGAATTAAGGCTAGGACTCGTTTACATATTGCTTAGAATATTATTAGGTGTTTAGGTTAATTAATCAAGCTTTTAAATTACTAATTTAAGCCCTCCAACTTTTAAAATTTGTTAAATTAAGAGTTCTTAAAATCTTAAACTCTACCCATAAATTAAATACTAACTAATTTTAAATTAATTAAGTCATAAAATAATTATTAAGAATGTTATGTCTTTAGTGGATGTTTATAAATTCCTTACTTTTCGAAATTTACTAATTAAATGCTTAATGTCTCTACTTCACTCGATAAATTAAATATAGCCCTAAAATGCTAAAATTTAAAAATCTTTTAACATATACAATTTCTCGACTTAAAATAAAATAAAACTATCTTAAATTTTTAACATCTTAATCGTCTCCGGTCTCCTTTCCCGGTTCGGTATCGAACATTCGTCTAAAAAATTAAAACTCGAGAAAACATCTCAAATTGCATAATAAAATAAATATATATACATTTTAAAATAATTTAACTCCAGTGACAGCCCCTTTGCTCCTCCAATCTAAAGAAGAAGGAATCTCAGATTCCTTCAAAAGCTTATGTGCCAACCTATGGTTCATTCTGATAACTGAATCACTGGCAGAAAGCGAGAACCCCCAAATACTTTGCTGTGTTCCGGTGGGATTTAACTAATCAAAGCAAAATTACCAAAGGTCACTTGCATCTTCACTGATTAGAAGTCAAATATAGAAATGCATACTCCACACTCTATCACATAAAATTAATTCTGTTTTGAATAGATAATATGCATCACAAAACATTAGCTTTGAGGGATGACACTCCAAGCAAAAAAATTATTAACAGGTCAACACAAACAATGCTTGAATTTACAATGACATCAAAATTCTGTTTACACCCTGCGGGTGATACTCCATCATCTTGCCGTCACTTTTTGCCATTGTGAGCCAGTGCATTCCTGTGATTATGAGTTACAGACTTGAGCTACCCTTTGAATGGGAAATATGTTGGATCTCGGTTTTCTCGTGCCCAAACGCAGCGGAAGTTTTAAAATTTTTATTTTATTTTGACAATCAAAATATATTTGTTTTGGGCACTCATATGGTTTATTATATTGAAACATACATGAGATGTTAGAATTTATACATTCGGTGAAAATTTCACAAGGCTCCAACTATTCCGGGGTTTTATATATGTTAAGACTTTCATTTCCTTCAGAATTGAGAAAGAAGACCGAGAGAATTCCATGAAAGGTTCAAGCTTTTCATCTTAGGAATTTAAATCTTGTGCAAAATCTAACCGTCTGATTTTCAATTTGAGTTGAGTACTGTGTTCCTCTCGACAAAAATTTCAACTGGACGTAAGTTTTATTATGTTCTTGTATGATTTGAAAATCTGATATTGAAGGAATTATGATATGACTGATATTATCTGTTCCTGAGATTGTTGTAATTGTATAATCGAAACCGGATCGAAGAACGGATACCGTATGAAATTGTTATAATTTTCAGATTTGGTATCAGATAGTGTTTATCGATTGATTATGAGTTATGATTTGTATCTGCTGATATTGTATTGCTGGGGTATATCGAGATTGTGCTGTTATGCCGTCGAAACAGAATTAGATTGAGTTCTGATTATATCCAGTATTGGTTGGGTTGTATATTAATATTGTACTTCTCAATAATGTCATTGCCAGATTGAGTATTGACGACTTCGAAGAACGATCAGAGACAGACCGATATTTGATTTCATTGATCAGATTGATCTACGAAAAGAAATGTATAAATCAATGTTAAACCGGGAAGATACGACTCGAGTTAGATCCGACTTGAGTTTCCCAAAACCACATACTTTATTTTATTGCATTGATGTTTGCAATTCATGAGATTGATATACTTAGTCTATTGATTTATAGCAAAGCATGTATTGAGTCTTGGGCAGATGTGCCTAGTCATTGGCAGATGTGCCAAGTCACTGGAGTTTTGGTGGTATCGATGTGCTTAGGAGTAGATCAACTCCTATTGTAGAGATTCGATATAGAATGCCAAAGTCTGGGAATAAAAACGTACCACCATCTAGCTGGGAGAGTAGGTGGGAGAATGTTGCGTTCTTATTCGACCGGGATCCCTAGATTAGAGAAGAGTCGAGTCAGAGATTATGAGTCAAGAGTTTGATTTACAGTTTTATATCGATCCATGTCTTTCAGATTATGATACATATTATTGATAACTGTTCCATGCTTTTATACCTGTTTATATGATTGCATGTATACGTTGTTTATATTGGGAATATATTTATCACCGGAGTTATCCGGCTGTTGTTGTGTTTGTATGTGTGCATGACAACAGGTGGGACAGGATCAGGGTCGAGAAGAGGATGAGAGATTGAGATTAGCGTGGAGATTCGAACCCAGAAGTAGAGTTGTTTTCATTATCTGATATGTAGTGAATAAACAGTAGTTTGTTATGAATTACTTTTTTACGAGACTTGTACATTTGATCTGGACGTTGATCTTGTAAATGAAATAAGATTTATTTCATATGTTGCGCACTCATGTATTTAAAAAAAAAAATTTATGACCCAATGTACTTAATTGTTACATTTGATCCTAATAATGATTAAAAAGATGAATTAGCGTCCGGGTCCCCACAAATTTTGTCCCCGAAATTCGCTTATCTTCGATAAACAAAAAGTTTAGACTCTTAATTCTAATATCTCAATAACTCACGCTTCCGCTGCGCCACTCCGATAGAATAAGTATTAAACTGTCCTTACGTCTCCTCAATCCTAATTATTTTGCCTACTAAAATCCTCATTGCGAATCGCAACTTAAAACAACTTATGGTGACTAAGTTCTATTTTTCCTAATACCTCGAATTTCGACTTACCTTGCAATTTCTCATACTAGAAATGGATGTCCAACTTTATCGTATCTTACATTTCTTATACTATACCCGTAATATTCATCGACCTATTACATTAACATTTATGCGGTTCAATTTAAGAAACCATAGCAACAAAAGTTACTGATCGACTTCTATTCTCGGTAAAACACTTAAATGTTAAACCTTATCTCAACCTCATAATAATATTAGCCTAAGATCCTTGAATCGTATCTTTATCTTATGGTACCAAACTTACATAACTTAATTATTTACGAGTACATCCTGAATGTAAAATTGATGCAAATCTTAAACCTCGAATAACGTTAATCCATAAAACTCAATTATACAATATCGACCTTCTACTTATATTTTAAAGCCCTTCAAGTCCTCCCAATTATATGCTTAAACTATTTTCTTTCCAATTACAATATAGTTGAGGCCTAAGACCCTTGGACTTTCCTCATTGGAATGAATGTCGCATGCTTACGTATCCTTAATGCTTAATTAATTCTAGCGTATAAAACTTACTAAGTTGTCTCATGGTAGTCTTAGAATAACTCTATAAATCAACTATGCTTATAAACCATATAGTTCTAGAATCCCCATGTCAAGAATTGAGATTTCTTACTCGATAAAAATCTTAATATTCGTCCATTGGTAACCTTTGTTGAACACAACTAATTTTCTTTTGTTTTTACTTCACCCAAAATTTTCCGTATGAAGATCTATTTCATAAAATTTAATTCAATCTTACGCAACCCAAATAGTCTTAGATAACATAATCCCTACACACACATCTACTCAATCCTAAGTTCCTTAATGACTTTAAATAAATTCCTCAGAACATGGTGTCTAACCCACTTCCTGCTTGCTTCTATCAAAAAACCTAATCATCCGTTATACCCAACTTTCTAGGAAAATTTAACCCTAGCACGTATAATTTTTAACTCTTAAAATTATGATTAAAACTTATGCCACATCAAATCCTAAGTCCTCAAAAATAAGTTAACTTACTGTCGAAACTTATAACTTAATTAATTGCTCAACTTTATCTTAAATTATTGCCACTCTAGTTTCTTAATTTGCCACAATATTATTCCATTAACACTTAGATTTTCAAGCTCAATATTGATTCATCCTACAATGTCTTTGGTTATCATTCCTTATAACATCATAACCCAGATGTTTCAAGGTTCTAAATATCCCTTCAAACCAAAATCATCAAAATTTCCTATCATTTAAACCATTCAATTCTCGCTTATCGATAAAATAGTCCTCAAATTTCCTAAACAAATGCAAAATAAATTCTTACTTTCCTCGAATATTATCCAATTTGTCCTTAATCCCGTGAATCCAATGATTACCCATAAGTTCTCGACGTTCCTAATCCCACTTTACAGGTTTCTCGTAACATAAATTTCAGAAATTTTAAGCTTATTAAACCCAAAATCAATTCCCATTACCTCGAAAAATTATAATTTAACCCAAGTGTTTCTCAAAAGTTCGAATTTAATCCTCAAAAATCTCAGAATTGACAATTTGGCCCTTAAAGTTCTCGAGAATTACCATTTTTTTGGCTCTACAACCATTCGAAATTTGCATTTTTGTCCCCATAACATTTTCGACTTAGCCTCATTATACCTTAAAATTCTCGAAGCTAAAAATTTAATCCTAAAATTCGGTAAATTCGAAAATAGTCCCTTAGAATTTTATTTTTACACTTAGGTCCTCAATTATTGTTTATTACAATTAGATCCTTAAAATTCTCAATCCATTCAATTAAATCCTTAGATCCAACTAGGTAGAGCATGCGTCCTAAATAAATTCTACGTTTTTATACTTCCAAAAATCGTCGTAGTCTTCGAATCATTAATCCTTACAAGGAGTCCTCAAAAATTAACTCAGCTAGCAACCACGAACCATCAGTAATTTCTTAGAAAATCTACAAGTCCCAAAGGCATTCATAATTTTCAAGTTTAACTTATGACCCACGAGTAGAACATCAGTACTACTACCTGAAATTAATATAGTCAAATTATTTCCGACCTCTCATAATGCCCAATAGCAAAATTCTTATTCATGTCCAATTCCACCAAAAAGCCAGCATGCATGAAAATCATATAATTTCTCATTTCATATCGTAATATGCATAAAAAAAATTTAAAATATATAATCTCAAAAAATAACAACAGATAAACATGTCCCGAAAAATGTATATCATGTAAACATGCAAGTGATAACAGTAAATCATTTAAAACATTTAAATCATAAAGGCTTACAGACTTGAGGATTGAAGACTGAGTTGCAGAAGCTGACGGCGGCACAACCCTATGCAGGACCCTTGCTCTGATACCAACTGGAACGTCATTTTAGCGGAATTTTTTTTTAAAGCTTGCCATTACAAAATAACATTTAAAATAATCGTCTTTATTTTGACAATAAAAATCTCACAGTTTAAATTGATCAACATCAAACATAAACGTAAAGGAGTAAAAATTGTAATATCCTCCGCGTATATAAAATGTTCGTCTCCTCTCAAATCTCAAAAAAAAAATAATGCAGAAAGCATGTGGTCCTCGGGTCGTGTCACCGCACCAGGTCTGCCTACTCAGAGTTCGGCACCTCCAGTCTCCTCATCATTAAGCTCACCTGCATCACACACGCCTAATGAGTCTAAAGACTCAACACACATGTACCAGGAATAACAAGTACATATACATGGTACACAACAGCAAAAAATATCATACTCAACAAATCTTTCATGAACTTAAAAGCATAACATAAACGTGTCGTGTAAAATCATCTCGTGTCAAATAATGTCATCTCATGTCATCATATACATATACATTTCCATTCTCGTGTCAAATCATGTCATCTCATGTCATCATAAACGTATACATTTTTTTTTGATTGAATTCAGTTCATTAGTTGTGACTTTCGTATCAGCTCTATCGATGGATCCATCTATAAAAACTGTGGTACCCGGCAGCAGGGGACATCAGCGACAGCATTACCCGCCCACTGAGCCTGAGCCTCAGCTCATCATATCTCATATCATCGTACACATATACATCGTCAGTCACAACCAAATCCCATTCTTCAAAAATAATATCATATTCACCACTTAATAAAAAATGCATATAGCAACATTTTTCTTAAAACCAAGCATGCGACGAATTTATCATAATTGCGTAAAAATCGTAAACATGATGCCTAAACATTTAAAATATCATATATTTGTGCTCAGGACGCTGCCATGACCAAAATCTCACCCCGGATGCAAAATGACTATTTTGCCCTTGGAAACCCAAGAATTATCGTTTCAACCCTGGGTCTCTAAAATTTGACCCGAAGCTTACCAAATCCTTAAAATATCTCAAAACATTTTTAAAAGCATTCCTAGACGTAAACTCGAGCCAAAATCAGAACTTAACCGATTCGTTTTAAAACTTGAACTGGGGTCCCGGTTTTAACCCGAATCGACTTGAAACTTAATCAAATTTTTCCCAACTTTGTACCATATCCTAAAAACACTAAAAGACCCCTAATACTATAATAATAGCTCTAAAACTTTCGGATGAAAGATCCCAAAAAGAGACAAAACTCTCGGCCACCACTATTCTATTATCACATTAGGACACATGGCCCTCAACTCCTAACCTTTCGGTCCTCTCTAATCCCACCACTTGTCCAACCTTTAAACTCACCATTAGGAACCTAACTACCCTTCTAAACTAAGCCTAACCCAAGAAAAACCCCGCTGCACCACCACGTGTAGAAAACCAGCCGAAAATACCACCTCCCCTTCGATTCACAACAAGCTTCCGAGGATCGAGCTTCTCCCTCAACCAAACACCCATGACTCCTTCCTAACATCTTACTAGACTCTACAAGGTCTGAAACATGGCTGGGTTCGAACCCATGCACAGCCGAATCCTCCAAACATCGACCAAACTCAATACCGAACCAAGAAACAAGAACCGAGACCACCCTTACAAAATGCTGTGATTATCTTGTTTCTAGCCTACCACTCCACTCCTACGGTGATAACAACCTTCAAACACACCCTACAGCAGCCCCCTTGAACCAACTGAAGGAAAACGTGAGTGACAAATCAAAAGAATGCAAGAAACATATGAGAAATCGCAAACCATGTGCACTCCCGATTGGATCGGAAGATTCACAGACGTATTAACATATTACAGCAAGTACATAGCGTATATGATGCGTAAAGGATGGTACAATGCGTGCCTTATGAGTTTGAAGATAAAAAATGAGAAGAGGGATGCGCGGTGATTTAATTGCCGCACGAAACGCTAATTAACGAGTTAATTGAAACGCCTAGTTTTATGCTTAATAAAATTATGAAAAATTATATTTAAGCTTAAATAATTATTATAAGTCTAACTTGTTAATTTGGAAATTTTATATTAAGGTTTGGTATAATTCGGGATTAAAACGCATTAATACGTCACATTTAAAGATTAATTTAAAAGTCCTCGATTGAAGCTAAATAAAAATATAGAAAAATTCATGTAAGCTTAAATAATTATTTGGGACATGTTAGAGTTATTGAAATGAAGGAAAAGTCCAAAACGTAAAATGTTAAGTGCATGGGTAAAACAGTCATTTTACACCTAGAAATTAGTAAACGTCATGGCATTGCTCTAAATGCTATTTTTATGATATTATGATATTTTAAATGTTTATGGTATTTTATATGTTAAAATGATATTTTAAATGTTTAGAGAATTTTATATGTTTATGATTTAATATGTCAAAATGTTATTTTAAATGTTTTGAGGTTAAAATGTCATTTTAAATATTTATGAAATGTTCATGATTAAATTATGATTTTTAAATGTCTATGGGATTTTTATGGTTTAAGGAAGACATTTAAAAGACATGTTGCATGATTGGTTTCAAAACAAAATTATATGTTATGCATGATTTTATAAAGTGATGAGAATGTAAACGTTGAAGGAAGTGAAATAATTGTGACTCATTCGATAATTTTGGAGATATCGTGAGGATGACGGTCCCAGTGGGAGCCCGACGATCGTATTTCCATTATTACGAATATGAGGTAACAGTATGAGGTAACGGTATGTGGTAACGGTAAGAATGTAATATCATGCGGGGAAAAGGCCTCAGAGGGAGCCCATTTATGGGAAAAGGCCCCAGAGGGAACCCCGACGATCGTATTTCTATTCGAAAAAGGATAGGCCAGGGCCCAGTTGACCGGTGAAAGTGTTGCTGGTGTCCCCCGCCGCCCAGTACTGCGGTTTCATGTAGATGTATCCATCGACTTTTTGAGATTTGAGGAAAGTCAATATTAACGATCTGAATTCAACAAAGGAAAAGGAAAAGAAAAGGAAAAATGTTTATGATCAAGAAAAAGGTTTTATGTTATGTCATGTTGAGGAAAAAGAAAGGAAAATGTTAAGGTTTATGTTATGCATGTCATGAAAATGTTTATGCTTAAAGTTGATGCATCATTATGAAAATGTTTCTATTTAAAGTTCATGCATCATAAAAAGGTTTGCGAAAATGTTCATGTTTGAAGTTTATGCATCTTAATGAAAACGCTATTTTAAGTACAAGTATTTTTCACTGTTGCTTGTGGTTTTATACGTATTACTCGTTATCAAGAATATGACGTGTTGAGTCTTTAGACTCACTAGGTGTGATGGATGCATGTGAGGTTGAGGGAGGGCTTGACGGATGATTTGACTGGACTGAAGGCGCACACAACCCGAGGACCAGCACTTCTAATTTTTTTGCATTTACGATTTATGGTTCATGATTTACGTTAAAGATTTTAAGACTATTTATTTATGCTTTTGAGAGGTTTTTGAGAGATTATAGTATGGGCTGTATTTCTCAATTATAAAGTTGGTTGTTTTATTTTAAAATGATGTCCAAAATATTTTATGTAATTTTTAGTGGTTCGGCCGATGCTAGGGAGGTTTAAAAAAAAATTTCTAGTACTTTTAAAGCAATAAAAAGGGCAGACGTTTCATAACATGCATATAAATATATATCTAGATTTCATTTGAAGGTCAATCATCCTTGTTTCGGTCTCTACATAAATATACAAGATAGATATAGGCTTCAAAATAATCAAGAGTGTATACGAGTTTTGTATATATATAAGAGTGAATTCTTTCAATTTGAAATATCTTTTGTATCTTGGATTCATTGATAATAAGATTGACTCTCACGTGGATGTAGATCTATTCATGATCGAACCACGTAAATCTTCTGTTAGGATCGATTAGGTGGTAAATCGTTGAGCTACAATAGCTAAGTTCTTGAAATATTGAACACCGATGAATTAAATCGAGTTTGGTTTTCAAACCAAATGAAAAACACTCGAAATAATCTTTCGTAGAAACTGATTAAACATTTTGTAAAGCATTTAATATATATGCAAGTTGAATGAGTAAAAAATATTTTGGTTGAATCATTTTATCAAACACTTGGTATGCAATATTTTTGTATTTGAAGAACACATAAAATGCTTCAACAATGCATCCTTAAAACAATGGAAATGATAAGCAAATGCAATAAACAAGTAGACACGAATTTGTTTATGGATGTTCGGAGACTTCAACTGCTCCTACGTCAACCCTTCTTCCCCTTGAAATAGAATCCACTAGAAGACTTTAATTTATACAACAACTTGTATAAACCCACTCCAGAAGGGCAACACTCAACTAGAACTCCTAGCATTCAAGATTACGGGCAGCACCTCACAATCAGCATATTGTTTAATGTCTCATATGAAAAAACTACATACACAAGTATATTGTCTTTGTGCAAGACTCACTCAACTAATCTTTGAAATTCAACTATCTTGTATATGTGTGAGTGACTGTGTATTAGAAATTTATCTTTTACAGTATACATCTGAAATGTATCCTTACACAAGGGCTTGTGCTCTCAACTAGCTGTTTTCTTCATGCTAACTGCCCATACTATGAATCATTTTCAAAAGCTCTTGTTTGATCTTTTAGATGTTGTATTTATAGGCCCCAACAATGATATATGTTTTAGACACAAGAATATGACCGTTTGGAAAGTTTCTCTACTATTTCTGAAATTGCAACGGTCAGATTCGTGTTGATGGACTTTTTTTGAGCTTAAACTGGTCAACTCAGCTTGTCGTTCAGTTCAGTTGGTCAGCAGCTGGTTCAGTTCAGTTGGTCAGCAGCTGGTTCAGTTAGTTCAGTTTCAGCTGGTGTGCTGAAATCAGCCTAGATGACTCTAGTTTGTACAAAACTCAGTAGTTTTATCGTCATTTATCAGCATCTTAAGCTTTGATTCAGATTTTGACTTCGATATCTTTCTAACGCATACTGAATCGCTTGATTCCAATAACCGAGCTGAGAGATATGACCAAAATACTGCAACAGCTCATACTTAACTGATTGTTGTCTTTGTGCAATCAGTTTGGTAATTAAGCGATTGGTTAGACCTTAATAACATCCGAATTTAACCAAATGATGTGAAATACGACTTGTTCCAATTTGAGTTTTCTGATCAGTAAAATTTGGCGGATTGTCATTTGAATTTTCCAACTGCGAGATATCATCAAAACACTGAAACTTGCCATAAATTCAGTTTGGGTGAATTCTACGAAGGATTATTTCGAGGGTCTTCTGTTTGGTTTGAAAACCAAACTCGATTTAATTAATTGGTGTTCAATATTTCAATAATCGAGTTATTGTAGTTCAACGATTTACCCCCTAGTCGATCATATGTTAGTTGAATCAATTGTTTATCCAAGTTTTGTGATCATCAAAAAGGGAGAGATTATTATAACATTTCATGTTCACAATCTTTATTTTAATATTAACAAAACTTGTTATTGTATTTCTAACATATTTACTCACGTGTGAAGTTGCAAACACAAGAAGCAAAGATTTCGAACATGAAATGTTCCAACATCTTTTTTTTTATTTCTTGCATATCCATTGATTGGTTTACAAGTTCTTGATTCAACGGCTAGTTTCAACGATTGAATTCGTGTATGTACTGAAAAGCAATTTCACGAGATCATCATGGTGAGTTACTACAAGTGTATCAGAGGCATGGTCTAAATCGAGCCATGTGGGTGGAATCCGCATATACTTAAATACAGGAGGTGAGAACTCTCGGTAAATCCGTGATGAGATCGAGGCAAGTGGTGCTCCAAGTATTTCATATAAAGCGTGCGCTTCCAATGCATTAGAGATGAGTGGCCTTGATTAGAATGTATGATCCTCTTGTTGGATCTCGATTTTCTCGTGCCCAAAATGGAGCGAAAGTTTAAAATTTTTTTTATTTCATTTTGACAATCAAAATAATTATTTTGGACACTCGTATGATTTTAATAATTAAAAATACATAGGATGTTTAGTAAATATACCTTAGTGAAAAATTTTCACTTTACTCCAACTACTCCGGTATCAGCGGACGTAGCTCTTGTTGTAAATCCCTACTAACGTTCTTCGATCTCCTTCTTTAATCTTCGAATCAGGTCCACGACCAGATTACTTGTTTCTCTTCTAATTTGCACTAGAAAATTAGAAGATGTTTTGCGTAGAGATAGAACACGAAAAATTCGACTCAATAATCTAAGCCAAATTTTTCTTGCTTTTTGAAGGAATTTTCGAGGGTTTTTTGGAATTAGGAAGAGCCGAAAGTTTTTGAGGCAAAAAGCCCCCTTTGCATGTCTCGAATGAATCTATTTTAATTAGAAGAAATATTCTAATTATTTCTTTAATCCATCAGTTACATAATTAATCTAATTAATTAACTAAACTATAGATTCTAAAATCCATGCCCAAAAGCTTTCGGATGATGCTTGTCCAATTAAGAATAATAATATCATTATTTTAATACTAATCTTTCTTTACTTAATTAATCCAATTAATTAAGTTAATTAAAGATTCTTAATTCATATCCAAACATGGTGACTCTCGAAAATGGCACACAACTAATCTTCCAATATTATTTTCTTTGTGTGCAAGTTTTAAATTATGTTATCATGAATATTTTCATATTACATAAATCAATACCATATTAAATAAAAACTTAATGGGCTATATTTTAATTTTGAGATCACCAATATCCAAATAAGACATGTGCACTCCCTTTGACTATTTTAGCAATCATACTCTCAAAATTTTTATAAGCTTTTATAAACTTTTTTTTATAAGCTAATCGATTGATCATATCAAACTTATTTATTATAAATTCAACTCATTGAACTTATTATCTCAACAGGAACAAGTAAACCAGTACTTGTGTGACCCTCAATGGTTCAGGGATACAGCTAGCCATGGTTTCACAACTTTTTGTGATTCAGGACATAATCCTTTATTCGGGCTTACCCTAATTTGCCCCATTCCATGCACCAACATTTGATCATGAGATTGCCATAAAATATTTTCTGATTAAACCCATCGAATCATGGTAAGAGTGTCTAGTAGCATCGCCCCATGATTCCCTAGGCATCACTGATAGTGCCTGCAAGAACCAGTCGGTTATGATTAACGTACAGTACGGTTCCTTCATCTCATATATCCCGATCGAATCTTCAACCATTGGTTCATCGAGGGTTGCATAATAATTCGATAACTATGTGACACATATAAATAGTGGCATCGCATGTACTATTGGAGAACTCCTTCTCTAACGTACATCTCATACTCTGGCCAGAGATTCCACGCACTATTATTTCATCAGATCACATAGGATATCCACACCCATAGGTGAGCGGTGAATTCCCGACTAAATGCACTGGCTCCTACATGTGTCGCAACTGTACTCAACCTCGCCACCTGATGACTCTCCTGGAGCCGGTAAACGAGTCAAAGCGCTGTCCTAGCATATAGAGCCTCAGTGTTGTCCCGGGTCGTAAGGACTAATGGTGTACAATCATAACCACGGACTTATCCTCTCGATAAATGATAATCACTTGGAAAGTCCGAGGGAGGGTAGTTCGATATAATCATCATATGACTACCCATCTGCATGTTTGGACATCTCTATGCCCTTACCAAGAAATGCAGTACACAATTTCACAGATGCTAGTCTCGAGCTCAAGCGACCTTTATCCATGTTTTAGGCGGCTGAATCGACTAGGAACGAACTTAAAATATGCAGTGTTTACAAATGAGTTTCAACATCGAATTACGATTCATTTGTATTAAAGCATAATCAAGGACTTTATCTATGCTGTTTGCATTAGTATACAGATAAAGTAAACAAGACCATGAAAAGTTAAATTATATTAAAATAAAGATTTTTTATTACACTTGAGTCAATAAATTCCCTAGCCAACCGTTGGCTTGCAGGGCATCTACTCTAACAATCTCCCACTTGCCCTAGAGCCAACTACCCATAACTTTAATCCCATTGCTTCGCGATGCTTCTCAAACAATGGTCCTGGCAAGAGCTTTGTAAGTGGATCAGCAACATTATCTGCAGAGGGGACTCTTTCGACTGATATATCACCTCTTCCCACAATTTCCCGGATGATGTGGAACTTTCTCAGTATATGTTTGGATCTTTGATAAGACCTTGGTTCCTTTACTTGCGCAACGGCACCAATTTTGTCGCAGTACACCGGGACTGGATCAACTCCATTAGGAATAATGCCCAACTCTTGGACAAAATTCCTCATCCAAACTGCCTCTTTGGCTGCAGCAGATGCAGCAATGTATTCAACTTCAATGGTGGAATCCGCAACGGTGTTTTGCTTGGAACTTTTCCAAGAGACAGTCGCACCATTTAGCATGAATATAAAACCAGAGGTCGATTTCGAATCATCTACATCACATTGGAAGCTAGAATCAGTGTAGCCTTCCAATTTCAATTATCCACCCCCATATACGATGAACAAGTTCTTAGTCCTTCTCAAGTACTTAAGAATATCTTTCACGGCCTTCCAATAAATTGGACCCGGGTTCACCTGATATCTGCTTGTAACACTCATAGCGTAAGCAACATCGGGACGTGTCTATATCATAGCATACGTGATACTACCAATGGCTGACGCATATGAAATATGTGTCATCATCTCTATCTCTTCATCAGTTTTGGGACACAAAACTTTAGATAGAGTAACACCATGACACATTGGTAAGTATCCTCTCTTGGACTCATCCATAGAGAATCGCTTCAAAATGGTATCGATATAAGTGGCTTGGGTGAGTCCTAGCATCCTCTTTGATCTATATCTATAGATTTGTATTCCCAATACATAGGATACTTCACCCATGTTTTTCATGGAGAATTTACTTGCTAACCATACTTTAGTTGATTGCAGTAGTCCTACATCATTACCAATGAGTAGGATGTCATCAACATAAAGTATAAGGAATGTCACTGCACTCCCACTGACTTTCTTGTACACGCATGGTTCCTCAGAATTCTTAGCAAAACCAAACTCTTTGATAGTGCTATCAAATCTAAGGTTCCAACTCCTTGACGCCTGCTTGAGACCATATATTGATCTCTGAAATTTGCATACCTTATGCTCACTTCCTACTGATGTGTATCCCTAAGGTTGAGACATATAAATTTCTTTTTGATGTCTCCACTGAGGAATGCAGTCTTTACATCCATTTGACATATCTCATATTCATACCATGCTGCTATGGCTAGTATTATTGTAATAGACTTAAACATATCAACTGGTGAAAAAGTTTTCTCATAGTAAACTCCTTGCCTTTGAGTATAATCTTTTGCAACCAGTCTTACTTTGAAGGTCAATACCTTCCAATCCACCCCAAGCTTTCTTTTGTAAATCCATTTGTATCCTATGAGAATGATTCTCTCAGGTGGATCTACCAATGTCCAGACTTGGTTTGAATACATAGAGTCCAACTCAGACTGCATGGCTTCAAGCCATTTGGATGAATCAGTATCAGATATTGCTTCTTTGAAATTCATTGGATCACATCCAACACAATGCTCATCACGGCCTTGTTCATGAAGAAGCGTATATCTTGCAGGTGGTCTAATAACCCTATCAGACCCTCTAGGAGCTTGTACTTCAACTACTGGTTGTTGGGAAATGGGTTCAACTTCTATAGTTGAGGGAGTATCTTGAATTTCTTCAAGTTCTATCATCTTGTCTTTTCTATCTAATAGAAATTCTTTTTTCAAAAAGGTGGCATTTTTTGAAACAAACACTTTTGCATCACTGGGATGATAGAAATAATATCCAACAGAATTCTTTGGATATCCTACAAAGTAGCACAAAATGGATCTACTATCCAATTTGTCTCCCACTGTCTGCTTGACGTAAGCAGGACATCCCCATATTCTCGTGTAAGAATATTTGGGAATTTTTCCCATCCATATCTCATATGGTGTTTTATCAACTGCTTTAGTATGGACATTAATCAACAACATTGCCGTAGTTTCAAGCGCAAAGCCCCAAAACGATATAGGCAATTCAGTGAATCCCATCATGGATCGAACCATGTCCATCAAGTTTCGATTTCGACGTTCAGAAACACCATTCAATTGTGGTGTTGCTGGTGGAATCCACTGTGAGAGAATCTCATTCTCTTTTAGATAACCCAAAAATTCAGCACTTAAGTGTTCACCACCTCGATCAGATCGAAGTGCCTTAATACTTCTTTCTAGCTGGTTTTCTACTTCAGATCTGAACTCTTTGAACTTTTCAAATGCTTCAGATTTGTGTTTCATCAAATAAAAGTACCCATACCTCGAATGGTCATCAGTAAAGGTAATGAAGTAGGAATGCCCAAATTTTGTGCTAACACTTAGCGGGCCACAAACATCCATGTGGATCAAATCCAGTAGACCATGTGCACGTTCCACGTTTCCATTGAATGGAGTTTTAGTCATCTTTCTTTTTAGACAGGACTCACGAGTAGGTAGAGAATTTATGTCTAACAAGTCAAACATGCTTTCTCCCACTAGCTTGTGCATTCTTCTTTGGAAAATGTGACATAGTCTAGCGTGCCATATTTGTGCGGGATTAGGATCATCTAACTTTTTTTTGTTCGTCGTTGAAATCCTGTTTACTTTGGACATTCACTTATCATTTTCAAAACATTTCTGGCCCAGATAATTTCTTATGTCAATTCTTCTTGCAGTGAAACAAATATGTTATGACTTATCAGGCTTTGTGGGCCCTTTAAGTATCCTTCGAAATTTGCCTCTTATTGGGTTTATTTTTCATGTGAGCGGCATAACATTTTTTTGCCTTACCTTGTGAGCCAATTTTCGTCCTGACGAGAGGCCCATTATAAAAAACAACATTTTTTTGTTTTATGGTGATCTCATAAGTCATAAGCGTATTGACTAGCTCTTCAAGGTTATCATCTATCTTATTCAAATTGAATTTCACCATAAACCCATCAAATGAGGAAGAGAATGTCAATAAATTGATGTCATCAATTAACTCATTAGGAATCACGTATTTCAGGCCCACCACATTGTCAATAAGCCCAATCATATGTACACCATGCTCATGGGCCAAAACTTCATCTTGCATGCGTGTAGTCATGAGCTCCTTGATAGTGGTGTGCATCATTTTATGAGTTTCATGCACTATGCAACTCTTGTACGTGCATTCGAATGTCAGCAGCATTCATCATTTCCTCAAACTGTCTCTACAGTTCATTTGACATAAAAGCGAGCATGTTACACTTTAGCTTGCATACTATGGTCCTACCATCTTGCATGCTTTGTCAGTTCAGCATGACTGACATTAGTGTGCATGCCATTTTCTCTGAATTCATAACAATTTTCCCAACCAGTCTTGAAAATTAGATTCGGTTAGCTTGTTAATAATAAAAATGGATTACGTGACGAAATCGAAAATATACTGATATGGAAACAGAATAATGGTTGCTGATTATTTTAAAATAATTTTAAGATATAAAATATGGATTTTATTTTATAAATCTCTCTCCCACTATTTTGACATTTCCACCACCCTCTGATGAAAAAGAGAAATCGTATTTCCTTAGTGGGCATGTAGAGTCCAATTAGACAATTATAATCTTGAATAATATCAGCCGATTATAATTTCTAAAAGGTAGAATCCAATTGCATCCCTATGCAACCTCCGCGTGTTTTGCCTCACGTTTAATAAGGACCCAATAATATGACGCTGTTTATTTTCGCGTGTCAAACCGACCCATCAATATTGATTTGTAGTGGACGATCGCCATGAGTTCCCACAATAATATGAGCCGAAGTCATGGGAGTTCCACTCAATTCACATCATATGTCGGTGGAAGTCACAGCTTTCCGGCGTCCAGGTCTGCCCAATAATATGAGCCAGACACAGTCCGCGGGTAGTGATCAACATGCAACCACGGTTGATGGAAGGCAAAAAAAATTAAACTCTTTTAATTTTTACTTTTGTGGTTTGATATAAATTTTGAATCTTATTCAAAATGAAGGATTTTAATTTTAAAATTGTCTCATCATTTTAATTTAAAATCATGTGCCACGAGTTTGTATTTTTGCCGGATTCATGCAACTATATTATTTAATAATAAACATACATGCATACTACTATATATCACATAAATATCATAATATGACATTCAACAATAAAAAGGATGATCGATCGCCAACACTATTAGATCCATGTGAGTCAGAGATGGATTCAAGTCCAAAAACTAGGTGAATGCAGAGATGCAAATGCATCTATTACAAGTGCTTCCAATATTTTACATGTCTTCATCTTGTGCATCGGGCCCACCATCTTCCAAACTTGATCTCCCACTATTTTTAATAATTACATTTAAATAGCCATGACACATAAGAGATACATCTCATGGGTGAGAACGGGCCATAAACGAGGCCCACTTTAATAATATCAAATATTAATAAAATTAATAAAACAGTAAAATATCCTAACATACACCGAACACATTGGTCAAGGCTCTCGATTATCCTTCATGCATTTAATATCAAATATTAACATCAATTAATTAAACAAATTTAATTAACTGATAAATCATATATCTAACAATTTTATAACTAATCACCACAATTATTATTGAATGATATCAATAATAATTGATTTCTTTTAAAATTTATTTTTACCATAAATAACTAAAATCATATTCTAATTATTTATTTTACAAAAAAATTATTAATTTTTCAAAAATTAATGTTTCAAAAGATAAATTGAACTAATTTTCATAAAATATCAATTTAATCCAAAGTTTTGAAAAATCAAAAAATCGCACCCTAGGCCCAAACAATTCAAGCCCAATATCCAACACGGTTCCCGAGACACTCCCGGGCAGCCGCCCGTGCTGCCCGCCCACTGCTCGATCGTATCGGGCAGTGGCGGGCAACCTGTGCGCATAGTGGGCGTTCAGGTGCGTGCAGTGTGCGGAACGCGCAGCCGCCGCAAGCTGTGCGGACGCTCTGCACAGCGCGTGCGGCTGCTGGGCGCTACGCGCCTGCCGTGCGCGCAGCCGCGCGCTGGACGCTGCGCGTGCAGCCCTGCGCACGTGGTCTGCCTGGAACAGTTCCGGGCAGATCCGAATTTTTTTTTAAATAGAAATTTTATGGTGCAATAATTTTCGAAAATATTTTCTTGTGTGGTTAGAAATTAATTATTCAATATAAAAAAAAACCATACGATATAGAGAACCTGGCTCTGATATCACTGTTGGATCTCGGTTTTCTCGTGCCCAAAACGCAGTAGAAGTTTAAATTTTTTTACTTCATTTTGACAATCAAAATAATTATTTTGGACACTCGTATGGTTTTAATAATTAAAAATGCATAGGATGTTTAGTAAATATACCTTAGTAAATAATTTTCACTTTGCTCCAACTACTCCGGTATCAGCGAACGTAGCTCTTGTTCTGGGGACCCGGACACTAATCATGTTCTTAATCATTATTGGGACAATTTAATCAATTATAATAAACATGGTCCTAAATTATATATATATATTTTTAATACAGTATTAAATGCGGAACGTAATGGAATACATTCTAAATATACATGTCAGTATTAAAGTACAAGTCTTATACTATATACAATCATTTAAACTAAGGTTTAACAACTAAATATCAAGTGTCCAAACTCTATCTCAAATCAAAGTCCGTAGTCTCCACTCTAATCACGATCTCTCTCTTCATCTCCTCGACCCCGATCCTGTCCCACCTGTTGTCATGCACACATACAAACACGACAACAGCCGGATAACTCCGGTGAAAAATACATCCCAGTATAAATCAACGAAACATGCAATCATATAAATAATGTAAAAGCATGTATCAGATATCAGTAATATGTATCAAAATCTGAAACATAATCAATATAAAATCGTCACTCAGACTCGTAATTCCACGTCTATGACTAGACTCAATCCTAGTCTAGGGATCCCGGTTTCCAAACGTTGGTATTCCTATATCGAACATCAGTAATAGAAGAAACTCCAATTCTATCCACATCGATATAACCAAACATCCGGTGTCTTGCCCTACCCGCCACAGACTTTGGCACTTTCGCCAAATCACTATCCTATGACAATGTGCAATGTGCCAGTGACGATTTCATCACTATTCGGCACATATGTCACAAGATTTCTCGTCTAATACTCGTCTAATACCTGCTTTCTATAAATCCATAGAACAAGCATATCAAATCAAATCAATGTAAATAATAACAATAAGTATGTGATTTAGGGAAACTCAAGTATATCCTACTCGAGTCGTTTTCCCGGTACCACATTGACTTATACATTTCTCTTCTCTGTCTGACGAAGTCGAAGTCTCGAAGTCAAATCTGTCCATATCAAATTTGAAATGACAATATCAAATAGACTATGTCAATGTACAACTCAATTCAAGACTTGTTCTGATCAATACTCAAATCAAGACATAATCTGATCAATGTCAACGATACAACGATACAATCTCAATCAATAACGAATCTGATTAATATCAATCTACTGATGTTTCGACGGCATAACAACACAATCTCAATAACCCCGTCAATTTCAACATCACAGATATAATAACACGGTTCATAATCGATATCAGTACAACCCATAATCTTAACAATAACATATCATAATCTCAAATCTTTACAATCTCGCAATACCGGCAATACAATATCAGTATATACGAATCAACAACTCATCTGATCCAAATCTGAATAATATCAATATACCCAACAATATAGTATCAATCAGATATCAATCCCAACATTAACACAATTCTAATATCAACTCGGTCTAATCACAATCAAATCAACTCTGAAAATTCATAATAATTTCATACGGTATTTGTTCTTCGATCCGGTTTCGATTATACAATGTCTGATATCGCAAGAACAACATATATGGATCATATCTTATTCTGGGAGTATCATAATTATAAATCATATCAAAACTTAGTAAAACTTACATCCAGTTGTAGTCTGCGTAGATAGGAACTCAGTACTGCAGTCAGATTAAAAATCTAACGGGCGGATTTCTCGCAACTTGAATTTTTGTATTAAGAATTAAAGCTTTCCCCTGACCTTCGTTTTTCTTTTTGTTCTGAGGAAATGAAGCAATTACATATATATATATATATATATATATATATATATATCATCTTGCATGTGATAGCAACGTGTCACGTTCTTCTTCAATTTTGATTGGCGCTCGGGCGGTCATGAATTTCCGCCGGGCGCGACGTGCTCGGCCCTCTCATTTTAAACAAGGGCGCTCGGGCGGATAAAACTTCCGCCCGGGCGCGAAATGTTCGGGTTTCTGGCCTTATTCATTGGCGCTCGGGCGAACAAAAACTTCTGCCCGGGCGCAGCACCTTCGATCCAAACTTGTATAATTCCATATGCTTTGCCCAAATCTGATCTCGGAATGGCCCGGCTATAATCACATCAATTCATAATCAAAAAACTCAGATTAACAGAATCAAAATCTCGGGCATTACACTTCTCCCCCCCTAAGATCCGATTTCGTCTCCGAAATCACAGGCAATCAAATCATATCTCAACGTAGATACCAAAGGAGTTATATACATAAGTCAACTGAAAACTCACCTCAATAAAACAATTCTGGAATCTCTGTCTCATCTCGGATTCTTTCTTCCAAATAGTTTCTTCGATATTCTAACCACTCGATTGCACTTTCAACAGCAGAATAGTCTTCATTCTGAATTATCTTTCTTTTACTGATTCTGATTTCACTCTAGAATAAAAATTCAAGAATATAATATCATAATATAACTCGAAGTAACTCTGATAAAATCTATCTCAAAATACTGGCTATACAACATCCGTTTATACCAATCAACAGCTCATAAAAAATCAACATCAACAGCTGTTATCAAATCTGTTTAATTCCAGTTAATTCCATATTCAATCTTCTACCTCAAATATCACCGGTCATCTTCTTTCGTTGGCATATTTAGTGTGTCTATTCTGAGCTGTCTTCATTTCTTCTAAATCAGCTCCACTTTTCAGTCACATCTCTAATCATATCAGGTCCAGCCTCAGGAACCTTAGAGATATTATTCTAATAAAGAAGGGAATATGCACTTCTTGTCGTATAATCCTTCAACGATATTATTTCAGTACTTGTTTAATAACAGTCGTTGTACGATAATTCTCACAATGACAACGAACCTTGTCAGCTAGTGTTAAAATCAAGCACTATAGCTCTAATTATATCTCTTAATATCTGGATAATCCACTCTGACTGTCCGTCAATCGGTGAATGATATGCAGTACTCAGATATAATCTCGTACCCAACTCTTGCTGTACACTCTACCAAACGTGCAAAGTCAACCAAAATCACGGTCTGATATAATCAACTCTCGATACTCTGTGTAATATGATCACTTTTCTGATAAAAATCTCAGTAATATAATCATATCTGTATGTCTTTATGTACGAGCTAGCACTCGAAGACTAGGTCAGTCTGTCACTCCTAACTCAATCAATGCTCAATCCCGAGAGGAATGCGGTAGCTTCATCACGATATCCCTGGAAATGTAATCCTATTTCCATTCAGGAATCGATAAGCTATATAACCAATCTCCTGGTTTCTTTCTTTCTGTCTTCATTTGTCAGCAATTCATACATTTCAATACAAACTCAACCATATCTAATCTCATATGTTTCAATTAAAACTATCTTTTCGATCATCAGAATAAATATTGCATTAATTATTGTGCACTTCAAACAATACCAGTCGTTTCAGATCCGAAATATTCGGCACACAAACGATTATTAACATATAACACACTGTCACAAACCTGTTATTCTGATCGATGCCCTGCTCTGATGTCGATATCTAGTTCTGAACATTCTGATCAACTTTCTGAACTGTTTTAATTCTCAAAATCAGCTCTGGTTCAGACTGTACAATATAAATTCTCCACTGTTTACTATCTGTTTCAAACACGGATTCATATATGTTTCAAACACGGATTCAGAACAACAGCAATATTCAATCAGATTCAAAACATTACTCATCGATACTGATCTGCTAAACTCATAAAACTGTAATTTCTGACAATACTATCGGACTCAGCCAACTGATCATGACTTCAACTGTGCTAAGATCAACCGATATACTATCTTCGGATATAACATATTCCGAATACGATCTGTCTCGGCCAAAATTTACAATTCAACAGTTTCTATATACAATGTTTCAATTCTCAGAATATGCAATACAATTTTCAAATGTTCGATCTGATCAGTCATATGCTTCAAATATCTTATGATATCATAGATAAAATAACCCCATAGATACAACAAGCATAGAATCATCAGAATACTTCTGAACACAAGTTCATCAACCCACAAACATAACTGGAGCATCCCAAATATAAACACTCAATCAAATGTAACTCTCGGCTAGAAATCTTCTAACTAGTCTTTCAAATCTTTCAATTCAATCAGTACTATCTGTCCAGCATTTCAGAAATAAGAAATGTACCTGATACGCAATCAATGCTGAAATCAATCTTTCTAACTGGAAGCAATTCTGAAATCCCATCTGAGAAAATATCAGCAATTTCATATATCACTGGCAAATCAGCCAATGATAGGCTCGATTTCAGTAAATCAACTGAATGCACATGGAATCCCTTTGTTTCTTTCGATAATCATAAAATCATGAACATCACACATATCCAAGGAATCCTAATCTAAAATCCTTATCGTAAAATTTCCGTTCACCAATCATATCTATCTAAATCTTTCAATCTTCTGGAAAAATCACGGTAACTTTGTACTTGGTTAACATATCAGTACCGATAATGTAATCACAATCAGATAACCCAAGTACTATATATCATCTAACTCAATCTCATATCTGTCATACTGCAGCATACAAAATCTAACAGATATCACTGATACAAAACCTCTCCCAAACAGAAAAGAGATCAATACTACAGCATATAATAACTTAATACTCAAAGCATATATCAATGCAATTCATTTAAAATTAATCGTATGGAATGCATTAGTATCTATCAATACATATGTAAATTAACCATACAGTAAATCAGTACCTGCCACTACCTTGTCAGGTGTGTCCTGGCCTTGGTTGTGATTGATGAGTCGTCGGTTGTTAGAAAAAGTGAACAACCGGTGATTGTCTATCAGGCGGTGCCACTGGTCCAGATGGTTCTGTTCCCTGAGATCGTCGGGAAGCTCTCAGTGTACATACTCTAGCAAAATGTCCTGGCTGATGACAGACGTTGCAACTACCAAATACTCCTCGGCATTGCTCTGCGGAATGTCTTCCTCCACAAGTTCTGCAATAAACTCCTGTATAACTCGGGCTAAAACTACTGGAGCTCGACGAACCACTCCCTAACTTCTTAAACTATTTCTTGTAAGCTTTCAGGAAATCTTTCTTTCCCCCACTACTACTGCCCCTATCAAATCTAGACAGTGATTGCAAGAATTGAGCTGAAGGTTGTTGTTTCTGGGGTGAGCAACATACGACATTCCTCGTTGTTGTATCAAACTTGCCTCAGCTCTCTTTGCCCTGTTCAAGGCGTCAGCAAAATAATGGGGTCGTTCCACATTTACCAATGCAGATATTTCAGGATTCAATCCACTGATGAACTGATCAACTACAGCTTTATCATTCCCAGCCACCTGAGGAGCAAAACATAGTAAAGTAGAGAATTTTGCTACATATTCTTCAATATTCATCTGGCCTTGTGTCAAGTTGGAAAACTCTGTACTCTTATCTTGTCGGTACGATACTGGGAGAAATCTTTTATGAAACTCAGCTTTAAAGATTTTCCATGTAATCACGGTACCATGCTGTTCTAATGATTTTTTGGTTGCGATCCACCAACTCTTTG
This sequence comes from Primulina tabacum, assembly GCF_025594145.1. Lineage (NCBI taxonomy): Eukaryota > Viridiplantae > Streptophyta > Magnoliopsida > Lamiales > Gesneriaceae > Primulina > Primulina tabacum. The sequence continues at coordinate 8,255,462 of NC_134558.1, forward strand.
CGACTTCATATAACTGGTGCCCAATCAAACTCGACGTTCATCTGAGTAATCAAGTGAATCAAACAACACTTCAATATCATTCAGCCAACTCTCACAATCATCAGACGTATCAGTGCCCCTCAGAATCGGCGGTTGAAATGACTGAAACCTCTTCAACATTGTTTCCATCGGAGTTTCTGACACATCCATCTGATAAACCGAAGTACCACCTGATTCTAGAATTCTTCGAAGAGGTATATCTGATTACCAAAAGAATTAGTAACCAAATACAACAAACATGTTTCAGTCCTCCTCTGATCATCTTACTGCTGATCAAGAATCGGTTCTGATTCATTCTCAATAATACACATTACCATATCAAAATCAGATAAAGCAGGTAGACATGTATTAAAGCAGTAAATCATGCTAGCAGTCAAAAGCAAGGAAAGAAAACTCAATCTACCCCGCTCACTAGCTCCTATCTCAGTCTAAAGGATCTATCGCTCTGATACCACCTGTTGTGGGGAACCGGACACTAATCATGTTCTTAATCATCATTGGGACAATTTAATCAATTATAATAAACAGGGTCTAAATTATATATATATATTTTTCAATACAGTATTAAATGCGGAATGTAATGGAATACATTCTAAATATACATGTCAGTATTAAAGTAAAAGTCTTGTACTATATACAATCATTTAAACTAAGGTTTAACAACTAAATATCAAGTGTCCAAACCCTATCTCAAATCAAAGTCCGTAGTCTCCACTCTAATCACGATCTCTCTATTCATCTCCTCGACCCTGATCCTGTCCCACCTGTTGTCATGCACACATACAAACACGACAACAGCCGGATAACTCCGGTGAAAAATACATCCCAGTATAAATCAACGAAACATGCAATCATATAAACAATGTAAAAGCAAGTATCAGATATCAGTAATATGTATCAAAATCTGAAACATAATCAATATAAAATCAGTCACTCAGACTCGTAATTCCACGTCTATGACTAGACTCAATCCTAGTCTAGGGATCCCGGTTTCCAGACGTTGGTATTCCTATATCGAACATCAGTAATAGAAGAAACTCCAATTCTATCCACTTCGATATAACCAAACATCCGGTGTCTTGCCCTATCTGTCACAGACTTTGGCACTTTCGCCAAATCACTATCATGTGACAATGTGCAATGTGCCAGTGACAATTTCATCACTATTCGGCACATATGTCACAAGATTTCTCGTCTAATACTCGTCTAATACCTGCTTTCTATAAATCCATAGAACAAGCATATCAAATCAAATCAATGTAAATAATAACAATAAGTATGTGATTTAGGGAAACTCAAGTATATCCTACTCGAGTCGTTCTCCCAGTACCACATTGACTTATACATTTCTCTTCTCGGTCTGACGAAGTCGAATTCTCGAAGTCAAATCTGTCCATATCAAATTTGAATTGACAATATCGAATAGACTATGTCAATGTACAACTCAATTCAAGACTTGTTCTGATCAATACTCAAATCAAGACATAATCTGATCAATGTCAACGATACAACGATACAATCTCAATCAATAACGAATCTGATTAATATCAATCTACTGATGTTTCGACGACATAACAACACAATCTCAATAACCCCGTCAATTTCAACATCACAGATATAATAACACGGTTCATAATCGATATCAGTACAACCCATAATCTTAACAATAACAGATCATAATCTCAAATCTGTACAATCTCGCAATACCGGCAATACAATATCAGTATATACGAATCAACAACTCATCTGATCCAAATCTGAATAATATCAATATACCCAACAATATAGTATCAATCAGATATCAATCCCAACATTAACACAATTCTAGTATCAACTCGGTCTAATCACAATCAAATCAAATCTGAAAATTCATAATAATTTCATACAGTATCTGTTCTTCGATCCGGTTTCGATTATACAATGTCTGATATCGCAAGAACAACATATATGGATCATATCTTATTCTAGGAGTATCATAATTTCAAATCATATCAAAACTTAGTAAAACTTACATCCAGTTGTAGTCTGCGTAGATAGGAACTCAGTACTGCAGTCAGATTCAAAATCTAACGGACGGATTTCTCGCAACTTGAATTTTTGTATTAAGAATTAAAGCTTTCCCCTGACCTTCGTTTTTCTTTTTGTTCTAAGGAAATGAAGCAATTACATATATATATATCATCTTGCATGTGATAGCAACGTGTCACGTTCTTCTTCAATTTTGATTGGCGCTCGGGCGGTCATGAATTTCCGCCCGGGCGCAACGTGCTCGGCCCTCTCATTTTAAACAAGGGCGCTCGGGCGGATAAAACTTCCGCCCGGGCGCGACGTGCTCGGCCCTCTCATTTTAAACAAGGGCGCTCGGGTGGTTAAAACTTCCGCCCGGGCGTGAGATGTTCGGGTTTCTGGCCTTATTCATTGGCGCTCGGGCGAACAAAAACTTCTGCCCGGGCGCAGCACTTTCGATCCAAACTTGTAAAATTCCATATGCTTTGCCCAAATCTGATCTCGGAATGGCCCGGCTATAATCACATCAATTCATAATCAATAAACTCAGATTAACAGAATTAAAATCTCGGGCATTACACTTGTTGTAAATCCCTACGAACTTTCTTCGATCTCCTTTTTTAATATTCGAATCAGGTCCACGACCAGATTACTTGTTGCTCTTCTAATTTGCACTAGAAAATTAGAAGATGTTTTGCGTAGAGATAGAACACGAAAAATTCGACTCAATAATTTAAGCCAAATTTTTCTTGCTTTCTGAAGGAATTTTCGAGGGTTTTTTGGAATTAGGAAGAGCCGAAAGTTTTTGAGGCAAAAAGCCCCCTTTCCATGTCTCGAATGAATCTATTTTAATTAGAAGAATATATCTAATTATTTCTTTAATCCATCATTTACATAATTAATCTAATTAATTAAGTAAACTATAGATTCTAAAATCCATGCCCAAAAGCTTTCGGATGATGCTTGTCCAATTAAGAATAATAATATCCTTATTTTAATACTAATCTTTCTTTACTTAATTAATCCAATTAATTAACTTAATTAAAGATTCTTAATTCATATCCAAACATGGTGACTCTTGAAAATGGCACACAACTAATCATCTAATATTATTTTCTTTGTGTGCAAGTTTTAAATTATGGTATCATGAATATTTTCATATTACATAAATCAATATCATATTTAATAAAAACTTAATGGGCTATATTTTAATTTTGAGATCACCAATGTCCAAATAAGACAGGTGCACTCCCTTTGATTATTTTAGCAATCATACTCTCAAAATTTCTATAAGCTTTTATAAAAAAATTTATAAGCTAATTGATTGATCATATCAAACTTATTTATTATAAATTCAACTCATTGAACTTATTATCTCAACAGGAACAAGTAAATCAGTACTTGTGTGATATTCAATGGTTCAGGGATACAGCTAGCCGTGGTTTCACAACTCTTTGTGATTCAGGACATAATCATTTATTCGGGCTTACCCTAATTTGCCCCATTCCATGCACCAACATTTGATCATGAGAATGTCAGAAACTATTTTCTTATTAAACCCATCGAATCATGGTAAGAGCGTCTAGTAGCATCGCCCCATGATTTCCTAGGTATCACTGATAGTGCCTGCAAGAACCAGTCGGTTATGATTAACATACAGTACGGTCCTTTCATCTCATATATCCCGATCGAATCTGCAAACATTGGTTCATCGAGGGTTGCATAATAATTCGATAACTATGTGACACATATAAATAGTGGCATCGCATGTACTATTGCAGAACTCATTCTCTAACGTACATCTCATACTCTGGCCAGATATTCCACGAAATATTATTTCATCAGATCACATAGGATATCCACACCCATAGGTGAGCGGTGAATTCCCGACTACAATGCACTGGGTCCTACATGTGTCGCAACTGTACCCAAGCAACATTTATCCATGTTTTAGGAGGCTGAATAGACTAGAAACGAATTTAGAATATGCAGTGTTTACAAATGAGTTTCAAAATCGAATTACGATTCATTTGTATTAAAGGATAATCAAGGACTTTATCTATGTTGTTTGCATGGTTATACAGATAAAGTAAAACAGGACCATAAAAAGTTAAATTTTATTAAAATAAAGATTGTTTATTACACTTGAGTCAATGAATTTCCTAGCCAACCGTTGGCTTGCAGGACATCTACTCTAACACCTCTAAGTGGAGAGGATGGACGGATTGCCTTGAAGGGACGTTCAGGAGAGGATTATTGAAAATTCAACCAAAGTTTCATATTGAAAATGCACGAAGAAGATCATGTGTTTAAGATAGAATGATATCTCCATTACTTTTGGGTAAAGTTCAACAAATCCATAAATATTTATGTTCAAAGTGAACAATATTATTACATCGTGGAGGAGATATGCGGACAAAAATATTGCACTAAATCCAGCTGAAGAAAATCAGCTAACCTCTCCAGGTGCAATGAGGACCCGTGACTCGGCATATGCACTCATACACTATAACCAGTCCTTCAAACAATAAACTGAAGAAAAATTCTTTTGGAAAAATAAATTTGCAAAAATCTGATCTTGATGAATCAAAGTGAAGTTCGAGAGATACCTATCCTTGACGCTAGAGCCTGGCCCCATATTTTCCAGCTTAGCCGCAATACGAGCAACACAACCATCAACAACGTTGTTCAAGTACACCAACGACTGACACGATCCAACCACAGAATCAGTTCCACCCCAAATCTTCTTATTCAAGAACAAATATAAAAGAAACCCAATTAACTTGGGGAGACTTACTTCAGTGACATCTTTTGCAATTCCTATTTCCTCCTCACGTCTAGATATACTCGGCACTTACCTCCAACTCGGAACAACCAGTCGACGCACCTTATGTTGTACTTGAATATTTTACTCCCATTTCAATAATTGCCTTGGGACAAGTCTCCTAGATTTTTTTTTTAGTATGGAACATGCGATCTCGTTCGATGTATAAACTCTCTGGCTCAGATAAATTGTATTAGTCAAATCAGTGTGACAAATTTGCTCAAAAAGTGTTACTAGGATAATGAGAATCGAACAATTGACCCATTGATCTACTCCACCAACTTGAAAACAGATTTCCAATCTATTCCGATAATATAAGTGATTTAGACGTAATTAGATAATGAATTTTTTTATGAAAATATCGAATTGTGTTTTTATTCATTGAAAAATAATTTATACAATAATTTGTAAATGCCCGCGTGATCGTTTCCCAGCCTTGTGGAGAAAAAAAACTTTTTCTGAAAAATTTAATCGGATTGGCTTTTATTTAAAAGCTCCTAATGATGAAATACTTTTTAATATAATATTATATTTGCATTGAGAATGAATTCTGAATGATTCTGTATTCCAATTGAAAACTACTATAATAACCAATTAAGGATTTAAAATTCATTCTAAATAAGTTTATGAATATCAAAACTGACTTATTATCGCATTTTAGGATAAAATTAAATATAAAACAGTTATTTTAGAAATATTTTATTAAGGGGAAGTTCTATCTTGTTTGAAAGAAAAATAAAATAAAATTTTAAATTTAAATAATGATTTTTTTTAAATAAAAAAACAATAATCATATGGTTTCTTTAGGGATATAAATGAACCAAACAGTTTGCGAACTATTCGGAACTCGGTTTGATAAAAAGTTCATTTGAGTTTGTTTGTTAATCATACAACCTTGATTTCGAACTCGAAAAATTAATCAAACCAAGCTCAAGCTTAAAGATATTTGGCTCATGAGCTCACAAACATGTTTGATAATAGGCTCGCGAGCTCGAGCTCTGCTTATTTAGGTGGCTCGTAATCTCGAGCTCGAGCTCGAGTTCGACTCGTTTAGGTGGCTCGTAATCTCGAGCTCGAGCTCGAGTTCGACTCGTTTAGGTGGCTCGTAAACTCGAACTTAGCTCATTTGTTGAGTTGACAAATAAAAATATTAATATTAATGTCAATGGAAGGAATTGAAGTATTAAAGGAATGAAATTATTGCAATGTTATTTATCTGGTGATATCAGTGTATGAACAAAATCAAGATTGCGAAAATTAAAATGTTCCAACAATGAATATTTGTTGTCTGGATGCTAGATGTATTATTTTGGGATGTTCAATATTATACTGAGTTCATGTTTTTTTAGTTGTTATTTTTGTCGTTTTGGTTATTTATGAATGAATTTACATTTTTATGTATGATTTAAAATTAGATCATAGATATATTTAATTTTTAACATGCTCGAATCAAGCTCAAACTCGAGCTCAATTATATGCTTTACGAGCTCAAAAATGAGTCGAGCTCAAGTCAAGCTTGTTAAATATGGTAAACGAGTTATTAATGAATCAAGCTCGAGCTCAGCTTGATTAACATGATAAACGAGCTTTTAACGAGCCAAGCTCGAGCTTTTCTCGAGCTTAGTAATTTCAAGACAAACCAAGCTCGAGCCTAATAATAGAAGTTCGAATCGAGCTCGACCTCAAACAATTTTAAACGAGCCAAACTCAAGCCTGATATTGTTTAGTTTGGTTTGGATCGTTTACATCCTTAGGTTTTTCCGTCAGTTTCAGTATTACCGATAGAATCACTTATTCTCTATTCAAAACAGAGCCCATAATATTGCCTCCATGAAGAGATCACATTCATTTTTGAATTAGCAGCAAGATTCTATATTATTAGAAAGCAAAACTACGAAAAAGAAAAATTAATCAGGCAGAGTTTGATTAGGACTCGAGAGTCAAGTTCTCTGCCTCTTGTCTGATGACTAGTCGCGATAGCTGTTTGATCAGGACTCGAGAGTCAAGTTCTCCGTCTCTTATCTGATGGACTCAAACAGCATGGAAGAGAGGTTACCGCTCTCCAAAACTCTGAGAAATAGTCAGTATCCATCCAAAATTGTTCTCAAAATGAATCTAAGATGGCATATCATATAGTAACTTTAATCTGTTCTAGTCTTACATAGAAGTGAAGAGACTTGCAAAAAGGAATTTCCCAGCATTCTCTGGTCAGTTCGCAATCTTAATCGCTTCTGCTGCTGATATTCAAAGCTAAATTGAAGCAAACATTAATACAAGTGCACATGTGATAAATATTTAAAAGAATCCACCACAAACATTTCTTGGCCAAGATAAGAAGTTTTGAATAATTAACCATTAACCCCTCTTTCAAAAGCTAGAAGCTTTGCAGTCTCTATTCCCTCGTCACTAGAAATCTGAAAAGATATAAGAACATCATGATAACGGGTTGCACTCGCACCCCAGCAGAACGTTCAGTGGCAGCATTTTGTGAAACTAAGGAAAGGAAGGAACAAAAAAGTCTTACTTGAATCACTTAAATTAAATAAGATTAACCTCCAGAACATTAGGGATAAAACCAGCACCAACTTAGATCTTATGTGCACCTGCCTTGAATGATGGCTAATTATATAGAAGAAAATTTGACGAAACCCACCGGGTTTTCCTCCAAAAAGAAAGAAACTTTCGACTGGTTCCTCAGCGAAAAGCTAAAACACAATTTCACCACATAAGCATTTATTGTATGGTACATCGTCAAATCCAACTTCAGAAATATACTTAAATAAAAAATCGATGACGATTCATTGTTACACACCAGAACACACATGCATATTTAAATTCGAGCTCTTTAGATAATTTGTACCCAAATATTTAATTATCTCATACTACTTTGATAATCTGGATAATTATTAAATACAACCTTTGATAATCTAGAACAAAATTTCGAGTATATAAATAATACACAGAGTTTGAAATTTGAGGGTTTTACACGTCAGGTTTTCCTCCAAAAAAAAAAAGGAAGTTTCGACTGGTTCCTCGGCGAAAAGCTAATGCACAATTTCACCACATAAGAATTTATCGTATGGTACATCCTCAAATCCAACTTCAGAGATATACTTAAACAAAAAAACAACGATTCTTACTTCATAACTATCTCAACGAGCAAATTTAAAGCAACAGAGACAAATTTTACATCGATCTATAGAAAAATTCAAGATGAGAGCAACTGGCTTAGCCAGCCCGCTTCTGGCTCCACGTTTTAGCAGTTTAACTACCTTTGCGTTTGCATGGTTATCAGTTTGTACGAGGATGAAAGACTTCGGTGTGCTATCCAGCATTTCTTCATCTTTCTGAAGACTGCCCAGTAATTCCTTAGCACGACCCAAGTGGACCAATTCAGCACCCAAAGCACCGAGAACAATTCTCCGCTCAAGTTATGGAATCGGGCATTATAATGATAAGCTTATAAACTTTAACGTCTGCTACAAAGGCCAGCCCTATACCAGTGTTTCTGCTTGTACACTCTATGAAGACGTTCTTCATGGAAAATAACAGAAAGAGGTTAACTACAACAAAAAATGTTACTCACAAATGCAAGTGTTGGTGCTTTATTCAAAATCGCCACACCACAGCCAAATTCCAGATTACGAATGGGGGAGGGGGAGATGATTATTCAAAGTGAAGTTAACACGGATACCTATTCTAGACACTAGAGCCTGGCCTCATGTATATCAGTTTAGACGCTATCCGAGCAGCACAGCCATCAATATTGTTCAAGTACACCAACGGAGTACAGCCAATCAACTAAAACACAATTTAACCATAAAATCTGTTTCAACCCAAATCTTCTAGCTCACTGGTCTCACTCCTGTGAAAAAATTGTAGAAGCTCGAGTTTGAGTTCTCATCCCCACACCCTCTCCCCTGCACTAAAAAAAGAACCCATTTAACTTGTAAAGACTTACTTCAGTAACATCTTTTGCTATTCCCATTTCCTTCTCATCCATATTTTCTTACGGATTCTACAAGTCAAACGACCAAGTGTGCGGCGTCCCTTCAAAATCTTTATTTAACTGAACTGTCCATAGCCGTAGGAAACAAATTACAGTTTGTAAGTTTTCTTTCGAAATATTCAACGGCCATGTTGTCGTCTATAGATAGAATATCAATGTTTTCCACGTGGAGCTATTTTTTAATTAAAACCAAACGGGGCAATTGCAGGCTTTTTATATCTTACCAATTCCCTTTATAGTCTTTGCTCGGGGCAGGTTGCTTAACGCTCACAAACTTTACCACAGCGTAGGTTAACAGATATCTATATCTGATAATATCAAGTTTGGTCATCACTAGAATACACATGCATATTGTCACTGACCTCTAAGTCAATTGGCATCACCTCTCTCAAATATGGGAAAGGTCCACCCCAAGTCAAAAAAAAAATACACATGCATATTTAATAAACTAAGATTCTGAAATAGCATGACTGGCAAATATGAATACACTCTTATGCTTAATTGATTCAAAGAACAAGCAAATATAATTTCCTTCGTTTTAGAATTTGAGGTTGAATTGAAGGAACTAAAAACAAAATAAACTCATGATGTTGTGCTATTGAATAGTACAGAGAACACAAATCACAAAATAGTTCATGTCCTCCACACCACCCACAAAGCTTAAATCACGTCTCACTTAAACAAGATTTCTGATACTTTGAATGCACACATCTAATTCAAAGTTAAATGAGTCGAGATGAACTCATTCCAAGAATATATGATATATTTATATTTTCGCCATCAGAAAGATGCTACTGAAAAATATCATTTAGATCCAGGACGACACAGCTGTTATGTTAATGTAGTACTCTTACAAACAAGTCTACAAACAAGTCTTGTTTCCAGCAGACAACCCAATCAATAAATCATGTAGTCTTCACAAGTCACAGCCAAATTGCATAAGCTTAAGGATTGCATGTTCTTCGGTAAAAATGGTTGCAACAATTGTATATTATTTGGATCGCTCGAATTCCCTTCTGCTCACAATTGTAACCTTCTTCTTGATCTCGAAAGTGACCTTGTCTAGATCAACAACAGTACCTAGATTCCCGTACAAAACCCTCGTTTTTTCTCCGCTCTTGGAGTCCGGTTTCACAAGGTTTGGATTGTTCTCATCATCTTTACCAAGGGTGACAGAAGGTTTAACATGGGCCCACGCTTTTCGCCCATGCTTCTGCTTCTCGAAATATTCTGCCAGCCGCAATGCCTCCTTTAAACCAGATTCATCACCTGGGAATTTTACGGTATGGATGCCAAGATGACCTTCTCTTGAATGCATGGACATTGACTTGGCCGTAGGGAATCCAAGATCTAAAACACAAGATTTATGGAAGGGCAGGAATGAGTACACTAATATTTGACAGACAGCAATTACAATTCAAGATCCCAAGGCCAATTTCACCATTTGTAGCAAGTTGAAGTATGAAACTTCTACTTATTTAAGATCATGCCAACAATCTGAACCTGATATTTTATCTTATTATCTTCCAAGATACATTGTCAAATGAAGACATTATGAATTGAATATGCTGAGATGGGAGATAAACTTCCAGAAGAAGAGAACAATACTGTTATGTCGAAAATTATGTAGCTATATTTCCTCCAAATATATATATATATATATATAGATTGATCAGCTAACTGTAATATCAGCCCATGCCACTCTCAACAATAAGCAAAACATCGCTCAGATTACAGTTAAATTAACCAGAGGACAGAATAACAGAGAATATTGACAATCCATGAAACATAACCTTCAATTGCCAAAAGGGCGGTTGTTTTTCTCTCCATCCAAAGATACAGTTGCCACCTCTATTAATCCTGTCTGGTTCAAAAATCTGTAACGCCCTATCACCCTAGTTCAAAATATCTATCTAAATTATAGGCAAAACAATTGATCACCGTTGTTATCCACTCATCAGACATCGCTAAATATTTTGGGAAGTTCATCTATTCCAACATTAGTTTTTGGAGAGCCACATTCTATACATAATCTCTTCCAATCAGATGATCCACTAATCCAACTAGCCGAGAATCGATCATACACAAATTGAATTTTTTCACGGAGTTTTGGACATGGAACCTTCCGTTATAGAAAAAGCTTAAATTAATCAAATAAGATCCACAAGTTAACAGAGTTTAAGCTCAGGTGACTGCACACATGAAAGATAAGCAGCCATCTTCAAAATGAAACACCATCAGAGAATGTTTACAGTCGCTTTAATAGACATAAATGATTACTAAAAATATGTAAAAACTAGCCCACTACAAGATTGAGAAAATGAACACAGAAAGGCTAATATACTGATAATAAGACTGCAATCACAGGCACCTGATTAAAATTCATACACAAGCTTAGGGAAATTAGAGGAGAGATCGATTTGACGAGGAGGAAAACTCAAACAAATCCTAGGTCAAAGTCATCTTAATTAAATAACCTGCATATACTAGAACTTCCTTTAATTGAAAAAATAAAATAGAATAACTTCTTGGACGGACAAGGACAGAGCTCTTTATCCGTCACGTACTTAATGAAATAGAGAAAATTCCACCAAATAATAAGGCAAATAATTTCTTATTGGCATATAGAATGCATAGCCGCTGCATGGATGCCATGAGCTTCAACCTTTTTCCAGCAGAAAATTTAATCATCAAATTGCATAATAAAGTAAATATAGATAGTAGATGTGAAAAACAACATGACACATGAAAAGCTACAGAACCTAGGTGATATGCTCTTTTAAGTGATTATGCTCAGTTACGAATTATTTTTTTTTTATATGAAACTAAACTTTATTAAAATAGTAGGTCGGATTACAAAGGAGAGTAATCCACAATACACAGATTTTTAAAAAAAAAAAAACCGTTTTAAACTATTATCAGCAGCACACAAACTTCCAATCCCTAACCAAATCAGAAATAAATAAGTGGTTAAACTCCGGCAATTTCGTGGTCAAGTCGCAACCCTGAATTTGATCTTCGCCCATACGTCGTCCAAAGACTCCGCTGAATCTGTGGATATTCTATTGTTCCTCTCCAACCATAGCGACCAAAAAATGCCGTGAATTACCAAATACCAAAAGCTCTTATTCCTTCTCCCGGTGGGGAATACTGCCTCCATAAGAAACAAGTCCCGGGCTTTTCTTGGAAAGATCCATTCGAAACCCAGCTCTTGTAGTACTTTTGTCCAAATTTCACTCGAGAAAGAAAAATGCAACAAAAAATGGTCCTGATTCTCCTCATGTTTCCGGCATAAACTACACCATTGCGGGCATAATGCACAGCTAGACCACTGTTTTTGCAACGAATTGCAAGTGGGCAGTTTCCCCAAAGTCACTATCCATGAGAAGACTTGAACCTTGTGCAGGACCGGTATCTTCCAAATATTACACTAATACGGGAATAAAGGGCAAATTGAAACCGGGAAGAAAGAATCGTAGAAAGACCGAACAGAAAAAGACCCGGAAGAGTCACCCATCCAAACTCTAAAATCATCCATGCCCCGCTCCAACCTAACCGTGTCTAATACCCCTAAAAGAATACTGAATTCATCTAATTCTACCTCATTTAAAGTTCTCCTGAAACGCACATCCCAATGAAAGTTAAAATTGACTCGAAGATCGGTGACATCTACAAAAGAACTGATCAGTTTATTAGTCGAGGTGGAAATGTGAAACAGAGATGGAAAGCGCTCTTTGAACGACAATACCCTCCCCCAAATGTCTTCCCAAAAACGAATGATATTCCCCCCTTTTAACACTGCCCTAATCAAATGATGAAAAGTCGAGTAAAAACGAGAGATAAATTTCCAGGGGCTTTTAAATGTTGCGTTCCTAGCCAACCTCACGTCCCACCCGTTCTCTTGTATACCATAAATTCTCATGATTTCTCTTTTCCACAATGATTCCTTTTCCACTGAGCATCTCCACCACCATTTCCCAAGAAGTGCCTTGTTCGTCAAGCAAATATTCCCAATCCCAGCCCTCCCCTATCCTTTGGTTTACAAACTTGATCCCACCCAACGACATGGCAATGCGTCTCCCCATCGGCTCCGTCCCACAAGAAATCCCTCATCAATTTTTCCATCCTTTTCGCCACCCTAATTGGCACTTTGAAGAGAGACATTTAATAAGTCGGCATCGCACTTAACACTGTCTTGATCAACATAAGTCGACCACCCCTTGAGAGAAAAGACTTCTTCCAACTTGATAATTTCTTGGACATTTTGGATACCACGGGTTCCCAAAAGTCAACAGTCTTAGGATCGCCTCCCAAAGGAGCCTTGAGATCCTTGATGGCCAATTCTCTCTTTTTCAGCCAATTGCTAATGCCAAACCAACAACTTCCTCTTCAAAACATTTAATCCCAAAACCAGATCCCGATTTAAGACTGAAGGAGTTGAGAATTTCCACCAGGGCCATTAGATGCCTTTCAGACTGGACAAAAAACAATGTATCATCTGCGAATTGTATATGTGAAATTTCATTTTTGTCTCTCCCTACTTCCAATCCTCTTATTTCATTCACTGTCTTGGCCATATCGACCAACCGCCCCAATCCATCGATCACCAAGTTAAAGAGGAAAGGGGATAGTGGATTCCCTTGTCGAATGCCTCTCTCCCGATGAAATTTCCTCCGCGGTCTACCATTGATAAAGATCGAAAAGGAAACATTCGAAACACACCCCTTGATCCACGACCTCCATCTTGTCCCAAACCCTTTATTTTGCATCACAAAATCCAGAAATCTCCAATCTACGTTGTCGTATGCCTTTTCCAAATCAACTTTAAACACCCATCGTTTCCTTTTTCCGGCGGTGTTCCTCTACTATTTCATTCGCAATCAGGCAACAATCCAAAATTTGTCTTCCTTTAATAAATGTGCACCGACTCTCTGCAATTGTATGTCCCAAAACATTCTCTAATCTGTTCGCCAAAACTTTAGCCAAAATCTTATACAAACTCGTTGTCAAACAGATTGGTCTAAAATCTTTAACCTTAATTGCTTCTTGTTTCTTTGGGATTAGGCAAATTTAGGTTTCATTTGTAATAGCATAACAATGCCACCATAAAAATATTCAGCAAACACCTTCATTAAATCTGCTTTGACCGTATCCCCAGCACTTTTGATAGAAGACCATTGTAAATCCATCCGGCCCTGGCGCTTTGTTTCCATCGCAAGCGAACACCACGTTTTTTATCTCATCCTCAGAAAATGGATTCTCCAACTCCTCTGCTTCACTCGTATCTAAGGGAATCCACTCCAACCCGTCGAAACCCCACCCTTACCATCAGATTTCCTGTAAAGATGTATGTAGAAACTGATAATGTTCTCCTCAATCTGTTTCTCTTCCGTAACCACAGACCCATCTTCCAACTCCACTTTATCTATCATTGATCTATTCTTTCGATTATTGAATAATGCATGGAAAAATTTTGAGTTCTGATCTCCTTCCCTCATCCATTTCACTTTTGCTTTTTGACTTGCCATCTGAAATCTTCTAAATGACAACACTTCCAGTTCAAACCTCACTTCCTTTCTTTCCTTTTGAAGATTTTCAGACCAAGATCCCCCAACCTCTAACTCATCCAACTGATTAATCCTATTAACCACCTCCGTGTATCTAACACCCACATCTCCGAAAACCTCTCTGTTCCATTTAGAAGCTTCAACTTTGATTCCTTTGAGTTTCGTCATAAACTTATACCCTTCCCACCCCCGTGTGAACCCATTATTCCACCATGACCTAACCAAATCTTTGAACTTGTGATGGGACAGCCAAGTATTCTCAAATCTGATCGGAGCAGGACCCCACCTCAACTTAACGGTAACAAGCAAAACTGGGCAGTGGTCAGAGGTGATTCTGGGCAGTACCGTTTGTCTGGATGTTGGAAAATTGTCCATCCAACCCCTCGAAATGAGATATCTATCTAGTCGGCAACAGATCGGATCGGCCCTAAAGTTGGACCACGTGTACTTCGCGTTCAACAATGGGGGATCATGAAATCCCAATTCCCCAATCAGATTATCGAAACATGACATACATGTGGTATTGGAAAGGTTGTTCATCTTTTTTCCCGTATTTCTGACCACATTAAAGTCACCTCCCAAGCACCAATTGTCTCCGCAAATAGAATGCTAATTCATTCGAAAATAATTCTCTCTGTCTTGATTGAACAAGTACATGGATGGCTGAGAACCACCATTTGATTTGTTCGTTCCCTCGAATTTCAATCGACACCGAAAAATCCCCTATCAAATTGTCACCGACCCCAACCACTCTAGGGTCCCACATCACTAAAATACCTTCAGATCTCCCTAGTGACGGGAGACTGACCCAATCCACAAATCATGATTTCCACAAACTTGCAACGAACCATCTGTCTACCACTTGTTGCTTAGTTTCTAAAAGTACGACGATATCCGGTTTTTCCTCTCGAATGAGAGTTCGTACCAGTTCCCTCCTTCTTGCTGCACCCCCGCCCCTAATGTTCCAAGAGCAAATTTTCATAATGTCTTAGGACCCTTCGATGTCGAACCTCTCGTAGCTAACCCCACATCTCAGTCTGTGTAATTCTCTACTCAAAAGACCAGTAGATTTCTTAACCCCTCCCCAACAATTCACGTCTGAATTCCTTCACCGAAACTCAATTTCGGTGCCTAAATTGTCAGCCACTGCAGCCCTTTTAGAAATCTCTCCCTCGGAACTCGACTTATCATCTAACATCGTTGTCCCTCCACCTAAGAGACCACTAGACAACCCCATGACAGAAAACGACGCTGGAAAAATGGAATCAGGTTTGAAACAATGGTTAAGAATCGATGAGTGAAATCCGGAAAATACATGTCCCGCTGAAGGTATCTCATCTTCATGTTGAAGTGGCTCGGTATGAAAACAGCCCCTCAATATCCTCTAGCATTCCTTCGGTGTGAACTGAATCTTCAGATTGTTCAGAGACATGACAATCTGAGTCGGATGATTCGAATTCTTCCTCCAGCAAGTCATCTTGTGAGTCGTTGAACACGCATTCTCCTCTGTCTTCCATATCAAATTCCCCCAGCTTGCTAACTTCTTCATGATTCAAGAGCCCCGAATTTGTTATCCCACCGTCGTCATTGGCAGCCTTATCCTCAATATTTCTTTTCTTTTGTCTTCGAGTGTATATTTTCCCATATATAGGCAATTGTGACTTGGTGCTTTCATTATCCACCCTCTTATCTTGCTCCTCGGCTAATTTGATATTCATGGATGGAACGGGTAAGCTGCTGAATCTTGTGACTTCCTTTGGAATGATCTTCCTCAATATTTTGAAAGCCTTTCCCGCCGAAAGAGGCGCCGACATCGCACACTTTTCGGCTGGATCTGTTTGCTTATTCTTCAAATGCACAGTCACTGCACTTCTTCCATCCTCTCCCCTTTATTGCCAGATCCGACTCCTAGCCTCCCGTCTGCCGTGCTTGTTGCTTGATGCAATATAATCCTTGATTAGATCTTCCCACCAGTATGGCAGCTGTTGAGGTCTTCATTTTCGATTTGATTCCGGCGCATAATTGAGTTACCCCACCCCGCCAAGGTCCGTTTACTATTAACCACCACCTGTGCGTATGATTGCCATCTGTATTGCTCGTGAGCTGTAAGATCGAAGGAGTCTACCTGAATTCGAATCTCTATGGTCTCCCCCCTCAACGGAATTTGCATCCTAGTGCGAACAAACCCTCCTTCCGTACCTTTCACCTTAATCTTTGTTGCCCCTAAGTCTCTAAGCAGTAATGCATCCGCGCTTATGTAGATCAAACCCCTGCACTGATCCCCGATGATTTTTAAAGTTTCTGTCGACCATAGATTCCATGGTAATGCAAGGATCCTAACCCAGCTGTTGCAGCATTTATCCACCGTATCAGCTGTATTGATATCCGGTCTCCAGGCCTCAAAAGTCAAAAGTCACCCCATTGTCAAAGACACCTCTCTTCAACTTTAGATAATATGAAAATTCGGAAGAGTCAAAGGGCCACCATACCCCTTTGTTAGCTTGGAACGGAAATAATTCAACTTTCATGTTTGTGTATTTGGCAAGACCGGTTTGAATCTGATCCCACGAACTGTTCACCCTACCTCTAGTAACAATGAGTGCTTCATTCCACTTCCTACCCATCGTCGTCCTACCACTGCCCTCACTACTCCTCAATATTGTTGTCATCCCGGATTATTGTATTAAATCTTGTCTTTGTTGACCCGTATTCAATGGTAGATTGATACAGTTTCCTCTGAGAATTCCCTGACAGTAGCTTTACCAAGGTATTCGAGATATTTTCCACCCCCCTGAATTATAACCGCTGGGAACAATTGTTATCTGTTTTCTACCTCGCAAACTGAACTTGGCAACCTCTAAGAACCGTCCACGCTTGTTTGAGAATCGAGGTATAGTGAAGACCGCTATCCTGCCCCTAAAACGAAAGAATTCCGAGCCCGAATAAGGATTGTTGATGAAATCCTTGAATCTTAGACTGAGCCAGCTTGCCTCTTCTTGGTCTGGCTCAGTCTAAATCCAGCAAATAAGTCGCGTTTCTAGTTTTTTCAGACCACCATATAGAGAATCCCCCATTACCCAATCTCAGAGTAAACACTTTATGTTCAATATTAATGACTTCATCCCTCGCAGCATTCCTAAGGACAGAAGGTGCTCTCGTACTGGTCCGTGCGTTCATATCCGTGCCGATGAAAAGGACGATGGTTAGCATCGAGGAAAGCAACAAAAGAATTCCGGTGGCCTGAAACCACTAAACTGGATACAGACGCCCTCCAACGAGAATGCACTTCCGTGAAGAAGAAAGTGAGTCGCGCGAGAAGAGAGAAAGAAAGGAAAAGGTTAAAGTCACTAAAAGTGTAACTTTTCACTTGATGGATGTTTTTTTTCAGTTACGAAAATTGATCAACAGCCCAAGTATGAAGAACTGTAAAACTCAAGTTAGTTCAGATTTCAGCAGATTATGGTTCTCATGGACAATGAATAAGGGTACTATTAAAGTAGGATCCTGTGAAAATTAGTCACACACCCTCTTGCAGTGATAAAGAATCACACATTTTAGGAGCTGTTATACTACAGAGGGCATCTATAACTCGATCAGGTCAAATGGTATAACACTATAACATAAAAAATTGATACTGCATTCTCCATTAAAAACTCTGACAAATTATCCTGGAGAAACTTAAGATAGATCTGGCCCCAACTGCAAAAATCTATTCTATGCAAACAAACGCTGTTGCCTGATAAACAGATAATAAATACACACAAAATAATATAACAATTACAACAGCATACTAGTCATCTGTCACTAAAACAATAACAGTAGGTTGTGAGGGGTAAAACTCATAGTATTAAAAGGAAATAATGTAGCCAACAAATTCATTAGGTGAAGCAGACAACACGTGAAATTTCAAACTGTATAGGATGTCCCATTAATGGTCTGGAAGGGCAGAGAAACCTAGTGGATGCTATAAAACACAAATGCTTTACTGGTGCAGCCATTTAAGATTGCCAGACAATCCGAAAGAACAACTCGCAGTAAATAAGAAAATGATCAAAAAGAATGGTGCATGATACCTCTAAGAATACTATCCATCGCCTTGTTTCCTAAACCTTCCAAACGCCCATCTCTACCTTTTCCAGTGATGGTATTATGAATTAACACTGAAGGTGGCCACATAATTAGATCATCCTGGTTTGCCTCAGCATCATCAGAAGACAACTTCTGATAGACTTTCGAGTTATCAGGAGGCATTAAATAGTTCCAGCCCATAAGAATGCACAACGCTTTGTGAAAGGCCAGGTGATCCACAATTGATTCAGCAGTGTCCAAGTTGTATGCATGCATGATAAGACTATGCATGTCTGGAAAATCTTTTGAAGCCCTGTATTTTACGCCAAAACCGTGTTGAAGTTCTCAGACACGGAGACAGCTTGCACAATAATGAGATTATAATATATGGCTATACCTACTTTTCTGAGCGAATTCAAATCATGAAGGCTTCATTGGTTTCAACAGTCAGCTAATCAAATAAAAACATTAAAATAATATTGATAGATAGGTAACTATAAAGAAAGTTAATTCTCAGAGTGGGATGACCCCTGACTAATTTAGACGTCTCTGAAATGTCAACTTAGATATACTTACATTGTAGAGTCATTCGATCATCTATATCAAATAGATGAAATAAATGTCTTTCATTTACGGGATTGACTTGTGAGTGAACAAATCAGCTTTCAGAAGACATTAGAACTCGGGACAAAGTCGACTAGGTACTAATAGACTTGCACAAACAATAAAAACAGCATGAAAATAAAAAATACTTTGGATTCAAAGATTTGAAACCAAATCTATAAATTTGATATTTACAGTTGCTTTAGATTGTTTTGAATACGATGAATTTCAAATTCTTCCCTTGCCATTTCAAACTTTTATATCGATTCAAATATTAATTTCAAATCCATCTAAAATAATTTAATTTGAAATTCACTATAAAATTATTGTCTTAAATTTCAATCATTCCATCCAAAGGCAACATAATTACTAGAAGCTGTGGCATTATTTCCACTACTTAAACCTTCCATATATTTAGCAAAGTCAAAAAGATACGTCAAAAGGCAACGACAATCAAATTATTGAAACCAGGGGTATATGGCATTTCAACCCTATCCAAGCACACCTTAATATTGTACAACGCCAATTAGTCAAAGAACCTAGAAAAAAATAGCCAGACCTGATTGTGAGCCTATTCAAATATGTCTTTACTCACTGCATGAACTGGGGCCATATGCTTTAATTATGTTTCACGAAAATCACAGGAGACCATCAGGAATCTCAAAGACATTAAAAAGCATGTGAACGTAAATTATTGCATTCAACTCATATACTTACATAAGGTGCACATTCACCAGAAGTCAAAGTACATGTGCTAGCACATAATTCTCAATAGCGCAGATGACATTTTAAAACATATAGAAAAAATTCAGTCGTCAATTTTACTCTCTTTTTCTTATCAAAGTAGTTGTCTTATTTAACTTCTTGGTCACCAAGGTATTCCTTACATTTTCAATTCCCGATGATTCGCTTTCGTTTTGGCAGCATAAATTCCATTACATTTGTATTTTACCATTCCATCTTAATTTCGGAATTATATTCAAGGAAATCTTTGTCTACATTAAATGACGACTAAATATGTTGAAATTATGCAATTAAAATAAGGGATACAAGACAATGCTTTGAAGCAGAGAGAGTAGTCAAAAAACAACCCTACCTTCTGCAGTATGTATTCAAAGCTCAATAAATTAAGTTTATGACGTATCAACAAATACCATGCCCATAACATGTTTCAAGGTCTCCGCATCACAGACTTCTTGATCACAAATAGTGTATTCTTTTTAGATTCTCAGTTCCCAATTATTCTAATATTTTGTATTTAACTATTCAATCTTAATTTCAGAATTATGCATAAGATACTCTTCATATAAATTAAATAATGACTTGATCTTTTAAAATTATGCAGTTAAACAAAATAAGACGGAAAATTTTCAAGTAAAGAGAGTAGTCTATTGCAAAACTTCCCTACCTTATGCATGTATCCAAAGTTCGATAATTTAAGTACATCAGTTGTAGGCCTATCAAATTTGACATACAACAAATTCTATCTACGTAACATGTTTCAAGGTCTCCACGAGTATGATGTCAACAAAACTAATATAAAATTTCAAACCACCCAATATGCCATATCATTGCTGTCTGCAAAAGCAGCAATAGGGCCTCTTCTGGGACAACAAAAATCACACAAAATTAACTTCTGAAAAGCCAGCATAAGCCTTCTTAATAACACAACAAAAAAGAAAGAAAAAACAAAACAAAACAAAACAAAAAAAAAAAATTCGGCAAGAAGAAAACACGTATTGTGTTGTGTTTCATTCATGTTAGAGTGAATGTACTCAAAACTCTGTGATCTATTATGACAAGCATTATGCGCATATATGAAAATTAATAATCAACAATCCACATAACACAGTTCCAGTCCAGTACTTTAGCTATTAAAGCTACTGATTACTAGAAACAGAACAGATCAAAATGATTGTTACGAGAACCATTGCAGATAGAACCAATGCTCTGCATCAAAAGTAAAAAAATGAAAATTAATATAAAGCTAAAACCACTTCACATCTAATGTGATCCTAACCAAGATCAATAAGAAAATTAAAGGAGAGCCGCTCACGTGTTTTGATATTCACTAATGGGATGGAAATAAGAATAAATTGAAGATTGTTGAATCGACTATTGCAAGGTAAAATGTGGCGTAAAGGATATGTTTGGAAATTCAAAATAGAACAGTCAAATTATTGTCCGAGATCGACTTCATTAGGCATGTACTATGGTTCACTTATTCTGACCAATTAATAGAGCCTCTTGATTATGTTAGGAGGGGCTCGAGAATTCTTCTAATATCTAATTTGTGTAGCCATTATTTAGTTATTTTTATTCACTAATGGGATGGAAATAAGAATAAAGTGAAGAATGTAGAATAGACAATTGCAAGAAAGGTGAAATGTGGGGGAAAGGATATGTTTGGAAATTTAAAATAGAACAGTCAAATTAATGCCCAAGATCGACTTCATTAGGCAAGGGCTAGGCCCACTTATTCTGACCAATTAGAGGTGCTTGATTATGTTAGGATGGGCTCAAGAATTATTCTTATATCTAAATTTTGTAGCCTATATTTAGTGATTTTTATTCACTAATGGGATGAAACTAAGAATAAATTTAAATTGAAGATTGTGGAATTAACGATTGCAAGAAAGGTAAAATGTGGTGGAAAAGGATATGTTTGGAATTCAAAATAGAACTGTCAAATTAATGTCCAAGATCGACTTCAT
The DNA here is from genome assembly GCF_025594145.1 of Primulina tabacum. Taxonomy (NCBI): domain Eukaryota; kingdom Viridiplantae; phylum Streptophyta; class Magnoliopsida; order Lamiales; family Gesneriaceae; genus Primulina; species Primulina tabacum. The sequence goes on from NC_134558.1 coordinate 8,277,293, forward strand.
CAGGCATGGGCTAGGTTAACTTATTCTGACGGCTGACCAATTAGAGGCGGTTATTTATGTTAGGATGGGCTCAAGAAATATTCTTATATCTAATTTTTGTAGCCTTTATTTAGTCATTTTTATTCCCTAATGGGATGGAAATAAGAATAAATTGAAGATTGTGGAATTGACGATTGCGAGAAAGGCAAAATGTGGGGGAAAGGACAAGTTTGGAAATTCAACATAGAACAGTCAAATTAACGTCCAAGATCAACTTCATTAGGCATGGACTCGGTTCATTTATTCTAAACAATTACAGCCGCTTATTTATGTTAGGATGGGGCTCAAGAATTATTCTCACATCTGATTTTTGTAGCCTTTATTTAGTCATTTTTATTTGCTAACCAAGGGAATACTTATAGCCCATTATAGCTGTTTTAGTTTCTACACAATATAATGTCTTCTTGATCTTACCCTTCATAACAAGAATGAGGAACAATTTCAACCAGACCATATGCGAAAGTCAATGCTGACTGCTCATTGATTTACTCTAGTAAAGCTAATGAGAATAGTCGGGCATTGAGGACATTCCAAATCAAGCCAAGTACATAATTATTGCACCCCGGTTGAGGCATGGACCTTCATCAAAATCATATCACCTACTATCAGCTATGCTAACACTAACAAAACTACAAAATAATTTCCCTGTCCCCTAACTACACCACACCCAACCGCCTCCAGGAGCACTACCAAAGTGTTTCAAAGGGGGGTTATCTACCATGATTTTCACTTTATTGTTTATTTTTCCGTTCCCGTTGGTGTTGGGGGCGCGAAGGCTGAGACTTCTACTGATACTCGACTCCTTTTTTCTTTCCATCGACATGTAGGGTTTCTTAACAAAACTACTTGTTAGAAATAAATGCAAATCTGTATTTTCTCTGGATGTAAAGTAATAAAAAAAAGAGTAATAAAGATGCAACATGTTTCTACAATAAAGATATAACATGTTTCTACAATAAAGATATAACCTTAGTTTCTACATAAAACATGAAAACATATTGTTTCTCGTATCATCATTTTCTTTATCCTAAATTAACCCGATACATTTCCTAAAATATATATGTTACTACGATCTACAAGATAATGGCTGGAACAAAATGGCAAGCTGCTAGTTTCCTAAATACTAAGTTCCAAAGGGTTGGGCGAGAAATGGACAATCAAAGTGTATCAGGCATAAAAACTATGGAAGGGACAACAAAACATGGAATGGAAAAGGAGCAGGCAGAACAAAAGATAAAAATTGGTAAGAAAAAATTATCATTCGACCTGGTAATGCCCACACATGCATCTATATCTAAATTTTACAGCAAGCAAGAGACTATGGAATTACCATTTTATATCCCAGATACTTTTTTCTCGTGAAAACTACCACTTAACTATCTATATTAGTAAATATATACATTACATATATATACATGTTTATTTATTGTATTATGATGACAAGGCACCTTACAGAGTATCCGAATTATGAGTTGCCAAAAACATTAACCATATTTAACTATATGGCCTTGTATATCAAATAAAAGAACCCGTAGAACCTGCTTCAGCGTTTTAAATTTTCCTATAAAAGTTCGGACAAATAAGAATGTCTGAACACAACGAATGTGCCCGTAACGGTAATGAATATTATATTTGCATACTGAAAACACATTTTCAGATAACGTGCCGCAAATGAAACCAAAAATTATCCCATATTTCCTACAGAAAAATTTGTTACTTTACTACAACAAAAATTGTTCATGGCTGTTATCCCTGAATCCCATTGGTTGCCGGGATTAAGCAAATTATCAAGACTAAGCACAGGTATTAGCAAACATTCAACTCAAAACAAAGCCTGTGCAACACACATCACCATCATGACAAAAAAACACGCTGGAATAATGTAATGTACATTGAAATCTAAAATATAGATCACCATCAGACCTGATGCAAGCAAGACACCGAAGAGATCCTTGTTTCCTATCCCCCAAATAATTCTTTTTCTGACTTGTGGTCTCGAAAATCAACTTTAAGAAATGAAAAAACGCCTTCTTTAAGGCATTCTGGTCAACCTCGCTATGCTTTAGCTTATTGGCATTCCCCTCGAGAGTCCTAGGATTCTTAGAGGCTCTCATCTCCTCACCTCTCCCAAAATTATACCCAGAACTCGGTCCTGGACCATTCGCATTTCCATACTGCAAAAGCTGTAGTCTTTGACGCTCAAACCCATCATCCGTGGCTCCCCTCTCATCTTCGCCGAACTTACGTTTCAAGGAATTCTCGGGCCCTGGATTCCAAAACTCTGGAACCCTAGCCCATGCATTGGAACCTGGAAATTCAGGCGTTATCGGGAACGGAGGCCTATCAAACCCAAATCCACGAAATTGAGGACGAAAACCCAATCGTGGCATAGGCGTAAAGTTCTGGTAATCAGGGGGCAGAGCGAAGTAAGATCGTACAGAGCCATCAGCAAGAACTATGCTCCTACGATCGAGCATGTGGAATCCATAAGATGGAGGCGGAGGTGGTTCGTTGAAAGGGAAAACTGGTCTTTGCCCTGATAAAGAGTTCGGATTATCAGGCCTTGCAGATGGATTTTCCGGCCTGGGAATGGACTGTTGGGTTGAAGGTTTGCTGTTAGTATCTTTACCGCTAGGAGCGGAGGCGGCGGTAGTGACGACGACGGCGGCGGCGGCGGCGGCGGTAGGATTAGGAGAAGGTTTCGATTTAGGAGCCGCGGATGATTTGCGGTCGGCGGAGGCGGCCGCGGCCGTAGACGAGGAGGATTCCCCGCGGGATTTTCGGTGGTGGGATTGAGCTGAGAAGGAAGAGTGAGGTGGTTTGGAAGAGCTACCGCCCGGCATGTTGCACACAGAAAGCTCACGATGCAATGGAGAAGTGTGCGAGTTAAGCAATGGATACATAAAAGGTCGAAGGACATGAACTGAACGCGAGTTTAATTGTGGAATATATTGGTATATTAATTCCATACTGATCCTCATAAATCAGTTAATTTAAGCATAATACATTATTATATCAATGTAGTTTCCCAAGTATCACGACTATGTTTCTCGAACTTTTTATGTATCATTTGCGTCTCTCGTTTGTTAATTTTTTCTGTAAAATGTCTCTAGCATCAACTCATTTTCAAGGGTAACGGAATTCATATCTGCTCTGAATATGCGTCAAATATCTCAATTTAAAACTATGTGATTGATATATTATTATATCTCTGTAGTTTTTACTTTTCCCTAACTATGTCTCTCCAACTTTTCACGTGTCATTTATGCCTCCATTCTTTTATTTTATCCGATAAAGGTCTCTGTGATCGACTCATTCGCTAAGGGGTAACAAAATTCTGACCTGATCTTTAGGTGTGTTGTGAAGCCTTAATTTGCAACCCTATTATTTCTATTTTTGCAAAAACAATCCATAATTCCCATATGCGGTCATCCCCCTTTGTCCCAATATCTCTCGAAGCCAGCGATTTTGCTCTTATATTAGTTGGCGACGACAATTAGACATTTCATAAGTCTCGTTTAACAACAATAAATGCATTAATGTTTTTTAATCATTTTTGTAACATAACTCAGCTCACAAGTTGATAAATATAGGGATACTGTGTGGATTTAACTTCGAAGTTGAGTTCGAACACTTCTTGTCAATAGAGTTTAAGTAAGAAAGATTTTTCTCCACATACGCGTTAATTACCACTACTACGTCGTCCCTACTTTGATACAACTGGTGGCAAGCACCGTTAAATTTTTTTAACTTGAATTTGTATCTCTTCTCAACTGTCATAAACATCGGGGTTTCGTCCAATTAAAACAATATATATCTTCCACTGTGTTATAATAGAAAATACGAAATATATAACTATATAAAATACATTGAATCGGCATAAAAATTAAGCTCGCCAATTTAGAAAACAAAATGAAGTTTATCGTCCCGATTGAATGGACATAAAAATAAAACATTAAGGGATAATGAATACCACAATTGCATAAAATAATATAAAATCAATCTTGGACCGTAAATTTTGATCGGAAAAAACTTGCACGAAAACAGAAAATTAATTGAATATTTTCAATATTAGACAATTTTGTAAAATAATCGACTCAAGTTGCTAAATATAACAAAGAAAATAAGTTTATACAATGCAACAAACATAATACGAATTTTTAACAATGATTTGCAATTATTCGTAAGCACAAACATGAGTATCATGACATACAATGGTCGAACGAGGCTTATGTGGTGTCTCTTTGTCGTCACCGACTGACATCGGAGCAAAATCGTAGAATTTGAAAGAAATTGGGACGAAGGATAGCTTGAATTTGGGGATAAGGCTTTTTTTAAGGAGAATATGATGTTAAATTAGGACTACGAGAATTCTGTTATCCCTTGATGAATGGGTCGATGGAAGGGACATTTTCCGGACAAAAATTAACAGATGAAGGACACCAGGTTTTAAATTAGACTCCCTAATGCGCGTGCAAAGTACATGAGAATTTTGTTAATTGACAGATGCGTTGACGTCATGGCATTTTTCGGTCAAAAATTAACAAATAAGGGACATAAATAGTACATGAAAAGTTCGAAGAACATAGTTGGAAAAAGTAAAAATTATAAAGATATAATAATGTATTATCTCGTTTACAAGACAAACTACTACTATCACAAATTCAGATCTCAGCTTCAAGTTGAAGGAACCAACGTCATGAAATCTTCGGTTAAAATCTTCGGCGTTTACCAACCTCTTTGAATGGACATAAAAATAAAACATTAGATAAGAGAGATAATGAATATCCACAATTGTGTAAAATAAAACATCAGAAAAAATCAATCTTGGACTGTTGGGACACTGTGTTCTCGCACCTAAGAAGCAGTGGAAGTTTAAAATTTTTTATTGAGTCTCGTGTGTGTAGAAACATTCATAGGGCGATTAGAATTATACATTTGCGTTATTAACGCTTGGACTCCAAACTATTCCGGTTTTACGCGGAGATAGTCTTTCTTATAAATCTCTACGAACGACTTTTCTCCTTTGATCGCCTAATGAGGTCCACGATCAAAGACTGTCTTCTTCGCTTGGTTTTTACTAGAAAATCCAAACGATTTATGCGTTGAGACTGTAGCATCCAAAATTTCCAAAATCCGGAGACAGGTGCAGCGAGACGGTGGAAGAAAAATCACATGGCCGAAATTTCCCAACCTTTTTGTATATTGGCCGAGAGCTTTTGGAGATGAGAAGGATTTATTGATTCTTAATCGATGTTTATTGGAGCTAATTAAGTCAATAATCAAAAATTGATTATATGAAATAATTTGCTTCCAATTTTTTTTTAACTTGTGGTGGCCGTGTGCTTCAATGAGGATGGAGATAAATTTTTGAGTTGTTTTTGTGTGTAAAAATTAGGTTAGTAATTATGAGTCCTAGTGGTGTATATATAAAGTGAGACTCCTAATCTAATTAGGAGTTCTTTTCTCAAAGGATTCTAATAATTTCATTATATTTAAACTCTCATATAATTAATATATAATGTATTTATTAATCTTTAATAATACATGATATAATAATATCATATACACATATTTTATATCACCACATAAAATATATACATGTACATGTATATTAAATTAACTAACCATTATTTAATTTATAAACTAACTCATTGGTTAATTTAATTCTAGACTCCTCTAGAATATTTATGGGAATTTGTGCATGTTATTAGTCACCACTATTAGCATAATCATTTAATTAGTAAATTTTAAATTCACAAAAAAAAATGATTCGAATTCATTATAACTCCGATCGACGATCCGAGAGCACCGATATACCAGGGATATAAAATCTTGATCATATAATGAAAATCCAAAATTTCTAAGATCAAAATTTTCATATACCAAATTGGGCAGCTGCCAGTTTTAGTGAACTCCTTCACAAAACAGGCAGTTCTACTCTCCTTCCTTAGTTAGCAATCATGCTAACTTTCATTTCTTTCATCCTATGGAATCAGCTCATAAACTCCTGTATAAGCTTCCTGTTGGATCACCATCAAACTATATTCGCCAAATTCCAACTCCTTGAAATTTGACTATCTCAACGAGAACACAAAATCCGATACTTGTGTGATCCTCAATGGTTCAACTAAGTCGTGGGTTCACATCTTCATGCCCTTGCCAATGAAATATAGCGTTTACATCACAGATGCTAGTCTCAAGCTCGAGCGACCTTTATCCTTATTTTAGGCGGCTGATTCGACTAGGAACTGTGTTTAGAATATACGGTACACTTCCTAATGAGTTCCATGATCTTACATTGAGACGCAGATTTCATGATACCTATTGTATATTCAAGAACTTTAACTATGCAGCTTGCATATGTATACAGATAAAGTATAATGTCATAATCAAATAAATCGTAAAATATTATTAAAATAAAGATTGTTTTACATTAAAGTCAATAAAATCTCTAGCCACAAGTTGGCTTGCCGGACACCTACTCTACCAATCTCTCACTTGCCCTATAGCCAACTACCCATAGATCTTAGACACATTGCTTCGCGATGCTTCCCAAACAATGGTCCTAGCAGGGGCTTCGTAAGTGGATCACAACTTATCTGTGGAGGAGACTCTCTCTACCGATATGTCTCCTTTTCCCACAATCTCTTGGGTTATGTGGAACTTCCTCGGTATATGTTTGGATCGCTGATGAGACCTCGGTTCCTTCGCTTGCGCAATGGCACCGATGTTGTCACAGTAAATCGGGAATTGATCAATTGTTTGAGGAATGACACCCAAATCTTGGATTAAATTCCTCATCCAAACACCTTCCTTTGCTGCAGCCGTTGCAGCTATGTATTCGACCTCAGTGGTTAAATCCGCTGTGGTGTCTTGCTTGGAACTCTTCCAAGAGACAGTACCACCATTGAGCTTGAATACAAATCCAGAGGTCGCTTTTGAATCATCCACATCTGATTGGAAGCTAGAATCAGTGTAGCTTTCCAATTTTAGTTCTCCACTCCCGTATACCAAGAACAAATTCTTAGTTCTTCTCAAGTACTTCAGAATGTCATGCACTGCTTTCCAATGAAGTGGACCGGGATTCAACTGATATCGGCTTGCAACACTCAGCGCATATGCAATATCAGGTCGAGTAGATATTATGTCATACATAACATTGCATATGGCAGACGCATATGGAATGCGGCTCATGGTTTCTATCTCTTCATCAGTCTTATGGCACATTGATAAGTGCATTTTGTGCACTTAAATTATTCTTATAATTCATATAGATTGTTAGTTTTCTTGGGCAGAATTATGTGTCATTTGCTATTTTTTATGTGCTTGCAGGAATCTAGTTAAGGCTACTACGTGGGCGTGAAAAGGAGCGAAAATGACAGTTAGAAGAAATTGGAGGAAAATGGCCCAGCTCTGAAAACAGAATACTCCGCGCATATGCGCAGAGCTAGGCGCGCAAGAAGAAGCCCAGCACAGAAATAGGAGCGCATATGCGCCGGTCTAGGTCGCGCATATGCGCGCGACGTGGAATTCAGATTCATTAGGTTTATCGTGGGCTTTATAAAGAGGGAAAATTCTGTAAAGGAGGGGAGCCGACTGACGAGAAAGAGGAGAAAAAAAGAGTCACAAAGTATGGAAGACGGAGCGCGGAGAACGGAGACAAAAGACGCTTAATTCGGACACGGAGATGCACTTTCATATCTCTCTTCAATACGTTTCTAATTCGGTTGTTTACTTTTATGTTTTTAATGATTACAAACATGTTTTGTATTGATTTAGATTCGAGTATGAACTAATCTTATTTTCTAGAGATTGATGTAGTCTTGATTGAACCTATGTTATTGATGTTTTGAATTTTCATTGAATTAATTCATCATGTTTATTTGTGATTTCTTGTTCTTAATGCTTTTGGATTACTGGTCATAATTCGATTGATCAAATAATTAAGATCTAACACTCTGAGAGAGGGGATTGAAATTAGGACAGGGGAAACCACATCGTCAGATGTTTATAACATGCAAAAGACGTATAACTCTGACGGATCCTTAAAGAGAACCTTGTTTGCATTTATTACGTGTTACATGATTTTGAATAGACATATTAAATCGGTAATAGGTAATACAGTTCTATTTATCACATGAAAAATGGAATAGGAAAATTACGAGTTCTTGGTTAGTAAACATGATGCAATTTAATAACATGTTGGTCAATTTTAATTTAGCATATGGGAGATCAGACGAAATCATATCTCTAGATTGATCTACTCTTCGAATTTCAACTGCGTGCTAGAAATTAATAGGATTCGTTATTTGATTTGAATTGATTATCAACTATCTATTTGATTTCTCTAAATAAAGTTGAATTATGTCAATTATGGTACTTAATATACAGTCTTAAATAATTAGTCCTCGTGGGATCGATATATGTACTCAAACCAGTACTAAAACTTGACACTGTACACTTGCGGTAGTGAAAATACGCAACACACATAGACTTGGATTGAGTCACACCATGAACACATTGGGAGATATCCTCTCTTGGACTCTTCCATAGAGAATCTCCTCAGTATGGTATCAATATATGTGGATTGGTCAACCCTAGCATCCTCTTTGATATATCCCTATATATCAGTATTCCTAATATATATGATGCTTCACCCATATCCTTCATGAAAACTTACCAGCTAACCATACTTTAGTTGACTGCAACATCCCTACATCATTCTCAATGAGTAGTATGTCATCAACATAAAATACTAAGAATGTCACCTGCACTCCCACTAACCTTCTGGTATACACGAGGTTCCTCAGGATTCTTGGCAAAATCAGACTCTTTGATTGTGTTGTCAACTCTGAGGTTTCAGCTCCTTTATTCCTGTTTGAGTCCATAAATGGATCTCTGAAGTCTGCATATTTTATGCTCACTTCCTACTGATGTGAATCCTTTAGGTTGAGACATGTAAATCTCTTCCTTAATATCCTCATTACGGAACGCTGTCTTCACACTCATCTGCCATATTTCATAGTCATACCATGCTGCTATAGCTAGCGGTATCCTAATGGACTTGAACATTGCGACTAGAGAAAATGTTTTCTCATAGTCAATACCTTGTCTTTGAGTATATCTTTTTGCTACCAGTCTAGCTTTGAAAGTCACCACCTTCCCATCCGCTCCAAGTTTCCTCTTGTAAATCCATTTGCATCACATAAGAACAATTTCCTCAGGTGGATATACTAAGGACCATACTTGGTTCGAATGCATGGAGTCCATCTCGGACTACATGGCTTCAAGCCATTTAGATGAATCGACATCAAACAATGCTTCCTTGAAATTTCTTGGATCGCATCCAGGAATGGGCTCACCTTGGCCCTCTTCATGAAGCAGGCTCAACCTATTAGGCGGCTTTTAGATCCTTTCGGATCTCCTAGGAGCTTATGTTTCTTTGATTGGCTATTGAGGTGTAGGTTCTACTATTTGTGTAGTGGGTGGTTCTCAAATCTCATCGAGTTCTATCATCCTGCCTTTTCTATCTAATAGAAACTTCTTCTCCAAAAAGGCGACATTCCCTATAACAAACACCTTTTGTTTCGCTAGGATAATAGAAATATTATCTAATAGAGTTCTTTGGATATCTCATAAAGTAGCACAAATTGGTTCTACTATCCAATTTGTCTCCCACTGTCTGCTTCAAGTAAGCAAGGCATCCCCATATTCTTATGTAAGAATATTTTGGATGACTTTTCCATCCATATCTCATATGGAGTTTTATCAACTGCCTTTGTATGGACTTGATTCAATAACCTTGCAGCTATTTCAAGCGCATATCCCCAAAGGAATGGCGGAAACTCAGTGAATCCCATCATAGATCAGATCATGTCCATCAATGTCCGATTACGACATTCTGACACACCATTCAACTGGGATGCGACATGAGGAGTCCACTGTAAGAGAATCTCATTCTCTTTAATGTAGTTTTGAAACTCTGTACTCAAGTATTTTCCACCTCGGTCTGATTCGTAGTGTTTTAATACTTTTCCTAACTTTTTCTCTATTTCTGCTCTGAATTCTTTGAACTTTTCAAAGGCTTCAGACTTGTATTTCATTAAATACACATACTCAAACCTCGAATGGTTATCGGTAAAGGTAATGAAGTAGGAATGACCAAATTTCGTGCTAACACTTAGCGGGCCACACACATCTGTATGGATCAAATCCAATAGATCATGTGCACTGCTCATCTTTCCCTAGGAAAGGGGCCTTGGTAATTTTTCCTTTCAGACAGGACTCACATGTCTCTAGAGAGTTAAAGTCTGACGAGTCAAACATGTCCTCTCTCACTAGCTTGTGCATCCTTCTTTGAGAAATATGTCATAGCCTAACGTGCCACAAATGTGCTTTATTTAGACTATCTTGTTTTGTTTTGTTTGTTGTTGAAATCGTGTTTACTTGAACATTCACTTATCATTGCCAAAACTTTTCTGGCCCAGATAATTTCTTATGTACAGACTTTTTACATTGAAATATACATGTTCTAACTTATCGGGCCCCGTCAAATGAGGAAGAGAATGACAAAAATTGATGTCATGAAGTAACTCGTTAGGAATCATCTATTCCAGTCCCACCATCTTCTCAATAAGCCCAATCATATGTACACCATGCTCATGGACCAGATCCTTGCATGTGTGTAGTCATGAGCTCCTTGAAAGTGATGTGCTTTATTATACGAGTTTCATGCACCATGCAACTCTTGCATGTAAATTTAAATGTCAGCAGCATTCAACATTTTCTTAAACTGTCTCTACAGTTCATTTGACATGGAAGCGAGCTTATTACACTTTTGCTTGCATACTATGGTCCCACCATTTTGCATGCTTTGTCAGATCAGCAAGACTGACATTAATGTGTATTCTATTTTATCCGAATTTAGAACAATTTTCCCAGCCAATCTTGAATATTAGTGTTTGGTTAGCTTGTTTTAATAACAGAAATGAATTACGTGACGAAATCATAAATATACTAATGTGGAAACAGACTAAACATTACCGACTATTTTAAAAATTTTGTAAAACGTAAAATATGGAATTTTGTTTTTACGAATTGCTTCCCACTATTTTACCGTTCTCACCACCCTCTTATAAAAAATGGGAAAGCCAATTTTCTTAGTGAGTACCCCGAATAATATCAACCAATCATAACTTTCAAAAGGTAGAGCTCAATTGCAACTCCTTGCAACCCTTACGTAATTTTGCCTCATGTTTGAGGAAGGTCCAATAATATGATACTCTTTCTCATCACGTGTCGAGCCCGACCCATCAATGTTGAATCTAAGTGGACGGTCGCCATGAGATCCCCCAATAATATGAGCCAAATCATGGGAATTCCACGTAGTTCACATCAAATACGTCAGTGGAAGTCACGGCTTTCCGGCGTCCAGACCTCCCCAATAATATGAGCCAAACACTGACCGCAGGTAGCGTTCATCATGCAACCACCGTTGATGGAAGACAAGAAATTATCAAACTTTCTTTTAATTATCCTCCTAATGGGCATGATTTAAATTTTGGATCTCATCCAAAATGAGGGATTTTAATTTTAAAAATTTATCTCATTGTTAATTTTAAAACTCGTGACATGATTGTTTGTATGATTGCCGAATTCGTGTAACTCTTGTTATTATATTAATAATAATACACATACTGATTATTTATAATATATCACATACATCATAAATAATAAAGGATAATCGATAACCGAAAGATAATTGATCCGTACGAGCCACATACGAATCCATGTCCATAACCTAGGTAAATGCAGGGATGAAAATGCAATATTACATAAGCTTCCAATATTTTACACGTCTTCGATCTTCAAAACTCCTTCCGAGGATCGGATCCACCGTCTTAAAATATTGATCTCCCACTAATTCTAATATTTATGAAGGATCGAGTGTGCTAGTGCCTTCGAAGGCATTTCGAACACTATATTCTCCAATGAGCTGCAATAGCTCGTGTTCTAAGAATATTAACACCGATGAATTAAATCGAGTTTGGTTACAACCAAGCAGTAGAAACTCGAAGTAATCCTTCGTGAAAAAAACTGTTATATTAGAAAATATTTTAACTTATGTAAACTAAATAACCGAAAAATGGTAGATTAGTTTTTGGATTCACCGGTTGAGTTATGGTGACAACTGAACTGACGGATACTCTAACTGAGCCAAACAGTTTGAAAATAGCAGTTAATCAGTTAAATACACAAGATATGTTTATGGATGTTCGGAGACTTCAACTGCTCCTACGTCACCCCTTCTACCGCCTCGGGTAGGATCCACTAGAAAACTTTGATTTATACAACTCTTTGTACAAACCCACTCAGCTAGGACCTACACTACTGCCTAAACTGAACTCCTAGCTACGACTGAAGGCAGCACATTCCAGCCAACACTTCTTTAACGTCTATGTGTCAAAGACTACATACACAAGTTTAACTTCTTTGTGCAAGACTGTATTTGAGTGGTTGAGAGTGTTTGTGTGTGAGAATTGAACAAGGATGTTCTCACACACTGAGGGAAATAAGCTTCTAATCTAAGCTGATATAACTGTAAAGAGTTCCCTATGGGCTGATTGCTTCTGAAAGCTGATATGCAATGAGCGTGCCCTTTATTTTCTCTCGTATATGCTTAAAAGCTTTTTTTTTCTCACTCTTCTTGTTGAGTCTTCACTGATCTTCTCTTTATATAGGCGGAAAAACTGAATGTACAGTGAGACTCATTTGTTGTATCCGTTGCATCTTGAATTCGTTTCTTGGACTTTGTGTCTCGACTTTTCGACTGCCCTTCTAAAACGTTTTGTCTTTAATGTTCTGATCCAACGTCCATCATTGTCCTTTCACTGGACAATGGATTTGTACCTTCACGTAAAGCTGGACTCCACTGAAAGAGTTTGTCTCCATCTACAACAGAAAGATTCTTACTGATGCTTCGAACTGGTCAGCTGAACTGATCTTCAGTTGGGCTGGTGAAACCAGTTGGCTTGTCAGTTGAACTGATTTCACTCTCGTTCAGTTGAACTGATCAGCTGGGTTTCTTCATCAATTGAACACTCCTTCGGCTGGCCAGGCTTCTGAGGTTCTCCTGCTGAACCACCTATCAATTGGACAATCAGCTGGACTGCTCAATTGACGTAACAGTTAGACTGATTCAGTTTATTCGATCAGTTAGATCTTCAGTTTGTGATGTAAACACCTCGTGAGTGATCCTAGATGCTGCATACTAAGATAGATTATTAGTAACATAATTAACAGGTTTTGTTATCATCAAAATCAAGATTGCGAACTTGAAAAGTTCCAACAATTTACAAAAAATATCCATGGCACATTGGGATACAATTTTAGGGGGTGAGAACAGACCATAAACTAGATCCACTTTTAATTGTCAAATAATCAAAATTAAAACACGTAAAATATCATAACATACACCTAGCACAATGATCATGACTTTCGATCATCCTTTTACATATAATATCATATACTGTATAAATTCGATAATATCACATATTATCAATAAATCGTGTATCTCGTAATTATAACTAACCGTCATAATTATCAAATTAAATAAACGCTTTTATTTAATTTCAAATAATTAAATTTCTTGTAAAACATCTTTTATTATAAATAATTAAAATCATATTTCAATTATTTATTTTGTAAGAAATTAATTTTATAAAAATTATTGTAGGGGTAAAATCGTCTGTATCTCAAAAATATCAATTTAACCCAAAATTTTGAAAAATAAGAAAATAGCCCCTAGGCCCGAACAATTCAAGCCCATGACTCAGTGCGGTGCGCGAGACGTTTCCGGACACCCGCCCGCTGCCCGATCCGATCGAGCGTTGGCCGCGCGCACAGGCTGTGTATGCGCGCTGCGCACCCGCCGTGCGACGTCGCGCGAGCGCTGCCGCCTGCGGCCCCACGCGCGCGTCTGCCCGGAACAGTTTCGGGCATACCCCAAATTTTATTTTTTTTAATTAAAAAACCGATTTTTCCAAAAATAAATTTTTGGGGAATTTTTCAAAAATTTTTACACGGTTAGAAATAATATATTCAACATGATTTAATTAAAACACACGATTGAGAATTACTGGCTCTGATACCATTTTTGGGACATCGTGTTCTCGCACCTAAGATGCAGCTGAAGTTTAAAATTTTTGTTCTTGTACGTCGTGTGTTTAGAAACATTTATAGGGCATTTATAATTATACATTTGCCTTATTAACGTTTGGACTCCAAACTATTCCGGTTTTACGTGGAGATAGCTCTTCTTGTAAATCTTTATGAACGGCTCTTCTCCTTTGATCGCCTAATCAGGTCCACGATCAAAGACTGACTTTCTCTCTTGGTTTGCACTAGAAAATCCAAACGATTTATGCATTGAGACTGTAGCATCCGAATTTCCAAAATCCAGAGACGGTGCAGTGACGGCGGCGCGACGGTTGAAGAAAAATCACAGGGCCGAAATTTCCAAACCCTTTGTATATTGGCCGTGAGCTTTTTGAGATGAGAAGGATTTATTGATTCCACTGATAGTACCTACAAGAACTTTTAGTCATGGTTAGCGTACAGTACGGTCCCTTCAAGACATATATCCCGATCGAATCTACAACCATTGGTATATCGAGAGTTGCATATGAATTCGATATCGATGCGATTTATCTTTGAGTGCTAATAGTGGCATGATATGTGCAACTAGAAAAACACCTTTCCCTAAAGCACATTTCTTGCTCTGGCCAGAGACTACTTGCACTATTAACTCATCAGATCATATATGATATCTTCACCCATAGGCGAACGGTGAATTCCCGACTACAATGCATTCGATCCTACGTATTTCGAAACTACACCCAACCTCGCCACCTGATGACACTCAATGGAGTCGGTAAACGGATCAAAGTGCATGATAGTACGTATAGCCTTTACATTATCCCGGGTCAAAGGACTAATGTTGTACAACCATAAATGCGGACTATTCTACTCGATAATTGAGAACCACTTGGATAGTCCGAGGGAGGGTTGTTCATTGCATCATCATATGATCACCCATCTGTGTGAATGGACATATCCATGCCCTTGCCAATGAAATATGGCGTTTACATCACAAATGCCAGTCTCAAGCTCGAGCGATCTTTATCCTTGTTGTAGGCAGCAATTCGAAAGGAACCTGTTTAGAATATATGGTACACTCCTAATGAGTTCCATGATCTTACGTTGCGACGCAGACCTCATGATACCTATTATACATTCAAGGACTTTATATATGCAGCTTGCATGGGTATAAAGATAAAGTATAATGTCATAATCGAATAAAATCGTAAAATATTATTAAAATAAAGATTGTTTTACATTAGAGTTATTAAAATCCCTAGCCACAAGTTGTCTTGTCGGGCACCTACTCTAACATGGACTGCAAATTTTAATTGGTAAAATTGTAAGACGAATGAAATTGATTGGAAAAATTCAATCTTAGATAATTTTGTAAAATAATCGACTCAAGTTGCTAACAATAACAAAGAAAATAATTTTATACAATGCAACGAATATAATATGACTTTCAACCATGATTTGCAATTATCCCTAAGCACAAACATGAGTATATGCACTTATAGTGGTCGAACGAGATTTATGTGGTGTCTCCTTCCAGTCACTGACATTGGAGCGAAATTGCGGACTTAGAGAGAAGTTGGGATGAAGACCAGCTCAAATTTGGGGATTAGGGGTGGTTTTAGGGAGAATATGGTATTACATTGGGGCTCCTCCTATGCAAATGCAGAGCACACTAGAATTCTGTTACCCTTGACAAATGAGTTGATAGCAGACTTTTTTAAGACAAAAATTAACAGATGAGGGACATCGAGTTTTAAAATGTACTCCCTGATGCACGTCCAGAGCACATGGAAATTTTGTTACCCTTGACAGACGTATTGGCTGCAGAAACATTTTTCGGACAAAACATAACAAATGAAGGACATAAATGGTACACGAAAAGTTCGATGAACATAGTTTTAAAAAAAAAGAAGTGAAAACTGTAAAGATATATGATGTATTCTCTAGTCAAAAAACAAATTACTTCTATCACAAATTAAGATCCCAGCTCCGAATTGAAGGAATTAACGTCGTGAAAACTAAATGAGAGTTGACTCCCAATATGTGAAGCTTATCACTACATCCAAATTTATCTTGCTACAAGAATAAAAATTAAAAATAACAAAACTTTAAAGATATTTAAGATAATCGAAAAAACAATGTCAAATATTTATTCTATATAAGACTTCTGAAACTCATTGATTCTATTAACATAAACATCCAAAATTTATGATTAAAGAGATTATCTCGAAAATCGTTTAGTTCAACATCAGTTTTATGATAAACGGTGAAACAGAAAAGAAAACGAGCATGATTTCACTGTCACAATCGAAAAACTTTAGTCGTTGGGTACATTTTATAGATATAGATATATAGATTAGTTAAGGGTGCGTCTATCCTTTTTAAGTAAAGGTTTCATGCACTGTCTTCCACTCGCTGAACTCTTCATTATATAGCAATGATGCTTCACTTACATTTACAATAGAGATGAAATTGTAAACAATCATCTATCAGAGTATGATACAATTATTGTTATAAATTACAATGACTTGTCGTAACAAAAAAGAGATGCAAGATTAAAAAAGCCATATCTGGAACAGCTGGTGTATAATACAACAGGTCAAGATTGCTCTCAAATGGGACAAACTTAAAATAGCCAGAAAGACATCTTCACCACCCCAAGAATGAATATGATGACTCCTGAGTCCTGGCTGACACACAAAACTGATGATTCGATGTATTAGACGATCTGCAAATAACCGGACACATATAAGGAAGTTCTTGTTACAGTTTACCATGTGAAATATAAAGACGAATATTTTTATGTTGATTGCTTACGCGGATCCAACAATTGGGGTGACAAGTGAAGCATCAGCTGCGAGACAGGACACCTTTCGAGCTGCAAAAATAGAGGATTCCCATGTAGAGTTTAGCATCATTGTACCTTTTTCTAGGGAATTACTCTTCCAAGTTCCAACAATTTTGAATATAGAAAACCTCATAATTTATCACCATTTAAAACTACTACAGACCTTGGGACACTTCCTCGTCGCCTAGGGTCGTGTTCTGTTGCTTGTCGAAGAGCCCTTGCAAAAGCCTTGAAGGTCGCCTCAATAATGTGGTGGGAATTTTTCCCCGCAATCTGTTGCAATGCATTATCAAGCATTTTTTACAGAACTGGGTAAAAACCAAGAGCTTGAACTAGGAGCAAAATCATATAGATATAACATACGCGTATGCCCAAAGCAAAAATAGCAATTCCAGTGGCCTAATTGTTGTAGTAGTTTCTTAGTACATGACCAAAAAAATACGCTAAAAGGTTACGGGTCACAAAGTCCATCTAGCACTGTTACACAACTATCGGCAAAATGTCAGAATTTTCATTGAGAAAAGCTGTGACGCCAGCGTATCGAAATTTACTAATGTGGCAAAAGAAAAGTCAGACGAGCCACTTTTGGAAGGTATATCTTTAAAGAGTTGAAAACTGTCACCTGTCGTATGTGGAGTGTCATCCCAGAAGTATTAACCAAGGACTGAAAGAAGTGCTCCACCAGCTAAAAACAACAACAAATGATGCATCAGAGCCCATAATGAAAAAGGAGTTCTTCCTAACTTATTATTGATCATACAAGATTCACTCAACCAAAAAAGATCATATTATAAAGTCACAACTTCTACAGAACAATGACCAAGAATAATCATAATACACGTGAGCAGATCTACAGAATAAAACCAACAAATGAATGCATAGTAAGAGTACATAATACCTGTGTGTCATAAGTTCCAACTCTCTCCGTTGGTATATGTAGATCATAACCGAGATATGGCCTTCCAGATAAATCCTATAAAAAAAAATAATTTAAAGGAAGTAGAATGCAGAATCCAGACGGCATATGTAATGAGAGTCCACACCAGAATGGCATTCCAACAATGTTATTATTTATATGTTAATACTGCCTCCCCATGCATGTGAAACTCATGAAATAGTTTTAAAAAGACAGTAACACAGAACACCATCATTTTTTGGACAAACGGTAAACCGTGTTTCATAAAGCTTTGAATGTCTCTGAGGTGTGTAAACAGTGATCGTATTCATCATAACCGACTCTATAGTTTCACTTTCATGCACCAGTTTTCTCCATTAGTTTTCACTGCGTAAATAATCAGATAAATCACCAATAATCCCCTACAAGATTCGGGCAAATATTATGGTTGCAAAACCTACATTTGTCATCGAATAAAAGTTTTGAGATCCACTTATGAATCCTGTGGATGTGTATCATATAAAGTACAAAGGTTACAAACATATGTTTCTCATCAGAAACCAAACAAAATTACAGACTAAAATTCAATAAGCCCTCCACAGTCAAGGGTAACAGCAGCACTTCCATGGACTCAAGGCCACGCTGTTGTACTGCCTCACGAATTGATATATAGTAATTCTAGATCCTATTGCATTTAAGGTTAATTCCCATTATTATATAGCAAGATCTCTTTTTGTCAAAGAGTTCTACCATGCCACTGTAACCAGAGATATCATCATGCATGACTATTTTCATCACTATTCATTTTCTTCCCAGATTTCCTTCGGTGTCTGTTCTTTCATATTCTTTTAAGAAAATAATTAACTCTCTGAATTGACAAATCAACTAATAATAGTCTTTTCAAAGGTATTCATGATGTACAGATGCTTGATAAATGCCACATTACCAATGAAACATGTATAAGTGCTTCATCAAGTGGAGCTGAGAAGTCACCAAATCGGTTTATTCCTTTTCTATCCCCAAGTGCTTGCAGCAAGGCCTGCAACATAGTTGTCAATCGCGCGTAGCGTACCGTAGCGCAAAAGTTGCCCATGGCTATAGCGCATAGCATAGCGAGGGCTACTTGAAAGTAAAGCGCCACAAGTATATAAATATATAATGTATAGCATAGAGTAATATCAATCAACATTTCATGCATAAGTAACAATTATATAAGTTCAAAACATATATAGCCACAATTTAAAACTAGAAAAACATAATCTAAAATTCATCTTCATCTTATTCATCAAAATCTAGACTATCTTCTTCATTTGAAATTGCACAGCGCTCGGCATCATTCTCTTCTTTACTTTCTTCATCAAAGTCGAATTCATCCTCTTCATCTACAAGATAAAGTGTCGTTGATATTCCTATTGGTCTTTTCCCTCTAGACTTAAATGTGGCCGTCTTCAAGCTTCCTGTAGGTATAGATGTGGTCGCCTTTGAGGCCCGCGTAGATGTAGGGATCACCTTCGAGGACCCTTTGGATTTCCTCAATGTATAAGGAGTTTATCTACTCCAATAGCATCTGCAACATCTTGCCAAGTCAAATAATCACCATCATGAACAAAGTCAAGCTCTTCATCCTCCCGTCTCCCTACCAACCATTCATTGCCATCATCTACGTCACAAAATATGATAGAATTGATAGTATCATGTCTATCGTATCTACGCCTCAGAGCTCTGTTGTACTTAATCAACACCAAATCATTCAGGTGTTTTTGCTCCAGTGTATTATTTTTCTTGAAATGAAGCTGCATTTTTTAATATAAGTCTCGTGGTCGACAACTCGAAGTTCGGTGAGCCACGAGCAATAGAAGAGGAGAAGCAATGAAGAATTGTAGGGTTTATGTTAGGGTTGATTGGGAAAAGCGGATAAGATTGAAACAGAAGAGCAGAAGCAGTGTTGAATTGAAATAGAATTGGACCTAAAAATTGTGCAAAATGAGCCGACAAAACATGGGTTACTTTTAAAAAATGTTTTGTAGTTCTATCGCCGTTATCGCGATGATACCGACGAGAGCGATAGCTAATTCGAAGTTGTAACGTCCAAAAGCCAAACCACGTAAACCGCATGCATGCAAATGATTTAAATTGCTTAATTGTTTTATTTATTTGATTTTAAATTTTTAAATGATACATAGTATATGATTGAAGGTTTAAATGCACGATTTCATTAAAACTGAAGATTTTATCCGAATATTCGATAATAGGCTGGGTAAAGGAGACCGGGGACGACCAAGATAAAATATTTTTCCATAAATTTTTTTTAGATTTCATAATATGATTAAAATTTTCTAAAAATGCTGGAGCCCAAATTATTTTACGAGAAGAGCTCGATTTTATCCGGGAAGCCGGTTTTGGTCAAACAAAGGACTTCTAAAGGCCCAAAAATCATTATTTTTGAAAACAAATTTTGTAAAATTTTATTTTACAATTAAATAAGTATTATTGGGCCTAATTTACCTATGATTGAAGGGCCAAATTATTCCTAAACAAAAAGCCCAAAACTCCAACCCATTAACATATCAAATTTAAAAAATATTAAATAGAATCCTAGGGTTATTTGAACTCCTAGCAGCCGATAATTCACACCACAAACACACAAATTTCGAGAATTTTGAGAGCAAAAAATTCAAGGCCGTTCGTCTCCCTTTGTAACCCACGCCAACGATCGCATATTCAAGAGTGTCACCATTCAAATCATATTATGCACGATTGATGTACTTTAGCATGAAAAATATTAAGTACCAATCATTTAACGTTTTGATGATTATTTTCAAAGTTTCGATGGTTTTACGAATTGTTTGTGAACGTTATGAATTTTGAGGGACATGCTGCCAACATAAGATGTTAAAGGGCTAGGAAAAGAGCCGTTTGGGGACAACAAGAAGGCTGGAACCGAGCTTGGCTGAGGAAGGAAGAGTCCTAGGGTTTCTCTTGGGTAAGGGCCACGGCTAGGGGTAGCAGCGCACCAGGGGGTAACCAGGGCTTGGTTAGGGCCCTGGGCAGGCTGCGACCAGACGGACAGGAGGGGCAAGGGTGGCTAGGACGGGGGCTGGCTCGCTGTAGGCGCAGCCGCGATGCCCTAGGAACTAAGGGGATGCGCACGGGTTGCAGGCTGGTCCGGAGAATGGTTCGGCGGCTAGGCTGGGTCCAGAGGGGTGCATGGTGGTCCTAGGTAGGGGGCAGGGGCCTGGTACGAGAGGCTGGGCCCTAGCCGTTCGTGGCTAAGAGAAGGCGCGTGTGCGCCGTGGGGTTTAGGGAAGGGAAAGGCTGTGGCGATCGGGCTGAGCTGGTTCGGTACTGGTCTAAAGTGGTTCAGGTAGGGTCCAGTAGGGTCAGGGTCAGGTCTAGCTCGAGGATGGCTCGAAGGCTTTGGGATAAAAAACGTGAATTTGGGGCCTAGGTTCGAATTTGCTAGGAACAAAGGAGATGGCTCGAACCATGGTCCACGGGGGTTGGTTCATGGCTCATGGGGCTATTTTATGAATGAAAAGTCAATGTTTAAAGTTTGGGAAGAGAATATTAAATTTTGAATTAATTCGGGATTAAAACGCTTCACGGTTTAGTAATTAAGGAAATAAATCGAAAGGCTCGGGTTTACGTCTATGAAAAATATAAGAAATTAATTTTAAGCTTATATGATGGTTTGGGATAGGCTCGAGTCGATAAAAGTAAGAAAATGTCAAAATCGAGAATTTTAGAGCCCAAGGGCAAAATGGTCATTTTACGTCCCGGATAGTACGAAAGGTTTGGCAGTGTCCCCGAAGAATCATAATACATGCTAAATGATATTTTAAAACGTTTATGATGAAAATATGGAATTTTATGACGTATGATAAAGCTGTACAATTTTTACTATTAAAATGCTATTTTACGAATTTGTAAAGGAAATAATATTTTATGAATAAAAAAGAAAGAAAAATATTTAGAACGTGCTGAGTTATTAGATTCACTAGGTTTGGATGATTGCAGGTGAGGATGATACTGAAGGAGACGCTGACCTTTGAGTGGATCGACTCCAGCAGTACACTCCCGATGGATATTTATTTTCTGCATTAGCTTCATAGTTAAAGTTTTAAAATAAAGATTTTGAGAATAATTTATTTAGAGATTTTTATGCTTTATTTGATATTTAGTTTTGATCATGTTAATGGTTGACGTATGATTTTTGTTAATTGACGGTTTAGGGATTTTTATGCACTTGAGATTTTAAAGGTTAAATTATTTTTTGGATTTTGGAAATGTTGAGTATTTTAAATTACTAGTTTCGAATTTTACAAAAAAAAAATTGTAGGATTTTAAAGTTAAAAAGTATTGGACGTTTCAGAAGTGCAGTGCACATAGAGCCCCGTAAGCACGGGGCTTCACGTTGCGTCGCTACGCTCACAAAGATTTCAAGAACGGACAAACCATGGCAGCAAAGCAAGCAGAATGACTTCTCAAATAAGAAAGCAAGTTTAAAGGGTAAAACACATCACTTACAAAGTGAGGCTTTAAAAAGTAAAACTTAAACTTGTAAAAATAAAAAACTGAAATAGGTTTGAAGACATTTAAGAATTATCTCAAGTTCAAAAGTAGATCCAGATACTACAAAATCATATTCTGAATTCAGGAGTGATTCCTGTATTTAAAGACCAAAACCAGATCCATGATGCTAGAAGTTAAATGACAAGATTACGTGCAACAATGCTGCATAAAATACAAGAATAGGACGATGTCCAAAAGTAAAATGAAAAGGAGGGATTTCATAATTTAGAAATAAAAAATAGTGACCAAAAAAAAGAAAGAAAATGCATGAAAAATCTTTCAGGGAATAAACAGTTGATACACGGATAAGTTCCGAAACTTACAGTCTTTCAGGGAACAAACAGTTGATACCACCGATAAATTCCGAAACTTACAGTTCCTATGGCTAGGGCAACATCTTCATTTGTATGATGATCATCGATATGAATATCCCCAGTGGCTTTCACATGCACATCGAACAATCCATGCGAAGCAAGTTGCTGAAATAAATATGAAGAAATGCTCAAAGAATGCATTAGAGAACATTCAAGGAACAGAATTGAGACAAGCAATATTCACACCAGGAAGTGTTAGATGCTGCTTGCATAATCTGCAAGTTTTTTTTATGTCGAAACGATTGAGCAACAAGTTTCAATATAAGTATCACTGAAAAATAGCAATAAATAAACTTACATCTAACATGTGATCAAGAAATGGAATCCCCGTATCATTTTCAGCCACAGCATCACCATCCAAATTTATCTTCACATTCACATTAGTCTCTTTCGTAACCCTCTTCACCTCCCCAACTCTATCTCCTAAAGTTCCCAATCAATGTCAACACCATAAGAGTTCAACCATGACATTAAAAACACAGAAAAAGCTTAAGAAACGAGGAAATGAAGGTAAAGACCGACCCACCCTGAGCCGTTGTCGTCCGCGGAGAACCATTTTCGTCAAAGGCACGAAGAACCTTGGAGTCCACCGGAAGAGTTCTGAAGTGTGTGGAATATGGTTGTACTCGGCGCTGCGGAAGGTGTACCGGGAGAAGAACCCGTCGTGGAAGATGAAATCTTGGTCGATAAATCTGAGATTGGGGTGCGGTGGAGTAGTTGAGGGAACGTTGAGATGCTGATAACTCCATGGAAACGGAGGATGAGATTTCGGGCGGCGGCTATTGGTGGCCCTTCCGTGGGAAGGAGGAGCGTTCAAGGGAACACAGTAGCAGATCGATTTCAAAGAAACAGAATACATTTCGGACTTTTTATTTCAGGAAAAAAAAAATTTACTTTTATAATATTTGTCAACAGTGTTCTTAAAATCGCGGATTAATAACGATTAAGTGAGGGAAAAATTTTGATTCGAGTAAAAACTTGATTAATCGCGATTAAATGTGAGTTTTTTTTATATAAAATTTCAAGTTATTTTTTTTAAAAAATTAAGTTAAATTTTATATTTTTTTTATAAAAGATGATTTTTATTTTTTAAATATTAATTATTTAATATTTGACAATATCATTTTTTTTAAAAAAAACCTTAAACACACCTAAATATTTTTTAATAAAAAAATCTAAATTGTATACATTTATTCACAAATTTTATATGTTTATGTGTTCTTTAATATTTTGAATGACTTTTTTTTTTTGGGACAAAAAACTTGTAATATTATTCATGACGAAACGATGTCTGTGATTACAAGCTTAACTAGTCAACTAGGGAACTCCCCAAATTTGCACACAAAAAGTGAAGAGGAGGAAACAGCAAAAGAAGCTAAAGAGTGTGCCACAGTATTAGCCGTACGCATAACGTGATCCAACTATAACTGAGACAGACTTTCCAATAAGCGTCTGATATTTGTGACAATGGTTCCATTATAACCGAGATCCTCTTTAGGGCAAGTGACTGCTTGCACTGCTAGTAAAGAATCTGAAGTAAATTGATGAATCCTTAAGTGATGATTTTGTGTCATTTAGATTCCTTCCTCAATGGCAAAGAGTTCTGCGGCACTGACAGATGGTGGTTTGATAATATGCTTTCCAAATGCTAACACAGGCTGCCTTTCATGATTCCGCACAATCCCCCCAATCGCATAAATGTTTGAATTAATGTTGTAAGCCGCATCAACATCCAGACGCAAGTGATCAACTGGTGGTACCGTCCAAAACTTCGGTGATTATTGATGTGTAAGCAAATGGGCAGATGATATCACCGAAGCTCTTGCTGTATGATATGCACATAGCAAGCTATCACATCAATCAACATTAACCACACTTGTCCTAGCGTCAGAACTATGAATAATACGATTTCTTTCCATCCAAATAGCATAAGTTTGTATGGTAAATAATTCAAAGTCCTCTCGATTGAACTTATCCCTCATACAAAGAGCAATATCAAAAACATCCAACTTACATACTCCTTTTAGCAGATGCCAAAACTTAGTTCCCTTCCAGCAATTTCTGATAGCCTAGCACGAGAATAGAGCATGGCTCGTTGACTCACTCGAAGCTCCACAAAGTGCGCATACTTCAATTGTAGGAACATGGTAATCCTGCAGGTTCCTTGTAGTAGGGATAATATGATGTAAGGCACGCCACAAGAATATGCGGACTTTCGGAGGGATTGAAAGAGACCACAAAAACTTCCACCAATTCTTTAATCGAATTTCCGAACAAGTAGCAGGAGGGTCATAGAGCCCAATAGCCAATTTATAGCCATCCATTACAGAGTATTGGCCTTTTGGATCGAAAAACCAGTACCGAATATCATCTCCTGCCAAGCCATTAAGAGGGATTGATAAGATTTCTGCCACAACATGAGGAGAGAAACTGTTCCTTCACCACTTGTTCGTTCCATTTCTCTTGTCTGAGAAGAGTACTCACGTAGGGAAGTTAAGATTGTTTTGTGTGGTGTTTTTCTGTAGACCTACACCCGGAATCCATTTATATGCAAATGTAGCGATCTTCTGGCCATTTCCCACACGCCAATGCAGCCCCTTCTCCAACAAAGGTCGGCTCCACAATAATGATCTCCATATAGAAGATGGATTACTTCCGAGATGGGCCTCCATGATATCTCGATGGCGAAAATATCTTGCTTTAAGGACTTTAGCAACCAACGAATGGGGTTTAGCAATAATACGCCAAGTTTGTTTAGCCAACAGAGCCTTGTTAAAAGTCTCGAGGTGGCGAAAACCCATTCCACCCAAGCACTTAGGCCGGCAGAGCATCTTCCAAGATTTCCAGTGCATTCTCCTCAAGGCTTCATCCCCACCCCACCAAAATTAGAGCACTCCCGTTCTATATCTTTGTAAATTGATGTTGGGATGCGGAAGCAAGACATAGCATATTCGTGACAATGATGTTGGGATGCCCCAGTTCAATCTCACTTTGAGAGGTGACAGATGTTTCCGATACAATAGCACGACCACCTGGTACAGATACATCACAGATAGGAACGGTATTTAGTTCATCACTGTCCTTGTAAGTTGCTGAAGGTGAGATGTCTGCATGAGCATTCATGTTTCGAGTTGAACTTGGGGTTGGAGAACTAGTATGGCTTCTATATGATTTAGTAGGAGATGTGCCTTGCTTTTTCTCCCCACCCTTTATGTTATCCGCTTGCATCCAACTTCCAAACTGATATTTACCATCCTCAGCCAATGGTATCTCACACTCCCTATTAGAATGGCCCAAACTGTAATGCCCGAGAATTTTGATTATGGTAATCTTAAATGATTATTGATAAATTGATGCGATTATAGACGAAATAGATCGGACCAGAAAAGCCGGAAAGAAATTGGAATTACGTGCGAGGATGAGCCCGGGCGCATATGCTCGACCCAGCCGGGCGCATATGCGCGAGGTAGGCAGAGAACCTCGCGCATATGCGCGACAGGACCCGCGCATATGCGCGAGATTGGCAGAGAACCTCGCGCATATGCGCCAGGTGAGGGCGCGCATATGCGCGAGCTGCCGAGAGACACGCGCTGAGACCAGTAGGTCTCGCGCATATGCGCGAGACGTGCAGTACAAGGATGAAGCCACTTGCCCCTCACCATGCATTGATATATATATGGTTAACTTCCTTCAGATGAACCGGAAAAAATTGAGAAAAGCTTCAGAGAAAAGATAGGTGAAAATCCTTACGCCTTTTATTTTAGGAATTTGAAGTTTGTGCAAGATCCGCCGGTCAGAATTTCAATCCGACTTCGGTACTGTGTTCCTATCGACAAAGACTTCAACTGGACGTAAGTTTTCTACATTTTGTTATGATTTGAAAATATGATATTGAAGGAATCAGATATGATTCATATATGGTGTTCTTGCGATATTAGACATCGTATAATCGAAACCGGATTGAAGAACAGATACCGTATGAAATTGTTATGATTTCAGAATAGAATTGATTGAGATTTGATATCAGATTTATATTATTATCGATTATGAGTTGTGGGAATTGATATCTGTTGATTTGTATTGCTGGGTATATTGAGATTGTGCAGTTATGCCGTTGAAATAGAATTAGATTGAATTCTGATTATATCCAGTATTGATTTGAGTGGTATATTGATATTGTACTCCTCGGTATTGTCATTGCCAGATTGAGTATTGACAAGCTTCGAATTCGAGACTTCGACTTCGTCAGATCGACAGTGAAAGGTATAAATCAATGTTAACCGGGAGATCGACTCGAGTCAGATTGGACTTGATTTTCCCAAAAACCACATATTTTATTTATTGCATTGATATTTGCAATTTATGAGATTGATATGCTTAGTCTATTGAGTTATAGCAAAGCGTGTATTGAGTCATGGGCGGAGATGCCTAGTTATTGGCGGATATGCCAAGACACTGGATATTTGGTTTATATCGATGTTGTGTAGGAGCGGATCAGCTTCTATTGCGGAGATTCGGTATATTGTGCCAATGTCCAGGAATCAGGATCCCTAGAGTAGAAATGAGTCGAGTCTGAGATGACGAGTCCAGAGTTATTTACAGCGTTATATCGATTCATGTCTTTCAGATTTGATACATGTTATTGATATCTGTTGCATGCTTTTATATCTGTTTATATGATTGCATGTATAAGTTGTTTATACTGGGATTATATTCTCACCGGAGTTATCCGGCTGCTGTTGTGTTTGTATATGTGCATGACAACAGGTGGGACATGATCAGGGTCAAGAAGAGGATGAGAGATTCAAGATTAGCGTGAAGATCCGGACTTAGAAGTAGATCTGTTTCATTACCTGACATGTAGTGAATGAACAGTAGTTTGATATGATTTACTTTTGTACTTAGATCTGGATATTGATCTTGTAAATGAAATAAGATTTATTTCATATGTTGCGCACTCTTGTATTTAAAAAAAAAATTTAGACCCTGTTTATCTTAATTGATTCAATTATTCCCAAAGATGATTAAGAAATAAATTAGCATCCGGGTCTCTACACAAACAACCACAATTATAGCAGAAAGCAGGAAGTCGCTCCTACACCAGTGGAACAATGATAGACTCGGCCTCCGCGAGTATCGACACACAGATGAATTTCTTTAGAGGTTTGGTGCCATCCACCCTGATTCGAACCCGTGCATAACTGCCCATAGATAAGCCATTAGCTTTTGTGTCAGTCTCTTCTACAATCCCAATCTGATTACCCACCTTCTCGAGTGTCTC
This sequence comes from Primulina tabacum, assembly GCF_025594145.1. Taxonomy (NCBI): domain Eukaryota; kingdom Viridiplantae; phylum Streptophyta; class Magnoliopsida; order Lamiales; family Gesneriaceae; genus Primulina; species Primulina tabacum. Next base: position 8,305,462 of record NC_134558.1, read on the forward strand.
TTTATTCATAAGAACTAGCGGAAGGTTATAACATTGGACCCACAATGATACTGGATCAAAGTTTAAATTCCTAGGGTTTTGTAAACCATGTGGTTCTCGGAATAATACTAGATCACGAAACAGATTCCAAGGGCCCCCATTCAGTGCACTATTTTTATCTTGTACAGATTTAAAATCAAGTAGAAAAAGATTATCTCCCAAGGAGCCAATCACAACCTGTTTAGAAGCCTGTAGAATCCGTGGCATATGAGTTTTGAAAGCCTCCTTATTTATCAGTTTTGGAGACAAAATTTTAGCCACCAAACAGTTTTCGATATGTTTTTCACCATATCTAATATCATCATCCTGTAGGATCAGTGCTTCCTCGGTTGTAATCTGTGTTGAGCGTTGAAAATCATTACCAATCTCTTAACTTCCTCGGGATCCATGTCAAAGAATAATAGCCACCCAGATCAGCAGGCAATGATTGGGGGAATAAAGAAACCCTATACCAAGAGGGAGAAAACCTACACGGAGGCGGTAATATTTTGAATGACTTGATATTAGTAAAAACTAAAAAATGTTGCAATATTATGGATGTCAAGATAATCAAAGATAGGGTAATCATATCTTTTGGAGATGGTAGATTAATTAACTTATCTAAATATTTCTTGTATATATATCATTCATGTAATCCTTTTGATATATTGAATTTGCTTGTTTTACTTGCTTTTGTCATGCATTCTATATGGTTAGTATTTTGTATTTATTTATAACACGTTATCAGCATGATCATGAGAGAAAAAAATTTATTCATGTCACCCACAATCTTAAATATGTCTTGTAGTTGATTTAATGTATGTTTATGTTTTTTAATTAATTTTATGCATATATACATACATGATGAGATTTCATGTGTGTCACTATCCATGGTCAACCGTCCAATGTTCATATTTCGATCATTACATGTTTGCTTATTATTTGATACGTATTCTTAATTTCTTAAATTATTGTTTCATCTCATGAATACGAACATGTCCTTATATTTTGTGATTTATCTATATATTTAAATCTATTTTTATTGTTAATGAATATTATATAATTTGTTAACTTATAAATTGTTTTATATAGATTTGATCATGTCAAATATCTCAAAGCTTGAATGTGCTGCTCTTGATATATTCGGCAACAATTATCTCTCTTGGATACTAGATGCTAAAATACATCTAGATACTATGGGCATTGGAAATATAATCAAAGAGAAGAATAGTGAATCACCGCAAAATCGTGCGAAGGCTATGATATCCCTTCGTCACCATCTTCATGATGGTTTGAAAAATGAATATTTGACGATAAAAGATCCAGTCGATCTTTGGCAAAATAATAAATATATAGCCATCAAAAGACGGTGATTCTCCCAAAAGCATGTTATGATTGGATACACTTGCGCTTACAAGCCTTTAAATCCGTAAGTGAATATAATTCTGCATTATTTTGCATCAGTTCACTATTGAATTATGTGAGAAAAAATAATTGATGATGATTTGTAGGAAAAACATATTCTACTTTTCATGCCTATAATGTGCTCCTGTAGCAGCAATATCGAGAAAGAGGTTTCAAAAAATATTCTGAATTGATTTCATGTCTGCTTGTGGCTGAGCAAAATAATGAGTTATTGATGAAAAATCATGAAATCCGTCCCAATGGTGACAAGCCTTTCCCTGAAGTGAATAGGGCAATGCATGATGAAAAGGGAAAACAAAATAAGACCGAACATGGTCATGGTCGTGGGCGCCGTGGAGGAAATTTTCGTCTATAAAGTCGTGGGTGTGGAAAACCTCGTAATTACAATTATCACTATAATCAAAGTAATGGAAAAATACGAACTACCAAAAGTGAGGTAATAACCAAGAGAAGAAAGTGGAAAGTGGTCGAACTAATTATCCAATGAAATCAGAAAATGGGTGTTATAGGTGTGGAATAAAAAGGCACTGGTATCATACTTGTCGTATGTCCAAACACCTTGTTGATCTCTATCAAGCATCAAAAGAGAAAACAAAAAATGTTGAAACTAATTTTATTCATAAGTGTGAAGATTCAAACCAAGTCTAACCTCTTTCATCACATTTTGATATTTTTGATTTCTTTGAAGATCCAGAAGGGAGAATCGATTATTTGATTTGTGATGGAAGCGTGCAAAATTATTGAATATTTATTTGATAATATCATATTTATGACTTATTTACATTATTTGTTTAGGACATGATTTTATTCAAATTTTCATGCTATTTTGATTTTGTTTACCTTTAGTTATGATGAATAAAAGTTGTTATTTAGTTTTGTTATGAATAAAATAATTTATTCTTATTAATTTTATTATTATTAATAGAATATGGATTTTGGACACGAAGTCGATGATGAAGATTTATGTCTTGTTGATAGCGCGAATACGCATTCTATATTTAAAAGGAATCAATATTCTCATATTTGGAAATGAGAAAAAGTAATGTCAACATAATTTCTGGTGTACAAGCATTATTGAAGTTTATGGAAGGACAAATATTAAATTACATTGAGGGACAAATTTTATAATCAATAATGCATTATTATCTCCTAAGTCTCAAAGAAATTTATTAAGTTTTCAAGATATTCGTCAAAATGAATATCATATTGAGACTCTCAACCAAGAAGATAAAGAATATCTTTTTATTATAAAAAAAGTGTCGGGAAAAAAATATATTGTTGAAAAATTGCCGACATTTACTTCTGGCTTATACTACACAAAAATAAATGTAGTGGAGACGAATGCAACGGTTGACAATAAATTCATTGATATGGATAATTTTAAGACTTGGCATAACTGATTGGGACATCTCGGTTCTACAATAATGCGACATATTATCGATAATTCACACGGACATCAATTAAAGAACAAGAAAATTCTTAATTTTAAAGAATTTTCATGTGATGCTTGTTCTCAAAGCAAATTAATTATAAGACATTCACCAGCCAAAGTTGGTATTGAATCACCCGCATTTTTAGAAAGAATATAAGGTGATATTTGTGGACCCATTCACCCATCATATTTAAACATTTTATGGTTTCGATTGATGCATCTATAAGATGGTCACATGTATGTTTACGATCAACTCATAATTTGGCTTTTGCATGAATATTGGCTCAAATAATTAGATTAAGAACACAATTTCCAGAATATCCTATCAGGAGGATTCGTCTTGATAATGCTGGTGAATTTACATCTCAAGCTTTTACTGATTATTGTATGTCAATTGATATAATTTTTGAATATTCTGTTGCTCATGTTTATACACAAAATGGTTTAGCGCAGTCTTCGATTAAGCATCTCCAAATAATAACTAGACCATTAATTATGAGAATAAAACTCTCCATATCTGTTTGAAAACATGCTATTTTGCATGCATCATCACTTATACACATGCAGAATTCTCCCCTTTACAATTAGCTTTCGGCCAAGAGCCTATTCTTTCCCATATAAGAATTTTTGGATGTGCAGTATAAGTTCCAATTAGTCCACCACAATACACTAAAATGGGTCCACAAAGGAGATTGGGAATATATGTTGGATATGATTCTCCTTCAATTATTAAATATTTAGAACCAGCTATAAGAGATGTTTTCACGGCACGATTTTCAGATTTTCATTTTGATGAAACTAGATTTCCAACATTAGGGGAGAAAATTTGAATTGATCGAGGGAATTGACTTGGAATGCATCACTATATCAATTTGATCATCGAACAAATGAATGTAAACTTGAAGTTCAAAGAATAATACATTTGCAGAATATTACAAATAAATTACCTGATTCATTTAATGATGTGAAAAGAGTAAATAAGTCATACCTACCGGCTGCTAATGCTCCAGCACATATTGATGTTCCCAAAGAAATATCAAATAACGAGTCAACTGCTCGACTCAAACGTGGCATACCGATTGGGTCCAAGGAAAAAAATCCACGAAGAAGAAAAAGAGCCAATAATACAGATATTGAGATATATTATACATTGATTGATGACTCTAAAGAGGTTGATGATCAAACCCTCGGAGAGGTTCAGGTTCTTGACAATGAAGAGATCTCGATAAATTATGTCAAAACAGAGAAAAGATTAAACCAGACAGAAATTATTGTCGACAACAAGTGAAACGTCCCTTCCTTTTTATCTTTAAAATATAATTAAATACTACAATTTTTTTTATAATCATAAATCATGAAACTCGAAACTATCATTTAAAAATAAACTCAATATTTAAAAATCGTTAATTGTATAAAATCTCATAAAACGTCAACTGTAAAATCATACGTCCATTTAAAATAATCCAACAACTAAATTTCAAAAAAAAGCATAAAATCTCTAATAAAATAATTCTCAAAATTTTTAATCTAAAACTTTAAATCTTAAGCTAATGCGGAAAAGAAAAGTCTCTCGGGAAGGTACTGCCGGACTCGATCCACTCAAGCGCCGGCGTCTCCATCAAAATCATCCTCACTTGCAACCATTCAAACATAGTGAGTCTAATGAATCAGCACATTCTAACTATACGTAGCAAATAATACATATATATGCACATGCAACACATTCTAACTATACGTAGCAAATAATACATATATATGCACATGCAACTTTAAATTAAATCTTTTAATTAAATAAGTTGGCGTAAAAACTCGTAAGCGTGATATCATTCAACTTCCTCAGAGTAAATCATATCATTATAGCATATAACATCATATATCATTTCCTCATCATATATCATTTTGGTTGAAGTTTGATCCTCGAAAATGAATATCATTTATCCTTTATCATTCATCATCTGGTTGATTGATCAGTCTACATACACCAAGTACCTGGGGCCGGGGGTGTCAGCAACTGGAAATACGATCATCGGGCTCCCTTTTGGCCTTCTCCCGTAAACGAGCTCTCTCTGGGACTTTTTTCCTCATGATATCCCCAATTTTATCCTATGTTTCATAGTCAATTCATATCCTTCAAAATATTTTTCCCTTTCCTTTTATTTATAAAATATTATTTTCTTCCAAAAGTCGTAAAATATCATTTTTCAGGAAATATCGTACAGACATGGCATATATCATAAAATATCATTTATTTTTCATTATAGACATTTAAAATATCATTTAGTATGTATTATGATTCCTCGGAACACTGTCAGACATTTCGAACTACCCGGGACGTAAAATGACCATTGTACCACTGGACCTCGAACTTCCCAATTTCGACTTTTTCTTACTTTTCTTGACTCGAACCTATCCCAAACCATCATGTAAGCTTAAATTTGACTTTTAATATTTTTCTTAGGCATAATCCCGAGCCTTTCGATTTAATTATTTAATAGATAAACCGTAAAGCGTTTTAAACCTGAATAAATTTAAAACTTAATATTTTCTTCCCAAATTTTAAACTTAGAATTTTCTTCCCTAAACTACCCCCTTGAACCATGAACCAGCCCCCGTGAACCATGGTTCGAGCCCCATCTCTTTTCCTAGCCATTTTCGAACCCATCATTCATTCCTAAGCCATGTTTTCCCAAAACCCGAGCCACCCTCGAGCCACCTTGGACCAGACCTTGGCCAGACCCTAGCCTACCATCCTGGACCCTAATTGAACCGGACCAGACCAGCGCACCAGCCACACGCCCCAGCAACCAGCCGCTCGCACACATGCGCAAGGGAGCCCTAGGTCTCGCGACAGCGCCTCTCCCAAGCACGGCTCGTTTTGCATATGACCAGCCATTATCCTACCCTTAATCGACATTTAAACATTGTTGGGGAAAACCCATAAACCGCAGAATCCATCACGTTAAATCATTAAGAATTTGACTGAAAACTTAAGCGGAAGCGTACTTGAAGCCATAATCCTGAATTCTTTAGAACGTGTCTTGATCTTCCAGATCTACGCGCTCTTTCCTTGAGAGAATCCTTTAGTTTCTCTTCAGAACTATTTTCTTAATGGGGGAGGGAATAGTGAAAGTGACAACGCGAGATCTGAGGACCATGACCTATATTTATAGATAATGTTTATCAATATCTTCTGATATTTCTGTTTTAGCCCATCATAAAAACAGAAATTACACTTATGTCTCTACACATTAAAGGCCCACAGCCCATTAGATACATTAAAGCCCAATAACCTGAAACATTAATTGATCACTTTATTTTTGGCTTAACTTAATAGACAACCCACAATACAAAATTATTCACATATAAGCCCATATAAATAAATTGATCCAACAATCTCCCACTTGGGCTATATGTGCAACTTTATAATTATGTTTGTGAAAATAACCATATGAGCTCAAAATTGTTGTCATTCCGAAATGTATCTATAACCAATCCGGTCCATCAATCACATCAACATAGGATCAAAGCAGTCTTCGCTACGCTCAAGGTAACTAGACCCATCAATGGTCACATATGTCAACACAACTGAATGACATGGATCATGAAGTGGATGTGTAGCATGGAAATTTCATGCAATGTGACCGTAACATGCCTATTTCCAACTGGTCCTCCCTTTAACCTTATTGAGATCAAACTTTAAATAATAATCAGAGTGTGACTTAACTTGAAATTTATTTCTGCAGAAAATAAATTTACATAACTGTAACTGAAAATGTCTATAACTGAAAAGCATTTAAAACAACAAACTCCCACTAAAACTGGATTTCCTCAATTGACATAACACCCATACTAGCAGTGTGCTCATGAAACTATTTGGGTGGTAGTCCCTTAGTAAGCGGATCCGCAACCATGGAGTTTGTACCGATATGCTCAATAGACAACTTTCCACTCTGAATTCTTTCTTTAACAATCAGAAACTTGATGTCAATATGTTTTGACTTCGTCGAGCTCCTGTTGTTATTGGAATACATAACTGCTGATTTATTGTGACAATGTAATCTTAGTGGCTTTTCAATGCCATCAACAATGCGCAGTCCCGTGACAAAATTTTGCAGCCATATTCCATGATTGGATGCCTCATAACACACCACAAACTCAGCTGCCATGGTGGAAGAGGCTATAAGTGACTGTTTAGCACTCTTCCAGGAAATGGCACCTCCAGCAAGGAGATAGATGTAGCCCGACGTAGATTTCATACTATCTTGGCATCCAGCAAAATCGGAGTCAGTATACCCAATGATCTCAAGCTAATCCAACCTCCGATATATGAGCTTGTACTCTTTTGTTCTCTGTAGGTACCGTAAAACCCTTTTGACTGCTTTCCAATGTTCCACTCTTGGATTACTTAAATATCGTCCCAACATTCATGTCACGTACGCAATATCTGGATGTGTACAAACCTGAGCATACATCAGACTCCCCACTGCAGATGCATAGGGAACCTTCTGCATTTCTTTTTCCTCAAAATCATTCTTTGGGCATTGTTTGAGACTAAATTTGTCTCCCTTAGCCACAGGGGTATCTGTTGGTTTACAATCTTGCATCCCGTATCGCTTGAGAACTTTCTCGATATAGCCTTTCTGAGATAATCCAAGAATACCCCGAGAACGATCCCGATGTATCTGAATACCCAGTACAAAAGATGCATCACCAAGATCCTTCATCTCAAAATTCTTAGCTAGAAATCTCTTGGTTTCATGCAACAACTCTATATTGTTGCTAGCGAGCAAAATGTCATCAACATATAAAACTAGAAAAATATGCTTACTCCCACTGAATTTATGGTACACACAATCATCGACCGAATTCATCTCAAAACCAAACGAGATGATCACTTGATGAAATTTGAAATACCATTGTCGAGATGCTTGCTTGAGCCCATAGATGGATTTCTTTAATTTTCAAACCATATTATTTGTGTCTTTGGACACAAAATTTTCTGGCTGCACCATATAAATCGTTTCATCAATGTCACCATTTAGAAACGCAGTCTTTACATCCATCTGATGAAGCTCAAGATCGAAATGCGCCACCAAAGCTATTATTGTAACGCCCCAGATTCGACGACTGTCCTCACTGTATCAAGACGAGTCTTTCCAGCGTGCTTATGTCCTCACTCACACGCACCCTGAGAAACTTCCCAGGAGGTCACCCATCCCAAAATTGCCCCAAGTCAAGCACGCTTAACTTTGGAGTTCTTATGTGATGAGCTACCGAAAAGAAGATGCACCTTCGTGATATGAGTAGTACAAATCAAATCTTTTAAGCCCTCTTCAACTGTACAGTCCATTACATTGAACAGTCTCGGAATCCCTCTCATTCCCGTGTGGGTTCGGTTCATTCATGTTCCCTTCACCTAGAAGCCTGCCAGGAGCCGCTCATTGTCCGTGCAACTGATGGCACCGGCGATCACCCCCCGCCCTCTTCGGCCCCGGGCCTCACAATTATAATCATTAAAGAGTCTTTCGAAGAAACCGGAGAGAAAGTCTCTTTATAATCAATGCCTTCTTTCTGTGTAAAGCCTTTAGCGACAAGACGAGCTTTATATCTTTCCACATTGCCTTTCGATTCCCTCTTGGTTTTAAATATCCATTTGCAACCAATGGGCTTCGTACCTTTAGGCAATGGGACAAGATCTCATACGTCATTGTCCTTCATGGACTTTATCTCCTCATTCATGGAATCATTCCACTTTTGAGAGTTAGAACTTTCCATGGCTTGACGGAAGTTAATAGGATCATCCTCCATCAATCCAATGCCTGCCTCATGTTCTTGAAGAAATACAATGTAATCATCTGGCACTGCATTTCTCCGCTCTCTAGTGGATCTCATTAATGGCATAGGTTCTGGAGGTGCTTGAGTTTGTTCATCTGGAATGAGAGGATCTCTAATATTGTCTTCCTGTATTGTGTCTTGGTCAAAGTGAGGAATATGATCCTGATCAATGTCCAAGACAACTGTGGGAATATTTACATATTCCTCTTCAAAGACAATATCCCTTACTTTATCTCCCTCCGCAAACTCAACATCCTCAAAGAACCTGGCATTTCCTGACTCAAAAATCGACTTACTCGTGGGATCATAAAACTTGTACCCCTTGGATCTTTCAGAGTATCCAATAAAATAACAACTAACCGTCCTTGAGTCCAGTTTCTTTTCATTAGGCTTGTAAGGCCTTGCCTCAGCTGGACATCCCCAAATGTGTAGATGCTTAAGACTGGGCTTTTTACCCGTCCAAAGTTCATAAGGGGTTTTGGTCGCTGCCTTAGTTGGAACCCTGTTAAGGATATATGCTGCGGTCTTTAGTGCTTCTCCCCAGAGTGATTCTGGTAAGGTAGAATGGCTGATCATACTCCTCACCATGTCCTTAAGCGTTCTGTTTCGTCTTTCAGCAACACCATTCATAGTGGGCAAACCCGGCATAGTGTACTGTGGGACGATACCGCATTCTTCCAGGAATCTAGCAAAAAGTCCTGGACGTTGTTCACCTGAACCGTCATATCTACCATAGTATTCACCACTACGGTCAGATCTAACGCTTTTAATCTTTAAGCCAAGTTGATTTTCAACTTCAGCTTTATAGTTTTTGAACACATCCAATGACTGTGCCTTTTCATGAATGAGATAAATGAAGCCATATCTTGAAAAATCGTCTGTGAACGTTATAAAATACTGTTGACCATTCCAAGAAGCCGAAGGGAATGGTCTACAAATATAAGTATGTATAAGTTCTAAGACGCCTGAACACCTGTTGGCTTCAAATCTCCTTTTGTTGGTTTGTTTTCCCCTTATAAAATTAACACAATTATTAAAATATATGTAATCTAAAGGTTCGAGAATTTCGTCTGACACGAGTCTCCTTATTCTCTTTTCAGAGATATGACCCAATCTTTTGTGCCATAACGCAGCTGAATTCTCACTGGTTAATTTTCTTTTAGTGCCTCTACTTGTTTGCAGGGATTCATTAAATGAAGCAATAACATCCAAAGAATATAGATTATCGTATCCTGATAAAGAACCAGAACCAACCAATTTTGAATCGAGAAACAAACTGAATATTCCATTTCCGAATGAACAAGAATAACCAAATTTGTCCAATGCAGAAATGAAAATCAAATTCCGTCTAAAAGACGGCACAACAAATGTTTCATAAAGATCCAAATATATTCCAGTCTTTAACAATAATCTAAATTTTCCTATTGCCTCAACTTCAACTTTGTTGCCGTCACCAACATAGATGAATCTTTCAGCATCACTTGGTTTTCGGCAATCCAGGCAACCCACTGATGTGAGTTGTTGCACCAGAATCAATCCACCACGTGTGTCTAGGCACTGAAGTTAAATTAACCTCAGAAAAAACCATATTCAGAAGCATACTTTTCTTAGCACGCCAAGCGTGATAATTACTGCACTGCTTCTTCATATGCCCATCACTGCCACAGAAAAAACAACCAAAATTTTGAGAATCACTAGGATTCTTCTGTTGTTTCTTCGGAGGCTGTGTATCCGCAGCTTCCTTATCCTTTCGTTTCTTTCCTTTAACCTTCGAGGTAGAGGCATAATGAGCACTTTCTGTCTTGTCTTGCTTCAACCTTTCCTCTTCCTGGACACAGTGCGAGATGAGCTCATTCAGAGACCAAGTCTCTTTCTGACAGTTATAGCTCACCTTGAACTGGTTAAACTGAGGAGGATAAGATATGAAAATCAGATGCACCAGCAAGTCCTCAGAGAGGTCAAGCTTCAGTGCTTTCAACCTTGAAGCAAAATGAGACATTTCTATAATGTACTCCCTGATGTTGCCCTTACCCCTGTACCTCATTGAAACGAGGCTTGCCAAAAGTGTACCAATTTCAGACTTTTCACTTTTAGCAAACCTCTTTACGAGGTCTTGAAGGAAAGCCTTACCCGTAGCAATGTCGATAGACATTGTGCCCCTGAATGTTTCTGGAATGGCCCTCTTCATGATCATCATACACATGCGAATTCGATCTCTCCCACCTTTCAAACTCCCTCTTTTAATCAGAGGTACTCTTATCCGTAATGGCGGGAGGAGAGTCAACCCTTATCGCAAGGTCCAAATCCATGACTCCGAGAACTATCAATAAATTCTCTTGCCACGATTTAAAATTCGAGCCATTTAACATAGGAATAGAATTTATGTTGGAGTGAATATTTGCAGGAGTCAAATCTGAACAGAGAACAAAAACCAAATATACATGCTCAACCAAATATCCAAATAGAATAATCAATAAATTCAAATAATGTAAACCCCATAAACAGAATATCGTGCACTCCATTAATGTTTCATCTTTGGGCAAAAGATTAACTTGTAAGTGATATCCTGGCGCAGCAGTCAAACACTGATAGTAACTATCATGTCAAATAACAACCTTCCTTTGGGCCGATTTATTATTCACATGAAAAACCGAACAACTATCACATGTTTACCACCACAATTGCATATGTGATTATATTAAATATTAACCTTCCTTTGGGCCGATCAATATTCATATAAATCACATATACCCAAAATCCTTTTGTATTTCAAAATAAAATTAATTTCCATAAAAGAGGTCACTTTGGCGACATTTTATTCAATTAATCAATTTTAAAAATACATATAACCTTATCATTATTTGAATTAATGAAAAATTTAACCTTAACCGAATAAACCTGAAACCAAATTTTTTTTTTCCGGAAATTCAGTACGGGTCGGGTCGACCCGGTTCCGTACGACCCGACCCGAATCCGTACTTTTTTTTTTTAAAAAAAACTTAATCCGAATTTTCGATTTTCCTCTAAAATATTTTGTTGGACAAAACTTGAAGGAAAATCGAAATCTTATACCAATTTTTTTTTTAAAAAATTTATAACCAAATCTTTTTACCAAAACTGAAACTTTAAAAGATTTGGTTTTTGACAAAAATATTTTCCAGATCTGAAGCCATAGAACAAAAAAAATTTTCAGATCTAAACAAAAATATTTTTCAGATCTGAATCCATAGAACAAAAAATATTTTCAGATCTGAAAACATATCAATATATTTTCCAGATCTCGAGCCATATCAAAAAGTTTTTCAAATCTAAAACCATAACAAAAACGTTTTAAACAAAATTTTCTTTTTCAGATCTGGATCCAAATAATATGCAAGACTTTAAACAAATCTCAATGATTCAAACATGAATTGATCTGATATCACTTGTTGGAGAAAACCCATGAACCGCAGAATCCATCACGTTAAATCATTAAGAATTTGACTGAAAACTTAAGCGGAAGCGTACCTGAAGCCATAATCCTGAATTCTTTAGAACGTGTCTTGATCTTCCAGATCTACGCGCTCTTTCCTTGAGAGAATCCTTTAATTTCTCTTCAGAACTATTTTCTTAATGGGGGAGGGAATAGTGAAATTAACAACGCGAGATCTGGGGACCATGACCCATATTTATAGATAATGTTTATCAATATCTTCTGATATTTCTGTTTTAGCCCATCATAAAAACAGAAATTACACTTATGTCTCTACACATTAAAGGCCCACAGCCCATTAGATACATTAAAGCCCAATAACCCGAAACATTAATTGATCACTTTATTTTGGGCTTAACTTAATAGACAACCCACAATACATAATTATTCACATATAAGCCCATATAATAAATTGATCCAACAAACATTACTTAAACGTCTCATATTGGCAGCGTACCCTTTAAGAATCACAACCCGACTCAAACAATGTAAAAACATCAAAAGCTTTGAACATAATCCCCAAAACGTTATATAATTTGATCAATACAATTTTCATGCTTCAAAACAAAAAACAAACATATTATGATTTGAATGGTGCAAAAAAAAGTTTAGAAGCGTGCATTTGCGTTTAGAACGCTCGAATATTCGATTATCGACACGTGTCGCAAAGATGAGAGAACTGGAAGCGATTAGCCTTCAAAATTTACCTTGAAATTTTCGAAAATTTGGTGTGTGTGTTGTGTGTGTTTTTCGGCTGCCCTAGGGGTCTAGAACACTAGGTTTTTGATTTTATAATTTTTTAATTCTAGGGTTTAAAAGTTAGGGTTTTTAGGATTTTTGGGTTTAAATAAGACCTATTAATCTTAGGTAAGTTAGGCCCATTAAGGCCTAATTAATTATAAAATAAAGGTTTACAAAAATCGTTTTCAAAAATGATAACTTTAGGGTCTATAAAAGTCCTTCATTTGAATAAAATCGGCTTCCTAGATAAAATGAGGCTCGACTCGTAAAATAAATTGGACTCCACTATTTTTCAAAAAATTTCCATCCTATTTGATATTACTATCGAGCCTTAAAAAAGTTTATCGAAAAATATTTTCATCTTGGTCGTCCCCGGTCTCTTTTCCCTGAACTAATATCGAATATCCGGACAAAATCCTTAATTTCATGAAATCATGCAATTTAAACATTTAATCATATAAAAGTTATCATTTAAGCATTAAATAAGAAATTTTAAATAATTTTCATGCAAGCGGTTTACGTGGACTGATTTTCGGGCGTTACAAATCATCTTCCTTTAAATAAAATTTCGTCCTTGAAATTATGACTTACCGAACAACTCCGAGTAGTGACTTCCTCATATCAGCCTCGGTCTCCCAAGTGGCTTCTTCCTCCGAGGGGTTAAGCTACTTGAATTTGACCATTTTGATTATCTTGTTCCCCAACCTTCTCTTCTGTCTGCCCAAAATTTGAGTAGGCCTCTCCTCATAAGACATGTTGTGTGTAAGCTGCAGTGGCTCAAAATTTAGTACATGTGAAAGATTCGACATGTACTTGCGGAGCATCGATACATGGAAGACATTGTGAACTCCTGTGAGGTTGGGTGGCATTGCCACTCGATATGCTAATGCTCCCACTCTGTCGAGTATCTTGAATGGTCTGATGAATTCGGTCTGAGTTTGCCTTTCTTGCCAAATCTCATAACACCCTTCATAGGTGTTATTTTCACAAATACGTGGTCTCCTAACTGCAAACTCGAGATCTCGTATTCTTCTGTCAGGGTAGCTCTCATGTATGCTCTGATCAGTCTTCATCCTGTCTCGGATCTTGGAGACTAAATCCACCGTATGCTGCACTACCTCGAGTCCTATCGTAGCTCTCTCTTCTACCTAGTCCCAATGGATTGGTGATTTGCATTTCCTCCCATAGAGTTCCTCGTATGGAGCCATTCCTATAGACAACTGATAACAGTTGTCATATGTGAACTCCACTAGAGGTAATTTCATTTCCCAGCTCCCTCGAAAATTGATCACGCATGCTCGGAGTAGATCCTCTAGAATCTGTATGACTCTCTCAGACTGACCGTCTGTCTGTGGATGAAACGCTGTGCTGAATAATAGCTTGGTCCCCATGGGTGCATGCAAACTCTTCCAGAATGATGAAGTGAATCGGGTGTCTCTGTCTGACACTATGGAAATTGGAATTCCATGTAGTCTGACTATCTCTCGAATATACAGATCCGCATAATGCGTCATGGAGAAAGTCGTCTTCAATGGTAAGAAGTGTGATGACTTAGTAAGACGATAAACTATCACCCAAATAGCATTGAATCATTATACCGTCTTTGGTAAATCTACCACGAAGTCCATCATAATGTTCTCCCACTTTCACTTGGGGATGGGGAGTAGTCGGAGCATTCCTGCTGGTCTTTGATGCTCTGCCTTCAATTATTGGCACGTCAAGCATTCGGATACGAAGCGCATAACATTTCGTTTCGTACCTGGCCACCAATATAAAAGTTGCAAGTACTTATACATTTTTTTACTTCTGGTGTGTATACAATAAGGGGTACTATGGGCTTCTGTCATAATTTCAACTCTAAGTCAATCTACACTAGGAACCCAAATTCGCCCTCGGTACTTGACAATGCCGTATTTGACTGAATATAAAATCATGACCTTTGACTCATCTAGCTGTCTCTATTTCTGCAGTTGCTCATCATTAATCTGTCCGGCTCGAATTCTGTCTCGCAGAGTACACTGTACTTTTAAAGTAGCGAGATTAGGGGCCTTGCCTCTAGCATATACTTCAAGATTGAACCTCTGAATTTCCGTCTGTAGAGGTTTCTGTATTGATAATTGAGCCAAGATTGTCCCTTTTCCGCTCAAAGCGTCTGCAACTACATTAACTTTCTCGGGATGCTAGCTAATGTCGCAGTCGTAGTCCTTAACAAGTTCTAGCCATCTTTGTTGTCTCATGTTCAGCTCCTTTTTGGTAAAGAAATATTTGAGACTTTTGTAATCCGTAAAGATCTTGCATTTTTCACCATATAGGTAGTGTCTCCAAATTTTAAGAGCAAATACAACAGCTGCAAGTTCAAGGTCATGCGTATGATAATTCTTCTCGTTGACTTTCAACTATCTAGATGCATATGCATTGACCCGATCATGTTGCATGAGAACTGGGCCCAATCCTAGCTTCGAAGAGTTGGTATACAACACATACTCCCCATTGTTCTGTCGGCATAGCTAAAACTGGCGCGGTAGTGAGCTCTTGATTCAACTGATCAAAACTGCTTTGACACTCCGGTCCCCATACAAATTTCGTATTCTTCTTCGTTAGGATGTCAAGAGTACTGCAATGGACAAAAAACCCTTGATGAACTTGCGATAGTAGCCGGCTAAGCCCAAGAAACTGCAGATATAACGTCCAGAAAATTTGAAGGTCCACGTGTACTACATGCATGCAAGATTATCAATTTTTTATGTATTTTAGTTAAATTGATTTAATCTCATAAATTAATTATGATGTGCATATTTACGTGTTTAAAATGTGCTTTCTACACGAATGCATGAAAACAGTGTTTTTAAAGTTATTTGAAAATACGATCGAGGAACGGAGACCGAGGGCTGAAAAAGGAAAAAATATTTTATTAAACAATTATTTTTAATTGTTTAAATGTGGTGTATTTTAAATGGAGCTTTCGAAAATATGGTGTTTTGTAGTGATTTTATACGCCAAGTTGTATTTTTAAATGATATTCAATTTTCGACGAAAATATGAAATTTACGAGAACTCGGCTAATATTCTCACGAACTTTCCTAAACAAAATATTTTAAATATGCACTATTGAGCTTATTGGGCCTATTATAATTTTTTAATGGGCCCAAGTTTCCACCACTTGGTTTAACTATTATTTAAACCCACAAACCCCATGCCCCACACCCTCAAAATAATACAAGGATTCTCCCCCACCACCACCAGCACACACCACACGAGATTTTGAAGAAAACCATGAGAATCTTGAGGAAAAAATTCTGCAAGGGTCTCTCCGTCGACGTCTCTCGAATCGCCAAAATGTTTTCGTGCGTAAATTATGCAAAGGCACGCAATAAATCTCTTTTTTCTCATCTGTCACACCATATTACATGTTTTAATTAAGTTTTCGTGGAAAATATGTTGGTCTTTTATTTATTTTCGTTTCTATGCCATAGCATGTTGATAACTCATGTTTTTGTGATCCAAAACATATGATATCTATGCACAAAGGGGATGACATGGTAGGGGCATCATAAGGGATGATTTTCAGTAGGTTTAAGGGTCACAAGAGTCATGGCCAAAGGCTGGACAGAAGCTAGGATAGGCATGCACGAAAATAGACTCTTTGTGGGCAAGGACTCTTCGACTAGGAGTCGTCAAGGGCCACGGCTACTAGATGATGTTAGGGTGTATTAAGGGGACAAAAATGGGCTGTAGGATGTTCGAAGGGGGCTGTGCGATGCTAGGGGTGAAGGCTACACGATCGCAAGAGGGAGGAGGGCCGCGCATGGCTAGGGAGTCGCGGCTATGAGAGTGCAGCTTCTGGGCATGAGAGACTCGGTCCAGCAGGGTTCTTAGATGTTATTCATGGTCCTAGGAGAGTCAACTAAGTTTTGGACAAGAGGCTAAGGGTTTGGAGCAAGGCAAGCCAAGGAGCAAACCAATAGAGCTAAGGTTGCGTAGAAACTATCAGTAGGTGTTTTGGGCTGTGCAATTCAGTCTAGTAGACTGCCTAGGGTTTGGTTATGGTCCTAAGAGGGTGGCCTAGGGTCAGGTCGTGGTGTATATGGGCTAGGGCCGTAGTTGCATGGTTAGGGAAAACTAGGGCTTCTAGAATTAGAGGGAAGGAAGTTCAGCAGGAGTCCTAGCATGTACAAGGGTCTTAAATGGGCTTGATTTGAGTATAATATTGTTTAATTAGGTGTTGTTAAGCTTTGGTTTAAGTTTGGTTAAGTTTCGAGTCAATACAAGTCAAAATCGGGATGTACGTCTAAGCTTTAAAGACGATTTGGGAAATTAGTCGATGGACATAAGTTTACGTTTAAGGAATATTTATGGGAGGGTTTTAAGGTTATATGTTAGGTTTGGAATTATTTGGGACGTTCTAAGGATAAATACGAAAAGTTATGCTTCAATGGGTAAAATGGTCATTTTACACTGAGAATTAGAAGACGTCATGGCAGTGCTCTGAATGCTAATGTTTATGAAATTTTATGATGAAACGTTAATGTTAAAAGATATGTTGCATGCTTGGCTTTGAAAGAAAAACAATTATTATATGCATGAATTTTATAAAGTGATGAGAATATGAAATGTTGAAGGAAGTGAAGTAATTGTGACTAATACGAATACGATGATATATGAATACGTAAGGCCAAGGCTCAGTTGACGGATGAGAGTGTCGCTGATGTCCCCGCCGCCCAGTACTGTGGTTACATGTAAATGGATCCATCGCCCCTAATACGAATACGAAAGTCACAATTAACGATCTGAATTCAACGAAAAAGGAATACATATACGTATATGATGAATATGAATATATTTATGATGATATGAATATGAATATGTTTATGTTGATACGGAAAATGTTTAAGTTTATGCATGATCATGAAAATGTTATTTTACAGTAAAAGTATTTTTACTGTTGCATGTGATCTGTATACATATTATTTGTTATCAAGAATATGGTGTGTTGAGTCTTTAGACTCACTAGGTGTGATCGATGCATGTGAATATGATAATAATGATAATGGAGGTCTTGATGGTTTATCTGACTTGACTAAAGGTGCACATAACCCGAGGACCAGCGCTAGTAGTTTTCCGCACATATGTTTATGATTTAGGCTTTTAAGTTTATGTTAAAGATATTTTTACGACTTTTATTATGATTGATTTTGAGTGGTTTTGAGAGGTTGGTAGTGTTAGTATATTTTGAAATATTGATAGTTTAGGTTTGGTAAAACGGTTGACTATTTCATGTTCGGAATTCTTCTTTTGAGTTTCAAATGTAGTTGGTTGTTTTAATTTAAAATGTTGTCAAAATATTTAAGTAAATATATATGTATTTCGGTCGAGATTATTGAGCATTAAAAAAAAATTCTAGTACTTTTTAAAGAAAAATGAGTAGTGGACGTTTCTGCAGATTTCTGTTTTACACTTTTAGGCACCGGCAATTCTTTAACTGTCTTGACCTTATATGGGTCAACTTCTATTCCTTCTCTCGAAACGATGTGGCCTAAAAATGCCACATTCTCTAGGAAAAACTCGCAGTTGCTGAACTTTGCATATAATTTTCGGTCTCGTAATACCTGCAAAGTCATCTTCAAGTGCCGATCATGCTCCTCTCGGCTCTTGAAATAAATCAAAATATCATCGGTGAAGACAATGATAAACTGGTCAAGGTACGGCTGAAACACGCGATTCATGATATCCATGAAGATCGCTGGGGCATTAGTCAGTCCGAAAGGCATCATAAAAAATTCATAATGCTCATAGCGCGTTCTGAAAGATGTTTATGCACATCCACATCCTTACTCTCAACTGATTGTATCTCGATCGAAGATCTATCTTCGAAAACTCCGAAACACCTTGCAACTGATGAAATAAATCTTCAATTATGAGCAAGGGATACTTGTTCTTCACTGTCACCCTATTCAGTTCTCGATAATCGATGCAGAGTCTCATACTCCCATTTTTTTCTTCACGAACAACACCAGCTCGCCCTCTGGAGAGAAACTAGGGTGAATAAATCCTTTGTCTAGCAGCTTTTGAATATGATATTTCAACTTCTTTCATCTCGACAGGTGCTAGATGATGCGGTGCATTAGAGACCGGCACAGTACCCGACATCAACTCAATAGCAAAATCCACCTCTCTCTCGAGTGGAACGCCAAAAATGTCGTCAGAGAACACATCCGAAAAGTCATTGACAACTTCCACCTCTTTTATCGATCGACTGCCAGCGTTAGGTATGAATATAACACTGGCAAGAAAACCTTGGCAGACTCTCCGAATAAGCTTCTTCGCACGAA
Source organism: Primulina tabacum (assembly GCF_025594145.1). Taxonomy (NCBI): domain Eukaryota; kingdom Viridiplantae; phylum Streptophyta; class Magnoliopsida; order Lamiales; family Gesneriaceae; genus Primulina; species Primulina tabacum. The sequence continues at coordinate 8,324,714 of NC_134558.1, forward strand.
TACATGAAATAATATGCGGCATCTATTTGTTCTACACAGCCTCGAAGATGAATGATTTCCCGTTGTGCGGTCTAAGAAATACTGACCTCTGCTGGAAATCGATAGTAGTTCCGTTCAGTGTGAGTCAATCCATGCCCACAATAATGTCGAACTCGGGCATCGACAACACAATAAGGTTTGCTCGAACGACATTCTTCTGTAGTTTGAGCTACACATCCTTTACCATGCTTGTAGAGGTCATATGCTCACCTGAAGGCACTGTGACTCTGAATCCCGGCTCCACATCCTCCGGTAAGATTTCCAATCATTTCACAAATGATTCAGATATGAAAGAATGCGTAGCTCCAAAATCTAGCAAACCATAGATAGCTACACTTACTAACAATATTTTGCCTGCGATAATAGTCGCATTATACTCAGACAAGGCCATAAATTCAAAAATTTCCTATCGTATGGGCTCTTTTAGTTTTCCATGTTAGCAAGTTAGTCCCTAATGTCTCGAACATATTTCAAAACGGCCCTTTTATTTTAAAAATTGTCAAAACAGTCTCTACATCCTCGAAAATTGCCAAATGGCATAGGAAATTTTGAATTTATGCAATTAAATCCCCGATATTTCCAATTATGGAAAATTAAACCCCAAGATTTTCTAATCATGTCAAATTTATTCTCAATAATTTTCAAAAAAATTGATAATTAGTCCCTTAAATTTCTAAATTTACATAATTCAGTTCCTAAGTTCTCAATCCTCCACAATTCGATCCCCATAGCTAATAATTTTGAAATTCAATTCCCAAAGCCTTAGAATTTGAAACATGCAATTTTAAATCATCAAGTTCAATGCACCTCAAATTAATCCTAGCATTCATGCTTATTAATTCAAGCCATAAAGCAACATAAAATGCTTAAATAGTCGTAATACCTGTAATAAGCTTAGTTTCTGGCTCCGACTGCTTTGCATGCATCACATACGCTCGTCCAGTCACATGCCGCTTCAGCTTCGGGCAGTCAATAGCTTCATGTTCGTCTCCTTCACACCTGAAACACTTGTAGGTGCCCCACATGCACTTTCAAAAGTGATGGAGATTGCATTCCTTACAGAGCGGCCTTTCGTCAGTCTTCGGGGCAACTGCACTCTGTGGCTGCCTCTGCGGTTTCTGATGTCCTGGCCAATTTGGTGGTCCCGAAAACGGCTTCTTGCTCTGTTGCGACTGCTGTTGTGGAGGTGACCTCTTCCTTTGCAGCTCTCACTCTATATCCTTCAGCGACTGCTCTGCCCTGAAGGCCCTTGTAACAACATCATTATAATTCGTCAGGTCTCCCAACAGCACATCCCGACGTACAGTAGGCCTAAGGCCATCTAAAAAGTGCCTCAGTTTCTCAGCAGCATCATTAGCGATAAGTGGCACAAAGTGACAACCCTTATCAAATTTTTTGACGAACTCTGCAACAATCATGTCCCATGCCGGAGACTCGTAAACTCTCGCTTCAAGTGGACCTCACGTCAGCAATAAAGTATTTCTCATAAAAAATCCGCTTGAAATCCTTCAGCCATGAATGGATCAGTAGTACCATGTGAGGGTATTCAGATTCACCCCCTCTCAGCTCCTTCCCACCACAGAGATGTGTCGTCCTTCAGTAAATAAAGGCCGTATCTGACCCTGTCGGTATCCGCCTTGTTCATATAGCGGAAAATCACATCCTAATCCACCCTTCAGCCATGAATGGAGCAGTAGTACCAGAAAAATCCTCCGGATCCATCCTCCGAAACTGCTTGTAAATATCATCTGGTCTTCCCCAAGCAGCATTCCCAGCAAGTTGCTCCAATAAACGATCCATCCCCTCGAGCACCCTTGTAGCAGCATCCGGGGGTGGTCGAGGTATCTTCTCACGCCTCTCTTCCTCAGTATTTATGGGAATAACATGTCTGGGAGGCATCACTGTACACGTCGTCCAAACCACGTAACCAACATGCATTTGAATTTTTAAAAATACGTTTAACCTCCTAATTCGTATATCATAAAATCATTTAGAATTCAGCATAGAAAATTAAAAGCAATAAAACTCACAGGCTTGAGGCTTGACTTTTTGAGCTTCTCGGGGTGGCAGTAATACAACTCTTTCGAGATCCTTCGATCTGATACCAACCGAAACACCCCTTATTCTTTTATCTTTAAAATATAATTAAATACTAAAATTTTTTTAATCATAAATCACGAAACTCTCATTTAAAAATAACTCAACATTTAAAAATATTTAACAACATAAAATCTCATAAAATGTCAACCGTTAAATCATTCGTCCATTTAAAATAATCCAATCTCTAAACTTCAAAACAAAGCATAAAATATTTAATAAGATAATTCTCAAAATCATTACTTTAAAACTTTAAATCTTAAGCTAATGCGGAAAAGAAAAGTCCCTCGGAAGTTTACTGTCGGACCCGATCCACTCAAGCGTCAGCGCCTCCCTCAAAATCATCCTCACCTGCAACCATTAAAACTTAGTGAGTCTAATGACTCAACATTTTCTAACCATACGTAGCAATTAATACATATACATGCACATGCAGCTTTAAAATAAATCTTTTAATAAAATAGGCTGACGTAAATACTCGTAAGCGTGATATCATTCAACTTCCTCAGCGAAAATCATTTCAGCATTTAACATCATAAATCGTTTCCTTATCATATATCATTTTAGGTGAAGTTTGATCCTTATCCTTTATCCTTCATCATTCATTCTCTAGTCGATTGATCAGTCTATATACAACAAGTACCTGGGGGCGGGGCGGGGCGGGGTGTCAGCAACTCTCGTCTACAATCGTCGGGCTCCCTCTAGTCCTTTTCTCATACGGGCGGGGCGTCAGCAACTCTCAGTTCAGAGCATCAGTTAGGAGCCGACCAATTTGTAGAACACGACAAGCTCATCTAAGTAGAATCCAGCTGTGCACAACGGTATAAAACCAATTGTCCGATCAAAGGACATTAATGAACGTTGCAGCAGAGCTTAAAGTCAATACTTCCAGAATGGCTGTCAGATATTACAAGACAAAAATTTTGAGGAACAAATTCAAACTGCAACGAATATATTTGACGATTCTTGATGTATTATTACATTGCCTCTATAAATACAAGATCAAGACCATAAAAAAAATGGAAGTGTGTGAAAAAAATGGGTGTGGAAAAAAAAGTGTGCATATCACCTTACAAGAAAAAACCAGCGCAGATTTGAGGGAACACTTCAACATGTTACCAGCTTAGATTGGAAGCACAATTCTCTCAGTGTGTGAGAACACTTTCGTGTTGTATTTATAGATCAGTTCTCATACACGCACACCCCATCACTCACATATACACAGAGAATATAGCGTATTGAAAAGCTGAATGAGTCTTGCACAAAGACATAAAACTTGTGTATGTAGTCTTTTGACACATAGACTGAAAAACAAGTGTTGGCCAGAAATGTGCTGCCTTCAGTCTAGACTATGAGTTCAGTTAGGCGGTAGCGTAAGTCCTAAGCTGAGTGGGTTTGTACAAGGTGTTGTATCAATCAAAGTCTTCTAGTGGATCCTACCCGAGGTGTTAGAAGGGGTGACGTAGGAGCAGTTGAAGTCTCCGAATATCCACAAACATATCTTGTGTATTTAACTGTTTAACTATTGTTTTAAACTGATTTGATCAGTTCGAGCTGATATATGTTCAGTTCTGACCATAACTGAACTGATACAGGCAAGAAATGATCTCACTTATTTAGTTAATCAGTTTACACAAGCTAAAAACTCTAAGCTAATCAGATTTTCTTAACGAAAGGATTACTTCGATTATTTTTCCGCTTGGTTTAAAACCAAACTTGATTTAATTCATCGGTGTATACATTCTTAGAACATGGCTATTGCAGCTCATTGATAATATTGTGTTTGCAGCACCCTCGCAAGTGCCTAGAACCGATCCCATCAATTGATATCAGAGCTAGCTGTTCTAAGAAGAACAAGTGAAAACTAATATTTTAAAATATATTTCAAATGATATTTAAAATGACATTCAAAATCCTCTTAAAAAATTTATATGAGTTTGTTGTGGGAAGAGTGAAGATTTTTGTATATGCAACTAACATTGTAACCACTTCTCTCGACTCCGTAATTTTGTTGTTTTAGCAGCTTGCAGGGTTTTGTCTTCAGACTGATAGCAGAATAGCTAAACTGATCAGCAGATAAGATTTCAATTGTCGGCCTACCACTTCAGGTGATCAACAAACGAAACCCAACTACCAGCTGAAATGTTGGATGATTATGAGCTTAATCATCACCAGTATACCGCCACTTCATTATCATATCAGATCAAAGTAGATGATCAATGCAGTTCAACATCAGTTGAGTCCAGTTTGCATCAGCTAGACCAGTTATCCAGCACATAGATCAAGTCAAAGGCAATTAGTTGTTCTTCTGGCAAAGAAACTCAAGATCGATGCAACATTCCAAGTATTCAAGGCGACCAGTTATTGGTATGTCCAGTTCTATTATGTATAAATTAACTGATATTTGATGTTGTTTAAAATTTGCTATTGTAGTAGCAATTTCCTTTACACATGTTTGTTTGCTTAAATATATGATATAAGGGATGTGTATCTAAATAAACATCATGTTTATCCAGTTAAGTTTCTATGTGACTGAACTTCTTATCTCAGGATTTGTTGTCTAAATTGCTTGAACGTTAAATAATGCTAAAACTTCTTTTTAAATCGCGTAAATGATTATATTTTTAAGGGAGAGTTTTTAATTCAGTTCTTGAGGGGGAGCTTTTCTTTGAAAAATATTTTTAAATATGCTATCTCTCGAACAATTTTTTTTTAAAATCTCTTAATTCAATTCTTGAGGGGGAGTTTTCAATTTTTTTAATATGTTATCCCTCGAACAAAAATTTAATTTTTATTCGCATAATTGTTTTTAAACGTTTTTTATTCTCACAAAGGCGGATAATTATTAAATGTTTAAAGTTTTTATTTTAAAACTATTTATTTGTTCAAGTTTTGTGATCATAAAAAAAGAGGAGATTGTTGGAACATTTCATGTTCGCAATCTTGATTTTGATGTTAACAAAACTTGTTATTTTGTTTCTAATGAATTTACCTAAGTGCGCAAAAATCAGAAACTGATCAGGTTTCGAACTGATCAGGTTTCGAACTGATCAGTTACCGAGCCAAAATTGAAGCTATCGAGATGCAAACTGAAAGTACCAACTGATTGCCCAAACTGAACCAGTCCAACTGAAATATCAAAGACCACTTCAGTTGATGGGTGGTTCAGCAGAAGACCTTCAGAAGCCCAGCTAGCTGATAAAGAGTTCAACCGATGAAAAGCCCAACTGACTAGTTCAACTAAATCAGTGAAAACAGTTCCGCTGACGAGTCAACTGATTTCACCACACCAGTTCAATACTAGTTCAGCTGACCAGTACAGAGCATCAGTTAAGAGCTGAACATTTTTCAGAACACGACAAGCTTATATGAGTGCAATCCAGCTGTGCACAACGGTATGAAAGCAATTTTCCGATCAAAAGAAAATAATGAATATTGCAATAGAGCTTAAAGTCAATACGTTCCAGAATGTTTGTCAGATAGTACAAGAAAAAAATTTTCGAGGAACGGATTCAAACTGCAACAATATATTTGATTAGTCTTGTTGTACGGTCACATTGCCTCTATAAATACAAGATGAAGACCATCGAAAAAAAGGAAGTGTGTGAAAATAAAGGGGTGTGGAAAAACAAGTGTGCATATCAGCTTACAAGAAGCAACCAGTCCAGATTTGCGGGAACACTTCAACGTGTTATCAGGTTAGATTAGAAGCACAATTCTCTCAGTGTTTGAGAACACTTTCGTGTTGTATTCATAGATCAGTTCTCACGCACATACTATCACTCACATATACACAGAGAATAGAGCGTATTGAAAAGCTGAATGAGTCTTGCACAAAGACATAAAACTTGTGTATGTAGCCATTGACACATAGACGTTAAACAAGTGTTGGTTAAAAAGGTGATGCCTTCAGTCTCGAATAGGAGTTCAGTTAGGCAGTAGCGTAAGTCCTAAGCTGAGTGGGTTTGTACAAAGTGTTGTATAAATCAAAGTATTCTAGTGGATCCTACCCGAGGTGGTAGAAGGGGTGACGTATGAGCAGTTGAAGTCTCCGAACATCCATAAACATATCTTATGTATTTAACTTTTTAACTATTGTTTTAAACTGATTTGATCAGTTCAAGCTGATATCAGTTCAGTTCTGACCATAATTGAAGTGATACAAGCTGATGGGATCGATTAACTGGTGAAAGAGTATTTAGAAGGGGGGTTGAATAAACACTCACGATTTTCACAATCTTTTCGAATGTTGAGTCAGTTTAGTGACAAACTGAAACTCGGAATCTTGTCAGTCGATATCAATCAGTTAACAATAAAGTGCAGAAATAAACTGACTGATAGATAGAACAAAAACTGAAATAAGAACACACGAGATTTTATGGATGTTCGGAGATTTCAATCACTCCTATGTCACCTCTTCTATCACAAGGATAGGATATCCACTAAAAGATTTTGATCGATACAAACACTTGTACATACCCACTTCAGTTTGGACTTAACAATTCCAAAACTGAAACTCTTAGTTTACAATATGTTTCACAGTGCTCAACTGGACTTAGCACAACTGATCTCTTTAAAGATCGAATATACAACAAAACGATTTGTGCTAGTAAGCTCGAAGAGTAGCCTAGAATGCTACGAATAAATCTGATAAGTGTGAGCTTCTAATTTTTGATATGAGCGAGAATTTAAGCAGAGTAACAGCAAGATTGATAGAATAGTGAATCGTTGTTTTTCATCTGCTCTTCCCTGCTATTTATAGGCTTCTCTTCAACAGTAATAATCAATGTAATTTGAATCTTTATATCTGTTGTTGCCATGCCAATATCTTTCTGACATTCATAAACTACAGCTTTTCTGATATGCAGCGTTCCCACTGTTAGTTGCAGTCTGATTTGTACTGTTGTCCGTTGAATGTCATTTTCGTTAACTGATGACATGTTTAGCCGAAGGATCAGCTGATAAGCAATAATCGATAAGCTCACAACTAAATGTAGCAACTGATCAGTTGGACCAACTGATCAGTCAGTTGTCTGCGTAAGTTCAGTTCAGCTGGTTCAGTTGCCTTTGCGCATTAATCTTCAGTTATAGGCAACTGTCAGTTTGAGTATTTGTTCAGTTACTTTCGAACATCTTGATCAGTTAATCCAATCGATTTAAGCACTTAGTTCGTCAAACTATCGAAATTTAGTTTCCAACAATTTATCCCTTTTTGGTGTTTGACAAAACTTGGAATATATGAACTGATCAATTGCAACTGAGAAAAAAAAATCTTCGAATTTTTTGTAGATAAAATAATTCTTCCAATGTACAGATTCGTACAAATAAAAGAATCCAATGTACAGATTCATACAAAGAATAAAAGAATGAAATAATTTTCAAGAATATTCAAAAATCTGCCATAATCTTCAACCTTTAACTGAAATCAGTTGATTACTTTTGTTGATCTTCATCTTTTCCTTTTTTATTTGTCTTCTCCTTTTTGAACTTTTTCTTCTTCTTTTTCCCCCTTTTTGTCAAACGCATCAACCTTTCTGGATAATATACGAACATCTGAGGCGATGTCTGACACAGCATTCATCACAATATCTTGTAGCAAATCTATCCTTTTAGTGATAGTCTTTTCCAGAAAGTCAAAGTGTCTTCCGACTAAGGCTTGAGTTTGGAAGTTGGCTTCAGTAGACACTCTGTCCTTTTTAATTATGGAAAAATATTGAAGTCACATTCTCTTGGATTTGCTATAGTCTTCCCGTAGTAAACTCATTTGAAGAGTTGATCTTCAAGGTATGCGCAAGATGGGTTGACTGTATGTTTGAAATGACATTCATCATACTAACGAGGTTGTTCTGAACAGATTGGATTTCTTCAAACAAGGATTCAGTTTCCATTGATATACCAGGAGACATGTCTCTAGAGCAGTTGGGCACAACAGCTTCCAGTAGCAAGATATTCTACTTCAGTTGTGGAAGTAGCTACGGATGTTTGTGTTTTGTTGAACCATGAGATCAGTCTGTCTCTTAAAAACTTACAAGATCCACTGATGCTGTCGAGGCCCGTAACTCGTACTTGAAAATTTGCGGAATTATTTAAAATTTTTTTCTTTAAAAGTAAATAACTTGCCTCATCCATAAAATAAACTGATAAAAAGTTTAAATATTCAAAGTAGCAGCGGAAGTAAATACTGTTTTTCAAAACTGACAACTTAAAATAATTCATCAACGTGAAAACTGAGTTCGAATAAAAATAGTAAGTGCTGAAAATGAGGTCCTCGGGTTTCTACTACTGCCGACCCAAGCTAGCTCACTGGTACCCGCCCTCGGTTCCGACCTCATCAGTACCTACAACAATCAAGTCTAGCAAGTCTAAAGACTCAGCATGCATATATCGTGAATAACAAGTAATATATATCATAAAATTTCATGCCATGTAAAGATATCATATCGTAAGGCGTAACGTGAAAATCGTGTCGTGAATAATTATAAATACGTGCATAACTGAAAATCGTACGTAAAAATGTTTGCTCGATAGAGCCCTGTCATAAAATAGCATATCGTAATGTTACGATATATGCATGCTGAGTCTTTAGACTCACTAGACTTGATTGTTGTAGGTACTGATGAGGTCGGAACCGAGGGCGGGGACCAGTGAGCTAGCTTGGGTCGGCAGTAGTAGGAACCCGAGGACCTCATTTTCAGCACTTACTATTTTTATTCGAACTCAGTTTTCACGTTGATGAATTATTTTAAGTTGTCGTTTTGAAAAACAGTATTTACTTCCGCTAATACTTTGAACATTTAAACTTTTTATCAGTTTATTTTATGGATGAGGCAAGTTATTTACTTTTAAAGAAAAAAATTTTAAATAATTCCGCAAATTTTCAAGTACGAGTTACGGGCCTCGACAGTTGGTATCAGAGCCGACCTCTCTTAGTACGGTGTGGTTCGGGGACGAACCAAGCGGAAGCTGGTGGGCATGTGAGGCCCGGCGCCGAAGATGGCGGGGGGTGATAGCCGGTGCCATGAGGTTGCACGGACAATGAGCGGCTCCTGACCGGCTTCTAGGTGGAGGGAACATGAATGAACCGATTCCACACCGGAATGAGATGGATTCCGAGACTGTTCAATGTAATGGACTGTACAGTTGAAGAGGGCTTAAAAGATTTGATATGACTACTCATCTCAAGAAGGTGCATCTTCTTTTCGGTAGCTCATCACATAAAAACTCAAAAGTTAAGCGTGCTTGACTTGGGGCAATTCTGGGATGGGTGACCTCCTGGAAAGTTTCCTAGGGTGCGTGTGAGTGAGGACATAAGCACGCTGGAAAGACTCGTCTTGGTACAGTGAGGACAGTCGTCAAATCTGGGGCGTTACAGCTGCTTTTACGATCTAGCTTGTATCCTGCATAATCTGCATCTGGATATCCAACTAAATTGAAAGAAGAGTCTTTAGCATACCATAATCCAACATTTTGTGTTCCTTTAAGATATTTTAAAATACGTTTGGCAGCTGAAAAATGTGATTGCTTAGGATTTGCCTGAAATCTAGAACACATACAAACAGCAAATACAATATCAAGAGGAATAACAGTTAGGTACAATAATGAACCTATTAAATCTCTGTAGATTGTCGTCTCAACTGATATTCACCCTTGATCATTGTCCAGTTTGACTTATGAGCTCATGGGAGTACTTGTAGCTGAACATGTTTCCATGCCAAATTTCTTGAGCAACTCCTTCGTATATTTGGTCTGACTGATAAAAATACCAATTTCCAGTTGCTTCACTTGTAGACCGAGGAAGAATGTCAGTTCACCCATCATACTCATCTCAAATTTGTCCTGCATTAACTTTGCAAACTTCTCACATAATTTGGGGTTAGTTGACGCAAATATAATATCATCAACATAAATTTGCACAAGTAAAATGTGATCATTCTTAAAGAATTTGAACAAAGTTTTATCAACTGATCAAAAAGTAAAATCATGATCAGTTAGAAATTTTGAATGTGTTTCATACCAAGCTCTTGAAGCTTGTTTAAGACCATATAAAGCTTTGTTCAGATGATAGACATGATCACAAAATGAATGATTGATAAAACCTGGTGGTTGTTCAACATAAACTTCTTCTTGTAACTGACCATTCAGAAAGGCACTCTTCACATCCGTCTGGTAGACTTTAAAGTTCTTGAATGATGCATAGGCAAGGAACATTTTGAATGCTTTCAGTCTTGCAACTGGTGCATAAGTTTCATCGTAGTCAATTCCTTCTTCTTGCCTGTATCCTTGAGCTACAAGTCTTGCTTTGTTGCGTATAACTGAACCATCTTCGTTCAATTTGTTTCTGAATACCCATTTTGTACCTATAACAGTTTTAGAAAATGGTCTTGGAACTAAGTTCCAGACATTGTTATGGATAAACTGATTTAGCTCTTCTTGTATAGCATTTATCCAGTTAGGATCAGCAAGAGCTTAATAAGTTTTCTTCGGTTCCAGTTGTGAAACGAAAGCTGAATGAATAAATAAATTAAGCATTTGATTTCTAGTTCTTACCCGGTCAGATGGATCACCTATCATTAACTTGAAGAATGTGATTTCTTCCATCTGAGCTCAGTATTTGTTGTGTCCATATCAACAACTGCTTCATTTGGAAATTGAATGTTTTCTTTAGTTTTAGTTGGAGCTGTATCAATTGCTAAATGAATATTATCAATATTCTCCACCAAATGATTATTAGGAACAACTTCATGTTCAAGTGATTGATCCAGTACTTCTGGTTCAGGTGTTTGAAAGATGTTTCGATTGATATGATTATCTTCTTCATTATCATCCTCCAAACTGATATCTATAAATCGATCAACTAGCTCAACTAGATCATTTGGCTTATCAGTTAGTACAGATTCATCAAATACAACATGTATTGATTCTTCTACATTTAAAGAGCTTTTTTTAAAAACTCTATAAGCTTTACTCACTGAAGAATATCCAAGAAATATTCCCTCTACAGATTTAGCATCAAAAGCTTTTAAATGATTTTTGCCATTATTAAGAATAAAACATCTGCAGCCGAATATTTTGATGTAGGAAACCACATTTTTCGTCTATGCCAGATCTCATTTGGTGTTTTCAAATAATTCTTATTATTCATTGATCTGTTCTGAGTGTAACATGCAGTTTTTACTGCTTCTGCCCAAACCTTTGAGAAATACCAGAATCAGCAAGCATTGTTCTAGCAGCTTCTTTAAGGGTCCGATTTCTTCTCTCAGCTACACCATTTTGCTGAGGAGTTCTAGCTGCTGAAAGCTCATACTTGATCTCTGTATTTTTTAAAAATGTTGAAAGATTTTGATTGATGAATTCAGTCCCTCTATAAGACCTTATTCTATCAATCCCAATTGATTTTTCATTTAATAATCTTTTAAAAGCTTAATCAGTTGTGCAGCAGTTTGGTCTTTGGATTTGAGAAATATAACCCAACTAAATCTTGAAAAATCATCCACAACTACTAAGGTGCATTTCATTCCCCCTAAACTCATGACTGGTATTGGACCAAAAAGATCCATATGTAACAGTTCTAAGTATCGAGAGGATGATTTACCACCTCTGTTTTTGAATGAAGATCTTACTTTCTTACCAAACTGACATGCTGAACAAATTTTATCTTTTCATAAATCTATTTTGGGCAAAGCAGTTATAAGATCATAGTTACTCAGATAGGCGATAGATTTAAAGTTTAAGTGGTTCAATCTCTTATGCCACAACAAGTTTTTAGAAGATTTGGAAGAAATGAAACAAACTGGTGCATAAGGTTGATCAGTCCAACAGACTTTGTAAGTATTTCCACAACGATTGTCAGTTAGGATGACCTCATCAGTTGAGTCTTTAACTGAACAAGTGTGTTTGTTGAACTTAACTGAGAAACTATTGTCGCATAACTGACTGATACTAATCAGGTTATACTTCAAATTCTCAACTAGTAAAATATCTTTGATAGTAAAGTTACCATGGATAAGCTTACCCTTACCCACAGTTTTACCTTTGGTCCGGTGTATTTGATCAGTTGAGATAGCAGACTTGCATTTCCTGTCATATGCCATGAGCATCCATTGTCTAGATACCAGGTGGATTCCTTGTTTGGACCCATCACCTGCAATCACATACAATATATGATCTTGGTACCCATACTCATTTGGGTCCTAAACTGATTAGTCCTTTAGGAACCCAGACTTGGATCAGTCTAACTGATTTTCCAATTGCTGTGTTCCAAATAGTTTTTCTCGACTTTTGGGTATTAAGTGTGTGGTGTGAGGATGAAACATTATGATTTGTACCATTTTTCAACTGACTATTATTTTGATACCGTTTCTGAAATGGCTTACAATTATAGTAATTGTAATAGTCATTCCTTGACTGCTGATTTTTGTAACTGAACCGTTTAGGTGACCAGTTTCTTGAATTAGTTGAACTCTCAGAGCTATATCTAATTCCATACCGTTTGGCTCTGTTCTTAGTTTCAGTCAATTGAACAGTTGGTTTACTTTGTTACAAGAATTCATTTACCATAGTTGATTTTACAAAGGTAATGTACTTTCCTTTGTTTTCATTCAACTTTGGCTATGTCACTTGCAGAATTTTCAACATGACCGTTAATGCCTAAACCAGTTTTATCATCAACTGATTTTTGTGAATTCTCCATTTCAGTAAATGTAACTGAAGACTTGTTTCAAGCTTGAATCAGTTCAGTATGTTTTGAAATTTCAGTTTTTAAATTGTGAAGGACCTAAAACTCATTTCTTGAAAATTTGCGGAAAATTAAAAATTTTCTTTTTAAAAGAACTTAAATGGCCTCATTCATAAAATCACTGGTGAATCAAGTTCAATATTTCAAAATATTGCAGCGGAAGAAAATCAAAGTTTTGCCAACAACAACGATTTAAAAATATCCAACAACTGATAAAAATTGTTTGCGAAGAAAATAACAACTGCTGCTCTGAGGTCCTCGGGTGCCACTACTGCCGACCCAAGCTGGCTCACTGGTCCCCGCCCTCGGCCCTGGCCTCATCAGTACCTATAACAATCAAGTCTAGTGAGCCTAAAGACTCAGCATGCATAAATCGCAGGTAACAAGTAAAAATCTGAATTTAAAATATGCATGTGATAAAATATCCTGTCCTGAGGCATACTGAAAATAATCTGTACTGAGCAATTATAATACGTGCATAACTGAACTGGAAGTCACTGTAAAAATATTTGCTCCTTGGAGCCTGTACTGAAATAACTGATAAAATTTTCTGTTGAGATTATGTTTTACGCCTGTGGCCACTGCACTAAGCTGAACTGATCGGTAACTGGCTACCGGGGAGGCTGAAACTGAACTGAGCTGGCCGGTCACTGGCGACCGGGTGGTACCATACTGAACTGATCGGTCACTGGCGACCGTATAAAATAACACTCCCACATAGTGAATGAACCACAAGCCATATCGCATAAATCTAAAAAATAATCATTTTCTATTTAATGCACGTAAAATAATTAACTGGCGTAATGAAAATTCCCCGTAATTTTACCAACTGGATTGGATTGGATCGTTCCCAGGCTCGCTGCAACCTAACTGTGCCATGAAAAATATGCAATAGCTTAAACTTGACCAACTATGCAATTTACGTTCACAAGATGCGACTATGACGCCTAATGACTTCGCATTTAATCATGACTCCGAGCCAACCTGAACCGACACTGAACTGACGTATAGTCATGATTAAAATACGCTGAAAAATCATAAAATAACGTTCCTAAAATGATAGGGTCGAAATCTAGGTGGAATGGAGGCCAAAACAGGAAACGCTCTTTCGAGAGTCAATTTGGCACATTGCACCGTAAATTCTCGTACGACCTCAAAAATGATCCAAATGACAAACGGTCGAAAACATGACCTTCCTAACTCAATGAGGCACTGTCCAGTTCAAGGCCATGGGCTAAAAGCCAACCAAGAACTCAAATGACGCTTCTGAACAGCAGCATACTTGCTGTCAAAAAAATACAGCAGCTGCGCACTACAAGACTTGCATTGGTTTCGAGACTATCGGCCATTAGGGGCGTGAACCACCGACCAGAGACTCTTACCAACATCCCAAGGAATGATTTGAACCATGGCTAAGGGCCCTAGGTCAGCCACAATCCGCATCACACCAAATCTTAACCGAAGGGTCCAACCGAGAGCAACGTGCATGCGTGTGTAGTGTTTATGCTATGATCGATGTCTTGCGTCGTTCCAGTGGCCATTTGATTGACCATGGCACGATCTAGACATCTAGGAGCATGATATGAACCGTGGCTAAGGGCCATAGGCCAACCAAGATCCACACCAAGCCACAAAAGAAACGAACCATATGCTGAAAAATGGAAGGGCCGAATGGGGAAAGGGGCTGTTCTTGTTGATTATTTAAAAACCGATGAGCCATGGACCAAGCCACCAAAAGGGCGACTTAGTCACGTCTTAGACATGCTAGGGAAGTGATCCAACCATGGCTAAAGGCCCTTGGGGCAGCCAAGATCAGATCCACAACCCTTGACACAAAACTGAAATTTCGAATCACATTTCTGCACTTATGGGGAACTTGCTGTCATTTCGGTTTTCCAGCAAGTATGGGGCTGGTTTGAATGGACCAACATGGTCCTAATGCATCCTACTACATGTATACAAGTTGCCTTGGGAGCCTGGAGTCGATCCAATACCTGAAACCATCAAAACTCAGAAAAACGTGAAGCTTGCCATGAAGAGCCGAAATTCTGCATGTGTGTTCCAAAATATTTTGACATGTATCTCGGTTTTTGCTTGCTAAAAAATGATCATGTACTGAAAAATAAATGATAATATGACTTGATTGAGGTTTGAAAGAAATCTAGACATGCCTGGTTTCGTTTCGAAAGAAAACGAAAAGAAGAGACGAGACGGCGCGGAGGAGACGGAGTGGCTTGCTTCTGTACCTTTCTTGGCTCTCGATTTTTCTCCCTTTCTCCCTAGCTGTTATTCACGTTTTTTCTACTAAAAAGGGGTCTTATTTTCGGTGGAGGTGGAGGGGGAGTGATGGTTATGAAGGTGAGGAGAAGGGTGCACAAAAATAGGATCATATCAAGACCAAGTCTTCATGCATTTGAATTTTGAATTTTGAATTGCTATCAAATGATCTCTTGGGTGGTTCTAGACTATAGTGGCCGATTTTATCATGCCAAACAAGGGTTAGGATA
This sequence comes from Primulina tabacum, assembly GCF_025594145.1. Lineage (NCBI taxonomy): Eukaryota > Viridiplantae > Streptophyta > Magnoliopsida > Lamiales > Gesneriaceae > Primulina > Primulina tabacum. Next base: position 8,340,092 of record NC_134558.1, read on the forward strand.
GTGGTCTAGTATTAATTAATTAAGGTGGAAAAATAGCTAAAAGAATTAGCATGCTAATCAACCAAGAATGGGTCAAAGGTGAGTTGGCAAGTCCTAGTTTGTTCTTCTAGGGGTGTGGCCGAAAATGCATGATAAATGGTAGGGGGAAAATTGATTATCTAGTCAACTAATAATCCTTGAAAGCCTTACTAATCCTTTAATTAATTTAGTGAACTAACCCCTTAATTAAGTAACTTAAATGAGCTCATTTCTTAATCACCTCCAATAATTTAAATTAAAATCCTCAACTAACTTAAATAATTCCTTAAACTTCTTTTTAACTTAAATGAACTTACTTGCTAGCTAAATTAACTTCTGGAAATATTTCTCGAATCTTAAATTTAATCTCAAAACTCTAACTCCGGTCCGGCCTCACTGAAAATGCTGAAATGCTAAAAATCATATTACTGAACTGAAATAATAAATAATTAACTTCAAATAAATGCATTTAAAATAATCATGCAATGAAGTCAATTAAATTTAAAAAAAATCTAGAATTATGCATGGCTTATACGTCTACTGATTTACGGGTTCTACAATCCTTCCCCCCCTTAAAATAAATTTCGTCCTCGAAATTAGAACTCACCGAATAACTCAGGGTATCGACTTCTCATCTCCGGCTCAGACTCCCACGTAGCTTCCTCCTCTGAATGGTTGAGCCATTTGACTTTGACTCGCTTAACCAACTTGTTCCGAAGTTTCTTCTCCTGTCTGTCTAAGATCTGCACGGGTCTCTCCTCATAAGATAAGTTCGGAGTAAGCTGCAACGGCTCAAAATTCAGCACATGCGAAGGATTTGCCATATACTTCCTCAGCATGGAGACGTGAAAGACATTGTGTACTCCGGCCAGATTTGGCGGAAGAGCCACACGATACGCTAGCGTCCCAACTCTGTCGAGGATCTCAAACGGTCCAATGAATCTCGGACTGAGCTTCCCTTTCTTGCCAAATCTCATGACACCCTTCATAGGTGCCACTTTCACGAAGACATGATCGCCCACTGCAAACTCTAACTCTCTCCTCCGCTGATCGGCATAACTCTTCTGTCGGCTCTGAGCAGTCCTCATCCTATCACGGATCTTGACTACTACATCTGCTGCCTGTTGAACAATCTCTGGACCCAACTCTGCTCTCTCTCCTACTTCATCCCAATGAACAGGAGATCTATACTTGCGACCATACAGCGCTTCATACGGAGCCATACCTATAGACGACTGGAAACTGTTGTTATAGGTGAACTCTACCAATGGTAAGTTCGACTCCCAACTCCCAGAGAAATCAATGACGCAAGCACGGAGAAGATCCTCTAAGATCTGAATAACTCGCTCCGACTGTCCATCTGTCTGCGGATGGAAAGCTGTGCTAAACAGCAACTTCGTACCCAAAGTCGAATGCAAACTCTTCCAAAACGAGGAAGTGAATCTGGGATCTCTGTCGGATACGATAGAAACTGGAATACCATGGAGTCGGACTATCTCTCGGATATACAGCTCTGCATACTGAACCATGGTGAAAGTCGTCTTAATAGGCAAGAAGTGCGCTGATTTGGTAAGACGATCTACAATCACCCAAATAGCATTCGATCCTCTGGCTGACCTCGGCAATCCGGTCACAAAGTCCATGGTAACATTCTCCCACTTCCACTCGGGAATAGGGAGAGGCTTGAGCAAACCTGCTGGTCTCTGATGCTCGGCCTTCACTAACTGGCAAGTCAGGCACTCGGATACAAAACGCCTGATGTCCTTCTTCATTCCTGGCCACCAATACAATAGCTGCAGATCTTTGTACATCTTCGTACTCCCAGGGTGAATGGAGTACGGGGACGTATGGGCCTCTGATAAGATGTCTGCTCGGATAGAATCACTGCTGGGAACCCATATCCTATCTCGGTATCTCACAATACCGTCGCTGACTGAATACAAAACACTGCCCTTAGCTTCATCTCTCTTCTTCCACTGTGCCAACTGCTCATCTGCTGCCTGACCGCTGCGAATACGGTCAATAAGAGAGGACTGGATAGTCAAGGTAGATAAACGAGGAACTCTACCTCGAGGATAAGTCTCAAGATCAAACCTCTGCATCTCGATCTGAAGAGGTTTCTGAATCGTCAAATGAGCCATCACTGCGACTTTCCTGCTCAAAGCATCCGCAACTACATTAGCTTTACCCGGGTGGTAGCTAATGTCACAATCGTAGTCTTTCACAAGCTCCAACCAACGTCTCTGACGCATGTTCAGCTCCTTCTGCGTAAAGAAATACTTGAGGCTCTTATGGTCGGTAAAGATCTGGCACTTCTCTCCATACAGATAGTGCCTCCAAATCTTCAAAGCAAAAACTACGGCCGCTAACTCCAGATCATGGGTGGGGTAGTTCTTCTCGTGGATTTTCAGCTGTCGAGAAGCATACGCTATCACTCTCCCATGCTGCATCAAAACTGCACCTAAACCAAGCTTCGAAGCATCGGTATAAAGGACAAACTCGCCAGATCCTGACGGTACAGCCAAAACGGGTGCTGAGATAAGAGCTTGCTTCAAAGTATCGAAACTCTTCTGACACTCCTCGCTCCACACAAACTTTACATTTTTCTTTGTCAGTGCTGTGAGTGGAACGGCGATAGAGGAGAATCCCTGGATGAATTTCCTGTAATATCCTGCTAGCCCAAGAAAACTGCGGATCTTTGATGCATTCTGAGGCACAACCCAATCTCTGACTGCTACAACTTTCGCCGGGTCTACCTCAATGCCACTGCTAGAAACAATGTGGCCCAAGAACGCCACCTTCTCTAACCAGAATTCGCACTTACTGAACTTTGCGAATAGTTTATGTTTCTGCAATGTCTGCAACACTGTGGTCAGATGCCTGCTGTGCTCCTCCCGACTCTTGGAGTAGACGAGAATGTCATCTATGAACACTATCACAAACTGGTCGAGGTACGGCTGAAATACGCGATTCATGAGATCCATGAAGATCGCTGGTGCATTCGTCAGACCGAACGGCATCACTAGGAACTCGTAGTGGCCATAACGAGTCCTGAAAGCTGTCTTCGAGACATCAGCATCTCTCACCCTCAACTGGTGATAACCGGAACGCAGATCTATCTTGGAGAAAATCGAAGCTCCCTGCAACTGGTCAAACAGATCCTCAATCCTCGGCAGTGGGTATTTATTCTTCACTGTAACCCTGTTCAACTCCCGGTAGTCAATGCAAAGCCTCATCGAGCCATCCTTCTTTTTCACGAATAAGACTGGCGCGCCCCATGGAGAAAAGCTCGGGCGAATGAACTCCTTGTCGAGAAGTTCCTGGATCTGCTTCTTAAGCTCTGCCATCTCTGTCGGTGCTAGTCTGTATGGCGCTTTGGATATCGGAGCCGTACCTGGCATAAGCTCAATGGAAAACTCCACATCTCTCTCTGGTGGCATACCAGAGACTTCTTCGGGAAAAACGTCTAAGAAATCTCTAACTATCGGAACATCTGAGGCTGACTGACTGGGTTCCTCGGGGACAGATAAAAGGGTTGCTAGAAATGCCCGACACCCTCTATGCATGAGCTTCCTAGCCTGAACATAAGGAATAATACGCGGTAAAGGAAAGTACCTGTCCGACTCAAATAAGAACTGCTCCATTCCAGGCGGTCGGACAAGAACGGATCTCCGCTGGAAGTCTATCAACACTCTGTTCCTCAATAGCCAGTCCATCCCTAGGATGATGTCAAATTCCGGCATCGGTAGCACAATCAGATCCGCATAAACAAGATTACCGTGCAGCTCAAGGTATATATCTCGGATAACATTGGTAGCAGCCATCTCCTCGCCTGACGGCAACACTACTAAAAAGGCTGTATCTAGCCCAATGGTCTGGATCTTGAGAAAGTTTGCAAAGATCTCCGAAATAAACGAGTGAGTGGCCCCTGAATCTATCAAGGCCTTGGTAGTGGAACCAGATATAAAAATTCTCCCTGAAAGAGCGGAGCTCTAAGTTGAATCCCACTACAAGATCTAAACTTATAGACACGCAAAGGTCTAGGTTCCTCTAGCTTAATTTCCCCGAAATAAATCTGAGTAGAGCATGCAATCCTATAACAGTTCTAAGTTCAAAATCTAAATCCCGATTCCCAAAACGCGGAAATTCAAATAATAACTTAAAGTTTAAAGGTACCTGTCAACAACATAGTCTCCGGGTTGGCTTCCGCGGCATGGAGAGCAAAAACTCTGCCTTGGGTAGGCAGATTCCTCTGAGGGCACTGCAGCAACATGTGGTCTGGACTGCCACACTTAAAACACTTTCCTGAGCCAGCCATACATGCTCCAGGATGGCGACGTGAGCACCTGGGACAGACTGGGTGCTCCTGAGTCCTCGGGGCTGGGCGTCCCCGCTGCTGCTGCTGCTGCTGCTGCTGGCCTCTGTTCCTGGGCGGTCCATGAAAAGGCCTCTTATTCTGCTGCTGATGCTGAAGAGGAGGAGGGCGGTGCGGTGCCTGGACTGGGCGCTTGCCCTGGCGATCCCTCTCGATATCCCGCAGATCCTGCTCTGCGGCTAAGGCCTTGGAGACGGCAACCTCATAAGTAGCAGGGTCAGATACCCTAACATCCCGGCGCAAGATCGGCCATAAACCCACCAGGAAGTGCATCAGCTTGGCTCTGGCATCATTCGCTATCAGGGGCACAAAGTGACAGCCCCTCTCAAACTTACGGATAAACTCCGTAACCGACATATCCCCCTGTCTCAGGCTCATGAACTCGGTGGTCAGCCTGGTGCGAACCTCCTCAGCAAAATACTTGGAGTAGAAAACCTCCGTAAAGCGGGTCCAAGAAAGTGTAGCCAATGTCAGGGCTACCGAAGCTCCTTCCCACCATAAGCGGGCGTCTCCAGTGAACAAGTAGGTGGCACATCGGACTCGGTCTGCATCTCCCAGCTCCATAAAATCGAAGATAACCTCGAGGGATTTGATCCATCCCTCGGCAACCATGGGGTCAGATGCCCCAGAGAATTCCTTCGGGCGCATCTTCATGAATCGCTCATACACTGCCTCGGGCCCTGTCGGCCTGGCTGCGGCTGCGGCTACGGCTGCGGCATTGCCCCCCGCAAACTGTGCGAAGAACTGTGCCATCCCAGCTAACATCTGGGCACTCATGTCCGGTGGGGGCGGTGGAGGAGGTGGTAGGTCTCCCTCCGGTCTATGCTCCTCTCTGTCCTCTCGGCGAGGCTCCACCTCTCTGTTGCGCTCTAAAATGCGTCTAGGGGGCATGCTGTTCCAACATAACCCATACGTAACTAACATGCATAATTCCATAATTTATTTTAAATGAACTCTGAAATACTGAAAATCTGGAAGCATGCTGACAAAATAATTCATGCTATAACTGAAATGCTGAACAAAATGCTGAACTGAAAAAAACTTACAGACCAAAGGCGTGGCTTCGTGAGCTTCTCGCGGTCAGTAGTAGTGAAACCCTATACAGAACCACCGCTCTGATACCAACTGTGAAGGACCTAAAACTCCTTTCTTGAAAATTTGCGGAAAATTAAAAATTTTCTTTTTAAAAAAACTTAAATGGCCTCATTCATAAAATCACTGGTGAATCAAGTTCAATATTTCAAAATATTGCAGCGGAAGAAAATCAAAGTTTTGCCAACAACAACGATTTAAAAATATCCAACAACTGATAAAAATTGTTTGCGAAGAAAATAACAACTGCTGCTCTGAGATCCTCGGGTGCCACTACTGCCGACCCAAGCTGGCTCACTGGTCCCCGCCCTCGGCCCTGGCCTCATCAGTACCTACAACAATCAAGTCTAGTGAGCCTAAAGACTCAACATGCATAAATCGCAGGTAACAAGTAAAAATCTGAATTTAAAATATGCATGAGATAAAATATCCTGTCCTGAGGCATACTGAAAATAATCTGTACTGAGCAATTATAATACGTGCAAAACTGAACTGGAAGTCACTGTAAAAATATTTGCTCCTTGGAGCCTGTACTGAAATAACTGATAAAATTTTCTGTTGAGATTATGTTTTACGCCTGTGGCCACTGCACTAAGCTGAACTGATCGGTAACTGGCTATCGGGGAGGCTGAAACTGAACTGAGCTGGCCGGTCACTGGCGACCGGGTGGTACCATACTGAACTGATCGGTCACTGGCGACCGTATAAAATAACACTCCCACATAGTGAATGAACCACAAGCCATATCGCATAAATCTAAAAAATAATCATTTTCTATTTAATGCACGTAAAATAATTAACTGGCGTAATGAAAATTCCCCGTAATTTTACCAACTGGATTGGATTGGATCGTTCCCAGGCTCGCTGCAACCTAACTGTGCCATGAAAAATATGCAATAGCTTAAACTTGACCAACTATGCAATTTACGTTCACAAGATGCGACTATGACGCCTAATGACTTCGCATTTAATCATGACTCCGAGCCAACCTGAACCGACACTGAACCGACGTATAGTCATGATTAAAATACGCTGAAAAATCATAAAATAACGTTCCTAAAATGATAGGGTCGAAATCTAAGTGGAATGGAGGCCAAAACAGGAAACGCTCTTTCGAGAGTCAATTTGGCACATTGCACCGTAAATTCTCGTACGACCTCAAAAATGATCCAAATGACGAACGGTCAAAAACATGACCTTCCTAACTCAATGAGGCACTGTCCAGTCCAAGTCCATGGGCTAAAAGCCAACCAAGAACTCAAACGACGCTTCTGAACAGCAGCATACTTGCTGTCAAAAAAATACAGCAGCTGCGCACTACAAGACTTGCATTGGTTTCGAGACTATCGGCCATTAGGGGCGTGAACCACCGACCAGAGACTCTTACCAACATCCCAAGGAATGATTTGAACCATGGCTAAGGGCCCTAGGCCAGCCACAATCCGCATCACACCAAATCTTAACCGAAGGGTCCAACCGAGAGCAACGTGCATGCGTGTGTAGTGTTTATGCTATGATCGATGTCTTGCGTCGTTCCAGTGGCCATTTGATTGACCATGGCACGATCTAGACATCTAGGAGCATGATATGAACCGTGGCTAAGGGCCATAGGCCAACCAAGATCCACACCAAGCCACAAAAGAAACGAACCATATGCTGAAAAATGGAAGGGCCGAATGGGGAAAGGGGCTGTTCTTGTTGATTATTTAAAAACCGATGAGCCATGGACCAAGCCACCAAAAGGGCGACTTAGTCACGTCTTAGACATGCTAGGGAAGTGATCCAACCATGGCTAAAGGCCCTTGGGGCAGCCAAGATCAGATCCACAACCCTTGACACAAAACTGAAATTTCGAATCACATTTCTTCACTTATGGGGAACTTGCTGTCATTTCGGTTTTCCAGCAAGTATGGGGCTGGTTTGAATGGACCAACATGGTCCTAATGCATCCTACTACATGTATACAAGTCGCCTTGGGAGCCTGGAGTCGATCCAATACCTGAAACCATCAAAACTCAGAAAAACGTGAAGCTTGCCATGAAGAGCCGAAATTCTGCATGTGTGTTCCAAAATATTTTGACATGTATCTCGGTTTTTGCTTGCTAAAACATGATCATGTACTGAAAAATAAATGATAATATGACTTGATTGAGGTTTGAAAGAAATCTAGACATGCCTGGTTTCGTTTCGAAAGAAAACGAAAAGAAGAGACGAGACGGCGCGGAGGAGACGGAGTGGCTTGCTTCTCTACCTTTCTTGGCTCTCGATTTTTCTCCCTTTCTCCCTAGCTGCTATTCACGTTTTTTCTACTGAAAAGGGGTCTTATTTTCGGTGGAGGTGGAGGGGGAGTGATGGTTATGAAGGTGAGGAGAAGGGTGCACAAAAATAGGATCATATCAAGACCAAGTCTTCATGCATTTGAATTTTGAATTTTGAATTGCTATCAAATGATCTCTTGGGTGGTTCTAGACTATAGTGGCCGATTTTATCATGCCAAACAAGGGTTAGGATAGTGGTCTAGTATTAATTAATTAAGGTGGAAAAATAGCTAAAAGAATTAGCATGCTAATCAACCAAGAATGGGTCAAAGGTGAGTTGGCAAGTCCTAGTTTGTTCTTCTAGGGGTGTGGCCGAAAATGCATGATAAATGGTAGGGGGAAAATTGATTATCTAGTCAACTAATAATCCTTGAAAGCCTTACTAATCTTTTAATTAATTTAGTGAACTAACCCCTTAATTAAGTAACTTAAATGAGCTCATTTCTTAATCACCTCCAGTAATTTAAATTAAAATCCTCAACTAACTTAAATAATTCCTTAAACTTCTTTTTAACTTAAATGAACTTACTTGCTAGCTAAATTAACTTCTGGAAATATTTCTCGAATCTTAAATTCTATCTCAAAACTCTAACTCCGGTCCGGCCTCACTGAAAATGCTGAAATGCTAAAAATCATATTACTGAACTGAAATAATAAATAATTAACTTCAAATAAATGCATTTAAAATAATCATGCAATGAAGTCAATTAAATTTAAAAAAATCTAGAATTATGCATGGCTTATACGTCTACTGATTTACGGGTTCTACATAAATGATATATCAAAGCTTGGTTCTCAATCATTTCAGTTTTTTGCTCTGCAATCTCCCTTTTTAGATTCAACATTTCAACTGACTCATCAGTTTCAGTTTTGTCATCATTGGGATCATTTTGCTCAGCTCTGACCTTCTCAAATGATCGGGCAAGTTTGTGATACTCATTTACCATGTCATGCAATGTGGTAATGAGTTCCTCACGAGTGAAATCAGTAGAGCTGAAGTCAAATACCTGTTCACTTGTTGACTTTAGTTCAGCATCATCTGCCACTAAGCACCTGACTTCTTCATCATCATCACTTGAACTGATTGGGCTTTCAGGTTCTGACTCCTCACTGTCAGTTTCTGCCCACTTTGACTTACTCTCCTCAGCTAGAAGCATCTCATGTTTCTTTCTGAGAGATTTCTTGTCATCCTTGGTTCTTCTTCTTTGCTCATAGGGCTTCTTTTCCTTTTCAGTTGATCCTCGACTATCCTTCTTTGGCTTGGGACAGTCAGCAATGAAATGGCCAGTCTTTCCACAGTTGTAGCAACCATAAGGTTCTTCTTTAAAGTGTTTTTTCTGATAATGTTTCTAGAAGTTTCCTTGATTTATCCTCATAAACCTTCCAAACTTCTTGACAAACAATGTCATTACGTCATCGCTCATCTGATCAGCAGATTTGTCAACTGAACCAGTTGGTTCCAGATTGACAGCAGTTAAAGCAGTTGTGACATTTGATGTAGAAGGTTCCCCTTCTATGGTTTGTAGTTCAAACTCGTATGCCTTTAGATCAGCAAACAAATCATGAAGTTCAATCTTGTTAAGGTCCTTCGATTCACGCAAAACCACGGTCTTGACGTCCCACTCTTTGGGAAGACCTCTTACCACCTTCAGTGCTATTTCTTTGTTAGAATATACCTTTCCAAGTGCATTTAGCTCGTTTATAATACCACTGACCCTCTCATCATATTCATGCATCGATTCTCCAACCTTCATCTTGATATTATCAAATTTCTGAACAGCAACTGATAGCTTGTTCTCCTTGGTTTGTTCGTTTCCTTCACAAAGCTGAATCAGTTTCTCCCATATCTCTTTAGCAGTTTTGCATATTTTGATTTTGCTGAAAGTGACTTTATCCAACGTTTTATATAAGATGTCTTTAGCCACATTGTCAAGGTTGGCTTTCCTCTTATCTTCAGTTGTCCATTCCTCTCTGGACTTCTCAACGCGATTAGGTGCCCCATCAGTTAGTGCAACTGCTGTATTTGCTTTTAAGATTTTCATGGGACCTTCAGTAATGACATACCACATGTCGTCATCTTGTGCAGTTAAATGAGCCTGCATTCTAATTTTCTAGTCATCGAAATCTTCTCTGTAAAACATTGGTATCTTATTGAATGAAGACATAATGATCAGTTTTGTGGATAAGAATATTCTGGGACAAGATTCAACTGCTCTGATACCACTTGATAGGATCGATTAACTGGTGAAAGAGTGTTTAGAAGGGGGAGAGGTTGAATAAACACTCACGATTTTCACAATCTTTTCGAATGTTGAGTCAGTTTAGTGACAAACTGAAACTCGGAATCTTGTCAGTCGATATCAATTAGTTAACAATAAAGTGCAGAAATAAACTGACTGATAGATAGAACAAAAACTGAAATAAGAACACACGAGATTTTATGGATGTTCGGAGATTTCAATCACTCCTATGTCACCTCTTCTATCACAAGGATATGATATCCACTAAAAGATTTTGATCTATACAAACACTTGTACATACCCACTTCAGTTTGGACTTAACAATTCCAAAACTGAAACTCTTAGTTTACAATATGCTTCACATTGCTCAACTGGACTTAGCACAACTGATCTCTTTAAAGATCGAATATACAACAAAACGATTTGTGCTAGTAAGCTCGAAGAGTAGCCTAGAATGCTACGAATAAATCTGATAAGTGTGAGCTTCTAATTTTTGATATGAGCGAGAATTTAAGCAGAGTAACAGCAAGATTGATAGAATAGTGAATCGTTGTTTTTCAACTGCTCTTCCCTGCTATTTATAGGCTTCTCTTCAACAGTAATAATCAATGTAATTTGAATCTTTATATCTGTTGTTGCCATGCCAATATCTTTCTGACATTCATAAACTACAGCTTTTCTGATATGCAGCGTTCCCACTGTTAGTTGCAGTCTGATTTGTACTGTTGTCCGTTGAATGTCATTTTCGTTAACTGATGACATGTTTAGCCGAAGGATCAGCTGATAAGCAATAATCGATAAGCTCACAACTAAATGTAGCAACTGATCAGTTGGACCAACTGATCAATTAGTTGTCTGCGTAAGTTCAGTTCAGCTGGTTCAGTTGCCTTTGCGCATTAATCTTCAGTTATAGGCAACTGTCAGTTTGAGTATTTGTTCAGTTACTTTCGAACATCTTGATCAGTTAATCCAATCGATTTAAGCACTTAGTTTGTCAAACTACTGAAATTTAGGTTCCAACACAAGCAAGAACTGATCCCCATTATTTCAGTTAATCAGTTTACACAAGCTAAAAACTTTAAAACGATCAGCTTTCTTAACGAAGGATTACTTTGAGTATTTTTCTCTTGGTTTAAAACCAAACTCAATTTAATTAAATGGTGTTTACATTTTTAGAACACGAGCTATTGCAGCTTATTGATAATATTGTGTTTGAAGCACCTTCGCAGTGCCTAGAACCGATCCCATCAAATCGTCAATCGTTATATAATTTGATCAATATAATTTTCATGCTTCAAAACATAAAACTCACATATTATTATTTGAATGGTGCAAAAAGATAGTTTAGAAGCGTTCCTTTGCGCTTAGAACTCTCGAATATTTGATCATCAGCGCGGATTGCGAAGAGGAGCGAATGGAAAACGACTAGCCTTCAAAATTTAACTTGAAATTTTCAAAAATTTGGTTTGTGTGTTGTGTGTTTTTCGGCTTTCCTAAGAGTCTAGAACCCTAGGTTATTGATTTATTCGAATTTTAGGGTTTAAAAGTTAGGGTTTTTAGGTTTTTTGGGTTTAGGAATAATTAAAACCATTAATCCTAGGTAAATTAGTCCCATTAAGGCCAATTAATTATAAAATAAAGGTTTACAAAAATCGTTTTAAAAAATGATAACTTTCGGAAGTCCTTCATTTGACTAAAACCGACTTCCTGAATAAAATGAGGCTCGACTCATAAAATAAATTGGACTCCGGTATTTTTCAAAAAAATTCCATCCTATTTAATCATATTATCGAGCCTTAAAAACATTTATCGAAAAATATTTTCATCTTGGTCGTCTCCGGTCTCCTTTCCCCAGCCTAATATCAAATATCCGGACAGAATCCTTGATTTCATGAATCATGCAATTTAAACATTTAATCATATAAAATATATCATTTAAGAATTAAATAAGCAATTTTAAATAAATTTCATGCATGCGGTTTACGTGGATTGATTTTCGGACGTTAACAATAAGTTTGCCTATAATGTGGCATTTGATGTTGTTAATGAAAATGATGATCTATATCCTAAATCTATCGATGAATGTCGTAATAGACATGATTGGCCAAGTTGGAAAAGCGCAATAGAATTTGCGTGGCTGTACAAGAAAAACTTGAAAATTCATGCTGGTTACAAATGGGTATTTGTACGAAAAGAAATGAGAAAAATGAAGTGACTCGATAAAGCTCGATTGGTAGCACAATGTTTTTATTAAAGACCCGGTATTGATTATGAAGAGACATATTTACAGTGATGGATGCAGTTACGTTCCGCTATATTATTTTCATGGTTGTACAAGAAAAACTTGAAATGCGTCTTATGGATGTTGTTACTGCGTACATATACGGAAAACTTGATAATAATATTTACATTAAAATCTCTGAAGGATTTAAGATGCCAGAATCATTTGGTTCACATTGTTAAATTATTAACTCCATTAAACTGCTAAGATCATGGTATGGATTAAAGAAATCTGGACGCATGTGGTATAAGCGACTTAGCGATTATTTGTTGCAAGAAGGCTACAAAAATGATCCAATATATCCATGTGTTTTTATTCAAAGAAACGGATCAAAATTTGTTATTATTGCTGTATATGTTGATGATTTAAATATTATTGGAAGTCCCGAAGAACTTGAAAAGGCAGTTGATATCTTGAAAAGGGAATTTGAGATGAAAGATTTAGACAAAACAAAATTTGTCTTGGCTTTCAAATTGAGCATCTTGTAAATGGAATTTTTGTCCATCAATCGAATTATACAGAAAAAGTATTAAAAAGATTTTATACGGATAAAGCTCATCCATTAAGTTCGCCCATGGTTGTTCGATCCCTTGATGTGTCATATGATATTTTTTGACCTCGTGAGGAGCAAGAAGAACTGCTTGGTCCAGAAGTATCATATCTCAGTGCAATTGGTGCATTGATGTACCTCGCAAATATCACAAGACTAGACATAGCATTTTCTTTAAATTTATTGGTGAGATACGGTTCTTACCCAACACGAAGGCATTGGAATGGAGTTAAACATATATTTAGATATCTTCAAGGAACCCATGATTTACCCTAATGACTGTGATTTGTAATTGATTGGTTATGCAGATGCTGGTTACCTATCTGATCCATATAAAGGAAGATCACAAATTGTGTATCTATTTACTTATGGTAGAACAACTATATCTTGGAAATCTACAAAACAAACTCTTGCCGCCACTTTATCTAATAATGCGGAAATTATTGCAATCCATGAAGCTAGTCAAGAATATTTCTGGTTGAGATCGGTGATTCATCACATAAAAGAGCAACGTGTCTTGTCTTCAAGTAAACAAGCAGTGACAACTACCTACGAAGATGACATGGCATGTATCGCACAGCTAAGGATGGATACATCAAAGATGATAGAACGAAACTTATATCCCCAAAGTTCTTTTTCACTCATGATTTGCAGAAAATAGGTGATATCAAAATTCAACAAATTCGTTCGAGTGATAATCTGGTCAAATATTTCACGAAATCGTTGCCCACATCAACTTTTGAGAAAATGGTATACAAGATTGGGATGCGGCAGCTTAAAGATGTCAAGTGATATTTGCAACAGGGGGAGTTAATCCAAATTGTACTATTTTTCTTTGTCCATGATTTTTATTACACTGTTTTTCATGACAAGGTTTTTAATGAGACAGTTGTTGCGTATTTTCTTGATTGCTCGCAAGCGCACGACGTCAAGTTATAGTAAAATGTATTTTTGAGTACAAGTGTCGATCCCATGAGGAATGTGTGTATAAATGTATATTAGTACTTGTAATTAAAATAGTCTAGACTTTATTTAAAAAAATCAATTAAAAGATTTGTTCACAAGAATAGCTATATTGAAAATGGATTAAATAAAATATAACACCAAACTTTTTAGCAAATAACAATGGAATAAAAGATCTAGAGGTCCGATTTCACTCAACTATCCACCATGTGTAATTTCTTGTAGCTATTTTGTAAAATTTCTTCTTATTCAATAGCCAAGAATCCTATAATTATCTACTCCCTCTCTCGAGTGTTAGTAGATTTTAGTTATCTAAAATTTGATTGCAATGTTTCCATCAACAATCTACAAATAAATAACACATCAAGTACTAGATTCTCTATAAGCTTCAATAGCATTATAGGCCCTCCCAAACTCTATAAATACCATTGATGTATTTTTTTCTTTTTCTTGTTTATAATTTCCTCTTCCGAGTGATAAATTGTAAACATATAAATCATTCAAATTATGGCCAATAAATTGAAATCATTAAGATTGAAATAATACAAAAGAACAAGATGAAGAACTTAAATAGCTTAGTTCATAGATTCCAACACATGGTTTCTATTTTTGTTCCATCATCCCTCTAGAAATAAAAATTAGTTCATAATAAAACAAGTAAAACAACAAAACATGGTTCTAAAAAAAGACATATCAAATGAAAAATAAAAGAAAGAAGAACTTAGAACAAGAGTTTGAAGTGCTGATTCCGTCCCCGGATTTGTGCAAAAGATTTCTGAAGAACTAGATGAACTTGAGTCTTCAATCATCTCGCAGCAGCCTTCCCTCTTTCCTTGGCTCCTCCATACCCTAGATGGTAAGAAAATGATGTATTTTATAGTCCTAGACAAGCCTCAATCCGCAGCACACCATTATCTTGGACTTCCATGCGCAGCACACCAAGTTACAGATTTTTCGGATTCTGTCGTGCAGGGACCGCGGGTGCGGTGTTGCTTCTGGTGTGCAAACGCAGGTGCGATACTCCTTTTAGTGCGGGTGCACTGTCTTACCGCGGGTTCGGTGCTACATATACCGCGGGTGCGGTGCAGCTGCTGTATTTTTCTTATCTTTGGCACTTTACAATTCAACACTTTCATACTCCAAACTCTCATTATAAGCTTCCAAACTACAACAACAAAAACAACAACAAATCACATAAAACCTGCTCAAGAATCACAAAATTCCAAGTTAAAAACAAGTAATAAAAGTACAATAAATTGCACTTATCAAACTCCCCCAAACTTAAGATTTTGCTAGTCCCGAGCAAAACAAAACAACACAAGTCATGTAAAATTTTAAAGAACTTGGCCTCAATATAATTTAACTAACTCTTCATGCATTGCAAGTCAAATCACTCCAACCAATTTTTCATCTGGATATAATCATGAAATCGATTAATTTCTTAACTTCTAATCTCTTCAACTCATGTTTCAAAACATTCTCAATCGAGTTCAATTTTTACAAACACAAATCAAGAGGTCTTTTTCGGTAAATATTGGGTTCAAAGCAATATTCATTCAAGAAAGGAATACCCAATAAATATTTGATGCAATGAGGTGTGTGTAAAATTGATCAAGATTCGTACTCAATGGAAGTGTTTATCGATTGTCCATAGGCTAAATCCTTCCAATCCCTCTCCACTATTATATTGGACAACTATGACTTGGTCAATAGGATTTGCAATGCTTGTAATGTTAGGCCTTGGCTCATGGCTACAAATGAAGATTAGGAATTCAAATAAGGGAGTAAGTTGAATTTTTTTCTCTTTTGCAAACTCCACTTTTTTCTTTTATCTCCATTTTTTTTATTCATTTCATCTCTTTTTCTCCCATTTTTCTCCAACTTCTTCAATGAAACATCATTCATTTTTCTTTTCTTTTGTAGGAGAATTTCAATTTCTTTGATCCTTTGAATTCTTATTCCCTTGATAAGGTAGGAAATTAATGTTTAAGATATTCAAAGGGGTGGTAAATGTGGGATATTTGAAAAGATATCGAATGGGGGTCTTTTACACATATTTACGTGTGCCATTCGAATTAATATAAGCTCAAAAAGGTGACAAATGATAAATTATTTTTATTTGGTGCCTTGAAAGGCTCAATCTGTGGGGACCCGGACGCTAATTATCTTCTTAATCATCTTTGGGATTTAATTATCAATTAAGATAAACAGGGTCTAAAAATTTTTCTTTTTAAAATGTAAGTGCGGAATGTAATGGAATTTAACTAATATACATTTCAGTATAAAAGTACAATAATGTACAACACTTATTCAAACTAGTCTAATGTTCAACTACTAAATTTCAAGTATTAAACCAAGTCTACAATAAGTCCGGAATCACCACTCTAACTCATCTTCTTGACCCCGATCCTGCCCCACCTGTTGTCATGCACACATACAAAACAAGACAACAGCCGGATACTCCGGTGAGAATAAATCCCAGTATAAAACATGGTAAAAATGCATGTACACAATATAAATCATAAAGCATACTATCATGCATAAAATCAATAGCAATAGATTTCATAGTCTATGAAACTAAATCAAAATAAGCATGCAGTAACAATGGGTTCCATAATCTCTGAAACCAAAATAAAATAAGCACGCAACTCAATTCAATTAATATCTTGACTCAATTCAACTCTAACTCTAGGGATCCCGGTGTGAATAAGACGTCACTGTCTGTCACCTACTCTCCCAATCGGGGTGACTGTACGTCTTATTCCTAGACTTCGGCCCTGTCTGTATCGAATATCTACAATCGGAGTGACTCTGATCCGAAGCGTCGATACTACCGAACATCTAGTAATTTGGCGAATCTACCAAATGACTTTCCTATTTCAAATGCTTGAATATAAATCTATAAACAAAGCATAATCATATACAAAGATAAACAACAATTCTAGTATGTGATTTGTTGGGAAACTCAAATTGAATCTCATTTGAGTTGTGTCTTCCCCAAACAAAACATGAATTATACCTTTGTCTTCCCGGTCTGACGAAGACGGAGTCTTGTATTCCAATCTGTCCATACCCAGTCTGGCAATGACAATCACATAAATACAATATCAGTATATAATTCGATTCAAAACCTGTTCTGATCAATACTCAAATCAGTATATAATCTGATCCATATCTGAACAAGGTACAATCTAATTCATATCAACGATATCATCGAAATCATTACTGAATCTGATCACTCTAAATCAACTGATGTTTCGACGGCATAACAATACAGTTTCGATATCCCCGTCAATCCCAACATCACATATATAATATCAGAATTCATAATATCAATATCTGTACACTTAAGATCAGTAACAACACAACTCTGATATCAAATCCCAATCAATATCTTTCGAAATTCATAACAATTGTATAAACAGTCTATTCTTTAATCTGACTTCAATTATACAATGTTTACTGTAGCAGAAACACTATATCTGATTCATATTCAATTCTGACAATATCATAATTTCAAATCATGTCTAAACGTAACAAAACTTACGTCCAGTTGTAGCCTGCGTTGATAGGAGTACAGTACCGTGTCCGGATTCAAAAACAAACGGACGGATTTTGCGTAACACTCAAATTCTCACCCGAAAGGAATTGGAGCTTCTTCCCTCGTTTTCCTTCTTCCTTTTTGCTTCTGAAGATTGGCTTGTTTCTTATATATATATATATATATACATACACGTCGCATACTACAGACCAAGTGGCATTTTTCCATTCTGCATGCCGCGCGCATATGCGCGCACAAAGCCGCGTATATGCGCCGGAGGTTCGGCCCGGCACCTTCCGCATTTATCTTCTCGCGTATATGCGCGAGATGTTCTGTCTCGCACATCCCTTCATTCGCGCATATGCGCCCAAGGTTCTGGACGTTCCGCGCATGTGCGCGCATGGTTCTGTCTTCCTCGCGCATGTGCGCCCATACATGTCGCGCATGTGCGCGGGGACTCTTCTTGCACCTCATGTCAATTCTTCTTTCGGCTCTCCCGGTCTGATCCGTTTCATCTATAATCATCTCAATTAATAAATAAATCATTTCAGATTAATCTTAGATTACAGTAATAAGATCTCTGGCCTTACATTTCTCTCCCTCTTAGATCTGAGTTCGTCCTCGAACTCGCAAGTAATCAATTCAGACATATCAGAAGGAATGTATACAGAGTTTAAATAAAAAACTCATCTCAATGAATCCATTCTGAAATCTCAGTCTCATGACAAATTCTGTCTTTCAGATAGTCTCTTTGATGCCCCGTCAACTTACTGTATTTTCAATAATAGAACAATCTTCATTATGAAATATCTTTCTTGTACGGATCTGTGACTCTAAATTGGAATAATAATTCAAGAGCATAATATCATAATACCCTTCGAAATAACTCTGACAGAATCAATCTCACAATACTGGCTATACAACATTCGTATATACCAATCAACAGTTCATACCAAATCAATATCATCAGCTGTTATCAAATCTGTTTATCCCAGTCAAGGATTTACTCAATCTTCGGCTTCAAATACCAACAGTCATCGTCCGACTTTGGCATATTTAGTCTGTTCATTCGAAGCTGGTTTTCATTCTTTTCTGAATCAGCTTCACTTTCTTTATCTGATTTTTGCTTTTATCAAATTCAATCTCAGATATCACCGTAATATCATTCCTATTCAGAGGAAATCCGCAGTACTCACTGTACAATGTCTCATCTGTAACTATCTCAATACTCGTTTGATAGCTATCATTATACAATAATTCATATAGTGACAATATGTCATGTCAACTAGTGCTAACATCCAGCACTACAACTCCATAAATATCTTTTAATATCTGGATAGTACGCTCTGGCTATCTATCAGTTAGTGGATAATATATGAATGAGTTCATGGTACGTTCTGCCACAATTACAAACTCAATCAAAATTCACAATCTTGTATAATTTATTTCAACATTCTGGTCAATGTGACTCTTTCTTTGACATCGATCTTTGTCATCTGGTCATGTGTGTACGTCATCTTGTACAATTATTAAATATAGATTGAACAATCTGTCAATCACAATCATATTATATCACAATCTGGAAAGTATTGTAGTGGTCTCATTACGAAATTCATCGAAATATACAAAATCTGTAATAAATCTTCTGATTTCTATCTTTCTATCTTCATTTATTGACAATTCAGACATTTCAGTACAAATTTTGCCACAACTGATTTAATCTGTTTATATCAAAACTGTCTGTTCGAATTATCATACATTCCCGGTCACCAGACAAATACTGAATCTACTACGGTGCGTTTTTGACACTATCTGTCATTTCAGATTCGAACTATTTGGTACAAACAAATCAGTTAATAATATAAATTAAATTAAAAAAATATATACCTACCTGGTATTCGGTTCTGACTATCGATATCAAATTCTGTCGTGCAATTCTGAAACATTTGATATCACAAGATAATCATTCTCATATAGTAAAAATCACATATCTGTCACTCTGATCGATGCTCTGCTCTGATTATCGAAATTAAGTTCTGAACATTCTGGTTAAATCTCTGAACTGCCGAAATTCTCGAATTCAGTTCTGATTCGGTTTGAATAATCGATTACATCTTCACGTTGCCCAGATCAACTGCTATATTATCTGCAAAGATGATATGCCCCCAAACCATACAATCTGTATCAAATACTTATCTAGAAGCTAAAAATTCCCAAGCAGTTCAAAACATAATCGGATAAGATAATCTGCCAACTCAGACAAAAATAAATTTCTGACATTTCTGAAATTTGTGATCTTTCTGATATCGGTATCGTTCTCAGTCACTGATCACAATCTCAACTGTGTCAAAATCAATCGGTATACTAACTTCAGATATCGCTTATTCTGAATACAATCTGTTTCAAGCAAGATTCTTATCTGAATAATTTATGTATACAATAATCACAATTCTCAGAGTATTCAATACAATCTTCAATTGTTTGATTCAATCGATCAGACGCTGCGAATATATCCACATATCATAGATAGAATAAGCATAAATCATTAGAATACCTCTGAACACATGATTTATCAATCTATAGACAGAACTGAATATTTCCAAGAGAAGCACTAAATCAGATGTAACTCTTGGTCAGTATTCTTCTACCGATATTTCAATTCTTTCAATTCATGCAGTGACATTCTGTACATTCAATATCATTCTGTACTGGATTATAAAACACAAACAGTACCTGGTATCAATTCAATTCTGAAATCTATCTTCCTGATATAAAGCAATTCCAAAATCTTATCTAGGAAGACGTCAACCAACTCGTACATCACTTGGCAAATCTACCAATACTAGGCTCGATTTCAGCATGTCTACTGAATACATAATGATACCATATGCTCCTTTCTGTATCAATCGAGTTATAAACAATACAAATATCAAAGGAATTCTAGATCTAGAATCCTTACCGTGGAATTTCTACTCATCAGCCCTATCTGGTCTGAATCTTATATTTTTCTGGAAGGAATCTACAATAGTTCTGTACTTGTTCAGCATATTAATATCAATAATGCGGTCAAATCAGAAACACAAGTACATCATAATCTAACTCGACTTCATTCTCATCTTACTGTAGTATACAATATTTCACAGAAATCTCTGATATCAATCTTTCTTTCCCAAAAAGTAAGGGAATCAATACTACAGTACAAACAGACTCAACAGATACAGCATATCTCAATGAAACTCAGTCAAAGATAATCGTAGGGAATGCATTAGTATATATCAATACCTATGAAATATAATCATAAAAGAACAGTACCTGCCACTCTATCATCAGGTGTGTCCTGTGTCTGTTCCTCGGTCTTCTGCTCCCTAAAATCTTCGGGAACTTCTCTGAGGACAAACTCTAGCAAAGTGTCCCGGCTGTCTACAAATATGGCAACTACCAGTCACTCCCTGGCATTGCTCTGTGGGATGTCTCCCTCCGCAAGTTCTGCAATATACTCCAGTATAACTCGGACTGGAACCACTGGAGCTAGACGAACCACTCAGTCCGCTCCCTAACTTCTTAAACTGTTTCTTTCGAGCTTTCAGCAAATCTTACTTTATACTCGTACTGCCTTTATCAAATCTAAGAGGGAGTTGTTGTGTTTGGAGTGGAATCACATCCAACCTTTCTCGTTGTCGAATCAGACTCACCTCAGCTCTCTTTGCCCTACTCAAAGTATCAGCAAAATGGTAAGGTCGCTGCATATTTATCAATGCAACTATCTCTGAATTTAATCCTTTGATGTACTGCTCAGATACAGCTTCATCATTCCCAGCTATCTGAGGAACAAAACGCAGTAGAGTAGAGAATTTAGCAACATATTCTTCAATATTCCGTTGGCCTTGTCTCAAATTCTCAAACTCTACTCTTTTATCCTCCCGGTACGAAACTGAGAAAAATCTTCGATAGAATTCAGCTTTGAAGACTTCCCACGTGCTCACAGTACCACGTTGTTCTAATACTCCCTTGATTGTAACCCACCAACTCTTGGCGGCCTCTCGTAACTGGTTGGGCACCAATTTAATTCTCTGTTCATCTGAATACTTAAGCAAATCAAACAACAGTTCTATGACATCTAACCAATTCTGACACACTTCAGACATCTCAGTATCCCTCAAAATCGGCGGTTGAAACGACTGAAATTTCTTCAACTGTATTTCCATCGGAGTTTCTGATACATCTATCTGTTCAACCGAAGTACTGCCCCGTTCTGGAATTCTTCTAGGAGGTATATCTAATTACCAAAACCATTAGTAACCCAAATACTACAAACATGTTCCATTCTTTCTCGGATCATCTTACTGCTGATCATGAATCAGATCTGATTCATACTCAATAATACATAATACCAACTCCAATCGGATAATCAGGTAAACATGTATTTCAAAACAGTAAATCATAGTATCATGCTAGCATACATAATGTAAATCAACTTTAAAATAAATCTCATGCTAGCAATCACATGCAAGGAAAGAAAACTCAATCTAACCCGCTCATTCTCTTCTATCTCAATCTAAAGGATCTATTGCTCTGATACCACCTGTTGTGGGGATCCGGACGCTAATCATCTTCTTAATCATCTTTGGGATTTAATATCAATTCAGATAAATAGGGTCTAAAAATTTTTCTTTTTAAAATGTAAGTGCGGAACGTAATGGAATTTAACCAATATACATTTCAGTATAAAAGTACAATAAATGTACAACACTTATTCAAACTAGTCTAAGGTTCAACTACTAAATTTCAAGTAATAAACCAAGTCTACAATAAGTCCGGAATCACCACTCTAACATCATCTTCTTGACCCCGATCCTGCCCCACCTGTTGTCATGCACACATACAAAACAAGACAACAGTCGGATACTCCGGTGAGAATAAATCCCAGTATAAAACATGGTAGACATGCATGTACACAATATAGATCATAAAGCATACTATCATGCATAAAATCAATAGCAATAGATTTCATAGTTTATGAAACTAAATCAAAATAAGCATGCAGTAACAATGGGTTCCATAATCTCTGAAACCAAAATAAAATAAGCACGCAACTCAATTCAATTAATATCTTGACTCAACTCAACTCTAACTCTAGGGATCCCGGTGTGAATAATACGTCACTGTCTGTCACCTACCCTCCCAATCTGGGTGACTGTACGTCTTATTCCTAGACTTCGGCCCTGTCTGTATCGAATATCTACAATCGGAGTGACTCTGATCCGAAGCGTCGATACTACCGAACATCTAGTAATTTGCGAATCTACCAAATGACTTTCCTATCTCAAATGCTTGAATATAAATCTATAAACAAAGCATAATCATATACAAAGATAAATAACAATTCTAGTATGTGATTTTGTTGGGAAACTCAAATTGAATCTCATTTGAGTTGTGTCTTCCCCAAACAAAACATGAATTATACCTTTGTCTTCCCGGTCTGACGAAGACGAAGTCTTGTATTCCAATCTGTCCATACCCAGTCTGGCAATGACAATCACATAAATACAATATCAGTATATAATTCGATTCAAAACCTGTTCTGATCAATACTCAAATCAGTATATAATCTGATCCATATCTGAACAAGGTACAATCTAATTCATATCAACGATATCATCGAAATCATTACTGAATCTAATCACTCTAAATCAACTGATGTTTCGACGGCATAACAATACAGTTTCGATATCCCCGTCAATCCCAACATCACAGATATAATATCAGAATTCATAATCTCAATATCTGTACACTTAAGATCAGTAACAACACAACTCTGATATCAAATCCCAATCAATATCTTTCGAAATTCATAACAATTGTATAAACAGTCTATTCTTTAATCTGACTTCAATTATACAATGTTTACTGTAGCAGAAACACTATATCTGATTCATATTCAATTCTGACAATATCATAATTCCAAATCATGTCTAAACGTAACAAAACTTATGTCCAGTTGTAGCCTGCGTTGATAGGAGTACAGTACCGTGTCCGGATTCAAAAACAAACGGACGGATTTTGCGTAACACTCAAATTCTCACCCGAAAGGAATTGGAGCTTCTTCCCTCGTTTTCCTTCTTCTTTTTTGCTTCTGAAGATTGGCTTGTTTCTTATATATATATATATATACATACATGTCGCATACTACAGACCAAGTGGCATTTTTCCATTCTGCATGCCGCGCGCATATGCGCGCACAAAGCCGCGTATATGCGCCGGAGGTTCGGCCTGGCACCTTCCGCATTTATCTTCTAGCGCATATGCGCGACATATCTCGCGCATATGCGCGAGATATTCTGTCTCGCACATCCCTTCACTCGCGCATATGCGCGCCTCCAGCCGCGCATATGCGCCAAAGGTTCTGGACGTTCCGCGCATGTGCGCGCATTCAAGCCACGCATGTGCGCGCATGGTTCTTTCTTCCTCGCGCATGTGCGCCCATACATGTCGCTCATGTGCGCGGGGACTCTTCTTGCACCTCATGTCAATTCTTCTTTCGGCTCTCCCGGCCTGATCCGTTTCATCTATAATCATCTCAATTAATAAATAAATCATTTCAGATTAATCTCAGATTACAGTAATAAAATTTTGGGCCTTACACAATCGATCCAAAAATCACCTAAATCATTCCTAAATCATAAGTTGTCCGTATTTCGCCTCGAGTGTTGTTTGGATAGTTCTAGACAAAATCTCAATTCACTAACACAAAATAGAATCTAATCATCGTGAAAAGTGATGTTTCAATGCATCAACCAAATACATATATATTCAAAAGAAAAGTGCTTGGCTTTCAAGAAATTTCAAGAACACAATTCTTTTCTCATATAAGCTCAAGAGGGCTTCAAATGAATATTTATAAACAATATAAATAGGCCCAAATAAAATCAAAGATTGTCTCAATCATATATGTGTTTGCAAAAATTTATTTCAATATCAAATGAAAATCACAGAGTTGTTTTGAATTTATAAGTCTCAAATTTATCAAATCTCATGATTGTTCTCTAAAATTTTCAAATTGATTGATGATTATGAATGAAATACATGGCATTTCTTTCAATACACAAATTTTGTTCATCATTGGCGATTTCAAAAATTTTCATGACTATGACACTACAAACAAAAGCAAATATATCTCAAAAGTAAATGAAACACCCAAATAAAACTAAATGACACTACAAACACACAAGCAAATATATCTCCCCCAAACTTAAATATGTGCATCGCCCTCGATGTAAATGATCGTGAAAGTTAGGGAATACACATACCTCGGGCAATGACCGTCAGTGGTCATCGCCATCCTCATCGTCTGCTCCTTCTTGTGGTGGGTGATACTCAGGCGGATCATATGCGGGTGGCCATTGCGGAGGTTGTGGATATGGATTACCAGATGTGGAAGCTGATGGAAATTGTTGAGCCAAGACAGATGTGAAATCCATCATATAATCCATGAATGTATAGGTCCTAAACCGAAACGCGTCCATGTCTTTGCGTTGTTGGCACATTTCCTCTTCCAAATAAGTTAATCTATCTCGCACATTTCTTCGTTGCGGTTGTGTTCGTTGTTGTTGGGCCTGAGCATGGTCACGTCTTTCAGCAGCTCTTCGGTTGAATTCTCTTTGAGCTTCACGTGTATCTTGTTGATCAGATGTCAGTGACCTATGTGGTTGAATTACCACAATGACATTTTTTGGTTTCAACAATTCTTCGTGTGCTGCCCAAGTCACTCCCGCATAATGGCATAAGTCTGTGATAAGAGAAGGGTGGAGGAGTCCACTAGGAGAGTTACCTTTTGCATAATCTAGCATTTAGTTCTGAAGCAATTGACCTAAATCAATCGTCTTTCCTGTTAAGATGCAAAACGTCAGGATTGCCCTCTCCTTGATGACAGTAGTAGTATGCTCAGTAGGCTTAATCCTAGCCGAAATGAAGGAATACCAATCCTTCGCAACATTTGTCAAATCAGATTTGGCTAGGCTTAAATGTACATCTTCTCTCATCCGCCATTCCGCTCCCTCGATGAAAATAGTCTGAAGAATATTATTATAATCAACTTCTTCGGTCCGATATTCTTCATATTCATCATGCATGATTGGAGGGATACCATACATTGTGTTGATGGTATGAGCATCAAAAGCTACCATCTTGCCTCGCACCAAAACTTTCAAGTGATCATGCTTAACCTTAAGGTTAGCATAAAATTTTCTCTTACCAACGAAATAACTGCATCCGGTGGTGGCTTTCCAAACTCCTCCCAATGCCTAGCAGTAAGCATGAATCCGATTTCAGTTCGTGGGAAGCTCAAGTCAAAGCCCCTCTCTTTCACAATGCTCTTGTTTAGAATTTTAGCATAATTCTCCTCCTCTTTCTCATCCCAAAACTTGTGTGCATCATAATTTGAAGACGAGGATGCACCCTTTGATTGTTTCTTTCTTGGAGGCATTTTGTCGAACACTTTCAACTCACCAAATTCCCCTTCAATCTAATTCACAAAACTAGATGATTCTTTCACACCCTCAAACTTGTTAACCACAATAACTACACCTCAACATTATACCCACCAATTCAATCAACAATATCAAGAATGTACTCCACTAAATTTCAATTTTCTTCCATAGCCAATAACACAAATAATTTCGAATTTCAAAGCAAATGTACTATGGATTTGCTCACCTTGAGTGTAGAAATGTTTCTTGGAAGAACAAAATCGAAGCTCCAAACAATTCTTGGTGAAATTTTCGAGCCCCCTTTCAAACCCTAGGTTTGGTGTTGGTTTTGTGGAATGAAGATGGAGATTGAGTGGAATGAGTGAAGTTATATAGGTGTGGAGTGGTAAATTTGTGGTTGGAAAAACAAAATTTGAGGGTGAAATGTGTTCTTGAGAAAGATTTTCGAAGTGAAGAGAAATTTTGGGAGAAAGGTTCTTCGGTTATGTCCAATTTCTGCCCTTTTCTGAATTTAAAATGATCGACCGCGGGTGCGGTCAAGAACATACCGCGGGCGCGGTAAAGCTAATAGAATTTTGTAATTTTTCGACCTTCAGCGACCGCGGGAGCGATAATAAGATTACCGCGGGTGCGGTGTGGTTACTGGAATTTTTTTTTTGATTCTTCAATCTTCAGAGACCGCGGGGGCGGTGAATAACATACCGCGGGTGCGGTAATGATTCTGGAAATATATCGCAGGTGCACTATAAAAACGACCGCGGGTGCGCTCTGGTTACTGGAATTTTTCTATTTTTGCTTCAACATCCACCGTGGGTGCGCTAACAAGATTACCGCGGGTGTGGTAAGCTCTCGGCCAATCCAATGCAGGTGCGCTCCTGAAACTACCGCGGGTGCGGTCTGGCTACTGGAATTTTTAAATTTTGCGATTCAACAACTACTGCGGGTGCGCTATATTTCCAGTGCGGGTGCACTCTTTGAAATTGTTTTCTCCTCCAATTTTTAGTCCTGAAAAACATATGAAATTCATAAGATTTGGGAAGATACAAGAACACACTATACCAAAAATACACAACCTAAAATAAGAATACAAGAATAAAAAAAAAACAAAACCGAAAATGAAATGCAATAGAGAAACAAAAATTTGGGTTGACTCCCAATAAGCGCTTGGTTTAACGTTTTCAGCCCGACTATACCAATTTTGTTCATGGTGGTTCGTTCAACCCAATGATGTCGATATTCCTTATTTTGGTCCCATAGTAAGGCTTAATTCGCTGTCCATTCACCTTGAAAGTTCTTCCATCATTACACTTTAGCTCGATAGCCCCATGAGGGTACACAGTTTCCACAACAAATGGCCCTGACCAATGCGACTTCAACTTAACAGGAAACAACTTCAGACGAGAATTGAATAATAATACTTGTTGCCCCGGTTTGAGCTCCCTTCGAACAATGATTTTGTCATGCCACTTCTTAGTCTGCTCTTTGTATATCTTGGCATTCTCATATGCGTCATTTCAGAATTCTTCCATTTCATTTAGTTGCAATTTTCTGACATCGCCAGATGCTTTTAAGTCAAAGTTCAACTTCTTAATTGCCCAGAATGCTCGGTGCTCCAACTCAAGCGGCAAGTGACATGCTTTTCCAAATACGAGCCTATAGGGAGACATCCCAATAGGTGTTTTGAATGCGGTTCGGTATGCTCATAGTGCATCATCCAACTTGAGTGCCCAATCCTTCCGGTTAATGTTGACTATCTTCTCCAATATTTGTTTAATTTTCCGGTTGGATATTTCAGCTTGTCCATTCGATTGGGGGTGATACACCAGTGCCACTTTATGCTTCACACTGTATTTAGCCAAAAGTGAGTTGAAAATTTTATTGCAAAAATGCGTACCTTCGTCACTTATAATGGCTCTCGGTGTTCCGAACCTCGTGAAGATGTTTTTATGCACGAATTTAGCTACAACACGAGCATCATTAGTATTGGTGGCGATTGCTTCCACCCATTTTGAAACATAATCCACAGCTAATAAAATATAAGAATTACCAAAAGAAGGGGGAAAGGATCCCATGAAATCAATGCCCCAAACGTCAAAAAGTTCTACTTCCAAAATATTCGTCAGTGGTAGTTCGTGACGTCTAGAAATGTTTCCTAACCTCTGGCATCTATCACATGATTTTACTAAGGTATAACTATCTTTAAACATACTAGGCCAATAGAAACCAGATTGCAATACCTTAGCTGCTGTTCGTGTTGCTCCAAAATGTCCACCATAAGGTGACGAGTGGCATTGCTCCAGAATTTGGTGTGCTTCGACGCCATCCACGCATCTCCTTATAACTTGATCAGCACATCTCTTGAATACGTATGGATCATCTCATAGGTAAAACTTTGCATCGTGAAAGAATTTCTTCTTTTGGTGATAACTCAAATCTGGAGGGAGAGTACCACATGACAAGAAGTTAGCTATATCAACAAACAAAGGGAGTTTCGAATTTACCTCAAACAGTTGTTCATATGGAAATGCTTCTTTTATGGTTCCTTCATCTTTTTTATCTTCAAGTTCGAGCCGTGACAAGTGGTTGGCTACTTGATTTTCACATCCCTTCCTATCCTTGACTTCAAAATCAAACTCTTGGAGCAATAAAATCCACCTTATCAAGCGTGGTTTTGCATCCTTCTTGGCAAATATGTATCGAATAGCTGCATGGTCAGTGAAAACAATTACCTTTGTTCCGACCAAGTAGGGTCTAAACTTGTCAAATGCATACACTACTGCAAGCATCTCCTTTTCAGTAGTTGTGTAATTTTGTTGTGCAGCATCCATGGTTCGACTTGCATAGTAGATTGATCTAAAAAATTTATCACGCCTTTGTCCCAACACCACACCTACTACATAATCACTAGCATCGCACATCAACTCGAAGGGCTCCTTCCAATCTGGTACTATCATGATTGGTGCTGTCACCAATGCCTTCTTGATCTTCTCAAATGCCTGCAGACAATCATCATAAAAAATAAAAGTGGATTCTTTTTCAAGCAAATTACACAAAGGTTTAGAAATATTAGAAAAATCTTTAATAAATCTACGATAAAACCCGGCGTGTCCTAAGAAACTCCTTATCCCTTTGATGTTCTTCGGTGGTGGAAGCTTTTCGATTGCAACTACTTTGGCTCTGTCTACTTCTAATCCCTTTGAAGACACTTTATGTCCAAGAACAATACCCTCTTGGACCATAAAATGATACTTCTCCCAATTAAGAACTAAGTTCTTTTCTTGACATCTCTGCAAAACGAGGGAAAGGTTATGTAAACAGTGATCAAATGAAGAGCCAAATACCGAGAAATCATCCATGAAGACTTCCATGATATCTTCCACCATGTCTGCAAATATGGCCATCATACATCTCTGAAAAGTAGCAGGTGCATTTCATAGCCCAAAAGGCATCCTCCTAAAAGCAAACGTTCCATAGGGGCACGTGAATGTTGTCTTCTCTTGATCCTCTGGTGCTATAGCAATCTGGTTATAACCTGAATAACCATCTAAAAAACAGTAGTGACAATAACCAGCAAGTCTATCAAGCATTTGATCAATAAAAGGTAATGGAAAATGATCTTTACGTGTGGCATTGTTCAACTTCCTATAATCAATACATACTTGCCATCCAGTCACAGTACGAGTAGATATTAGCTCATCATTTTCATTCTTTACCACAGTCATTCCACCCTTTTTAGGCACTACTTGCACAGGAGACACCCAACTGCTATAAAAAATAGCATATATAACTCCAGCATTTAACAATTTCAACACTTCATTTTTCACTACCTCTTTCATGGCTGGATTTAACCTTCTCTGATGATCCACATAAGGAGCGTATGACTCTTCCATTAAAATCCTATGCATGCATGTAGTGGGACTAATCCCCTTGATATCAGAAATCGACCATCCAAATGCAGTTTTAAATTTCCTCAACAATTTCTCTTTTTCTTCTAAAGTAAGAGAGGAAGAGATAATTACCGGATATGTCGACTTCTCACCCAAGAAAGCATAACAAAGATGACTAGGCAATTCCTTCAAAACAAGGGTTGAAGGTATTATTTCTGAACATTTTCTTCTTCCAACTTCTCCTGTGTGGCTTCCTTTACCTTTGGCAAGTCTTCAAGAGCCAAAATTTGCTCTCTCAATTCCCAATCATCATCATCCACTCTACTAACAGTACTAGAAAGGCATCTTTCTAATGGATCTTCTATTGTATGACCTACACCAATCTCAGCAACACAAGAGTCAATTATATCAATGCTTTTACAAGTACTCACCTCGTCGTTACCTTTAATAGCCTTATAGATGTTGAATATCACAGCTTCCCCACCAACTCTCAAGGTGAGTTCTCCTTTGTGTACATCTATCAATGCTTTTCCAGTGGCTAAGAAGGGTCGCCCAAAAATCAATGGAGAATCTTGATCTTCCTCCATATCAAGTATTACAAAATCAGCGGGGAAGATAAACTTGTCAACTTTTACCAAAACATCTTCAACAATTCCACGAGGATAGGTGAGTGACCTATCTGCAAGTTGCAAAGTTATAGTGGTTTGTTTTACCTCCCCAAGCTTCAAGTCCCTGTAAATAGAAAATGGCATAAGATTAATACTTGCTTCAAGATCACATAAAGCTTTATTAACATGATTACCACCAATAATGCAAGGAATAGTAAAACTCCCTGGATCTTTTAGTTTTTTTGGTAACTTCTTTTGGAGAATGGCGCTACACTCTTCGGTCAACTTCACTGTCTCGAACTCTTGCAGCTTCTTCTTCTTTGACATCACATCTTTGATGAACTTTGCATAGTTTGACATTTGCTCTAAAGTATCAGCAAATGGAATGTTGATGTGAATCTTCTTGAAAATTTCCAAAAATTTTGCAAATTGATAATCAATAATCTTCTTCCTAAATCTCTGTGGGTATGGAAGAGTCGGCTTAAATATTGGGGGTTGTTCAACTTCAACTTCAGCTTTGGATCCCTCGGTTTCAACTTCTTCAACTGTCTTCTCGCTTTCCTCATTCTCTTTGGATTTTTTAACCTCAAGTTCTCTTCCACTTCTCAAAGTTACAGCTTTGAATTGCTCCTTTGGATTCACTTCAGTATTACTTGGGAAATGACCTCTATTTTGATCTCTCAATGCATTAGCCAACTGTCCAATCTGTGTCTCCAATGATTTCATTGTGGCACCCATATTTCCCATGTGAGTTTCCATGCCATCAAGACGAGATTCAGTCCTAGCCATCCTTTTACTAGATTCAACAACAAATGTCCCAACTAGATCCTCAAGTGAAGGTTTTCCTTCCCCCTTTGATGTATTGAACCCCGGTGGAGGATTCAACACATTCTTATTATTAGCATATGAAAAATTCTCATGATTTCTCAAACCAGGATGATAAGTGTTAGGGGGAGGGTTACCTCGATATCCTCCGTATCCACCAAAATTCCTATTGTTGATATAATGAGCCTCATCAGGAATTTGGGGTTCATTAGTAACAATCGATGCATTTTCAACCTCTGGTGTACTAGCTTTTTTCATAGCTGCAATTTGAGTTGTTAAAGCTGAAACTTGTGAAGTCAGTGATCTAATAGGATCTACGGCATAAATTCCAGCTGGTTTCTTTACTCCTGACCTCTCAGACGGCCACTGATAACTGTTAATGGTCATCTGTTCAAGCAAATCATATGCTTGATCAGGTGATTTGGCAAATATCGTGCCACCAGCTGCTGCATCCATAGTGCCTCTTGTTTGTCCATTCAGACCATTGTAAAATAATTCAATCTGTGCCCAATCTTTAAAACCATGGTTTGGGGCACCTCCTCAACAACTCCTTATACCGTTCTCATGCCTCATATAATTGCTCAAAGTCAGTCTGCCTAAAAGTACTTATCTCAATTTTCAACTGTGCAGACTTCGCAGGTGGAAAATATTTAGCAAGGAACTTGGTTGCTAACTCCTGCCAAGTAGTGATACTCCCCAAATGAAGCGATTGAAGCCATCCTCTTGCCTGGTCCCTAAGAGAAAAAGGAAACAACCGCAATCGAATTATATCATCAGGAACACCATTTATCTTTACCGTGTCAGTGATTTCAAGGAATGTTCTGAGATGTAGATGAGGATCTGCAGTAGCGGCTCCCCCAAACTGGTTCTGTTGAACCATGTTTATCAATGCGGGCTTGAGCTCAAAGTTGTTTGCATTAATAGTCCCTCGTGCTATGCCCGAATAATGAGAATTTAGTACCGGCCTAAAATGATCTCTGATGGGTATTGCAGGAGGTGGATTTTCATTATCTCTGTTGTCAGTCCATTGCTTGAATCTCTTCTCTTCTCGCCTTTCTTATTCTTCTTACGGTTCTTTCGATCTCGGGATCAAAGATAAGCAAGTCAAGATTTTGCGATCTTCGCATGCACTGTCAAACAAAGATAAGAAACAAATCAATGTTTAATGTAATACAATAAAAACAGCTCTAAATTAAAATCTAGACTAATTGGTAACAATACTAATATAAATTTAAAATAAGCACTCCCCGGCAACGGCGTCAAAAACTTGTTGCGTATTTTCTTGATTGCTCGCAAGCGCACGACGTCAAGTTATAGTAAAATGTATTTTTGAGTACAAGTGTCGATCCCACGAGGAATGTGTGTATAAATGTATATTAGTACTTGTAATTAAAATAGTCTAGACTTTATTTAGAAAAATCAATTAAAAGATTTGTTCACAAGAATAGCTATATTGAAAATGGATTAAATAAAATATAACACCAAACTTTTTAGCAAATAACAATGGAATAAAAGATCTAGAGGTCCGATTTCACTCAACTATCCACCATGTGTAATTTCTTGTAGCTATTTTGTAAAATTTCTTCTTATTCAATAGCCAAGAATCCTATAATTATCTACTCCCTCTCTCGAGTGTTAGTAGATTTTAGTTATCTAAAATTTGATTGCAATGTTCTCATCAACAATCTACAAATAAATAACACATCAAGTACTAGATTCTCTATAAGCTTCAATAGCATTATAGGCCCTCCCAAACTCTATAAATACCATTGATGTATTTTTTTCTTTTTCTTGTTTATAATTTCCTCTTCCGAGTGATAAATTGTAAACATATAAATCATTAAATTATGGCCAATAAATTGAAAGCATTAAGATTGAAATAATACAAAAGAAAAGATGAAGAACTTAAATAGCTTAGTTCATAGATTCCAACACATGGTTTCTAGTTTTGTTCCATCATTCCTCTAGAAATAAAAATTAGTTCATAATAACACAAGTAAAACAACAAAACATGGTTCTAAAACAAGACATATCAAATGAAAAATAAAAGAAAGAAGAACTTAGAACAAGAGTTTGAAGTGCTGATTCCGTCCCCGGATTTGTGCAAAAGATTTCTGAAGAACTAGATGAACTTGAGTCTTCAATCATTTAGCAGCAGCCTTCCCTCTTTCCTTGGCTCCTCCATACCCTATATGGTAAGAAAATGATGTATTTTATAGTCCTAGACAAGCCTCAATCCACAGCACACCATTATCTTGGACTTCCATGCGCAGCACACCAAGTTATAGATTTTTCGGATTCTGTCGTGCAGGGACCGCGGGTGCGGTGCAGAACCTACCGCGGGTGCGGTGTTGCTTCTGGTGTGCAAACGCAGGTGCGATACTCCTTTTAGCGCGGGTGCACTGTCTTACCACGGGTGCGGTGCTACATATACCGCGGGTGCGGTGCAGCTGCTGTATTTTTCTTATCTTTGGCACTTTCCAATTCAACACTTTCATACTCCAAACTCTCATTATAAGCTTCCAAACTACAACAACAAAAACAACAACAAATCACATAAAACCTGCTCAAGAATCACAAAATTCCAAGTTAAAAACAAGTAATAAAAGTACAATAAATTGCACTTATCAACAGTTAAAACTCACAAATAATGTTTTACTCTTTTTCTTTCACCGGATTTTATCGAATTGGGTTTTTCTGGTAAGGTTCTAGTGAGACACATTCATCGAAGGACATCTAAGGGGGAGTGTTGCAATATTATGAATGTCAAGATAATAAAAGATTGGGTAATCATATCTTTTGGAGATGGTAGAGAATCATAATCATATCAATTCATTTTGATATCATAATTACCTTATCTAAGGATTTCTTATATCGATATATATGTCATTCATATAACCCTTTTGATATATTGAATGAATTTGCTTGTTTTACTTTCTTTTGCCTAGCATTCTATCTGGTTAGTATTTTGTATTTATTTATAACGAAATTTTTTGTCGCATTTAATCTCATGTTAAATAAAATTTGAAACTTGATCTTAATGTTTCGTCACGCTTTGTGTTTTTTAAACTTTATTTGTCAGTAACCGACGTCTTAGTTTAAGACCCTGAGCCTTGAACACAATCTGGAATAATTTAAATAATCTAGATCATCTCAATTTTGTATTTTCAAAAATAATCCTCTCTATTAACATTTTTAAACCCAGTCTCCTCTTCTATTTTCATATCTCCTAGCATATGGAATAATATATAAGATGGGGGAGAGAGAGATAATCATGTTTAGACTAAATCCACATTATGTTTTATAAAGAAAAAATGGGCAAGATAAAATTAGAAGTCGATCATTTACTAAATTCCATGCCAATAAATTCATACTCAATAAGAATGTTTTTGTAGGTTTCCACGATGAATTAAAAGCTAAAAAATATAACGTGGCAGCAAATGATAGCCAAAGAGAGCATGAAAGAGGAATATATATGATGATACCAAAAAATATACATTAGATTCAGTCTGGTAAACCCAATAATCCTTGCTGATTCAGTATGGACCGAGAAGAACTTCAATATGGGTGCATGCAAAGCAGGAGGTTAATATGGATCTGTACGAAAGAACATAAGCTAGAGGACGTTGGAAATTTTTCCGACATAGCTCTTCCGATATTGATTTGTCCTTATGTTAGGCATATTATGAATTTTGAATATATCCTGATATTTTGGGAGTTTTTCCTCTATAGGATATTTGAACAAGTATTTTACATTATTGGGAATGTGTATTCACCGTCATCTTTACTCGGTTGAGCCTGGCTTGTAAAATCTTGACTGGCTCGGATATGATGGTCAGCTATCAATGGTACCTCCCTTTTTGATCTAAAATAAGTATGAA
Source organism: Primulina tabacum (assembly GCF_025594145.1). Classification (NCBI taxonomy): domain Eukaryota; kingdom Viridiplantae; phylum Streptophyta; class Magnoliopsida; order Lamiales; family Gesneriaceae; genus Primulina; species Primulina tabacum. The sequence continues at coordinate 8,375,157 of NC_134558.1, forward strand.
ATTTAGACCAAGTATTGGGAATGAGATGTGGCCGACCCGAGATAAATGTATTGATTCTGGACTTGTTCTTCTTCAAAATTTGTGTTAATTCAGGATAGATAGGAACCAAAAAATGGACGGTCGAGGTCCTGATCCGCAAACAATGTGTTTCTTTTAGAGTCGTGTTTATTTTGGTACCGCTTGAGCCGTTAAAATGGATGGTTAAGATCCCGATCCAAGCATGTTGTACTTCTACCAAATCTGTGTTTGTTCAGACTGAATGAGAACTATTCAAATGAATGATCATTATTTTGATCCAATTGGTTTCTTTTTAGCTGTTGGATGATAACACGGACAACTAAGATTTCACGTCTATTTACCTTCCCAAGGCACCAGATCAGATTCCCAACAAAACCTAGGCCGCTAAATTTTTTTTAGTCGCGTGGTTGAGATCATAACACCTTTCTTACAAATAGGGGTTTGTCCCCCGTCATTTTAACTTTTCTCTTTTTGTGTTGTTACTCTACCAAACTTTCTAGCTATTCCCGACATGAAATTCTTGCTCAGTTTATACTCTCGTTACCTAATCATCTTTCTTAGTAAGTCCATTCCATTCCAACATGTACAGCCCCGACTAGGGATGTAATCGAGTCGAGTCGAACCGAACTCTTGAATGTTTGAGCTTGGCTTGTTTATAATCGAACCGAACTCGAGCTTTATTTAACAAATATATTCATGGCTCACGAGCTTATTCAAGCTTTTATCGAACCTAAACGAGCTCAATAAATATGAATTGTACATTTAAATATTCATTAAAAGATAAATTATACATTTAGAAAAAAATATAATATTCTTATTAAAATTTGTCAATTTATTATAATAAATAAATTTAATAGATTTTTCTATATACTTCATAATTAATGTGTTAAATCAATAAATTAAATATCAAAATTATTATTTTTCATCTAAGATATTACTTATGAATTTACTAACGAAAATGCTCACGAGCTAACGAGCCGAATATTTTAGACCTTGAACTTGGTTCGTTTATCTTAACGAGCCTCATTAAACGAGCTCAAACGATCTTTTATCGAATCGAGCTTCGAATAGCTCACGAACGGTTTGGTTCATTTACATCCCTAGCCCCGACCCTAGAGTAGTTGGTAAAGTATCCGAGTTCATAAAGGCTTCTCCCTCTCCCGAAAAATCTTTGGGTCCCGAGAATGAGACTCCTCAAGCTTGAAGACTCCGAAAGGTCACGAAGCCCTCCAAGCCTAGCTGAAATTACCGGGCTTCCTTGGTATGAGGTTTGTGGCTCTCCAAGAAAATGGCTGCAAAATCTTGAAGTGTGGATTTTATTTGCATAATTTATTCAAAGACACTCATGAAGTCTACAAAATATGTGAAAATTGTAAAAAAGTGGGTGCGGTTTAAAGAAAAAATATTATGCCTTATGAATCCTATCATTAAAATTGAAATTTCTGTTGTTGGAGGATTGATTTTATCATACCTTTTTCGCCATCTTTTGGACACTTGTATATTTAGTTGCAATTGATTATATTTCAAAATGGATAGAAGAAATTCCAAGTTGAACAAATGATAAAAAATAATAATCAAATTTTTGAAAGAATATATTTTCAGTAGATTTGGAATTCATGGAGCCATGATAAGTGATGGGGAACCCAATTTTTAATAAATCAATTGTTTCTTTAATAAAAAAATATGGTATTGTTGGAATATTATAGGTTTCACAGATTGACAACTTAATCCGTACAAGAACTGAAGAACTTAATTGATCGAACAAATCGAGTAATCGTAATTGAAGACTTCGTTTGAACTGAAATGGAAAAACCTGATCAGCTGAAGTATTCATAATTGATAGGACATCAATTATAACTGATAATGTCTATTTGAACTGATCGGCTGATCAGTTGACTCCTAATCAATTGGCCACGCCATCAGTTGAAGTATCAGCAGACATACTGACAGATTGTACCAAAGCAGAACATAACAGTCTTAACACCTCGTGCTACTGTTAGATAAAGTAACTAGACGACGATTCAACAAATATTTGTCATTAAATGCATTCAATAAGACTGTTGAGATCGAAAACTATATGTAGTTGATCGATTAGTTGAAGAAGGTTGGTGAAACACATGAAGCAAACAATCTACAATCCTCAAATAAGTTGCGATACATTTCACGAGTATTTTCCAAGTTTACAAATCGCACACTCAGCTCTGAATTCATTGTATTTATTCGTAGCATTCAGACTACCAGTTAGAGCGATTCAGTTTATTACTGTAAAAGTGTCGATAAACTAAAATTTTCAGTTCGGCAGTGTTCAAGACCAACTGAAGCGGATTATTACAATATGTTGTAATATATCAGTGTCTTTTAGTAAAACATATCTTTGTGATAGAAGGGGTGACGTAGGAGTATTTAAGTCTCCGAACACCCGTAAAAGTTCTTGTGTTCATTTCAGTTATACTGTCAGTTTTACATTATATCATTCCTTAGTATTCAATCCATATTTCAGTCTATTTCCACACTATTATCAGTTGACTGATTTATATCGACAAACAAGATTTCAGGATTAGTTTCTCAAAGAAATGATTCATATTTTAAAAGGGAACAAAAATCCTGAGTGTTTATTCAACCCCTTCTAAACACTCAAAATACCTTAACTGATCCTATCAAGTGGTATCAGTGTGGTTAATCTTGTATCGAATACTCTCTCACGCTCAAACTGATAAAGATCATCATGTCTTCATTCAACATGATTCTCATGTTCTCCTGGGAAGAGTTTGATGATTGGAAGATCAGAATACAGGCTCATATATCTGTTCAGGAAGATGACATGTGGCATGTCATAACAGATGGACCCATGAAGATAATGAAAGCCAACACAGTTGTTGCTCTTATTGATGGAGCACCACATCGAATAGAGAAGCCACGAGATGAGTGGACTTTAGAAGATAAGAGAAAGGCTAACTCGGACAATGTTGCCAATGACATCTTGTATAAGACTCTGGACAAAAATACATTTAGCAAAATCAAAATGTGTAAATCAGCTAAAGAAATCTAGGAAAAGCTGATTCAATTATGTGAAGGAAATGAGCAGACAAAAAAAAAACAAGCTATCAGTTGCTGTTCAGAAATATGATAACATCAAGATGAAAGCTAGAGAACCGATGAGTGAATTTGATGAATGAGTTAGCAGTATTGTAAATGAATTGAATGCACTTGGAAGAGTGCACTCAAACAAGATTTCCCTAAAAGTAATGCGTGGCCTTTCCAATGAGTGAGATGTCAAAACCATGGCCATGAGGGAATATAAGATCTGAATAAGGTGGAACTGCATGAATTATTTGCTGATTTAAAAGCCTATGAATTTGAGATGCAAACCAGAGAAGGCGAGCCATTAATTCCTCCAGTTACAACTACTCTAAGTGTACTGAAACTGGAACCAACAGTTTCTGTTGAGATGTCAGCAGAACAGCAGAGTAATGATGCAATGTCATTGTTTGTGAGAAAGTCCGGAAAGTTCATGAGAAAGAATCAAGGTTTCTTTCAAAGAAACTACCATAGAAATGAATCTAAGGAGAAACCTAATGCGTGCTTTAGCTGTAGAAAGACTGACTATTTCATTGCTGACTTTCCATAGCCTAAAAAGGACAACAGAAGATCAGTTGAGAAGGGTAAAAAACCCTTCGAGCTCAAAACAAAATTCAAGGATGAGAAGAAGTCATCCAGGAAGAAGCATGAAGCTTTGGTAGCTGAAGAGAACAAGTCAAAGTGGGCTGACTCTGACAGCTAAGCATCTGAAACCGAGAGTCAAGCATCTCAAGTGATGAAAAGGAGGTGAAATGTCTCATGGCTGATGATGCTGAGCTGGAGTCCAGCAGTGATAAGGTATTTGACTTTAGCTCAACTGTTTTCACACGAGAATAACTTATTTCTACACTACACGATATGGTAATTGAGTACCGCAAGCTAGCTATCTCCTTTGAGGAAGCTAAAGCTAATCAAAATGACCCCTCAACTGACACAGCTTATAGCTCTAAATCAGTTGAAAGCTTAAATGTCAAAGAGGAGATTGCTAAGCTGATAGCTGAAAAGAGAGAGAACAATTCTTGGATTCAGCAGCTAAGACTAGAAAACTCTAAACTGCCTGAAATAATTCAGGCTTGGAATAAGTCGTAAGTTACGCTGACTGAAACACAAGGGTCACAAAAACCAGTTGGAGATAAGACTTGTATGGGCTTCAATAGCCAAGATGAACCCTCAACCAATGGTAAAATGCAAAAACTGAATACGAGCAAAGGGAAGTATATTCACTTTGTTAAATCAGTAATGGTACATGAGAATCCTGAGTTCAGTAAGCCGGTAGAAAAACCAATTGAAAATCATTTGAAAACATGAACAAGGAAAAGCGATATGGAATTGGGTAAAGTCCCAAGAGTTTAGTTGAATCGTGTAACTAGTCACACAATAAATCTAGTTATGGGAAACAAAATTCAGCAAAAGGCCATTATAATAATTATTATAATAGAAAGCCTGTTCAAAAATGATATCAGATGAACAATAAGGATAAAAGAGCAAAAACACATCATCCTCACCGCACTCACATGTCACACACAAATCAGGAAAGGTTATCTGAAACACAAAAACTGGTAGATCAGTTCTACTGATCCAAATCTGGGTTCCCAAAGTAATAATCAATTTTGGACCCAAATAGATTTGAGTACAAAATTTATTATTTCTTTGTGATTGCAGGTTACAGGTAATTTAATCAAAGATTCAGTCTGGTACTTGGATAGTGGATGCTCAAGACATATGACTGGAGACACTGAACTGGTACCTCAACTGATCAAATATTCTGGTCCCAAGATCAGTTTTGTGGACGCCTCACAAGTTAAAAATATGGGTAATGGTAAGCTTATCCATGGTAATATAATGATTGACGATGTGTTACTTGTTGATAATTTGAAATATAATTTAATCAGCATCAGTCAACTATGCGATAATAATAATTCAGTTGAATTCAGTAAGAATGCTTGTTAAGTTAGAAATGCAATTGGTGATAGAATTATGACAGGAAATAGATGTGGAAACACATACAAAGTGAGTTGAAGCAATCCACCGGATAAACCAGTTTGCTTCGTAGCTTCAAATCAATCTCAGAATTTGCTGTAGCACCAAAGATTGAATCATCTAAATTTCAAAGCTATTGCACAACTAAGCAAACACGAACTGGTAACTGGTCTGCCCAAATGTGAGTTTTCAAAAGATAAAATTTATTCAAATTGTCAGTTCGGGAAGCAAGTTAGATCCTCTTTTAGAAAAAAAAGGAATTAAATATTCAACCCGATGCTTAGAACTGATGCATATGGACTTATTTGGTTCAATACCAGTCAAAAGCTTAGGCGAAATGAAATACACTCTAGTGATTGTTGATGATTTCTCAATATTGACTTGGATCATTTTTCTCAAATCAAATATCAAACTTCTTTACAACTTATAAAACTTTTCCAAAGACTTTTGAATGAGAAATCAGTTGGGATTGACAGAATAAGACCCGACCGCATAACTGAATTTGTCAATCAGACATTGTCTCAATTTATTGAAAACATAAGAATCAGGCATGAGTTCTTAGTTGCAAGAACACCAAAACATAATGGTGTAGCTGAATTGAGAAATCAAACTCTTAAGGAAGCAACAAGAACAATTCTAGTTGATTCTGGTATTTGTCAAAGGTTTTGGGCAGAGACAGTTAACACAACGTGCTATACTCAAAACAGATCAATGATTGATAATAATCATTCGAAAACACCACATGAGATCTGGAATGGCAAAAAAAGCGTGGTTTCATACTTTAAAATATTTGGGTGCAAATGCTTCATTCATAAAAATGGTAAAAATAACCTAACTGCCTTTTATGTTAAATCAGATTATTCTTAGGATATTCATCTGTTAGTGAAGCTTATAAAATTTTTAATAAGCGCACTCTCAATGTTGAAGAATCTATACATATTGTATATGATGAGACTGTGCTAACTGATAAGCCAATTGATCTAGTTGAGCTGATTAATCGCTTAACAAATATAAGTTTGGAGGATGACAATGAAGATGAAAATCATATTGTCAAAAATTCCCTTCAAACACCAGAGCCAAAAGTGGTAGAACCACCAAATGGATAGGATACAATTCCTGATAATCAGCTTGATGAACAGCTAGAAAATATTCAACCTCAAACCGATGTTGTTCCAACTGAAGCAGAAAAAACTGGTCAGTTACAAACTGAACCAGATTTGCAAATGGATCCAAACTATAGATGAAGCAGAAACCATCCTCATAACTTAGTATTAGGTAACCCATCTGATCCGGTAAAAACCAGAAATCAGATGTTGAATTTATGTATACATTTTGCTTTTATATCGCAACTGGAACTAAAGAAAACTGAAGAACCTCTAGCTGATCCCAGTAAGATCATTGCTATGCAAGAAAGGCTTAATCAGTTTACACATAACAATGTCTGGACGTTAGTTCCAAGACCTTCTTAAAAATCTATTATATGTACCAAATGGGTATACAGGAACAAACTGAACGAAGATGGTTTAGTTGTGCACAATAAAGCGAGACTGGTCGCACAAGGCTACAGACAGGAAGGATGAATAGATTACAATGAGACTTATGCTCTAGTTGCTCGACTGGAAGCAAACAAGATATTCCTAGCCAATGCATCCTTCAAAAACTTCAAAGTATATCAGATGGATGTGAAAAGAGCATTTCTGAACGGTTAGTTACAAGAAGAAGTGTATATAGAACATCCTCCAGGTTTTGTAAATAAATTATTCCCTGATCATGTTTATCATCTTTATATGGTCTAAAACAAGCACCTCGAGCTTGGTATGAGACCTTATCAAAATTTTTGATTGATCATGATTTTACAGTAGGAACAATTGATAAAACTCTGTTCAAATTTACAAATAAATATCATTTATTAATTTTTAAAATTTATGTTGATAATATCATATTTGGGTCAACTATCCCCAAATTATGTAATAAGTTTTCCAAGCTAATGCATGATAAATTTGAGATGAGCATGATGGATGAACTGACATTCTTCCTAAGCTTGTAAGTGAAGCAACTGGAATCTGGTATTTATATCATTCAGACCAAATACACGAAGGAATTGCTGAAAACATTTGGCATGGAACATGTTCAGCTGCATCCACTCCCATGAGTTCATCAGTTAAACTAGATAAAGATGAAGGGAGAATATCAGTTGATATGACATTTTACAGAGGTTTAATAGGATCTTTATTATACTTAACTGCTAGTCGTCCTGATATTATGTCTGCAGTATTCTTATATGACAGATTACAAGCTAATCCTAAACAATTGCATTTCCTAGATGCCAAATGTATATTGAAATATCTGAAAGACATACAGAATGTGGGCTTATGGTATGCTAAAGATTCATCTTTCAATTTAGTTGGCTATTCAGATACAGATTATGCAGGATGTATGCTTAACCAAAAAAGTACAAATGGATCTTGTCAGTTTCTAGGAGATAGACTGATCTCATTATTTAGCAAAAAGCAAACATCCATCGCCACTTCCACAACTGAAGCTGAGTATTTAGTTGCTAGAAGTTGTTGTGCTCAATTGCTTTGGATTCATCAAGAACTGAAATATTATGGAGTAGTAGCTGAAGAGTCACCGATCTTCTGTGACAACACCAGCTCAATTGTGATTACATATAATCAAGTTCTTCACTCCAGAACCAAGCACATTAATGTCAGACATCACCTCAACAGAGATCATGCCCTCAAAAAGTACATTAGACTGGAATATATTTAAACTGAATAACAAGCAGCGGATATTTTCACCATGCCATTACACGAGACTAAGTTTTCTTACTTTAGAAATATCTTAGGGCTTATTGATTTATGTTAAATACTTAATTCGTGGGGAACGTTCAATTTTAGTAAGTCAACTGATAAGACAACAGTCAGTTGTTCATAAACTGAACTGATTCAGTTTCGAACTGATCAGTTGGTATCTGAATAAAATGATCATATCCCATAAGTTGATTAACTTCAATTCGTCTAAGTTCCTAATTGAAATCATGACCAAGCATAAATTAATTATTTAAATATATTCAATTTTTAAATCCAACATTTTAATCATGTTTTTGCGTAAATGCAAATTTTCAATTTCTAAATTTAAATGGCCAATAGTTAAAATATCTTACTTATTTGGTAAAAAACTTTCACGGACTGCCACGTGTCCAAAATTTGCACAGTCATGAGATATAAATAGAAACCACCCTCTCAGAAGTGTTCTCACCGTTTCCAAAGTTTATAACTCTCGATTTTTCAGAGCAATTCACTCTCATTCTTCTTTCCTTACAGCTAAAATCAAATCAAATGGCATCCCAAACACCAGATTATCTCTCAAATGCTGTTGCAATCGATTTTGAAATTTTCGCGTTCTCAACCTATTTCAAAATATCGAAGCATCTAGACTTCGTACCTTCCTAGGGTTAGCGACCCAAGAAATCTACTCTATTGAGATTTGTCTATTTATGAGTCCAGCTCTCAGTCACTGATGACTGGAAGATTCATATGAAGGTGAACGACCACACTCTGATCATGGATGAACAATTTTTCACAGCTCTGTTTCAACTCCCAACTGAAGGCTTATCGAGTCTCTCAGAGGTTTCTGCCGCTGATATTGCAGAAATGGAGACCTCTCTGTCTGCAACTGGACAAAAAATCAAGGTGTCTTATCCAAAGAAGGAGCTGAAGTCAGACTACCAGTAACTGCCCGATGTTGTTGTAAAGGGCCTTATAGCAGAAGCAGGTTCTTTTGCTGCCCTCACACTTGAAAAGTTTCAGGCAATGACTACTATTGATGGGGATTAAATTGAATTGGTCATCTATAATCTTCACAATCTTGAAGAATATGGTGTAGACTTCGAAGCAGTCAAAAGACTCACACTTCAGCTAAGCAAGCTAGTTGAGGACTCAGGGATACTTCCAGTATCTTCCTCTTCAATTATTAAGTTCAAAATCTTCACAGCCGCCAAAGTTCAGCCAAAGAAATTAGGCAGTGACAATCCAGCTGCTAAGGCTAAGAAAACTGAAAAAGGTAAGAACATCAGCTGCTCCCAAGTCCAAAAGGAAACCGGTCTTGTCTACCAGTGATTCGGACAAGACCCCTTCTCCTGTGCTACTGAAGAAGCCAAGGTCTCAGAAGTCCAAGCCAGCTGCCACTCCTGGAGCTCTTCCTGATCTCATATTATTGCCATCAGGATCTGAGCAACCTCTCCCAGCAGTTTTGATTCAGTCGGTTCAGCCAGCTGACTACCCCTCAACAATCATTACTGAATTTGGAGAGAAGCTGAAACTGACAGCGATTCTAGCTCCTCTCAAAACAGTTGTCCGCCCTACAATCCTACCTCTAGCATGCCCAAAAGGTGTAATGATCAGAAAGATGATGGACACAACTGGTTCAGCTCCAGATTTGCTTAATGCCCTAACTGATCTGAAGGGCAAGGCAAAGCTGATTGAAGAATCGCAACCCATCAATGACATTCAGACTCAAATTGACCTCGTTATGGAAGCCGTTAATGAGAATGCTGAGCTAAAGATAGAGAATTATGATGAATGGGTAAACTTCAAAACAGTCACACTTGCAAAGAAACTGAAAAAGAAGAAAGTTCGGAAGCAATTATGTAGAGCCCAAAAATTAATACACGTAAAACCCTTGCATTTATTTAAATTTCTAAATTATTTATTTAGTTTTAAAATGATTATTAGCGATGCATAATTTATGATTTTCGTTATTTTTAATTTATGTTTATTTGATGCACGTTACAATGTTTTCTTGAGTTTCACGTTCCAGGCAAATGTTCGATGCGAGATCGAGAAAAGAGTCTGGCGACGATTTGGGCGATTTTTAAAATGGAGTATTTTATTTCAAGACAAGAAAATTAGTATTTTAAAAGATTTGTGAAATTTTAAGCATTTTAAAGCCTAATTTATTTATTAGGTGATTTTTAAGATTTTAACTTTTAAAAATTTGGCACTTGGACATTTTATTTTAATTGGGGATTATAGCAGAGTTAGTTTGAGATTAACCTTTAATTAGCATGCTAAGTAGTTGTTAGATATATTTTAATTTATTTAATTAGCCCCTAATTTCCCCTAATTAAAAATAAAACACACACGCACACACATACTCACACACACATACATGACACAGAACACACACATACACATTACATTTCATTTCATTTTGTTGAGAGGTAAATCTAGGGTTCTTAGGCTCTTTCTTCAGCATCCACACCTCCACCCTTTCCCCTTCAAAATTTTCAGCAATTCACGTTGATCGAGCAAAACTTGCACTATGGAATCCTTAATAAAAATATGATTTTGTATGCTCAAAAATTAATCGCAAGTGCACGATGTCAAGTAATAGTATAATGTACGTGAGTACGAGTATCGTTCCACTGAAGACTGTATTTGACAATTATTATTTTCAGTTATTAAATCTTTATCAACGAAAATTGATTGGTTTTTTTAGTACTACCATGCTCAAATAAATACGCAAATAAAATGATTCAGAAATTGGATAATGAAATATAATATCTAAAATGGTTGATTTAAAATTCAATGAGAAATGAATTTGTTGGGAATTTCAGTTCACCTACCCTTCGTTAATTAATTAATTCGTTCGATAGTGATTGTATGCTTCCGACATAATTTCCTATTCAATTGAACACACTCTCTCGAGCTATGCCAAATTAATTCTACTCAATGAAGTAATTAAATGTCTTTAATTATTTATCAAGAGTGAATCGCGCGTCGATCTATAAAATCTCTTAGTTTTCACCCTACCAGACTATGACTATCGGTGCGTATCCACTTTCATATATCTATGTAAATTGTAGATCCACGGATTATACTACTCGTTCATATCACAAGTTATTCTCTCGAACTCACTCGCAATATAAAAACGTTGTTAAAGTTAGCTACGCTCTAACAACACAATGAAAAATAGTAGCACATTCAAGAATAACGCAACAATCGAAATATAAATTAATTAAATCAAAGTTTGGGGTAGGATCCCCTTAAATCCCAACAAATATTTAAGGTTAGCTACTCGGATTCATATTTAAAATAAACAAAACAATGTTTGAATGATAAAAACTAGATTAGAAATACTATTTGTGACGAAAATGCGAGGAACGATGCCCGAAAATTTTCGAATCTTCAACTTCAAGTGCAAAGTCCTCTCCAAAGCTTGTGGCGGCTCTCCAATAATGTCTGAATCAGTCCCAAATTCTTCAAAAAATCAGCCTCTTCTCGAAATTTAGGAAAAAAAAATCTACAGCAAATCTTTCCAAAATTCAAACGCGCCCGGGCGGACGTAAGTTTCCACCCGGGCGGATGGCTTGCGCAAATCCTGCACTTTTATTTCTCTTTGACGCGCCCGGGCGGACATAAGTTTCCGCCCGAGCGGATGACTCCCGCAAAAACATCTCTTTCTCATACCTTGGAGCGCCCGGGCGGATGTGAATGTGCGCTCGGGCGGATGACTTTCGCATTTCTTCAGTTTATGCACGAATTTCCTTCATTTTTACCAACTAAACACATTGAGCAACAAGAAAACATAAATTATGCTAAAACAACACAAAATGCATGCAATCTAAATGATAAATGCAACATAGTGCGACATAACATGATATGAAAAACAAGTAAAATCCCCCTATATCAGCCCCCCAATACTAACCTTTTGCTCGCCCTCAGCAAAACAGGTGACAAGACAAAATGGAACATGACACAAAGTATCTCGACAGTGAATTCATAGTCATCAACTAGCCTCAGCGAAACTCAACATATTCCCCTGTCGATCAATGTAAAAGCATGACTCTTCGCACTTGCATTGGTATAGACATTGTTTCAAATAAAACCTGAACGTGTATGTGTGTGTCGTTAGTCCTAGCATCATAAATGACAGAGGGATCTATTTTCAACCATGGTCAGAGATTTAAATCAGTCTGTTAGTGTAAATCTTACTCTCCTTTATTCCTCTGCAGTCAGTAATCACCAGCAGCAGTTTTTTTTAACTGAATTAGAATATTGTAATAAAAGAACTAAATTAGAGCCTTTCATCCCAAATTCAAATCCATGTGTTTTATATTTTTAGCCAGGAATAGGATTTCATTCCTTTATTTGGCTCCCCAGAACCTTACATCTAGCCAGAAATAGGATTTCATTCCTTTATTCGGCTCTCCCACACCTTACATCTCCATCGTTCTCTTTTTTTTTCCGCTGCTGATAGATACCTCGATTCAAGAGAATATCATCAAGTTCAATTTACACCTTCAAACATCTTCGTTCCCCACTTTAGTTTTAAATTTTCACCATCTTATCATGCATGTTTCTAGTTCTTACATTTGTGCAAAGAGAGTTCAACGTTTTAAATAAAACTTCATGTCTTTACCACAGTAGGTGCTAAAGAAGTGAAAGTACACGACAGACAGGGCATGTCTCATCACCTCTTAATCATCCTTGGCTAACAAGTACTACTTCGAACACTGTCGGCTGACACACTCCAATGCAAAAAAAAAAACGACTAAAACTAAATGCCCACAAATAAAACCAACAAAGAAAAACAAATGAACACACAACACAACACCCATCCACCCCCCAATACTAAAGTCGAGCAGTGTCTCCAATGCAACAGACGATAGAAAAAGAGGCAGATAGTGTGTAACAAAATAGATGCAATATGACCTAAACATGCAACAGACACAGAAATAAACAAAATGATCTAAACGAAATGCAGGAAATAAGAAAAAGGGACAGAAGTGACTCCCCTCTCAAAGATCATCCTCCTTGTGCGCCTCTGGGGGAATGACACCAGCATCCGGCTCTGGAGTATCGGCATAGTTGAACTGAAACGGTGGCGGGAAAGCTGGCATAGGTGGTGCCATAAGGGCTTGGTCAATACCATTGTGGCTCAGGGATAGACGCAGCATGACATCAGTAGCAGTCTGATACATCTGACTCACAGCCTGCCACTGTAACTGATGGTCCGCGAAGGCAGCAAATTCATCCATCTGGTCCTGAAAAAGGCGACGTCAAGGTCGCGGGGCCGGTGGAGGGGGCTGCTGGGGCACGGAATCGAAAGTGAAACCGTCCCATATAGGGCCAAACTGCGGGAAAGCCTTCCGCCGTACTACCATTTTCTGTATCCAGCTAGCATCATCGAGGGCCTTGGTCGGTGGCAACCACTCATCGTCATCTTGAAAAATGACCCCAGCGCCCGCACATAGCTCGGTGATAATGTGGGGGAAGAATAATGCCACATTCGGATTATGAATGCTCAGCTGGATCTGCGAATGAATAATCCTGCCCACATTGAGTGTCATGCGAGTGATCAGTGCATAAAGCAGCAGCCCCCTCTCCCTCTATACTTCGCTAGTGTGCCCGACTGGCATCAAACGTGTGGCCAAAAATGCATACCACATCGCACCCGGGACGAGCAAATATTTCTCTGCAAAACAAGTGTGCGAGCCAGGTGTCTTCCACGGAGACCCCGGATAGCAGATTCTTTGCATCATCAACTCTAAATTGGGTTCTGTTGCCTATGCCACATATACCGAGTCATCCACAGCCGGTGTCTCAGGCACCCTATTAATTTCTTCCGAACTAAAATTACCAGCTTTCCTCTCACAAATGCTTTACTGTCGCTCCTCTCAGCCGCATTAGCATAGAATTCTCTCACCACTGGCACCACCGCGGCTTGCGGTTGGCTAAAAAATTTTCCCTATCTTCTATTCTCAATTTGATTTATAACAGATATGTATTGCACAAGCTGGAAACCACGTTCGCAAAGCAGAGCTCTATGTATTTTCGCATGTTCATATCGTTCCCTAGCGGTATCATTCACAAATATTTGAGAATTACGCGATGAAGACGAAGAGGCATGACTCACCGAGCTTTCTTAGGGGGATTATTTGAGAATAACGAGTAGCCCGGAGTAGGAGGCGTGTTGACGGAAGTTGTGGCGGCCGGAGGCTTCAGCGGCGGCGGGAGAAAGGGCATTGGCGGCCGGAAATTTCAGAGGTGGCCGGAAATTTCAGAGGGGGCCGAAAAAATTAAATTCTTGACCGGAAAAATCACTTCTTGATGTTTGGTCAAGATGGTGACCTAAGATTGTACCTGAAATTGACACAAGACAAGGGATTTGAGTGAGATTTAGGGAAGAGGCACAGAAAATTGAAGGGGGAGGAGTAGGGTTCGAATGGGGAGAAGAAAAGCAGGTTGCAGATTTTTAAATCTGCGCGAGGTCTCCGCCCGGGCGCAAATTCACATCCGCTCAGGCACGCTCTTTTTCAAAAATTTTTTTTCCAAAAGCCGTGGAGCATCCAGTTTCCGCCCGGGCAGATGCTCCACAGCTTTTGGAAAAAAAATTTTGAAAAAGAGCGCGCCCGAGCGGATGTGAATTTGCGCTCGGGCGGAGACCTCACAGCTTTTTGCAAATTTTTTTGAAAAGGGGCGCGCCCGGGCGGATCTAAATGTCCGCCCGGGCGAAAGCTTCACGGCTTCCCTTTTTTTTTTAAGTAAAATAATAAGAACATAAAGTAAAAATCGATTTAAATGCAAGATAAGGGAAAACGAGGTAGTTATCAATTTATAGTCGAGAACTGGACTGTCGATCAGTTTCAGTTCGGATTGTCTTGGAACCGGGTGATTTCAAGTTGTGGCTCGACTGTGCCACCCATGTAGTGCTTCAGTCGCTGGGCATTGACCGTAAATGTCTCATCCTTTCCATCTTGCAATTCTAAAGCTCTCGATGGGTAAACTTTGGAAATAACGAATGGACCAGACCATCGCGACTTCAATTTTCCGAGAAACAGTTGCAACCGGGAGTTGTAGAGCAGGACATTTTCACCTTCCTTGAATTCCCTTCCAATGATTCGCCTGTCATGAGCCCTCTTTGTCTTTTCCTTGTCGTTAGTGCGAGATCATATGCCAGATTCCGAAATTCCTCAAACTGGTCCAATTGAAGCAGACATCGTTCACCTGCATCAGTAAAGTTAAATTTTAGTGCTTTTGTTGCCCAATATGCCCGATGCTCTAACTCTACAGGTAGATGAAATGCTTTACCAAACAATAACCTATATGGTATAGTGCCTATAGGTGTTTTGAACGCAGTCCTATATGCCCAACGAGCATCATCTAACCTTACAGACCAATCTTTTCGGCTGACACCTACCATTTTTTCTAAAATTCGCTTGATTTCTCGGTTAGACACATCCACTTGACCACTCGTTTGGGGGTGATATGGAGTAGATATCTTATGTGACGCCATATTTGCTTAAAAGTTTTTCAAAGGGTTTGTTGCAAAAATGGGTGCCACCATCACTAATGATTGCTCGTGGTATCCTAAACCTGTTAAAAATATTTTTCTTTAAAAATTTCAGGACCACTTGGGCATCATTAGTGGCATATGCTTCTGCCTCTACCCACTTAGACACATAGTCGACCGCCACCAAAATATTTTTTTTCGTGAAAAAACTGGGAAACGGTCCCATGAAGTCTATTCCCCACACATCAAAAACCTCACACTCAATAATATTATTTAAAGGCATTTCATGACGGTTAGAGATGTTACATGTCCGCTGGCATTTATCACAGGTAAGCACATAAGAACGAGCATCCTTAAAGAGAGTTGGCCAATAAAAGCCACATTCAAGTACCTTGGATGCCATCTTGGTTGGTCCAAAATGACCACCTACCTCACGGTCATGGCAATGGTTAAGGATTTGACCAAACTCTTCCTCTGCAACACACCTTCTAATCATAGAATCTGCACAGATCTTGAACAAAAATGGTTCCTCCCAAAAATAATGTTTCACGTCAGAAAAGAATTTCTTACGTTGATGAAACGAGAGATTGGGTGGTGGTGTGCCTGTGACAAGAAAATTAGCAAAATTTGCATACCAAGGACAGTGTCTCACCTCAAATAGCTTCTCATCAGGAAACCAATCATTTATAGCATGATCTACACAGTCATTACTAATCAGCTCCAACCTAGACAAGTGATCCGCTACTACATTCTCGACACCCTTCTTATCTTTTATTTCTAAATCAAATTCTTGCAACAATAAAATCCACCAAAGTAAGCGTGGCTTTGCATCTTTTTTAGCAAGTAAATATTTCAATGCCGAGTGATCTGTGTATACAATTAATTTGGACAAAACAAGGTACGAATAAAATTTGTCAAGCGCAAATACTACTGCAAGTAATTCATTTTCAGTTGTTTCATAATTCAATTGAGCCTCATCAAGGGTCTTAATTGCGTAGTAAATTGTATGAAATACCTTGTTTTGATGCTGGCCAAGCACAGCCCCCACTGCAGTATCACTAGCATCGCACATGATTTCTAAGGGAAGATCCCAATCTGGTGCCACCAAGACAGGAGCCGTCACCAAGCGCTCCTTCAAATCCTCGTACGCCTGTAAAAAATAAGAATTGAAATCAAAAGGCACATCTTTCATAAGTAAGGAAGATAGAGGTTTGGAAATTTTTGAAAAATCTTTGATAAACCGCCTATAAAAACCGGCGTGGCCTAGAAAACTTCTAGCTCTCCTTACTGAGGCTGGTGGTGGTATGTTCTTTATGACTTATATTTTAGCTTTGTCCACCTCAATCCCTTGTTCCGAAACCTTGTGCTCTAAAACAATTCCCTCTTGTACCATGAAATGGCACTTTCTCCAATTCAGCACCAAATTCGTCTTCTCGCACCTCCTCAACACGGTTCTCAAATTCTGAAAACACTCATTAAAAGTTGCACCAAAGATAGAAAAGTTGTCCATAAATATTTCAAGGAAGGTTTCAATCATATCATGGAATATAGCAGTCATGCAACGTTGAAACGTAGCAGGGGCATTACAAAGACCAAAAGGCATACGGCGGAAAGCAAAAGTTTCATAAGGACAAGTGAAAGTGGTTTTCTCTTGGTCCTCAGGTGCAATAATGATTTGATTATACCCCGAATACCCATCTAAAAAACAATAAAACTCATGACCTGCTAACCTCTCAAGGATTTGATCAATGAAGGGCAGTGGAAAGTGATCTTTACGGGTAGCATCATTTAATTTCCTATAATCAATGCATACACGCCATCCTGTAAGTGTCCTAGTGGGTATAAGTTCATTCTTTTCATTAGTGATCACTGTAATACCACCTTTCTTAGGCACACACTGAACATGACTTACTCATGCACTATCAGATATAGGATAGATAATACCTGCATCAAGGAGTTTGATAGTTTCGGTTTTTACTACCTCTTGCATCTTTGGGTTCAATCTTCTCTGGGGTTGCACAAGAGGTGAGTACTTGTCTTCCATCAAGATCTTGTGCATGCAGACTGATGGATTGATCCCTTTGATATCTGCCACCTTCCACGCGAATGCACTTTTGTGCGCTTTCAAAACTTCCAACAGTTTGTCCTCCATTACATCTGTCAAAGCAGCAGAAATAATGACAGGTAAAGTGTTATTCTCACCTAGGTATACGTACTTTAGGTGTGGAGGTAATGGCCTGAGCTCAAACGTCGGTGGTTCCTCGATGCTTGACTTATGAGGGGTCAAATCTCTTCGATCTCCTAAATCCTCCAGTCTCATCCTCATTGGCTTTCTCCATGGATGGTTGGCATTAAAGTATGCCACGATTTCAGCTTTTTCTTTGTCCAAGTCATCTTCTTCAATTCAGTTGTGAGGGTGGCTTCCAATGAGTCTTTCATAGCATCCTGCACAAAATTACACACAAGTGAATCCACAGCATCAATTCTAAAACAGTCATCAGTGTGCAGTGTGTGCTTAAGAGCATTAAAGACGTAAAAAGTAATTTCTTCCTCGTCCACTCTCAATCTCAACTTCCCTTGTTGAACATCAATCAGAGCCTTGCCAGTTGCAAGGAATGGTCTCCCTAAAATCAAGGGCATATCCACGTCTTCTTCCATGTCAAGTACTACAAAATCTGCAGGAAATATGAGTTTGTCCACATTTACCAGGACGTCCTCTATGACTCCTCGCGGGTATTTGACATATCTGTCTGCAAGTTTCAAGGACATCCTTGTTGGCTTAGGTTCTCCTGATCCGAGTTTCCTGAATACAGATAACGGCATAAGATTTATACTTGCTCCAAGATCACACAAGGCTTTATGAAAAACAATATCACCAATCACGCAAGGAATAGAAAAACTCCCTAGGTCTTTTAGTTTCGGTGGTATGTTGTTTTGTTCCAATGCAGAGCAGTTCTCAGTGAAGTTTACCATCATGTGATCCTCCAATTTCCGCTTGTTAGCTAAAATGTCTTTCAGAAATTTAGAATAACTCGGCATTTGCATCATAGCATCAGCAAAAGGAATATTGATATGTAATTTTTTAAAAAGCTCAAGAAACTTACCGAATTGTACGTCAAGTTTTGCTTTTTTTAGTGCTGCAGGGAAAGGAGGAGGTATAACAATTTTAGATTGTGCAGTGGGTGCTGGTGTAGAGTTAGGAGACTTACCTTTAGATGTCTCAATCTGTTCATTCGGCACTTGATTTTTTTCTTTTTCTCTCGACTCTAAAATTTTTCCACTCTTCAACTCTGATATGAATCTGGCTAGGCACTGTGTGCAAATGTTTGGGGGAAGATTTAAGTGGCGTTGTTGTTTTGGACTTTCAAGCTTGATTGTGATTAAAGATGATGAATCAAGCATATTTAAGCAAGTGGTTGAGTTCAACAAAGAATATAATGAAGGAGTTCCGAACAACCAAGCATGTGAGTGCGAAATGGTCCGAGAGTACAGCGGTTGGCAAGCACCAGCGCAAGAACACGCACAGCGGCGCGCGCGCAGGACAGAACAACGCACGCCACCGCACCACAAGTGGCGCCCCCGCGCGCAAGGGCGCACATCCGCGCCACAACTGGCGCCGCCGCGCGTGGCTTCCTGGTCAAGAGCAGATCATGTGCACACAGCCGAGCAGAATGACAGCAAAGGCCACGCGACCACGCGTAAAGTCGCGCAGCCGTGCGCCCATGCGCGCGCCACAACGCGTAATTTGGCGCCACTGCGCGCCTTGAAAGAATCTCGCGCGCCACCGCGCGAGATCACGCGCTACCGCGCGACCTTCTGTGTCAAAATTGTTAGCTACTTTTATTAAACCTTTTTCACAAAACTTTTCTTGTATTTTATTGTTTATATAAAGCATTGTAAGGACCATGAACAAAACCAATTGAATGATATATCAAAATTCTTGAGATTTCTCTCAAATTTACAAGGCAAAAGCTTTGTCTTCGAAATCAAATCAAACTTATCAAAGATTGCATCTTTGTGGCGTTTGTCGATTGTTTTTCGCACGGATTGTCAAAACAAGTTCTTTGAAGGTTCGTTTGAAATTCGATTGTTTTTATCGTTGATATTTGTTGCTAAGTTATAATCGCTTAGTGGTGAATATCACAAATTGTTACTTGTTTCAAAAGATCAGGACAACATAATCGATTCTTGTTTGTTATTGAATTGAGGGCTCGATTTCAATAATCGTGTTTGCTTTTCATTCGTATAAGGATTCGTATCATTTGGTATCAGAGCTTTTTGTTCTCTTTGATTCAAGTAAGTTATCGTTGCTATTTTCATATCTGTTTAAAATTTCGTTCTGTTCTCAGATCTGTTATCCTTTCATTGCTATTTTCAGATCTGTCAAAAAAAAAAATTCGTTCTGTTCTGATATCTGTGTTATCTTTTCGTTTTTATTCAAGATCTTTCTAAAATTTTGATTCTGTTTTCAGATCCGTGTTATCCTTTGTATTGTTGTAAGATCTGCGTTATTCTAGCGTTCTTGTTTGTGGCAAGTCCAAGTGAGACAGTTGCGAGTGTCCACGAGTTGAATCTTGTGAGTTTGATATACAAGTACAAAACTTGAGCACATCTTAGAAAAAAACTATCAAATTCGAGTGAAAACACTTGAGTGCGAGCGTTATTTCTTTGGAGTGACCAGTGAGTATTTTGTAGTGAAAAAAAAAGAGATAAAAAAAAGGAGAGTCGAGTGAATTTCCATTGGAGTGATCAGTGAGGATTCGTGGTGAGAAAATTTATTCTTTATTATTTTCTACTAATCTTTTCTTGCAGGTATAATGATTGACGATCATCAATTTCAATCAATGTTAGGAGGGTTGGATAAAATGTGGGAGAAGGAGTTTAAGCCTCTACGAAAAAAATATAGGAGGTGTGAAGAAGAGGAGATATATGATAGGCATGTTGATGGGAAGAGACGAGGTAGTAGATTTGGGAGGAATAGAGCGTCGCATTTGGATAGGAATGATGATATGCGATGTGAGGATGATAGAGGATTTGGCATAAGAGATGAACGCGGTTTGTATGGGGAGTCGTTGATATCCACGTGGAGGACAAGCTTGGAAGAGAAATTCATTACTAGGCCAAAGAATGAATCGAGAGTTGAAGCTAGCAAATATGAATATCAAGGTACAAGTAAAAACTCAAATTCTAGTACTTGTGATATTATATGTTGTTGGTGTTTAGAAATTGGTCATGATATCAATCAATGTCCACGTGATAAGGTGGCCATAGTAGAATCATCTGTTGAACCTGAATATGAAGTTGAGGTTGGGGAGATTGAGGATGATAATACTACGCTGGTTCTTGACACGAGTGTTGAGCATTATGTGGTGGAAGGTGAATTGATAGATGATGGTACTTCAGTGGTTGATGATACGAGTACTATTAAACAAAACCTTGTGGACAGTGAATCATTGTGTGGTGAAGAAGTTTCTGTTTTGTCTACCATGGGAGAGGAGAGTAGGCAAGGAAAAGTTATTATACATAAATTCGTTGAGCAACGAAATACTTCATTTGTTCAATTAAATACAATTGTTGTTCTTGAGAATCAATTGACATTCCTTAAATTGAGCGAAAAAGAAAATAAATTGGCCGAAAGAAAGAGAGAACAAAAGAGTGAGATGGCCATAGAAAAGAAAGAAGAGAGAAAAGAAAAAGAAAGAGAGGCCAAATGAGAAGAAAAAGAAAAGAAAAATAAATTAAAGGCCCAAAAGAGTCAAAAGAGTGAGGTTGAGAGTTATTTATTATTGCATAAACCATTTCATGTACATTTGTACAAAGTGGTTTATTCTCATTGTGACGATATAGCCGGTTCAATCCCGAGCATTGCTATTTCTTATTTGCAGGTTCTTGGGGTTGTCATGCCAAGGAGACAAGTGAGTCTTACTAAAGGGAGGACCCAAGGGTCCGAGCCTCAAGAATACAAGTGCCATCGCGATGAGGTAAGTTTAGTTGCCAACACAACAACTATGAGGTATGACTTTCTTCCTTACTTTAAAGTTGTGTTTCTTTGTTTTGTAGAACGGGTTGCAAGTTTGGTGGTTAGGGGACCGTGTGTCAGTTTGTCTTTATTCCTTGGTTGTTATGGATGTGAGACTATTGATGAAATGCATGTACTTTTTATGAACTTTGATTTTCCACGAGTTACTAAGTTAGTAGGATTTTTTTGCTACAAGAGTTCACTTTCATTAGACCTAAATTCTTGTGATGAATTAAATGATTGCATGGATAGTACATATAGTGTGTCCTATTTCCGTGATTTATATTTGATTGGTGATGGTTATGAAGATTACATGGATAATACATTTAGTGTGTTCTATTTGCATGATTTATGTTGGTTTGATGATGGTTTTGAGAGGTGCAAGGATGAACATGATTATTTCTTTGTTCATGATGAATACATGTTTAAAAAGAATGAGTTTTTCATCCTATTCCCATTGCATGAGTTGTTGCATATGAGGAGGTATATTGAGTGGAATTGTGAAACATGCATTGCACGTAAGAATTTTTATGATCATAATGAATACAATTCTAAGGAGGATAAATTGTTTATTCTAAATTCATTGCATGAGTTACGCGCTGGTGATGCATATAGTGGTGTCTTTATCTTTGATAAAATGCATGATTATATGTGTTTGTTGCATATGAAGAGGTATGTTAAGAGGTGTAGTGAAGGGTGCATTGGATATGGGGAAAGGGCATCTAAGTTTGATTCTTATGTGTTGCATCAATTATATCTTATTCCTAGTGGACTATGGTCGTACACGTGTATGGATTTCACTTGTGTGTTAACTAGGTCTAAGAAGGGGAGAAACCTTATTTTTGTGATAGTTAATGATATCTTATCATTTGGTGTCACTCGTCAATTGGTGTATGTTGAGGATGATGAATACATATGGAAGGCGACCGTGAAGTTGGAGTTTCTAGTGCTGATAGAGCGAGTAAATGATAGCGTCTACAAACTTGAGCCTGAAGGTAAGCATGTTGGTCATATAAATTTTGTTACTACTAACTTGCTTCGTTTTTGCGTAGGTAGACAAGATTTGAGGATAAATCTTTTTGAAGAAGGGGAGTACTGATATGAATCTGGCTAGGCACTGTGTGCAAATGTTTGGGGGAAGATTTAAGTGGCGTTGTTTTTGGAATTTCAAACCTGATTGTGATTAAAGATGATGAATCAAGCATATTTAAGCAAGTGGTTGAGTTCAACAAAGAATATAATGAAGGAGTTCCGAACAACCAAGCATGTGAGTGCGAAATGGTCCGAGAGTACAGCGGTTGGCAAGCACCAGCGCAAGAAGACGCGCAGCGGCGCGCTGCGCAGAACTTTACAACGCGCGCCACAGCACCACAAGTGGCGCCCCCGCGCGCAAGGGCGCGCATCCGCGCCACAACCGGCGCTGCCGCGCGTGGCTTCCTTGTCAAGAGCAGATCATGTGCACACAGCCGAGCAGAATGACAGCAAAGGCCGCGCGACCACGCGTAAAGTCGCGCAGCCGCGCGCCCATGCGCGCGCCATAGCACGTAATTCGGCGCCACCGCGCGCCTTGACAGAATCTCTCGCGCCACCGCGCGACCTTCTGTGTCAAAATTGTTAGCTACTTTTATTAAACCTTTTTCACAAAACTTTTCTTGTATTTTATTGTTTATATAATGCATTGTAAGGACCATGAACGAAACCAATTGAATGATATATCAAAATTCTTGAGATTTCTCTCAAATTTACAAGGCAAAAGCTTTGTCTTCAAAATCAAATCAAACTTATTAAAAATTGCATCTTTGTGGCGTTTGTCGATTGTTTTTCACACGGATTGTCAAAACAAATTCTTTGTAGGTTCGTTTGAATTTGATTATTTTTATCTTTGATATTTGTTGCTAAGTTATAATCGCTTAGAGGTGAATATCACAAATCGTTGCTTGTTTGAAAAGATCGGGACAACATAATCGATTCTTGTTTGTTATTGAATTGAGGGCTCTATTTCAATAATCGTGTTTGCTTTTCATTCGTACGAGGATTTGTATCAAACTCAATGGCCTTCACTTGCTCTTTTGGATTGGTCTCTGTGTTACTTGTCAGGGTGCCCGGTTATCTGCTCGTGATCATTTTAGCCAACTGACCTATGTGATTCTCCAAGCCCTTTATTGATGCATCCTGGTTTTGCAGTCTAGTCTCGGTGGCTGAAATGAACTTAGACATCATTTGCTCCAAACTAGATTTCTCATCTCGAGGCTCATGTCGATACATCGGTTACTTACTATACTGTTGTCCTCCTTGTGGTCGAGTCTGACTGTCTTGACCACCCCATGAGAAGTTGGGGTGTTGTCTCCATCCAGGATTGTATGTATTTGACTAAGGATCATTCCTCGGACGGTTTTGAATCCCCACTTGATTCACTGGTGCCTCCTCATTCCCATAGAAAGGACCACTGTCTTGACAGTCCTTAACATAGTGTTCTCCTCCGCATTTTTCACAAAATATCTCTTGCAGGCGCATCCCTGTCCCGTTTACGTTCATGCTGTCTATTTTCCTGTTAAGTGCTTCTAATTGTGCAGTGACAACTGAAAAATCAGTTACCTGGTGTACTCCTGCATTCCTTCGCTGAGTGTTCCTCTCAGATTGAGGGTAATAGCTGCTAGCAGCCATATCCTCTAGTAACTCATACCCCTCTTCGGCCGTTTTCCTCAACAGATTTCCGCAGGCCGCTGCATCTATCATGGTTCAGTTAGATGAAATTAAACCATAGTAAAAAGTTTGGACAACTTACCCAAGAGGCAACTCATGATGTGGGCATCTTCGCAATAAGTCTTTGTAGCGCTCCCAAGCCTCGTAGAGTGACTCCTGCTCAAATTGAGAGAAGGTGGTTATGTCCGCTCGCAGCTTCATGGTTTTCAATGGAGGAAAGTATTTCAAGAGGAATGCCTTAGCCATGTCTTCCCAAGTTGTGATTGACCCTACGGGCAAACAATTCAACCAAAATTTAGCTTTATCACGCAAAGAGAACGGAAATAAACGTAGTCTAACAGCATCATCTGAAACTCCATTAAATTTAAAAGTATCGCAAATTTCTAAGAAGTCGGCGATGTGATTGTTCAGATCATCTTGCGCATTCCCCCCGAATTGGAGAGTGTTCTGGATCATTTGAATTATGGTTGTCTTGATCTCAAACTGGTTTGCCCTGACAGTTGGTCGCACTATGCTTGGACGTGCTCCATCAAGCGACGGTTGCGCATACTCAAGCATGGGTATGCGCCTTGGCTCTTCGACCCTTAGATCTTCGTGATGCTCCTCATCACGTTCGTTCCTGTTCATTATGTCTTTAAGCCTCTACTATTGTCGTCTCCTGCGTAAGGTTCTTTCAATCTCGGGATCGAATATCTCTAGTTCAGACTCTAGAGACCTTGGCATGCATAAGAGAGATACCTGCGAAGAAATCAAAGGTGTCAAACAAAGTAAAATAGAGAATGCTAAAGTAAATTATTGAAAATAAAATTGTAGATTAACAGTCCCCGGCAATGGCGCCAAAAACTTGATCGAGCAAAACTTGCACTGTGGAATCCTTAATAAAAATATGATTTTGTATACTCAAAAATTAATCGCAAGTGCACGATGTCAAGTAATAGTATAATGTACGTGAGTACGAGTATCGTTCCACTGAAGACTGTATTTGAAAATTATTATTTTCAGTTATTAAATCTTTAGCAACGAAAATTGATTGGTTGTTTTAGTACTACCATGCTCAAATAAATACGCAAATAAAATGATTCAGGAATTGGATAATGAAATATAATATCTAAAATGGTTGATTTAAAATTCAATGAGAAATGAATTTGTTGGGAATTTCGGTTCACCTACCCCTCGTTAATTAATTAATTCATTCGATAGTGATTATATGCTTCCGACAGGATTTCCTCTTCAATTGAACACTCTCTCTCGAGCTATGCCAAACTAATTCTACTCAATGAAGTAATTAAATGACTTTAATTATTTATCAAGAGTGAATCGTGTGTCGATCTATGATATCCCCTAGTTTTCGCCCTACCGGACTATGACTATCGGTGCGTATCCAATTCATTTATCTATGTAAATTGTAGATCCACATATTATACTACTCGTTCCTATCACAAGTTATTCTCTCGAACTCACTCGCAATATAAAAACGTTGTTAAAATTAGCTACGCTCTAACAACACAATGAAAAATAGTAGCACATTCAAGAATAACGCAACAATCGAAATATAAATTAATTACATAAAAGTTTGGGGTAGGATCCCCTTAAATCCCAACAAATATTTAAGGTTAGCTACTCGGATTCATATTTAAAATAAACAAAACAATGTTTGAATGATAAAAACTAGATTAGAAATACTATTTGTGACGAAAATGCGAGGAACGATGCCCGGAAATCTTCGAATCTTCAACTACAAGCGCAAAGTCCTCTCCAAATCTTGTGGCGGCTCTCCAATAATTTCTAAATCAGTCCCAAATCCTCCAACAAAATCAGCCTCTTCTCGAAATTTAGGAAAAAAATCGGCAGCAAATCTTTCAAAAATTCAAACACGCCCGGGCGGACGTAAGTTTCCGCCCGGGCGGATGGCTTGCGCAAATCCTGCACTTTTATTTCTCTTTGACGCGCCCGGGCGGACATAAGTTTCCGCCCCGGTGGATGAATCTCGAAAAAACATCTCTTTCTCATACCTTGGAGCGCCCATGCGGATGTGAATGTGTGCCCGGGCGGATGATTTTCGCATTTCTTCAGTTTATGCACGAATTTCCTGCATTTTTACCTAACTAAACACATTGAGCAACAAGAAAACATAAATTATCTTAAAACAACACAAAATGCATGCAATCTAAATGATAAATGCAACACAATGCGACATTACATGATATGAAAAACAAGTAAAATCCCCCTATATCAATACGTCCATTTTCTTTCTAGAAATCTCATCCCAGATCAATCCTAGCATCTCACTTGTTGGAAGCATAATTTCGGCTGTTTGACAAACTATATATTTATTGGACTAACTGATACTGACATTTTGCCTAACTGAAGAGTAGCGCAGATTATTAAAGGCAACTGATACCAGCTGAACTGAATCTACAACTGACTGATCAGTTGGAAACTGATCAGTTGATTCATTCAGTTGTGAGCTTATCAGCTGGTCATTCAGCTGTACACGTTATCAGTTGTTGAAAAGGACATTCAACTGCTCAACTGACACTAGTACAAAAGCACACTGCAACTCGTAGTGGAACGCCACATATCAGAGTCTACAGTGTACGAATGTCAGAAGAATAGTGACGTGGCAATCAACGGATCTAAGATTCAAATATTATTTAATGTTACCGTTGAAAGAAAAGCCTATAAATAGGAGAGAAGAGCAGTCAAGAAATATATGAACCATTATCAAAAAGCTTGATGTTACTCTGCTGAGATTTATTCAAAGTTTAAATAGCTCACACTTATAAGATTCATTTGTAGCAGTTGAGGCTACCTTTCGAGCTAACTAGCACAAGCTATATTGTATTACATTCGATCTTTAACTAGATCAGTTGTGCTAAGATCAGTCGTAGAACTATGAAAATTGTTGTTAACTAAGAGTTTCAGTTTTGGCATTGTTTATTCCCAGCTGAAGTGAGTGTGTACAATTTTTGTATCGATCAAAGTCTTTTAGTGATATCCTATCCTTGTGATAGAAGGGGTGACGTATGAGTATTTAATTCTCCGAACATCCATAACTCTCTGTGTGTTATCATTTTAGTTACTTATTCTATCTGTCAATTAGTTTATTTTTCGCAACTGTTATCAGTTAAATTGATTGACATTGACCGACAAGATTCTTGTTTCAGTTTGTCACCAACTGATACTTTTCTACGAAAATATTTCATAATCTCCAAGTGTTTATTCAACCCCCACTTCTAAACACTTCCCATTCAATAAACCGATCCCAACAAGTGGTATCAAAGCAGTGTTAATCTTGTCTGAGGATATTCTTATTCGAAATTGATCAGTATGTCCTTATTCAACAAAATACCCATGTTTTCCAGAGAAGACTTTGATGATTAAAAAATAAGAATGCAGGCTCATTTAGCTGCACAAGATGACGACATGTGGTACGTCATTACAAATGGTCCCATGAAGATTCTAAAACTAATACAGCAGTTGCCATCTCTGATGGGGCACCTCAACGAATAAAAAAGCCCAGAGAGGAATGGACAACTGAGGATAAAAGGAAAGCAAACCTAGATAATGTGGCTAAGGACATTCTTTACAAGACGCTGGATAAAGTCATATTCAGCAAAATCAAGATGTGCAAAATAGCCAAAGAAATCTGGGAGAAGCTGATCTAGCTGTGTGAAGGAAATGAACAAACAAAAGAGAACAAGCTTTCTGTTGCTGTTCAAAAATATGACAACAGCAAAATGAAAGCTGGAGAATCCATGCTTGAATATGATGAAAGAATCAGTGGTATTATAAATGAACTGAATGCACTTCGAAAAGTGTATTCGAACAAAAAAGTGGCATTAAAGGTGATTAGAGGTCTTCCCAAAGAATGGGATGTAAAGACCATGGCTATGAGAGAGTCAAAGGATCTTAACAAGATCGAACTCCATGACCTGTTTGCTGATTTAAAGGCTTACGAGTTTGAACTAAGACCAGAGAGGGTGAACCTTCAACACCAACTACCACAACAGCTTTAACTGTAGTCAGACTGGAACCAACTGGTTCAGCTGACAAAACTGCTGATCAACTAAGCAGTGATGCCATGTCATTGTTTGTTAAGAAATTTGGAAAGTTTATGAGGAAGAATCAATGGATTTTCCAAAAGCAGTATCAGAAAAGTCAACCCAAAGATGATTCCTATACTTGCTACAACTATGGAAAATCTGGTCATTTTATAGCAGACTGTCCTAAGCCAAAGAAGGACAGTCGAGGATCAACTGAGAAGGCAAAGAAGCCTTATGAGCACAGAAAAAGGACCAGAGATGACAAGAAATCATCCAAAAAGAAGCATGAAGTGCTTCTGGCTGAAGAAAGCAAATCCAAGTGTGCTGAAACTGACAGTGATGAGTCAGAACCAGAAAGCCCAAGCAGTTCAAGTGAAGATGAAGAGGAAGCCAAATGCTTGATGGCTGACAATGAAGAACTGGAGTCAGCAATTGAACAGGTATTTGATTTCAGTTCTACTGATTTTACACGAGAGAAACTCATTACCACTCTGCATGACATGGTAGATGAGTATCACAAACTTGCTAAATCATTTCAGAAGGATAAAACAAAATGATCTCCATGACAACAAAACAAAAACTGATAAATCAGTTGAACTGTTGAGTCTAAAGATGCAAAAAGCCGAACTAAGTGAGAACCAAACCTTGATATGTCAGTTAAAAACTGAAATTTCCAAAAATAATGAACTGATTCAAATTTGGAACAAGTTATCAGTTAAGTTAACTGAAATGCAGAATGCTCAAAAATCAGTTGCTGACAAAACTGGTTTAAGTTTTAACGATCATATTGAAAACTCTGCAAATGATACTCAGCCAAAGTTGAATAAGAACAAAGGAAAATATATTACCTTTGTAAAGTCAACTATGGTAAATGAATTTTTAGAACCAAGTAAACCGGCTGTTCAATTGACTGAGAGTAAGAACAAGAGCAAACGGCATGGAATTGGTTATAGCCCTGAGAGTACAACTGATATAAGAAACTGGTCACCTAAATTGTTCAGACAGAAAAATCAGTACTAAAGGAATGGCTATCACAATTACTACAACTCTAAGCCAGTTCAGAAGAGATATCAAAAGAACAGTCAGTGGAAGAAGGAAACAAAGCATATTGCTTCATCCTCACATCACACATACAGTGCCAAAAATTCCAGAAAAACCATTTGGAACACAGCAACTGGGAAATCAGTGAGACTGATTCAAGTCTGGGTTCCTAAAGGACTAATCAGTTTAGGACCCAAATGAATATTGCTATCAAAATTATACACTGTATGTGATTACAGGTAACAGGTACAAACAAAGAATCAACTTGGTACCTAGATAGTGGTTGTTCGCGACAGGAGATGCAAATCTGCTATCTCAACTAATCAGCTATACTGGACCAAACATCAGTTTTGGAGACAACTCCAAAGGTAAAACTGTGGGTAAGGGTAAGCTTATCCATGGTAACTTTACAATTAAAGATGTTTTGCTAGTTGAAAATTTGAAGTATAACTTGATAAGCATCAGTCAGTTATGCGACAACAACTGTTTGACAAACACATTTCTTCAGTTAGAGACTCAACTGATGAGGTCATTCTAACTAGCAATCGTTGTGGAAAAACTTACAACGTAAGTTGGACTGAACAATCAAATGCACCAGTTTGTTTCATTGCTTCCAAATCTTCTAAAAACTTGTTGTGGCATAAGAGACTGAACCACCTGAATTATAAATCTATTGCATATCTGAGTAATCATGATCTTGTAACTGGTTTGCCCAAAATGGATTTTTCCAAAGACAAACTCTGTTCAGCATGTCAGTTTGGTAAACAAGTAAGATTTTCATTTAAAAACAGAGGTTGTAAATCTTCTTTCCGATGCTTAGAACTGTTACACATGGATCTTTTTGGTCCATTACCAGTCACGAGTTTAGGGGGAATGAAATACACTCTGGTGGTTGTAGATGATTTTTCAAGATTTACTTGGGTTATATTTCTCAAATCCAAAGACCAAACGGCTGCACAACTGATTAAGCTTTTCAAAAGACTTCTAAATGAAAAATCAGTTGGAATTGATAGAATCAGGTCTGACAGAGGGACTGAATTCATCAATCAAAATCTTTCAAATTTTTTGGAAAATACTAGGATCAAGCATGAGCTCTCAGCAGCTAGAACTCCTCGGCAAAATGGTGTAGCTGAGAGGAGAAATCGGACCCTTAAAAAAGCTGCTAGAACAATGCTTGCTGATTCTGGTATATCTCAAATATTTTGGGCAAAGGCAGTAAACACTGCATGTTATACTCAGAACAGATCTATGATTAATAAGAATCATATGAAAACACCTTATGAGATCTGGCATGGAAGACAAAGTGTGGTCTCTTATTTCAAGATATTCGGCTGCAGATGTTTTATTCTTGATAACGGTAAAAACCATTTAAAAGTCTTTGATGCTAAATCTGCAGAGGGAATATTTCTTGGATATTCTTCAGTTAGCAAAGCATATAGAGTCTTTAATAAGAATTCTTTAAATGTTGAAGAATCCATCCATGTTAATTTTGTTGAAAATTTGTTAACTGATAAGCAAACTGATATAGTTGAGCTAGTTGATCGACTTACAGAAATCAGTTTGGAAGATGATGAAGATGAAGGAAATCACATCAATCGAAACATCCTTCAAACACCTGAACCAGAAATATTAGATCAATCAGTTGAACAAGAACCTGCTCATGATAATCAGTTGGTGGAGCAAACAGATAACATTCAGTTATCAACTGATACAGCTTCAACTGAAATTGAAAACGTTCAGATGCCAATAGAAGCAGTTACTAATATGGAAGAAACAAATACTGAGCTCAGATGGAAGAAGTAACATCCTCCAGAATTAGTGATAGGTAAACCATCTGACCCGGTAAGAACAAGAAATCAAATGCTAAATTTGTTCATTCATTCATCTTTCGTATCACAACTAGAACCAAAAAAAACTGATGAAGCTCTTGCTGATCCTAACTGGATAAATGCTATGCCAGAAGAGCTCAATCAGTTTACCCATAACAATGTCTGGAATCTAGTTCCAAGACCAGAATCAAAAACCATTATGGTACAAAATGGGTATTCAGAAATAAACTGAACGAAGATGGTTCAGTTGCACGCAACAAAGCTAGACTTGTAGCACAAGGATATAGGCAGGAAGAAGGAATTGACTACGATGAAACATATGCACCAGTTGCAAGACTGGAAGCTATCAGAATGTTCCTGGACTATGCATCCTACAAGAACTTTAAAGTCTATCAAATGGATATCAAAAGTGCATTTCTGAATGGTAAATTGCAGGAAGAAGTCTATGTTGAACAACCTCCAGGTTTTATCAATCACTCTTTTCCTGATCATGTCTATCATTTGAACAAAGCCTTATATGGTTTTAAACAGGCTCCAAGAACTTGGTATGAGACACTGTCAAAATTCTTAACTGATCATGATGTTATTGTGGGATCAGTTGATAAAACTTTGTTCAAATTTACTAAGAATGATCACACTTTACTTGTGCAAATATATGTTGATGATATTATCTTTGGGTCAACTAACCCCAAATTATGTGAGAAATTTGCCAAGTTAATGCAAGACAAATTCGAGATGAATATGATGGGTGAACTGACTTTCTTTCTCGGTTTGCAAGTGAAACAACTGGAGACTGGTATTTTCATCAGTCAGACTAAATACACTAAGGAGTTGCTGAAGAAATTTGACATGGAAACATGCTCAGCTGCAAGCACACCCATGAGTTCATCAGTCAAACTGGACAATGATCAAGGGGGAATATCAGTTGAGACGACACTCTACAGAGGTTTAATAGGTTCATTATTGTACCTAACTGCTAGTCGTCCTGATATAGTATTTTCTGTTTGCATGTGTTCTAGATTTCAAGCAAATCCTAAACAATAGCATTTTTCAGTTGCCAAAAGAATTTTAAAATATTTAAAAGACACTCAAAATGTGGAATTATGGTACGCTAAAGACTCTACTTTCAATTTAGTTGGATATTCAGATGCAGACTATGCAGGATGTAAGCTAGATCATAAAAGCACCAGTGGATCTTGTCAGTTTTTAGGAGACTGACTGATCTCATGGTTTAGCAAGAAGTAAACATCCATAGCTACCTCCACAACTGAAGCAGAATATCTTGCTGCTGGAAGCTGTTGTGCCCAACTGCTTTGGATTCAGCAACAACTGAAAGATTATGGAGTTGACGCCCAAGAATCTCCTATATTTTGTGACAATACAAGTGCAATTGCGATCACATACAATCCAGTTCTTCACTCAAGGACCAAGCATATTGATTTCAGGCATCAGAGATCATGCTCTAAAGAAAGCTATCAGACTGGAGTATGTGTCAACTGAACAACAAGAAGCTGACATTTTCACCAAACCATTGCCAGAGACTAAGTTTTCTCACTTTCGCAACATACTTGGTTTAATTGATTTATCTTTATCAGTTTTATTGATGTATTGTCAACTACTGTTTAATCAATTCATCATTTATCAGTGTAAGTTTATCAACTGATGTCAGTTAGTCTCTTATCTTTTGTCGTATTCAGTTTGTTATATATTTATCAACTAATATTAGTTTGTTTGCAGAAAGTAAAGAGACAACGATAAAATAGATAAACATTTCATTTATTATAAACGGAGCGTACATTTATGATTTCATTCTTAACAGCAGACTTCCACAAGGTCAACCAACGAGTGATGTCCCCTGTGGAAGTCTTCAGGAAGCCCTCTGAAATAGCAATGTGTTTCAGAGTCCTCCTCTCTTTAATAAGCATCAGTAGGTAGACACCTTCATCCGAGAAGATGTCCACCTCATCAGCAACGCACAAGAGCCGTCGATATTTCTTTATTTTAGTTAAAACCGTTGTCGTAGAGCATTGTTTAAGGAAAAGACAACGGTTTTATAATAACCGTTGTCTTTTGGGAGTCAAAGACAACAGTTTTTAGGGTCAATGACAACGGTTCTATAAAACCGTTGTCTTTGAGCATTTATGACAACAGTTTTGTGAACTGTTGTCTATTAGCGTGTTTTTTGGACAATCGACAACGGTTTGTTGAAGCGGCTGCCATATTTAGCGACGGTTCAGCAAAAACCAGTCGCTAAATTTGGCGACGGTTCAATCTAAACCGTCGCTATTTTAAAATTGCAACGGTTTGACTTACATTCGTCGCTATATTTAGCGACGATTTTACTAAACCGTCACTAAATTTAGCGACAGGTTAACCGTCGCATTGTTTCACTTAGCAACGGTTTTATTCAAGCCGTCGCTAATATTAGCGACGGTTATAGCTTTACTGTCGCTACATATAGCGACGGCCGTAAGTCAAACCGTCGCAAATTTAAATTTTGAAAAATCTGCCATAATTAGCGACGGTGCTATCATTAACCGTCGCAAAACAAATAAACGTCGCAAAATTTTCTCTAAAAACCGCCTCTTTCAATCCATTTTCTTACACCCCTCTCACAACACTTAAAATTTTTCTCTCTTACACAATTTTACCACTTCACAACACTTTAAATTTTCTCTTTTACACGATTTTAGTTTCGATTTAATGTAAAATTTTTTTCTTTAATTTTTGTTAGGAATTATGTTTTAATAGTAATATTGTATGTTTTTTTAGATTTATTAAATTATTAAAAGTAATTTTTTTTATTTTACCGAAAATATTAGCGACGGAAATTATGATTTAACTGTCGCTAAGTTAGCGACGGAATGCTTAAACAAATTGTCGGTAATTTTAGCGACGGTTTATTAATTCCGTCGCTATATTTGTAGGCTACGGTTTTTTAATCCGTCGCTATATAGCGACGGTTGTACATAAATCTGTCGCTAATTTTGTAGGCGACGGTTTCTCATAAAGCGTCGCAAATTGTAGCTACCAGAACGGAAAAAAACCGTTGTCTTTGAGCGCACCCTTTAACAACAGGGGCTTTAACAACAGTTTTAAAAGACCTACGACAACGGTGAAATGTAGCCCTTTTTTCTTGTAGTGGCTCCAGCAAATGTAGATGACCTGCTGTAGTCAGTTGCTGAGGATATTCAAATGTAATATAAAGATTATTCAGCTACTGATGACGTTGTTGAAACTACTAAAGATCAAGAAATGATATCAACAACAGAAGCGGTATTCCAAGCTGAAGAAGTTCAATTACCAACTGAACAAATTGTCCCTCCCTCATTCAAGGAAACATCAGCTGCATCAGAATTGCCATAATCCAAATTGATGATTCCTGAGACTTTCTTTATGTCTGAAGCCACACTGCAGTTGTTCAATTCTCAATAGGCTGCTAAGGCATCTAGCTCTGCAACTGATCATCAGGATCAGCCTCTCAGTCAGTCAGTTCATGAAGCAAAAGTAGAAGATCTTGCAGCATACATAGACCAAGATGTTGCCCCATATCAGCTTGCTGTAGTGGAATTTTCTCAGAAGGGAAATAGGAAATAAAAAGCTCATACTGAATTATTCTCCCCTAAAATGCCACTAGCTAGCAGCTGATATCATGCTGGACTGTATTCTATCAGAACTAAACAATCTTGGTTCCAATATCTCTCAGATCAAATCTACTCAACTGTTGCATTCTTTAAGTGATAAATTGAAAGAGCATAAAATAAAAGACTTGAAAAAGCTGACAAAGGATGGATTTGCTCTTTTCGACATGGTCAAAAAGATAAAAAGAGAATTAGTCACAATTTCTTCAATACTCTTCTCCCAGGAACTACTTAGCCACCAGATTGATTTTGTTCATACAAGTCTATCTAAAAATAATGACACAATACAGAATCATCTGGCTGAAGTATCTGCACAGGTCTGTTCAGCATTCTTTCTCTTTACCAGATTGCATGGCGGGTGTTGACAAAAAGGGAGAAGAATAGAAGACAGAAGCAGCAGGGGCAAGAAGCAAGAAAAAAAGTGAACCAGATAAACCAACTGATAAAGGACTAGCTGAGAAAAAGTCTAAAAAATAATCTAATTGTGCTAAGTCAGTGTTTAGTCTAGAGAGTGCCTATTTTTCTTTTTGAATTATTTGTACCAATCAGTACTTACCTCTTTCAAAATCAATAAAATTCTTATTCCTGGTTACGTACGAATTTGTACATTATTTTATCTTCAATCAGTTTTGTTATCTATCTTCAATTAAAGAAATGTAAACTTTTTCAAACACCAAAGAGGGGAAAATTGTTAAAATATTATAATTTTCAGAGTTTGACAAGTTAATCCGTAAGAGAACTTAACTCATTGAACAAATCGAGTAATCGTAACTGAAGACTTCATTTGAATTGAATTTGAAAAATCTTATCAACTGAAGTATTCATAACTGATAGGACATCAGTTAGAACTTATAATGTCCAGCTGAACTAATCGGCTGATCAGTTGACTCCTAATCAGTTGGCCACATCATCAATTGAAGTATCAGCAGACTGACAAACAGATCGTACCAAAGCAGAACAGATGAATTATAACAGAACAGTCTAAGTACCTCGTACTACTGCCAGATAAAGTAACTAGATGACAATTCAACATATATTTGTAATTAAATGTATTCAATGCGACAGTTGGGATCGTACACTATATATAGTTGATTGAATCAGTTGAAGAAGGTTGGTGAAACACACAAAGCGAACAATGTACAATCCTCAATTAAGTGCGGTACATTTCATGAGTATTTTCTCACTTTATAGATCGCACACTCAACTCTAAATTTATTGTATTTATTCATAGCATTCAGGCTACCAGTTAGAGCGTTCCAGTTTATTACTGTAAAAATGTTGATAGACTAAAAGTTTCAGTTTGGCAGTGTGTAAAATCAACTGAAGTTGATTATTACAATCTCTTGTAATATATTAAAGTCTTTTAGTAAAAACATATCCTTGTGATAGAAGGGGTGACGTAAGAGCATTTGAAGTCTCTGAACATCCGTAAAATTTCGTGTGTTCATTTCAATTATACTGTCAGTTTTACATTATATCATTCCTCAATATTCAATCTATATTCCACTCTATTTCCGCACTATTATCAGTTGAATGATTTATATCGACAAACAAGATTTCAAGATCAGTTCCTCAAAGAAATGATTCATATTTTAAAAGGGAACAAAAATTCAAAGTGTTTATTCAACTCCCCTTCTAAATACTCAAACTACCTTAACCGATCCTATCAAGTATTACTCGCAAAGTTACTATACATTATCATCCTCAAACGAATGGACAGATTGAACTAGGCAAGATAAAAAAAATATTTGAAAAAAAACTTTTAAAAAAATGGTATATGAGACTTAATGATGCTTTTGGAATATCGCACAACTTTTAAAACATTATTTAATATGTCTTTCTATATGTTATTTTATGAAAAACATTTTCATTTGAAAGTGGAATTGGAACATAAAGCTTTTTGAGTAATAAAAATTTTAATTTCAAGCATGGAATGATGCCAACAAATTGCGTAAATTGCAGCTTAATGAACTTGATAAACTCTGAAACAACGCGTAGAGACTTCGAAGATTTATAAAGCAAAATCAAAGAATTTCATGATAGATCAATTCTTAGAAAATCATTTGAGTTTTGTTAAGTTTTTAGTTTATAATTCTCGATTTCACATATTTCTTGGAAAATTACGATCGAGGTGGACATGCTCATATGTTATAAAACATGTGTGTCCTATGGAGCTTTAGACATAAAAAATTCTAAAAATAGTTATGTTTTTAAAGTAAATGGATAAAAAATTAAACAATTTTTAGAAAATGAGATCTTTTATGAAGATTTTATTCCCTTTTCTGCCCCTAGATTTTTTTGTTGTATTTAATTTTTTTTTGTTTTTTTCCTAATTTTCTTAATCTTTTTTATTTTTCCTGTAAAGTGGCAGATAACGGTAAATTGTGGCTCTTACGGTCGGTTAAATCAATGTCTCACAATACTTGATAAAAAAAATCACTTCTTTATTTTCAAAATTGATGAAATTCTCACGAAAATTGTAAATATTTTCCATATATTTCTAAAAATATTTTTAGAAAAATCTATGAAGGTAGACGTGAAAGCACAAGTGCGAAAAACAAAAGGACAAAATGTTAAAGGTCTGTGATAAATGTGCAAGATAGACTTGTGACAAACGATGCCGATCTTTGGATCGTGTTTCCAAAAACAATGAAGATAAAATTGATGTAAATAAGAATTAGCCGAGTAAGGAATCTTTAAATTTCGACTTATTCACTCTTGAAAAGCATTATAGTGGTCATATGAATTATTGAACTTCTTTGTTTACATAAACAATTCCAAGACGAGTGTCATCATAATATTATTGGGAATTTGAAAAAGAAGACTATGTTTGACAATTTATAAGAAAATTGGATTGGAATCATATCCTCAATTCATAGAAGGTGTTAAAGTCGGTTTTGGATGAAAACCAGAGGAAAGCTTTGAGCTACAATCACATCAATTAATATATGCACATGTCAATATTATTTTTACTATTTTTTAATTATTATGTTCACAGCTGAAGTCATTTTTATTTTGTCATGATAATATCTCGTTATCCGTATAAAATGTAAAGTTCATGAATTTAATTCACGTAACCTGAATGCATGCAATCTAGATTTTATTTAAATTATGTGTTTAATCTTTTTAATGCATTTTATGCATAATTATTGCATGATAGGATTTATTTCATGGTATTTTAAAAGTTCATGCATTAGGGTTTCTAGATGCATTTCGCGCTCGAACGAGGAACAGAGACCGGAGAATTATCAGGAATTATTTTCATTACATGATTATTTTTTATTAATTAATATAAGATGTTTTAAATGTATTTTTCAAGAAATGGGCTTCGTTGGATATTTTTACCCGTCGGAGCATATTTTTAAGCGGTACAAGAATTTTATCGAATCGAGGACGTTTTTGAGGGTTCAGACAATAATTTTAAAAACGTACCTACACAAAATATTTTTAGGGGGTGTTTTTGGACTTATTGGGCCTAATTTTAAGCTTGATGGGCTCCAAATCTATTTTCTACCCTTTTATTTTTATGCTAGGCCCGTTAACCATTTATTTAAGCTTAAACTTATCACTTAATTAACCTAAAACCTAGATTATTCCCCACCAGAAGACACCCCTCCACTCAGCAACATTCCTCTCGGTTACAGCACCTCCATAGCAGCAAGGCTTTTGCCAAGTAGTTTCTTTCAAGAAAATTCACCCGGCAATTTCCCGACGCTCGTTCTTCGACGTTCTTGTGTAGAATTCATCAAGGCACGCTTGTACTCTCATTTTTCTCATCCCTTATGCCCTATGTATGCTGTAATATATGTATACGTATGTTCGTTCTTCGATCTCTCATGTGTTGGTGTTTTTGTAATGTTTTGACATGAAACTTGCATCATCTTTTTTTGAACTCACGTTTTTCTGAATTGTGCAAGGAGGCTGCGACTTTGTTGGTCCTAATGGGATGTTCAGAGCAGTAGGGAGGAGTCATGAGGCTGGTGTAAGGTTTGGTTGTGTTAGAGTGAGGGCCGAGAGGTGTGGCGATCGAAGGATTCGCGTTTTTATGTAGATTGTTGGGTAGGAGAGAACCGGGGGTGCAAGGGTGACTCCAGACCTTCGACCAGATTCTGGTGGGTTTGAAACATGGTCTGGAAAGGCTCGACCACCACTGGGGACCTGTCTAAGCGATTAACACTTAGCAATAAATATCAACGATAAGAACAATTGAATTTCATACGAACCTACAAATAACTTATTTTGACAATCCGTGCGAAAATAATCGACAAACGCCACAAAGATTCAATCTTTGATAAGTTTGATTTTTGTGAAGAACAAAGCAAAAATTCCTTGCAAATTTGAGAAAAATCCTCAATATATTTGATATCAATCTGAATTATTTCGTTCATGTCTATTACAATCATTATATAACCAATAAAACATGCAAAAATTAGTGTAAAAAGTCATAAAGGAAATTGTGGACAATTTCTACACGGCAGTGCGCACGGTGGCACGAGATTACGCGCGGATGGCGCGCCTTGTTCTGCATGTTCCAGCCGGTTGCGCGAAACAGCGCCGAAACACGCGTGGGGGCGCGCCATATTCTGTCGGTGCGCGCGGCTGCACCGTAACTCGCGCGATGGCGCGTGGGCACGCGGATTCATGCGCGCATGCGGGCGCGCGGCTGCGCCGCTTCTGGGGCGGGGGCGCGCGTGCTGCTGTCCTCATGGTCTTTTAGCACTTGAATTACATTCCAAACACTTCCATCATTGTGTCCATGTTCCTCAAGCTCCTCTAATTTAGACACCCCATTTATTGAATTTCCTTGGTAGTTCACCATGCATCCTTGAAGAGCTTCTTTAAACTTCTTGATACGTCCCCTTGTTATAGGTCCGTCGGTATATTCTTTGTTGAACTCCACCACTTGCTTGAATATGTTTGATTCATCATCTTTAATCACAATCAAGCTTGAAAGTCCGAGGCAACAACGCATCTTAAATCTCCTTTCAACCATTAGCACGTAACACCCGGTCAGATTCGTATCATACTCCCTTTCTTCAAAAAGATTTGTCCTCAAATCTTGTCTACCTACACAAAAACGAAGCAATTTAGTAATAACAAGAAGTATATTATCAACATGCTTACCTTTAAGCTCAAGACTGTAGACGCTATCATTTACTCGCTCCATCAGCACTAGAAACTCCAACTTCACGGTCGCCTTCCATATGTATTCATCATCCTCAACATACAACAATTGACGAGTGACACCAAATGATAAGATATCATTAACTATCACAAAGATCAGATTTCTCCCCTTCTTAGACCTAGTTAACACACAAGTGAAATCCATACACGTGTACGACCATAGCTCACTAGGAATAAGATATAATTGGTGCAACATATAAGAATATAGCTTAGATGCCCTTTCCCTATATCCAATGCACCTTTGACTACACCACTTAACATACTTCTTCATATGCAACCAACACATATAATCATGCATTTTATCAAAGATAAAGACACCACTATATGCATCACCAGCACGTAACTCATGCAATGAATTTAGAATAAACAGTTTATCCTCCTTAAAATTGTATTCATTATGATCATAAAAATTCTTACGTGCAATGCATGTTTCACAATTTCACTCAATATACCTCCTCATATGCAACCATAGTAAAATTTCATGCATCATATCTATGGCTCTAGTTATTTCATGGCTACCAATCAAACAAATGTCATGTGCCTCAATATCAAGCAACAACTCATGCAATGGATGTAGGATGAAAAATTTATTTTCTTTAAATAGGTATTCATCATGAACAAAGAAATAATCATGTTCATCCTTGCACCTCTCAAAACCATCAAACAAGCATAAATCATGCAAATAGAACACCCTAAATATACTATCCATGTAATCTTCACAACCATCACCAATCAAATATAAATCATGGAAATAGGACACGTCACATGTACTATCAATGTAATATCTTATCTTATCACAAAATCTAAGTCTAATGTATATAAACCCTTGTAGTTAACAAACCCCATCAACTTTGTAAATCGTGTGACATTCAAAATTCAGAGTAGGTACATGCAATTCATCCATAGTATCACATCCATAACAATCAATGAATAAGAATAAATTTACATCTGGCCCCTTAAACACCACATTTGCAACACATTCTCCAAGCTTTGGAAAATGATACATCAAAGAATTAAGATAAGGACGAAAGTCATACCTCATGGTTGTTGTGTTGGCAACTAACCTTACCTCATCGCGATGGTACTTGTATGCTCGAGGCTCGGACCCTTGGGTTCTCCCTTTAGTAAGACTCACTTGTCTCCTTGGTATGACAACCCCAAGAACCTGCAAATAAGAAATAGCAATGCTCGGGATTGAACCGGCTATATCATCACAATGAGAATAAACCACTCTGTACAAAGGTAAATGAAATGGTTTATGCAATAATAAATAACTCTCAACCTCACTCTTTTGACTCTTTTGAGCCTTTAATTTATTTTTATTTTCTTTTTCTTCTCCTTTGGCCTCTCTTTCTTTTTCTTTTCTCTCTTCTTTCTTTTCTATGGTCATCTCACTCATTTGTTCTCTCTTTCTTTCGGCCATTTTAATTTCTTTTTCGCTCAATTCAAGGAATTTCAATTGATTCTCAAGAACAACAATTGGGTATAATTGAACAAATGAAGTATTTAGTTCCTCAAGAAGTTGATCTACGGTAGTTCCACCTTGCCTACTCTCCGCCTCCATAGTAGACAAATTAAACACTTCTCCCCCGTCTAATGATTCAACCTCCACTATATATTGTTCAACATCATTCGACTCACCAACTAATTGAATACCATCATCATCAAATCTAGCCTCAACTTCATATTTAAGTTCAGCAACAACATCAGATTCAGGCTCAACAGATGATTCTAGTATGGCCACCTTATCACGTGGACATTGGTTAATATCATGCCCAACGGCTATACACCAACAACATATAATATCACAAGTACTAGAATTTGAGTTTTAAAATATACCTTGATATTCATATTTGCTAGCTTCACATCTCAACCCCTTCTTTGGCCTAACACTGATTTTCTCTCCCCGGTTGCTATACCCACTACTCTCCTCACATACCCTATCATCATCACGTTGCAAATACAATGATCTATTCCCTCCAAATCTTCTACGTCGCCTATCCTCATCATATTGCCTATCATGTATTTCCTCTTCTTCGCACCTCCTATATTTTTTTCGTAGAGGCTTAAACTCCTTCTACCATATTCTATCCAACCCTCCTAACATGGTTTGAAATTGACGTTCGTCAATCATTATACCTGCAATAAAAAGGTTAGTATAAAACAATAAAAGATAAAGTTTCCTCACCACGAATCCTCACTGATCACTCCAATGGAAATTCACTCGACTCTCCTTTTTTTTTCTCACTACAAAATACTCACCGGTCGCTCCAAAGAAATAACGCTCGCACTCAAGTGTTTTCACTCGAATTTGATAGTTCTCTCTAAGATGTGCTCAAGCTTTGTACTTGTATATCAAACTAACAAGATTCAACTCGTGCACACTCGCAACTGTCTCACTTGGACTGCACAAAACAAAGAACACTAGAATAGCGCAGACCTTACAACAATACAAAGGATAACACTGATTTGAAAACAGAATTGAAGTTTTAGAAAGATCTCGAATAAAACCGAAAAGATAACACAGATCTGAGAACAGAATGAAATTTTAAACAGATCTGAAAATAGAAACAAAAGGATAACACAGATCTGATAACAGAATGGATTTTTTTTTTAGACAGATCTGAAAATAGCAACGAAAGGATAACAGATCTGAGAACAGAACGAAATTTTAAACAGATCTGAAAATAGCAACGATAACTTACTTGAATCAAAGAGAACCAAAAGCTCTGATACCAAATGATACGAATCCTCGTACGAATGAGAAGCAAACACGATTAATTAGAATCGCGCCCTCAATTCAATAACGAACAAGGATCGTTTGTGTTGTCCCGATCTTTTGAAACAAGCAACGATTTGTGATATTCACCTCTAAGCGATTAACACTTAGCAATAAATATCAACGATAAGAACAATTGATTTTCATACGAACCTACAAATGACTTTTTTTGACAATCCGTGCAAAAACAATCGACAAACGCCACAAAATGCAATCTTTGATAAGTTTGATTTTTGTGAAGAACAAAGCAAAAATGCCTTGCAAATTTGAGAGAAATCCTCAATATATTTGATATCAATCTGAATTATTTCGTTCATGTCTATTACAATCATTATATAACCAATAAAACATGCAAAAAGTAGTGTAAAAAGTCATAAAGAAAATTGTGGACAATTTCTACACGGCAGTGCGCACGGTGGCACGAGATTACGCGCGGTGGCGCGCCTTGTTCTGCATGTTCCAGCCGGTTGCACGCAGAAGCGCCGAAACATGCGCGGGGCGCGCCATATTCTGTCGGTGCGATCGCGCGGCTGCGCAGATTCATGCGCGCATGCGCGCGCGCGGCTGCGCCGCTTCTGGCACGGGGGCGCGCGTGCTGCTATCCTCATGGTCTTTTAGAACTTGAATTACATTCCAAATACTTCCATCATTGTGTCCATGTTCCTCAAGCTCCTCTAATTTAGACACCCCATTTATTGAATTTCCTTGGTAGTTCACCATGCATCCTTGAAGAGCTTCTTTAAACTTCTTGATACGTCCCCTCGTTATAGGTCCTTTGATATATTCTTTGTTGAACTCCACCACTTGCTTGAATATGCTTGATTCATCATCTTTAATCACAATCAAGCTTGAAAGTCCGAGGCAACAACGCATCTTAAATCTCCTTTCAACCATTAGCACGTAACACCCGGTCAGATTCGTATCAGGGTGAGTTGGATCGATTTGGATGTTTTTGGAGAGTAGCGATCGTGATCGAGCTGTGGCTTGCATGGGAGTGAAACCGTGGGTTCATTGGGCCCAAAGGGGTCCTAGGGTGGTCTAGGTTAGGCTGATTCATAACTAGTCCGATAAGTTGTAGGCGAGAATCGCAAATATGGAAGGTGGCATTGTAGGGTTCGTAGGAAATGGAAGGTGCTGATTTGTCCAGCAGCTTGTGAGGGCTGTTGGTAGGGCTTAGGGGTCTGTTTTTTAGAACTTTAGGGCTGAGGTCTATAAGGTGTGGTACAAAGTTGGGAGGAATTTGGTTAAGTTTCGAGTCGATTCGGGTTAAAACCGGGACCCTAGTCCAAGTTTTGAAACGAATCGGTTAAGTTTTGAAATTGGCTCGAGTTTACGTCTATGAAATACTTTTAATATGTTTTGGGATGTTTTAAGGAGTTTGGTTGGCTTCGGGTCGAAGTTTAGAGGTCCAGGGGTAAAACAGTTATTTTGGGTTTCCAGGGGCAAA
The DNA here is from genome assembly GCF_025594145.1 of Primulina tabacum. NCBI lineage: Eukaryota > Viridiplantae > Streptophyta > Magnoliopsida > Lamiales > Gesneriaceae > Primulina > Primulina tabacum. The sequence continues at coordinate 8,419,221 of NC_134558.1, forward strand.
ATGGTCATTTTTCACCCGGGGTGAAATTTTAGTCCTGACAGCGCCTTGATACATTTTATCATGTTTTAAATGTTTCTGCACCACGTTTATGATTTTTATGTAATTACGAAAAATACTGTGCATGTTTGGTTTCAAGAAAAAAGTTACGTATATGCATGTTTTTATTAAGTGACGAACATGATGATGCATTTGAAGGATGGGAGTTGGTTGTCACTGACGATGTATATGTATACGATGACATGAGATAGGTTGAGCTGAGGCCAAGGCTCAGTGGACGGGTAATCTTATCGCTGATGTCTCCACCGTCGGGTACCACGGTTTTATAGATGGATCCATCGAATAGAGCTAATACGATAGAGCTGATACGATGACGCGTCCCTTTGGTGGGAGGGAGCTGCTCATGCAGTGGATGTGGCTACTCTCACTTGGGCCAGATTTAGGGAGATGTTCTTCGGGAATTATTTTCCAACCGACGTCAAGGGTCGCCTGACGAGGGAGTTCATGAGTCTCCGGCAGTGAGACTTATCCGTGGCGGAGTTTATCCGCAAGTTTGACATGAGCTGCCATTTTGTGCCCATGATAGCGAGAGATGCCGCCCAGAAGCTAAGGCATTTCTTAGATGGACTGAGACCCACCCTTTACCAGGACGTCATGCTGATGAGGCCATCGCCTGTGCTTTTCAGGTAGAGCACGCTCTGCGGGATATAGACTATGAGATGCAGAGGAAGCGGCATCAGACTCAGTCCAGTTCCCAGCCTCAGAAAAATCAGTTTACTGGGTCACCGAGATTGCAGGGGCAGCAGAAGCCCAAAGGGAACTTTAGGAGCCACAACAGCAGCAATAGCAGAGAACTCCTCGGGCGCCAAGGGCGCCTAAGCTAGATGACAGGCAGCCATGCCCACAGTGCAGTAGGTTCCATTTCGGCAAGTGCATGTGGGGGACCTTTAAATGCTTCTTTTGTGGACAGAAGGTCAATAAACAGCGGATAGCCCTAGGAGCAAGGGCCCCACTACTGGCCGAGCTTACGTGATGCATGCTGAGGAGGCTGAGGCTAAGCCAGACTCGACACTGATTATTGGTAACTCTTTTGTTTAAGATTTCACATTATCGCATAATTGCATGGGTTTTATGCTTGCATGAGGATTAAATTTCGGGATTGATAACATTGAAGGAATTAAGATGCATGCTCTACCTAATTGAGATGAAGAATTTAATTGTTTGATTTGAGAAATTTTAGGGACCCAATTGTAATAACCGATAATTTGAGGACCTAATTGCTAAAATCGAGAATTTTTGGATTTGAATTCGAAAATGAGAAAGGGTCATATTGCAATTTCGAAATTTTTTAGAGGAATCATGTTGCAATTTTTGAAAAGTTGAAGGACCAAAATGCAATTTTCGAAACTTTAAGGGGCTAATTTGCGATTTTTTATTTTTCTGAGGAATAATTTTGAATTTTTGGGAACAATGTTTGGGTTAATTCGGTGATTTTTGAGAATTTTGGGTTAATTACCGGTAATAAATTCCTTAAGTTCAACACTATTAGATTTTATGATATGTTTTGTCTCAGGGATGATATATATTGCAGGTGTAACCACGCATGCATTGCTAGATTCAGGGGCTACACATTCGTTTATATCTGAATCTTTCATCAAGCGACTAGGAATCATACCAGTAACGATGAATTCAGGGTTCAGAGTATCGATCCCGTCCACGGAGCAGATGTTCACTTATTAGATAGTGAAGATATTGGAGCTTCGGTTACAGAAGTATACGGTGCATGCAGATTTGATAATGCTACTATTGCCGGAGTTCGAAATCATCTTGGGCATGGACTGGCTATCTTCTCGTGGAGCAGTCATAGACTTTTGACAAAGGTCGCTGTCCGTCCGATCGCCCAGTGGTAGGCCATTTGTTTTTGAGGCAGCCAAACACCAGCAGTTGCCGCACGTCATTTCCTGCTTGTGTGCGAGGAAGCTTATCAAGAGAGGATATCGGGCATTCTTAGCCAGCATTGTATCATTGATAGAGTCAGTCAGTCAGAGGCTGGAGGATGTGGATGTAGTTGGTGAGTTCTCTAGTGTTTTCCCTGAAAATGTTTCAGGCGTTCCACCAGATAGAGAGGTGGACTTCTCTATTGAGCTCATGCCAAGGAAAGTGCTGATATCTAAGTCACCCTACCGTCTAGCACCTGTCGAGATGAAAGAACTAAAAGATCAGATACAAGATTTGCTAGATAAGGGTTTCATTCGCCCTAGTTATTCTCCTTGGGGCGCACCTGTTCTTTTTGTCAAGAAGAAGGATAGCAGCATGTGACTGTGTATTGACTACAGAGAGCTGAACAGAGTCACAGTCAAGAATAAGCATCCGCTGCCGGGGATCGAGGACTTGTTTGATCAGCTTCAGGGAGCATCTGTGTTCTCAAAGATAGATCTTTGATCCGGTTACTATCTGCTGAAAGTGAGAGAGACTGACGTGCACAAGACAGCCTTCCGGACGCGATACTGGCACTACGAGTTTTTGGTGATGCCCTTCAGCCTGACGAACGTGACAGAGATTTTCATGGATCTCATGAATCGTGTGTTTCAGTTATACATAGATCAGTTTGTCATAGTTTTCATTGACGATATCCTGATCTATTCGAAGAGCAGGGAGGAGCACAGTCAGCACCTGAGGACAGTACTGTAGACTCTATAGGACAGACGGCTGTATGCCAAGTTCAGTAAGTGTGAGTTCTGGCTTGACATGGTGGCATTCTTGGGTCACATTGTATCTCAGGATGGCATAGAGGTCGACCCCAGCAAAGTAGAGGCAGTCAGATATTGGTCAGTTCCTAAGAGCGTGATAGAGCTCCGTAGTTTCTTGGGTTTGGCAGGTTACTACAGAAAGTTCATTCAAGGCTTCTCTTCTATTGCAGTGCTTATGACCGCCTTGACGAAGAAAAATGCCAAGTTTATATGGGGACCTCAGTGTCAGGAGAGCTTTGACAGGCTGAAGCTAGCGTTGACCACTGCACCAGTAGTAGCTATGTCATCAGGGCAGAGAGAGTTTGTGGTTTATATAGATGCATCGAAGCTCGGTTTGGGCACGATTCTGATGTAGCAGGATAGAGTGATAGTCTACGTGTCCAGACAGTTGAAGGTCCATAAGAAGAATTATTCGACTCATGACCTCGAGCTAGCAGCAGTGTTATTTGCCCTGAAGATCTGGAGACACTATCTGTATGGGAGAAGTGTAGAATTTTTACTGACCATAAGATTTTGAAGTACTTCTTCACACAGAAAGAGCTGAATATGCAACAGAGGAGGTGGCTTGAGCTTGTGAAGGATTATGATTGTGACATTAGCTACCATTTGGGTAAGGCTAATGTGGTTGCAGACGCTTTGAGCAGGAAGCACGCAGTGATTGCTCATTTTTCAATGCAGAGACCGCTACAGGCTGAGATTCAGAGATTTGAGCTTGCAGTTTATGCCAGGGGCGGGGCCCCGAATCTTGCTACTCTGACAGTACATCCGACTCTGAGAGACAAAATTCGACCAGGGCAAAATTCTGACGAGCAGTTACAGAAGTGGAGCCAGAGGGATGAAGCTAAGGGCCAGAGACTGTGTACTATTGTGGACGTCATAGTCATATATAGGGACCGCCTATGGGTTCCTGACAGTGATTTCCTTAGAGCAGATATCCTGAGTGAGGCCCACATCACCCCGTACTCTATCCATCCAGGGAGTACAAAGATGTATAAGGCTCTACAGACTCTATATTGGTGGCCGGGCATGAAGAGGGATATTATGCGGTTTGTTTCTAAGTGTTTGACTTGTCAGCAGGTCAAGGCAGAGCATCACAGACCTGCAAGGAAGCTAAGACCGCTCCCTATTCCCGAGTGAAAATGGGAGAACATCACCATGGATTTTTTGACCGAGCTTCTGAGGACCACTGGAGGATTCAATGTCATTTGGGTGATTGTCGATCAGCTCACTAAATTAGCTCATTTCTTATAGATCAGGAAGAAACAATGACTCAGTATGCAGAGCTATACATCAGATAGATCATCAGACTGCACGGGATTCCAGTGTCCATCGTGTCAGACAGGGATCCGAGGTTCACGTCTGCATTCTGGAAGAGTCTCCATCAGGCATTGGGTACGAAGTTATTGTTCATTACTGCTTTCCATCCTCAGACAGACGGACAGTCAGAGAGGGTGATTTAGATTTTGGAGGACCTACTCGGAGCTTGCATGATCGACTTTCAGGGCAGCTGGGAGTTTAGGTCTTGTAGAGTTCACATACAACAACAGCTATCAGACATCGATCGATATGGCTCCATACGAGACACTGTATGGGAGGAAGTGTAGGTCGCCAGTTTATTGGGATGAGGTGGGAGAGCGAGTAGTGTTGGGTCCGGACATTGTCAGACAGACAGCAGAGTTAGTGGGCAGGATTCGAGATAGGATGAAGACCACTCAGAGACGTCATAAGAGTTATGCAGATCAGAGGTGGCGAGATCTGGAGTTCGCAATAGGGGATCATGTCTTCGTGAAGGTCGCACCGATGAAGGTTGTGATAAGGTTCGGAAATAAGGGCGAGCTTAGCCCTAGATTCATCGAGCCATTCGAGATCTTAAAGAGAGTTGGGACACTTGCATACAGAGTTTCTGTAGAGCCCAAATTCAGTACACGTAAAACTCATGCATTTATTTAATTGTAAAATCAATTATTTAAGTTTAAAATGATTTTTAGCGATGCATGATCTATTTAATTTAATTATTTTAAATTAATTATGTTTATGTGATGCACGTTAAAATGTTTTCTCGAGTTTCACGTTTCAGGCGATTATTCGATGCGGGATCGAGGAAAAGAGACTGGCGACGATTTTGACAATTTTCAAACGCGGTATTTTATTTTAAGTTAAGAATTGGGCATTTCAAGTTATTTACTTAGTTTTAGTATTTTAAAAGCCTAATTTATTTATTTAGTGATTTTAGGATTCTAAAACTTTCAAAGTTTAGCAAATGTACATTTTATTTTAAATTAGGGGACCTTGCTTAGTAGTGAGAATTAACATTTTTAACTAGCATTTTTTAGCATTTTGATTAGCATTTTAATTAGCATTATTAATTCCTAATTAAGCAATCTTTCCCCTTAATTATATTAAAACACACGCGCACACACACTTTAACACACACTCAACTACACGACACACACACATTTTTCCTTATCTTCCATTTCAAATTTTTAAGAAAAAAAATATTATGGTTCCTTAGAGCAAGAGTGTAACCGCCCTTCTCTGAATATTTCCAACGAGTTTTCGTTGATTTTTCTTCAAGAAAATAGTGCCACGTTCGTCCCGGATCAAGCCTCGCGCAGTTTCCGCTTCGGTATCGCCATTCCGTGAGTTTTAAACATCAAAAGACATGTATATTCTGTTTTTCCTGCGTCGATCTAGTCATATTATGTGTTGTGATGTTTTTATGCGTAAAAATTCATGTGTGATGTACAAAGTTTGAGCAGAAAATTGTCTGATCTATTCATGCAACGTTTTTAGATCTCAGAAATTTGTTTTTACTGTATTTTCGAGTACTGCAATCTTTCGATCAATTTTATGGAAAAACTTTCAACATATGAAACGTATAACTTTTTGATACCTTCGATTTGATATAAAATTCGAAATATTTGGACAAAAATTGAGTGAGTTATGGCCGTTCTTGTGGGACAGCTCAAACTGTGTTTTTCTGAAAAATATGTTGTTGATGAATCCTTGAAGTGTTTGAGTTGCAGGCTTCGTTGGACATCGCTAGGCCATCACTACTGCGTTTAGACTTGATGTGGGAGGTGTTCAGGTACCGTTTGAGTTTCGTTTCGAGTCGGGGTTGGCTTGGGGAATAATAGAAACCTTAGGAAGATTAATGGTGTCGAATCGCGAATTTTGTGTCGTTTTGTTGTTGCATTCGATATTGGGGTTTTTTGGATTGTTGGTACGGGTTAGAGTCAATACCGTAGCGTCCTATGATGGATCTTGTGGTATCGACTCATAGTCTAGTCGGTTTAATTGGGAGAAATAGGCAGTGCAAGAATTTTCCCGCAGATTTGAAATTTCGAGGCTACACGGACCCTATCACGGGGTCCCTGCCCTTCCCTCTTTTTGAGTGTATCCTTACAGTAGGTACACGGACCCTTACACGGACCAGGACACTGGGGTCCGGGTCCTCTCTTTTCTTCGAGACAAATTTTACAGAGCCTACACGGACTCGTAGCCGGACCTGGGCATGGGGTCCGTGTACTCCATTTTTGGGCAAAATTTTGTTGATTGCTTTGGGGTTCGATGTCATGGTTTAGTACGATAATTATACGAGGTCAAGTCCTGAGTGGTCTAGAATGTCATAAACTATTTATTTAATTCGGTGGTGAGCACGAATACCCACGTCTAAGCTTTGAAAAATAAGTGGTTGAACTCATGTTAGTATGTGCAGCAGTGGCCCGGAAGCGAGATCCAACGAATCTCTCAACGCCAAGTAAGTATGTTCAACGTGAAAATGAAAATATTTTCATGTTTTTGAGATATGCTAAATGTCTTCTGACCAAACTATGTATGAGATTGGAAAGCGGTAAAGCATGACCAGGGACCAATCCAACCCGTAAAGCATGACCGGGTTTAGATCAGGATTGGAAAGCAGTAAAAAATGACCAGGGACCAATCCACCCGTTGAAGCATGAACGGGGATCTCATGTATGTGGCAGTGGAACTTCCCTGTCAGCCCAGTACTGTGGTTTAGTCTGATCAGGGGTTTTATGTATGGTTCACTTGCTTTGAAACATATCTCTACGCAAAATGATGAAATTAATGTATGTTCAAGTATGTATGTTGCAAGCATGTTTCGGAAAAGTTTCACGTTATGGCACGTCTATGTATGTATGCAAGTTCAAGCTTTTACATGTATGTTTAAGTTTCGAGTATGTACGCTCTATTTTAAAGATTGTATGTGGTTTTACTACGTAATACTTGTTATGCCCAGTTTATACATGTTGAGTCTTTAGACTCACTAGACTTGATCGATGCAGGTGAGGATGACTTTGAGGACACGAGAGGTGAGGACCAGTGAGCCGGCTTGGACTGAGCGGGAGGCTAAACCCGAGGACCGCACATGTTTTAATTTTTATGCAATGTTTCAACTACTCTGATTTCACGTTTTGTTTACAATGTTCAAACAAGTATTTTTTATTAGCAAATTTTATTGGTGATCTCTTTTAACGCAAATATTTTTGGACGAACAATTGATTTATGAACGAAAATTGAAAGTTCATTTGGTATTTAAGAAAATTTTTATTTTCTGCAAATTTCAAGTAGTTTAAAAGTACGGTACGTTACAATTGATATCAGAGTGATGTTATTGTAAAGGGTTATGCCTACTGCCATTTGAGAGAAGCTCACGAAGCCAGGCCTCAAGTCTGTAAGTTTTAAGGTTTTGAATTATTTCATGTATTAAGCATTAAGTCATGATTTCAGCATGTCCATGTTTTAAGTTCAAGTTACGTGCATCTTATGCTATTGATATTACATACATGCACATTGGGTTTACGTGTTGTGTAAATTGTTGGAACAGTATGCCTCCTAGACGCATGATTAACTGAGAAGCAAGGGATCAGGACCGAGAGGCTCGAGAGGAGGGGAGAGACGCTCCTCCTCCACCGCCAGATATGCAGGCACAGATGCTTGCAGGTATGACTCAGTTCTTTGCACAGTTTGCGGGGAATCAAGCGGCAGTGGACACGGGGGCAAGGCCCAGACCAGAGGCCATGTACGAAAGGTTTAGTAGGATGAATCCTAAGGAGTTCTCGAGGACTACTAACCCGATGATAGCTGAAGGATGGATTAAGTCAATCGAGGTGATTTTTGCTTTTATGGAGCTGCAAGAGGCAGACAGTGTCAGGTGTGCCACATTTCTTCTGACAGGGGACTCCAAACTATGGTGGGACAATGCATCTATGTTGGTTAATTTGCAGACTTTGACTTGGAACGGTTTCAAGGATGTCTTTTACTCCAAGTACTTCACTGAGGAAGTACGCTCCAGATTGACTAGGGAGTTCATGACGCTGCGACAGGGAGACAGCAGCGTGGCAGACTTTGTCAGAAAGTTTGAAAGGGAGTGTCACTTTGTGCCCCTGATAGCTAATGATGCACAGGGGAAGCTGAGGCATTTTATGGACGGTTTGCGGCCGATCTTGCACCGTGATGTGAGGGTTGCTGGTCCGACTACTTATGCCGTTGCAGTATCTAGAGCCTTGGCGGCAGAGCAAGACCAAATATACATTGAGATCGACAGGCAGGGCAAGAGGCCCTATCAGGCACCACAGCAACAGCATCAGCAGTGACCTCAGTTCAAAAGGCCATTCCAGGGGCAGCCAGGGAAGAAGCCATTTCAGAGACCACCGAAGGGCAAGGGTCCTATTCCACAGCAGAAGGCTCCCCAGAGGCCGGGTGAGTACCCGGAGTGCCCGAAGTGCCACTGCCAGCATCCGAGCCAGTGTTTATATGGATCAGGCAAGTGTTTTTAGTGCGGAGCCAACGATCACATGTTGAAGGAGTGCCCACAGTGGAGGCAGCCAACCCAGGGAAGAGTGTTCGCCATGCATGTTCAAGAGGCGAACCCAGACACGACACTATTGACCGGTAAATTTATTTAATTAAGCACCGCAATATTCCTGCTATGAATGTTTTGAATTTTATTTGAGATTATTAGTGTGCTAGTTAATATTTTGGTGACTTGGGATAGAAATATTCTGCTATGCTTGAGGTTAAGGTTAGAACTTTGGGATATAAGTTTTGTGTGGTGCTGACGTCTCTCACAGAACATTTTTATTAAAAGAGTCGCCACGAAGGCCTTGATAGATTCAGGGGCCACCCACAATTTTATTTCGGAGACGTTCGCTAGTCACCTGGATGTCAAGTCTATTGGACTCGACGTGAGCTATTCAGTGACAGTCCCATCAGGGGAAAATTATCAGCTACTAGTGTGGTCAGAGACATCGATCTGGAACTGCAGGGCCACCTAGTTTATGTCGATTTTATTGTGTTGCTAATGCCAGAGTTTGATATCATTTTGGGAATGGACTGCCTGACGAAGAACAGAGTTCTTATTGATTTCCAGAAAAGGTCAGTGTTAGTAAGACCTTTGAGCATGGATCAGTTTCTCTTTGAGCCAGCTAGGTAGAGGAGTTTCCCTCGCATGATCTCTTGCATGCAGCGCGGAGACTTATGCACAAGGGTTGTCAGGCTTTCTTGGCCAGCATTATTTCCGCACCTGACGTACCCACTCCGTCAGTAGCTGATGTACCAGTAGTCAGAGAATTTCCTGACGTCTTTCCAGATGACGTCACAGGCCTTCCACCACCAGCGAGAGAGGTGGAGTTTTCCATTGATCTTATGCCAGGAACTGGGCCAATCTCTAAGGCACCGTACCGGTTAGCTCCAGCTGAGATGTTAGAGCTCAAGCAGCAGATTCATGAACTCGTAGACAAAGAATTCATCTGCCCTAGTTTCTCACCATGGGGCGCACCAGTGCTCTTTGTAAAGAAGAAATATAGGAGCATGAGGTTGTGTGTTGATTACCGAGAACTGAACAAGGTAACGACCAAGAATAAATACCCATTTCCAAGGATCGAGAACTTGTTTGATCAGTTGCAGGGAGCTACAATGTTCTCTAAGATAGATCTTCGACCAGGGTATCATTAACTGAAGGTAAAGGATGCAGATGTTCATAAGACAGCCTTCAGAACCATATATGGGCATTACGAGTTTTTAGTGATGCCGTTTGGACTGACGAATGCTCCAGCAATTTTTATGGACTTGATGAACCGAGTATTTTAGCCCTGCCTAGATCAGTTCGTCATATTGTTCATTGACGACATTCTTATCTACTCGAAGAGCCATGAGGAGCACGTTCAGCATTTGAGTACAGTGTTGCAGATTTTGTAGAGACACAAGTTGTTCGCAAGATTCAGTAAGTGTGAATTTTGGTTGGGGAAGGTAGCGTTTTTGGGTCATGTAATTTCTAGCAGTGGCATTGAGGTGGATCCAGCTAAGGTAGCAGCAGTTAAGGAATGTGTTGAGCCAAAGAATGCGTCAGAGATCCGCAGTTTCCTAGGCTTAGCATGCTACTACATGAAATTTATTCAGGGATTTTCTTCGATTGCTGTGCCACTCACTTCATTGGCCAAGAAGAATGCTAAATTCATTTGGAGTGGCGAGTCCCAGAAGAGCTTTGATACTTTGAAGCAAGCTCTCATTTCAGCGCCAGTGTTAGCCATGCCATCATGGCAAAGAAATTTTGTGTTATACAGCGATGCATCTAAGCTCGGTCTAGGCGCAGTTTTGAGGCAGCATGGTCGGGTTATAGCTTATGTCTCCAAGCAGTTGAAAAGTGCATGGGAAGAACTACCCGACTCATGATCTTGAGTTAGCTGCAGTTGTCTTTGCGTTGAAGATATGGAGACATTATTTGTATGGTGAGAAATGCCAAATATTTACCGATCACAAGAGTCTCAAATATTTCTTCATGCAGAAAGAGCTAAACATGAGACAAAAACGGTGGTTGGAGTTGGTAAAAACTACGATTGTGAAATTTGCTACCATCTGGGGAAAGCTAATGTGGTGGCAGATGCTTTGAGCAGGAAAGTTGCAGTAGTAGCACAACTGTCAGTACAGAGACCTCTTCAGTCAGAGATTCAGAGATTTGGGTTAAAAGTTTATCCTAAGGGCAGAGCTCCTAAGCTGTCTAATCTGACAGTTCAGTTTTCGTTTCTTGATCGAATCCGTGCAGGTCAGCCTTCGGATGAGCAGTTACAAAAATGGCGACTGAAGGATGAAGCCAAGGGCAGTGTATTCTACACAATTTCCGATGGTATTGTGAGGTACAGAGGAAGGATGTGGGAGCCTAGTGTTGATTCGATCAGAGAGGATATTTTGATAGAGGCACATGCATCTCCGTATTCTATCCACCCAGGAGATACCAAGATGTACAAGGATTTGCAGATTTTGTATTGGTGGCCAGGTATAAAGCGAGACATCCGCCGATTTGTGTCTGAATGCCTCACTTGTCAGCAGGGGAAGGCAGAGCATCAGAGGCCAGCAGGAATTCTTAAGTCACTCCCTATCCCCGAGTGGAAGTGGGAGAATATCAGTATGGACTTTGTAGTTGGTTTGCCGAGGTCAGTCAGAGGATCCAATGCTATTTGGGTTATAGTGGATCGACTCACGAAGTCGGCACACTTCTTGCCAGTGAAAACGACTTTCTCCATGACGCAGTATGCGGAACTCTATATCAGGAGATAGTTCGATTGCAAGGGATCCCAGTTTCTATTGTGTCCGACAGAGACCCGAGATTTACATCGTCCTTCTGGAAGAGTTTTCACGCAGCCATGGGGACGAAGTTGCTATTCAGTATAACTTTCCACCCTCAGACAGATGGCCAGTCTGAGCGAGTGATTCAGATTTTGGAGGATTTATTGCGAGCCTGTATAATTGATTTCCATGGGACTTGGGAATCTAAGCTACCTCAAGTGGAGTTTACCTACAACAACAGTTTCCAATCATCTATTGGTATGGCTCCCTACGAGGCATTGTATGGGAGGAAGTGCAGATCCCCGATTCATTGGGACGAAGTCGGTGAGAGATCAGAACTTGGATTGTTCAGCAGACTGCAGAGGTGGTGGTCAATATCCGAGACAGGATGAAGACCGCCCAGAGTCGTCAAAAGAGCTATGCTGACAAGAGGAGGAGGGATCTAGAGTTTGCCGTAGGTGATCACGTTTTCGTGAAGATAGCATCCATGAAGGGTGTTATGAGATTTGGGAAGAGAGGCAAACTTAGTTGGAGGTTTATTGGACCGTTTGAGATTCTTTACAGAGTTGGGACACTAGCTTATCGTGTAGCCTTATCGCCGAATTTAGCCAGAGTACTCAATGTGTTCCATGTCTCGATGTTAAGAAAGTACCTAGCAAATCCTTCACATGTTTTGAGCTATGAGCCGTTGCAGCTTACTCTTGATCTGTCATATGAGGAAAGACCCGTCCAAATCCTAGACAGACAGGAGCGGAGACTTCGAAACAAGGTAACCAAACTGGTCAAAGTCCAGTGGCTAAATTAATCAGTAGAGGAGGCCACTTGGGAGACCAAGCCAGATATGAGGAACCGCTACCCAGAACAGTTTGGTAAAATTTAATTTCGAGGATGAAATTTATTTAAGTGGGGGAGGAACTGTAGAGCCCAAATTCAGTACACGTAAAACCCATGGATTTATTTAATTGTTAAATCATTTATTTAAGTTTAAAATGATTTTTAGCGATGCATGATCTATTTAATTAATTATTTTAAATTAATTATGTTTAAGTGATGCACGTTAAAATGTTTTCTCGAGTTCACGTTTCAGGCGATTATTCGATGCGGGATCGAGAAAAAGAGACCGGCGACGATTTTGACAATTTTCAAATGCGGTATTTTATTTTAAGTTAAGAATGGGGCATTTCAAATTATTTACTTATTTTTAGTATTTTAAAAGCCTAATTTTTTTATTTAGTGATTTTAAGATTCTAAAACTTTTAAAGTTTAGCAAATGTACATTTTATTTTAAATTAGGGGACATTGCTTAGTAGTGAGAATTAACATTTTTAACTAGCATTTTTTAAGCATTTTGATTAGCATTTTAATTAGCATTATTAATTCCTAATTAAGCAATCTTTTCCCTTAATTATATTAAAACACACGCGCACACACACTCAACTACACGACACACACACATTTTTCCTTATCTTCCATTTCAAATTTTTGTGACACCCTAAAAACAGAGGTGCATAAATGCATTTTTATTAGTATAAATTTTATTATTTTCACTTTTAAAATTTTATTACATTATTTTTCGGTACAAATTTTATTTGTCCAAAGTATCTAAAAATACATTAAAATGCATCATAATACACTTAAAAATTCATCAAGCACTATGAGGTACCCATTCCAAAATCAAATACTCAAAATATAATAAAATATAATAAAATATTATAATTAAACTCAACATATATGTTAAGTAATTAATTACAATAATTATTAAGTTCAATATAAGATAATCAGGTTCAATAATTAGATACACGAAAATAATAATATTAAGTTTGGATAAACATAACATTTTTCCATTTAATAAAAAATAATAAATAAAAATAAAATAATAATAATAAATTAATAAGATAAGTATGAATTTCAGCTATAATTATAGCTGAATCTCTTCAAACTCACGACACCAAGACCAGCCGAGAGGAAGGAAGGAAGAAAAAAAAAAAAAAGAGAAGGGAAAAAGAGAAGACAAATAGAAGAAAAAAAGTTATACCCTTTCCGAAAAATCCCAATAAATCACCAACTACTCACCTCATATCGTAAAGCAACATAGCACTGGAGGTGACGTAAGAGGATCGCTCAAAAACCAGAAAATCAAACAAAGACATTCCGTAAAACGGCAACGATATCCCGTATTCAAGCTAGGTACTTTTCGCTTATTTTTCTTATAGCTACACACCAAACTAAAGATCGGCTTGAATATAAAAGTTGTATCTCTTGTTGCATAGATGAGGAACATACCGCCCGTCGTCCCAAAATATTGCCGGAACTAACATTTTCGGAATGCCGGAGTACCTTAGTTAACCATACGGCGATATTTAATTCTGGTGTTGATCGGGTAGGAATTTGACAAAACTTTCAACGGAAGAATTAAATATCTTCAAAAGTTACATATGCTGGAGAAAAACCGGCCACGCGTGACCACCGGAAGGTCACTCACGCGCCGGCACAGTCGGCGCGTGTACTGCACGCGCCGCCGGATCGGCGATTTGCCGGCAGGCCGAACGTTCCTGATGATATTTCCGAACTTTTTCCCAACTTTCGTAATATTTGGATATACCTTCTAATTAATATGAATTTTGAAAACTTAAGTAAAATCAACCGGGTTAAATTTTGAACAAAAAAATAATCTGGAAATGATCAGCTAGTTACTTAAAAACTCTAACATATAAATATCATTCATAATATATTTTTAGGACTTGCTTCAGCAACTCGGATTATTAATCAAGCCTAAACTGTAAGTTATCAGGTGAGGAAATTACTATTTATTCTTCTATTAAAGACTTTGGCATTTGGCCTGAAAATTTCAATAGCATTTATTTAATGTTCAAATATCATCCACAGTTCATTTCAATTACTAATATATTTTCTTGCATATTTATGAATGGATTGATACACCATTAATGAATGGAGTCATGGACAACGGATTTCGGTCCGAAAATTGAGTCCACTGGACAACGTGGCTTCGGCCCGGAAAATGAGTCCAATGAACAACAGGTCAAAAGTCCCGGTTATATGGTTCATCTGAACAACGCGCACCGAATATTTCGATCCGGAGAATGGTTCACCCGGCTCGTAACAAGTGCTCAATTAGAGCCACCAATGTTAATTTATGGAATTTTCATTTATCTATTATTTCATTGCATATCATTCATAATATCTAAATTGTTATGCCTATTATTTCTCGCATAATTATGATAAAGTGTTATTTAAAAGCCATATACTAATTTAAACTCACTAAGTCCTCAAAGACTTAACCCTCTGTTTCTTTTCGTCTATTGTAATTTCCATACACAGGAACCCCCGAATTGGAACAAGAGGAAAATAATTGAAGCTGAAATAAGAGCATTTGAAAGTTGGGATGATCTGTTTATAAATGAATGTTAAACTTTCGATGTAACATAATTGTACATATGAATGTTAAACTTCCGCTGTAAAATAATTGTACATATTTTAAATAAGAATGTAAATATTTGTAGATAATCTTTAAATTATAGTAGAAAATATTTAAATTTTTATCTACAATATCTTTCTAATAATAATAATGGTAAAAATAAAAATAGAGTTCAATAAAGAAAGATTGTAAAAAAAAATGTGGCACTTAGTAAGGGAATAATTATGAATTCCTAAACCGGGCGCCACAGAGGTGGTATCAGAGCCTAGGTTTCTTAGAGCCTGGAGACAGGAGCCTAAGGTTTATTATAATGTCATACGTTAATCTTTATGTTGTCTTCATAATTGAAATGTTTTCCTTTCAGGATGACGGAGTCCAGTGGGACATCAAAGAAAAAACAAATTATAATCATCAAACAAATGGAGGAAGAAATAGCAAAACTAAGCAAAGAAAACTCATATTTGAAATGTCTAGTGAACATGTATCGGGAGCATTTTGAAACCTTTGGAACAACTGAAACTTTTCATGGATTTATTGAAGAACGGATGAGGGCTGATAATCTAGCATATCAGGGAGAATTAGGTCATGTACTGTATGAAAGAGACCGCACTCTTATATACTTACTAGACATGCATGAATTCTATGACCGAGGTTTGATTAGTTTCTTAAAGGGAGTATCACACCCTTCGATCCACATTGACCACTTAATCATGCATGGGCGTGAACTGGTTTATCAATCTATAAACGGAATGGAACCTGGTGTTATCGGTCCATCTTACACAAATCAGACCACAACTCCTCCCATCACTAGCACATTTGAAACCGGAGGTAGTAGTATTCCAGAGTATGTACCAGCCCCATTTGCAGAATATTCTGGCATCATAAACACAACAATAGATCAAGACCCCTTTATGATAAAAGATTATCTGTTGCAGTCACCGGAAGTTGAATCTCTTTCTGACCCCATGTGGGAAAACTTTGTATTTGGAATAGATGAACTTATTCTAATGACTATCCTACCTGAAATTGAAAATGAAAATGAGCTTAGTTATGAACCGGACCCAGTTGAACCACATACATCACTGCCGAATACGGATCAAAATGTTACCATGGGAACCACAGGCACAAATGAAGGCTCGAGCCACACAACTTTTATAGATCTCTCCGACGAAGAATGAAGACAATGACTATTTGGTACTAGTATATAACTAGTATTAATAATCATCATCTTTTGTAGGCATGATGATTATCATGGTCATCATTTTTTTGTAGGCATGATGACTCAGTTTGCTTGTTCTGTTTGTATTTTGCTTGGGTATTGTAAATATTTGTAACATGTCTTGTTTATAAATAAAACTAACTGTTTACCCTCTGACATAACTATGCAAGATATGTTCATATTTTATATTTATGTGTTTAGAATGACGTCTTCGCAAAATAGTACTCAAGCCAGAATCAGACAAGACATCCCCCCTCAAGATGACCACAACTCGGCAACTAGTGGAAATTCCAGAAACGCTCAACACAATCCCCCCCAAGAACAAAACATACAAAATATGTTTGAAATAATGCCTCAATTTATGCAGTTTTGTCAGCAAAATCAACCACGACCTCATGATCAAGCTCAAGAACATCACATTGAGGCAAATGATCGAGCTCTTGAGAGATTTTTAAGATTCAAGCCGCCAAAGTTTGAAGGAAAACCAGATGCTTATCAAGCTGAATCTTGGCTAAGCAAAATCAATAAAATATTCTCTATTCTCAATTATTCTGAAGAACAAAAGGTGAATTTTTCCACTTACTTATTTGAAGAAGCAGCTCATAACTGGTGGCATACAGTGGAACATTGGTGGACAAAGAATCACACCCCAAAAACGTGGGAAAATTTTCTGCAAGAGTTCGAAGGTAAATATATAACTCAAGTTATATTAAATACCCGAGAACGTGAATTTATGGATTTAGTCCAAGGTGACATGACCGTAGCTCAATATGAGGCAGAATTCCACCGTCTTATACATTATGCACCACACTACATGGAAGATGAGGTAAGAAAAATGAAAAAAAATTTGTTCAAGGGTTAAAGCTCGATATTCGTTGGGCAACACTGTCCACAGAAGTAACCAATTATGTTTCTGCTATTAATCAAGCCCTACGAGTGGAAGAAGACATCAAGAAACTTCTTAAAAAAGAGGAAGAAGAAAAGAAAATCAGGAAACCCAACCCTTTTGAGGATAATAACCGGAAAAGAAAATTTGAAAAGAAAACACAACCAGTCAGGCAAGGAGAAGCTGTCAAAGGAAAAGTTCCAAGAAACAACAATAAAAAGTGTGGATATTGTGGATTACCAAATCATGAAGAAGAAAAGTGCTGGAGAAAAGGTGGAAAATGTCTTATTTGCGGAAGTGAGCAACACCGTATTCAAGATTGTCCAAAAAGAACGCAAAAGACCCAACCCACAACAAAGCCAAAGATACCTGCTCGAGCCTATGCCCTCTTAGGAAACCAAGAGGAGGAAGTTGACCCCACTGCAGTCGTAGAAGGTACTGTTATCATATTATCCAGTTCTGCAAAAACTTTATTTGATCCAGGAGCTACTCATTCTTTTATCTCAAAAGTTTTTGTACGTAAATTACCACTGTTATTTGAGCAGCTACCATATAGCTTCGAAATTTGCTCACCTTTAGGGACAACGATGATTACTGACATCATTTATAGAAACTGTCCCTTAAACTTCCAAGAAAAAGAATATCTAGCAGATTTGATTGAATTACCTATCAAGAACTATGATATTATTCTTGGAATGGACTGGTTATATAGACACCAAGCCCAACTCAATTGCTACACAAAAGAAGTTTATCTTCAAACTTCTCATCCAATCATTTCCAAAGCTAACCATACCATGGGAATAGTATCAACCGCAGAAGCTAGGGCTATACTAAAAGACAACGGACAAAGATTTCTAGCTTATTTGATAAATAAGCCAAAAGATCAAATCAAGATCTCAGAAATCTCAGTTGTACAAGAATTTCCAGAGGTTTTTCCTGAAGAGATTAATACTTTACCTCCTCAGAGAGACGTAGAATTTTCCATTGATCTAATACCTGGAGCACAACCCAGATCTAAAACTCCATACCGAATGGCACCTTCAGAGTTAAAAGAATTAAAACTTCAATTACAAGAGCTCATGGACAAGAAATACGTCCGGCCTAGTACATCTCCATGGGGTGCTCCTGTATTATTCGTCAAAAAGAAAGATGGAACTCTAAGGATTTGCATTGATTATCGAGAACTTAACAATGTTACCATCAAAAACAAATATCCTCTCCCGCATATCGAAGAATTTTTTGATGTTTTACAAGGATCTCAAGTACATTCAAAACTTGATTTGCGACAAGGATATTACCAATTGAGAATTAAGGAGGATAACATCTCCAAAACAGCTTTTAATACCTGTTATGGACACTATGAGTTTGTGGTAATACCATTCGGATCAACCAACGCTCCTGCAGCTTTCATGGATATGATGCATCGAATATTTCAACCATTCTTGGATAAATTCGTTGTCATATTCATAGATGACATTTTGATATTTTCAAGAAGTCATGAGGAACATGCTCAACATTTACGATTGATTCTCAAAACTTTGAAAGAGCATCAATTGTATGCCAAATTCAGTAAGTGTGAATTTTGGCTAGAAAAAGTGTCATTTCTTGGCCACTTTATCTCTAAGAAAGGACTGGAAGTAGATCCTGCAAAAATAGAAGCCATATCTCGTTGGAAACAACCAATCAACATCACAGAAATTAGAAGTTTTCTCGGCTTAGCGGGATACTACCGAAGATTCATTAAACATTTTGCGAAAATTGATGTTCCCCTGACACAGCTAACTCGCAAAGACAACCCTTTCTTATGGAATGATGAGTGTGAGAAAAGTTTTTGCAAATTAAAAGAAATGCTTACCAGTGCACCTGTATTAGCTTTACCAGAAGGGACAGAAGGATTTGTGGTTTACACAGATGCCTCAAAAAAAGGCTTTGGATGTGTATTAATGCAAAACGATAAAGTTATTGCATATGCATCTAGAAAATTAAAGAATCACAAGTTAAATTATCCCACTCATGATCTGGAATTAGGAGCAATAGTGCTTGCATTAGCAAAATGGAGACACTACTTGTACGGTTCCACTTTTTATATTTATACAGACCACAAAAGCCTGAAGTATTTATTTACTCAAAAAGAGATGAACATGAGGCAAAGAAGATGGATTGAATTTTTGGAAGATTACGATTGTTCCATTCTTTATCAATCAGGTAAAGCTAATGTAGTGGCTGATGCTTTAAGTAGAAAGATTAGCATGGCTTGTTTGGAAATGAAAGAAGAAAGAGAATGGGTACACATCCCTTCTCGTGGGCACTTGGCTGGATTGAGAATCGAACCGGAATTTCAAACCAGAATTAAGCAAAATCAAGATTTGGACCAAGAAGTTTCAAAACTCCGTATTGATACCAATTTCGTCACCAATTCACAAGGAATACTATGCTATCATGACCGTATTTGTGTGCCTAGCTCAATGAAAAAGGAAATAATGGAAAAATCACATCAGTCTCGGATCAGCATTCATCCAGGAGGATCTAAGATGTACCAAGAGATTAAAAAACACTTCTGGTGGAAAGGAATGAAACGAGATATTGCAGATTTCATTTCACAATGCCTATCTTGCCAAATGATAAAGGTTGAACATCAAAGACCAGCAGGTCTTTTGCAACCACTTCCTATACCAGAATGGAAATGAGAACAAATAACTATGGACTTTGTGACTGGATTACTCCAGCTCCCAGGAGGTTTTAATAGCATATGGGTAATCGTTGATCGCTTGACCAAGTCAGCACATTTCATACACATAAGTCACAAATGTGGGGTGGAAAAATTGGCTGAACTCTATCAGAAGGAAATTATACGGTTACATGGTATCCCCACTACCATAGTATCTGATAGAGATCCGAAGTATACGTCCAAGATTATGGAAAAAACTTCAGGAATGCCTTGGTACCAAATTAAATTTTAGCACAGCAGCACATCCGCAAACCGATGGTCAGTCTGAACGAACCATTCAAATATTGGAAGACATGCTTCGTGCATGTGTGCTGGATTTTGGGGCAAACTGGGAAAACATTTGCCTCTAGTTGAATTTTCATACAACAATAATTATCAATCCTCAATAAAAATGGCGCTATATGAATCATTATATGGAAAAAAATGTCGCTCTCCTCTTAACTGGGATATGGATGAATGGAGAGGCACAAAGAATGGAAAAGAACGAGCAATCAGGCCTGACATTATACAAGAAGCTATCGACAAAATACAACTTATCAGGCAACGAATACAAACAGCTCAAAGTCGACAGAAGAGTTATGCAGATAAGAGGCGGAAAGATTTGAAATTTGAAGTCGGAGATTACGTATTACTAAAAGTATCACCAAGAAAAGGAATCAAGCGTACTGGAAAGAAGGGAAAGTTGCATCCTCGATTTGTTGGACCTTTTGAAGTAATAGAACGAATAGGCACTGTGGCTTATCGTCTATCTCTACCTGAAAATATATCTGGTATACATAACGTATTCCACGTATCACAATTAAGGAAATGCAAAGTAGACTCAGCCCAATTAATTGACCACCAACTGATAGATCTGGAAGAAAATCTAACATATGAAGAACAACCTGTGAAGATTTTGGACCAAAGAATAAAAGCACTTCGTGGTCGACCAATTCAGTTGATAAAAGTCTTATGGAAAAACCACAACATTGAAGATGCAACGTAGGAACCAGAGAAAGATATGAGATGTCAATATCCTCATTTATTCCAATAACTTTTAAATCTGGGGACCAGATTTTTAAAAGGAGGGGATATTGTGACACCCTAAAAACAAAGGTGCATAAATGCATTTTTATTAGTATAAATTTAATTATTTTCACTTTTAAAATTTTATTACATTATTTTTCGGTACAAATTTTATTTGTCCAAAGTATCTAGAAATACATTAAAATACATCATAATACACTTAAAAATTCATCAAGCACTATGAGTTTTCCATTCCAAAATCAAATACTCAAAATATAATAAAATATTATAATTAAATTCAACATATATGTTAAGTAATTAATTACAATAATTATTAAGTTCAATATAAGATAATCAGGTTCAATAATTAGATACACGAAAATAATAATATTAAGTTTGGATAAACATAACATTTTTTTCATTTAATAAAAAATAATAAATAAAAATAAAATAATAAATTAATAAGATAAGTATGAATTTCAGCTATAAATATAGCTGAATCTCTTCAAACTCACGACACCAAGACCAGCCGAGAGGAAGGAAGGAAGAAAAAAAAAAGGGAAGGGAAAAAGAGAAGAAAATAGAAGAAAAAAGTTATACTCTTTCCGAAAAATCCCAATAAATCAACAACTACTCACCTCATATCGTAAAGCAACATAGCACTGGATGTGACGTAAGAGGATCGCTCAAAAACCAGAAAATCAAACAAAGACATTCCGCAAAACGGCAACGGTATCCCGTATTCAAGCTAGGTACTTTTCGCTCATTTTTCTTATAGTTACACACCAAACTAGAGGTCGGCTTGAATATCAAAGTTGTATCTCTTGTTGCATAGATGAGGCACATACCGCCCATCGTCCCAAAATATTGCCGGAACTAACATTTTCGGAATGCCGGAGTACCTTAATTAACCATACGGCGATATTTAATTCTGGTGTTGATCGGGTAGGAATTTGACAAAACTTTCAACGGAAGAATTAAAGATCTTCAAAAGTTACATATGCTGGAAAAAAACCGGCCGCGCGTGACCGCTGGAAGGTCACTCACGCGCCAGCACAGTCGGCGCGTGTACTGCACGCGCCGTCGGATCGGCGATTTTCCGGCGGCCGAACGTTCCTGATGATATTTCCGACCTTTTGCCCAACTTTCGTAATATTTGGATATACCTTCTAATTAATATGAATTTTGAAAACTTAAGTAAAATCAACCGGGTTAAATTTTGAACAAAAAAATAATCTGGAAATGATCAGCTAGTTACTTAAAAACTCTAACATATAAATATCATTCATAATATATTTTTAGGACTTGCTCCAGCAATCCGGATTATTAACCAAGCCTAAACTGTAAGTTATCAGGTGAGAAAATTACTATTTATTCTTCTATTAAAGCCTTTGGCATTTGGCCTGAAAATTTCAATAGCATTTATTTAATGTTCAAATATCATCCACAGTTCATTTCAATTACTGATATATTTTCTTGCATATTTATGAATGGATTGATACACCATTAATGAATGGAGTCATGGACAACGGATTTCGGTCCGGAAATTGAGTCCACTGGACAACGTGGCTTCGGCCCGGAAAATGAGTCCAATGAACAACGGGTCAAAAGTCCCGGTTATATGGTTCATCTGAACAACGCGCACCGAATATTTCGATTCGGAGAATGGTTCACCCGGCTCATAACAAGTGCTCAATTAGAGCCACCAATGTTAATTTATGGAATTTCATTTATCTATTATTTCATTGCATATCATTCATAATATCTAAATTGTTATGCCTATTATTTCTTGCATAATTATGATAAAGTGTTATTTAAAAGCCATATACTAATTTAAACTCACTAAGTCCTCAAAGACTTAACCCTCTGTTTCTTTTCGTCTATTGTAATTTCCATACACAGGAACCCCCGAATTGGAACAAGAGGAAAATAACTAAAGCTGAAATAAGAGCATTTGAAAGTTGGGATGATCTGTTTATAAATGAATGTTAAACTTCCGCTGTAACATAATTGTACATATGAATGTTAAACTTCCGCTGTAAAATAATTGTACATATTTGAAATAAGAATGTAAATATTTGTAGATAATCTTTAAATTATAGTAGAAAATATTTAAATTTTTATCTACAATATCTTTCTAATAATAATAATGGTAAAAATAAAAATAGAGTTCAATAAAGAAAGATTGTAAAAAAAAATGTGGCACTTAGTAAGGGAATAATTATGAATTCCTAAACCGGGCGCCACATTTTTTAGAGAAAAATATTAGGGTTCCTAGAGCAAGAGTGCAGGCGCCCCTCTCTGAATATTTCCAACGAGTTTTCGTTGATTTTTCTTCAAGAAAATAGTGCCACGTTTGTCCCGGATCAAGCCTCGCGCCGTTTCCGCTTCGGTATCGCCATATCATGAGTTTTAAACATCAAAAGGCATGTATATTCTGTTTTTCCTGCGTCGATCTAGTCATATTATGTGTTGTGATGTTTTTATGCGTAAAAATCCATGTGTGATGTACATAGTTTGAGCAGAAAATTGTTTGATCGATTCATGCAACGTTTTTAGATCTCGGAAGTTCGTTTTTACTGTATTTTCGAGTACTGCGATCTTTCGATCGATTTTATGGAAAAACTTTCAACATATGAAACGTAGAACTTTTAGATATCTTCTATTTGATATAAAATTCGAAATATTTGGACAAAAATTGAGTGAATTATGGCCGTTCTCGTGGGACTGCTCAAACTGTATTTTTCTGAAAAATATGTTGTTGATGAATCCTTGAAGTGTTTGAGTCGCAGGCTTCGTTGGACATCGCTAGGCCATCACTACTGCATTTAGACTTGATTTGGGAGGTGTTCAGGTACCGTTTGAGGTTTCGTTTCGAGTCGGGGATTGGCTTGGGGAGTAATAGAAACCTTAGGAAGATTAATGGTGTCGAATCGCGAATTTTGTGTCGTTTTGTTGTTGCATTCGATATTGGGGTTGTTTGGATTGTAGGTAAGGGTTGGAGTCAATACCCTAGCATCCTAGGATGAGTGTCCTGGTATCGACTCATAGTCTAGTCGGTTTAATTGGGAGAAATAGGCAGTGCAAGAATTTTCCCCCAGATTTGAAATTCCGAGGCTACAAGGACCCATACATGGACCATAGTACGGGGTCTGTTCCCTTCCTTCCTTTCGGGAATGTCCTTACAGTAGGTACTCGGACCCTTACACGGACCAGGACACGGGGTTCGGGTCCTCCCTTTTCTTCAAGACAAATTTTACAGAGCCTACATGGACCCGTAGCCGGACATGGGCACGGGATCCGTGTACTCCATTTTTGGGAAAAATTATGTTGATTGCTTTGGGGTTCGATGTTATGGTTTAGTACGATAATTATACGAGGTCAAGTCCCGAGTGGTCTAGAATGTCATAAGCTATTTATTTAATTCGGTGGTGAGCACGAATACTTACGTCTAAGCTTTGAAAATAAGTGGTTGAACTCATGTTAGTATGTGCATCATTGGCCTCAAGCGAGATCCAACGAATCCCTCAACGCCAAGTAAGTATGTTCGACGTGCAAAAGAAAATATTTTCATGTTTTTGAGATATGCTAAATGTCTTGTGACCAAACTATGTATGAGATTGGAAAGCGGTAAAGCATGATCAGGGACCAATCCACCCCGGTAAAGCATGACCGAGTTTAGATCAGGATTGGAAAGCGTTAAAGCATGACCAGGGACCAATCCACCCGTTGAAGCATGAACGGGGATCTCATGTATGTGGCAGTGGAACTTTCCTGTCAGCCTAGTACTGTGGTTTAGTCTGATCAGGCGTTTTATGTATCGGTCACTTGCTTTGAAACATATCTCTACGCAAAATGATGAAGTTCATGTATGTTCAAGTATGTATGTTGCAAGCATGTTTTGGAAAAGTTTCACGTATGGCACGTTTATGTATGTATGCAAGTTCAAGCTTTTACATGTATGTTTAAGTTTCGAGTATGTACGCTCTATTTTAAAGATTGTATGTGGTTTTACTACGTAATACTTGTTATGCCCAGTTTATACATGTTGAGTCTTTAGACTCACTAGACTTGATCGATGCAGGTAAGGATGCCTTTGAGGAGACGAGAGGTGGGGACCAGTGAGCCGGCTTGGACTGAGCGGGAGGTTAAACCCGAGGACCGCACATGTTTTAATTTTTATGCAATGTTTCAACTAGTCTGATTTCACGTTTTGTTCACAATGTTCAAACAAGTATTTTTCATTAGCAAATTTTATTGGTGATATCTTTTAACGCAAATATTTTTGGATGAACAATTGATTTATGAACGAAAATTGAAAGTTCATTTGGTATTTAAGAAAATTTTTATTTTTCGCAAATTTCAAGTAATTTAAAAGTACATTACGTTACAATTGCATTACCGCCGAATCTGGCGAGAGTTCATAATGTGTTCCACGTCTCCATGCTGCGGAAGTACATGTCGAATCCTTCGCATGTGCTGAACTATGAGCCACTTCAACTAACACTGCACCTGTCTTCCGAGGAGAGACCCACACATATACTGGACAGGCAGGAGAAGAGGCTCCGGAACAAAGTGATCCAGATGGTCAAGGTCAAGTGGCTGAATCATTCCGAGGAGGAGGCTACTTGGGAGACCAAGACCGAAATGAGGAGTCGCTACCCGGAGTTATTCAGTACGTTTTAACTTTTGAGGACAAAATTTTATTTAAAGGGGGAAGAGTTGTAAGGTCCAGGAATTTAATTCACGTAACCTGAATGCATGCAATCAAGGATTTTATTTAAATTATGTGTTTAATCATTTTTATGCATTTTATGCATAATTATTGTATGATAGGATTTATTTCATGGTATTTTAAAATTTTATGCATTAGTGTTTTTAGATGCATTTCGCGCTCGAACAAGGAAAGGAGGCCGGGGAATTATTAGGAAAATTATTTTCATTACATGATTAATTTTTATTAATTAATATAAGATGTTATAAATGTATTTTTCAAGAAATAGGCTTTGTTGGGTATTTTTACCTAAAAACGTACCTACACGAAATATTTTTCGGGGCTGTGTTTGGACTTATTGGGCCTAATTTTAAGCTTGATGGGCTCCAAATCCATTTTCTACCCTTTTATTTTTATGCTAGGGCTCGTTAACCATTTATTTAAGCTTAAACTTATCGCTTAATTAACCTAAAACCTAGATTATTCCCCAGCAGACGACACCCCCTCCACTCAGCAACATTCCTCTCGGTTACAGCACCTCCATAGCAGCAAGGCTTTGGCCAAGAAGTTTTCTTTCAAGAAAATTCACCCGGCAATTTCCCGACGCTCGTTCTTCGACGTTTTTGTGTAGAATTCATCAAGACACGCTTGTACTCTCATTTTTCTCATCACTTACGCCATAAGTATGCTGTAATATATGTATACGTATGTTCGTTCTTCGATCTCTCTTGTGTTGGTGTTTTTGTGATGTTTTGACATGAAACTTGCATCATCTAGTTTTGAACTCACGTTTTTCTGAATTGTGCAAGGAGGCTGCCATTTTGTTGGTCCTAATGGGATGTTTAGAGCAGTAGAGAGGAGTCACGAGGCTGGTGTAAGGTTTGGTTGTGTTAGAGTGAAGGCCGAGAGGTGTGGCGGTCGAAGGGTTCGCGTTTTTGGGTAGATCGTTGGGTTGGCGAGAACCGGGGGTGCTAGGGCGACTCCAGACCTTGGACTAGACTCTGGTGAGTCTGAAACATGGTCTGGAAAGGCTCGACCACCACTGGACCTGTCCTAGAAGCCGCAAGGGAGAGTGTTGGGTGAGTTGGATCGATTTGGATGTTTTTGGAGAGTAGCGATTGTGGTTGAGCTGCAGCTTGGATGGGAGTGCAGACATGG
The DNA here is from genome assembly GCF_025594145.1 of Primulina tabacum. Lineage (NCBI taxonomy): Eukaryota > Viridiplantae > Streptophyta > Magnoliopsida > Lamiales > Gesneriaceae > Primulina > Primulina tabacum. The sequence continues at coordinate 8,445,700 of NC_134558.1, forward strand.
GTTCATTAGGCCTAGAGGGATCCTAGGGTGGTCTAGGTAAGGCTGAGTCGTGGCTGGTCCCATCAGTTGTAGACGAGAGTCGCAAATATGGAAGGTGGCATTGTAGTGAGGGATGTTCGTAGGGCTTAAGGGTCTAGGTTTTAATAATTTTAGGGCCTTTTAGAGGTCTATAAGGTGTGGTAAAAAGTTGGGAGAAATTTAGTTAAGTTTCGATTCGATTTTGGCTAAAACCAGGACCTCGGTCCAAGTTTTAAAATGAATCGGTTAAGTTTTGAAATGAGCTTGAGTTTACATCTAAGAAATACTTTTAATATGTTTTGGGATTTTTTAAAAAGTTTGGTTGGCTTCGGGTCGAAATTTAGAGGTTCAGGGGTAAAACGGTCATTTTGGGTTTCAAAGGGCAAAATGATCATTTTGCACCCGGGGTGAGATTTTAGTCCTGGCAGCGCCTTGGGCACATTTTATCATGTTTTAAATGTTTCTGCACCACGTTTATGATTTTTATGTAATTACGAAAAATACGGTGCATGCTTGGTTTCAAGAAAAAGTTACGTATATGCATGTTTTTATTAAGTGGTGAACATGATAATGTTTTTGAAGTATGAGAGTTGGTTGTGACTGATGATGTATATGTATACGATGACATGAAATATTATGAGCTGAGGCCAAGGCTCAGTGAACGGGTAATGTTGTCGCTGATGTCCCTATCGCCGGGTACCACGATTTTATAGATGGATCCATCAAATAGAGCCGATACGATAGGGCTGATACGAAAGTCACAACTAATGAACTGAATTCAATTAAAAAGAAAATTTATACGTATATGATGACATGATGAAACATGCTTTGACCCGTTACGATTTTATATGACACGTTTATGTTACCCTTTTAAATTCATGAAATACATGTTGATTATGATATTTTTCACTGCTGTATGCCATGTATATGTACTTGTTATTTCTGGTACAGGTGTATTGAGTCTTTAAACTCACTAGACATGTGTGATGCAGGTGAGCATGATATCGAGGGGACTGGAAGTGCCGAACTCTGAGTAAGCAGGCCTGGTGGGGCGACACGAACCGAGGACCATATGTTTTCAGCATTATGATTTATGAGATTTAAGAGGATATGAACATTTTTATACATTGATGATTCTAAGGATTTTTATTTGTTTATGTTTACGTATAATTTTGGATGATTTTGGTTATTTTAAACGGCACTATTTTTACTGTCAAATATTTAAGACCATTTTTAAATGTTATCTTTTTCTGTAGAGCTCATGCATGCGAAACATTTAAATGTTATTGTAACGCCCTGAAAATTTAAAGGTCCACGCGAACCACATGCATGCAATTATTAAATTCTCTTGCATTTTAATTAAATGTTTTAATTGCATGAATTAATAATGTTGTGCGTATTTGCATGTTTAAAATATATTCTTATACATGATTGCAATAAAATATATTTTTAAAGGATATTCGAGTTGCGATCGAGGAACGGAGACCGATGGCTGAAAAATAGAAAATGTTTTTATTGGTTAATTATTTTTAATTATTTAAAATAAGGGTGATGCTTTTTATTATTTTTGAAAATAAGGGTTTTGAGGTGATTTTATATGCCGGGACGTAAATTTTATCGGTATTGGTTTTTCAACAAAAATTCGAACGTTTTGGCAACCCGGCTAATAAATTCAAAAACTTATTTAAACAAAAATATTTTTAATATTTTAATTAAGCACTGATGGGCCTAAATTACCTACTTAGTGGGCTTAAGCCTTATTAGCAACTTAATTAAGTAATTAAAGTTCTAAACCCCACCCTAAACCCATAAGTTCCTACGCCTCACTTCCCCAACACAATTAGGATTCCTTTTCACATAAAATACACGGCACACACACAAGTTTAAAGCAAGGAAAAATTCGAATGTTGCAAAATAATTCAAGCCATGATCGTTCGTCGCCGTTCTTCGCAATCGTCAACGTTAATTCGTGCGTTAAATACGCAAAGGCACGCCATATTATTTCTTTACTCATCATCATACCATATTATGTAATTATTTATGAAATTGCATGAAAACAAATTGTATCATTGGAAATTTTCGGTTATGCATCATTTGTGAATTTTAAAGCATGTGTTTCCATCCCAAAACATGATATAAGTGTGCTTGAAGGGGCTGCCATGATTAGGATAGGTTTGAGGGGTGTTTTTACATGTTTTAAAGAGTCCTAAAACACACTAAAAACGTTGCAAATTAAAAAGGAACACAGCTGGATTCGTGGGCCAAAGAAGGGTGAGAACCGTGAGTTTTGTTGTGGTGTATTCATGGTGCAAGTGGTCGGCTCCTATGCATGGGGGCTGGGGCTCGGCCAGGGCTTGTTGGGGGCTTGGCCATGGTTAGGTTCGAAGGCTAGATAGGGTCCTAGGGCGGCTAGGGTCGAGGGAGGCGGCTAAGGAAGAGTCCTAGTTAACTAGGACTCTCCCATGCGCCCGGTTCTGAGGGCAGCGGGAAAGAAGGGCTTGAGGGTGGCCTGGGCGCGATCCAGGCTGGTCCAGCAGGGTCAAGGGAGATTGGCCAAGGGTTGGGGCATGGGTTGGTGCAGGGTGGCTCGACGTGGCTCGAGCCAAGCACAGAAAACGTGAGGGAGGCAGCAGGTCGCAGGTTATGCTTCTGATTTCAAGTGGCTCGTTGCTGCGTCCAGGGGTTTGGTCTGGTCTAGGCTGGGTCTGGGCTTGGTCCAAGGAAGGTTAGTGTCAGGTTGGGTCAAGTGGGTAACAGCTGGTAGTGTCCTAGAAGGAGGAGGAGTCCTTAGTGTGCCAAAACACTACACACGCACACATGCATGTAATTGGGTTGAGGGGCAGAAGCGATTTTGTCGGGCCAAGGCTGGTTTTTTTGGGCTGGGCATGGTCAGTAGGGTCCCTAGATGGGTTGGCTAGGTTTTGGCTCAAGGTGGCTCGGGCGTAGCTCGAGTAAATTGGGAGATGGCTCGGGTGGTTCGATAGTGTGTCAAAAGCGAGATTTTTATAACAAAAATTGAATCCATGGGTCCACGGGGGTGGCTCATGATTTGGAAGGGTAGAATAAATCATAAAAAGGTTGTGTTAAAAATTTGGGATCAAAATAATGAGTTTTGGATTTATTCGGGATTTAATCGCCGCACGAAACGCTAATTAAACGAATTAATTGAAACGCCTAGTTTTAAGATTTATAAAATTATGAAAAATTATATTTAAGTTTAAATAATTATTATAAGTCTAACTTGTTAATTTGGGAATTTTATATTAAGGTTTGGTTTAATTTGGGATTAAAACGCATTAATACGTCATATTTAAAGATTAACTTAAAAGTCCTCGATTTATGCTAAATTAAAATATGAGAAAATTTATGTAGACTTAAATAATTATTTGGGACATGTTAGAGTCAATGAAATTAAGAAAATGTCAAAAAAGAGGAATTTTACGTCTAGGGGTAAAACGGTCTTTTTACACCTAAAAATTAGTAAACGTCATAGCAGTGCCCTGAATGCTGTTTTATGTGCTAATATGATTATTTTCTATAGTTATGGATGTTTATGGAATTTTTATGTTAAAATGATATTTTAAATGTTTATGAGATTTTATACGTTAAAATGATATTTTAAATGTTTAGGGAATTTTATATGTTTATGATTTAATATGTCAAAATGGTATTTTAAATGTTTTGAGGATAAAATGTCATTTTAAATGTTTATGAAATGTTAATGATTAAATTATGATTTTTAAATGTCTATGGGATTTTTATGATTTAAGGAAGACATTTAAAAGACATGTTGCATGCTTGGTTTCAAAACAAAATTATATGTTATGCATGATTTTTATCAAGTAATGAGAATGTAAACGTTGAAGGAAGTGAAGTAATTATGACTAATTCGTTAATGTTGGAGATATCGTGAGGGTGACGGTCCTAGTGGTAGCCCGACGATCGTGTTTCCATCATTACGAATATGTGGTAACGGTAAGAATGGGAATATCGTGAGGAAAAAAGGCCCCAGAGGGAACCCCGACGATCGTATTTCTATTCGAAAAAGGATAGGCCAAGGCTCAATTGACCGGTGAGAGTGTCTCTGATGTCCCCGCCGCCCAGTACTGTGGTTACATGTAGATGGATCCATCGACTTTTGAGGTTTATGTCATGATGAGGAAAGTCACAATTAACGATCTGAATTCAATAAAAGGAAAAAGAAAAGGAAAAGGAAAAATGTTTATGATCATGAAAAAGGTTTTATGTTATGTCATGTTTAGGAAAAAGAAAGGAAAATGTTAAGGTTTATGTGATGCATGCCATGAAAATGTTTATGCTTAAAGTTGATGCATCATTATGAAAATGTTTCTATTTAAAGTTCATGCATCATAAAAAAGTTTACGAAAATGTTCATGTTTGAAGTTTATGCATCTTCATAAAAACGATAAATAAAGTACAAGTCTTTTTCACTGTTATATGTTGACTGTATTACGTATTATTTGTTATCAAGGATATGACGTGTTGAGTCTTTAGACTCACTAGGTGTGATTGATGCAGGTGATTATGATGATTATTTTTATGGAGGTCTTGATTGTTGATCTGACTGGACTGAAGGTGCACATAACCCGAGGACCGACGCTAGTTTTCCGCACTAGTTATGATTTATGATTTCAAGTTATGTTAAAAATATTTTACGACTTTTTATTCATGTTTTGAGAGGTTTTTGAGAGATTATAGTATGGGCTGTATTTCTCAATTATAAAGTTGGTTGTTTTATTTTAAAATGATGTCCAAAATATTTTATGTAATTTTTGGTGGTTCGGCCGATGCTAGGGAGGTTTAAATAAAAAAAAATTATAATACTTTTTAAGCAATAAAAAGAGCAGACGTTTCAGTTATTTAATAAATGTGAGTTTTTTTAAAAAAAATATTTCTGCACTTTTAAACCAGTAGACGTTACATAAAATCTCTCATCTTTCGTTCTCTTTTCGTAGAGCAAAGGAAAAAAACATGGTCGGATCCTCTACACAAACATTAAATTTTTTTTATTTTGTGGGTCTAGTTCTGGAAAAATGAAATGTTTGTAGAATTATCAAATAATCTTGGAAAATGTTAGTTGAGAGAAAAATTCACTTGGAATAAATGAGAAATTTATATTGGGTGAATGAAATTTGTTTCAACAGCTGCAATTTTGGAGGTAGTAAGGTTCTCTGTATTATTCTTACGACTTTGCTGAAGATAATATCACAAGTGTTACAGTTGGGAAATAATTGAGAGTTTCATCTATTTATGACAGAATCATCAAAATGACTGAAAATTTTGGTTATATTATTATATTACCAGGTGGTTTTGGTACTTTAGGAAAAAATGTCACACAACGTTTTGAGTACAACTTAATATCTATAATAAACTTATTGGCTTGTTGAATAATAATAATCATTATGACAGTTTTTTAACATAAAAAACTTAATAAAAATTTTATTGTTGCGCAACCAAGAACAGATTATCCACAAGTAATATAATTTTGTGAGTTTGAAAGTCGTATCCACGTGAAAAATAAGGAAATTACAAGTCCACTATAAATTTTTATTTTTAGTTAACTAAGGTTTAAATGATGATTATTATATGTTCATATATTAAATTAAACAGTCGAGATTAGATGATCCACTCTTGGTGTCTAATACTATTTTATTAAGAATCTGGTACATACATTAGCTGTTTGGTTGGATTGTGTTGGTGAAATAATTGTCTCTTCTTGGTAGAGCGATCGAACCGTGGTGCTTGAGCTGCTGTGTGGTTTAAAAGATTTGAGTTGCATCATTACCACCAGCTATAGCTTTTGGTAAAGCGGTAAGCATTCGGTCCTACAATTGGTATCAGAGCCAAGGTCACGGGTTCGATTCTCATTGATTGCAAGGAGTGCAATTATTGGGAGGGAGATTGTTAGGTGCAATAATTGTCTCTGCTTGATAGAGCGATCGAACCGTGGTGCTTGAGTTGCTGTGGGGTTTAAAAGATTTGAGTTGCACCATTACCATCAGCTATAACTTTTGGTAAAGCGGTAAGCACTCGGTCCTACAGATTGATATTATTTTTTTGTTGTATTTGGATGGATGGATGGATTCGATACTCATAGACTTCCATTATAGTTTTATGATGAAATCATAATCTTTACATTTCTTATTTACATATTAGTTAAAAAAAGTAGAATGAGTTTCAATTGCTTTTATTATTAGGTGAACTTTAAATTCATCATAATTAACATAAAACATTATATAAACATGCAAGTGCTGGATTTGAATTTCATGATTTTGTTTATCTAAACTACAAAAAATATATTTGAAATCTTTATACTTCTTTTATTAAATTTCTAAAATACCCTCGATTTATTCGTTCCCTCCTCAATAATAAGAAGGGTAAAAATAATAATTTGACCCATTTTAACTTCTCTCCTTCACATCCAAACCCACCATCTCTACTCCATGTCTTACTAGCACTCTCACCCACACATATAATGGCATAAAGCCTTTGGTGTATGATCTCTCGCTACTTGTTATAATATTTGCATTAAATAATTCCACTCTTATTCGATTGGATCAATGGAAATTGTGTTTAATGATAATTATGGTGTTATATATTTATTGACCCAATAAGGTGCGAAGCCACGACTGATTCGATGGATTTTCTTGCTCTAAGAATTTGACATTGCTATCAAAGATTAAAAAAAGAATCGAGAATGTGGGAGCTTATCATTAATCAAACTAGTAACATGATCATCTTGTGAAATCACGCCAATTAATGATAATTTTTCTGATAAAAAATTATTGTCTTTTACTCTTACACCTTGGTTTGCTATTATAATCAATTTTATCGTGACAGAAAAAATGCCACCACAATGGATTTCTCAGAATGAAGGAAAATTTGTGGATAAAAACTTTTATTGAAATGATCTATATATGTTCAATTATTGTCTATATCAAATTTTTTCGACGTTGCATATCTGACGATGAGGTGAGTAGAAAGATTGAGAATGTTTATGCAAAAAAAATTCCAAAAGATAATCATCTTGAAATTGAAGCGAGAGTACAATTAGAAGCACAAGTTTCACAGTCATTACTCATTCGGTATATATCTGGATTAGGAAACAACACATGTGGTTAAAGGATTGTCATAAGTGTGTAAGATAGACTCGTGACAAATGATGCCGATCTTTGGATGTGTTTCCTAAAATAGAGAAGATAAAATTGATGTTATTAAGAATGAGCTGAGTAAGGAGTCTTTAGATTACTACTTATTCAATCTTCAAATGCATTATAGTGGTCATGTGAATTATTGAGCTTCTCCGTTTACGGAAACAATTCCAAGACAACGTCATCATAATAGTTTTGGAAATCTAACAAAAAAAGCCCATGTTTGACAATTTATAAGAAAATTTGATGGAAAACATATAATCGACTCATAAAAGACGTCGAAGTCGTTTTTTGATGTAATACTAGAGGAGAGTTTTAAGCAACAATCACATCACTGAATATATGAATGTGTCAATATTATTTTTACTGTTTTTTTAAATTATTACGTTCACAGTTGAAGTCATTTTTATTTGTCGTGATAACATCCTTTTATCTATATTAAATCTCTCATCTTTCTTTCTTTTTCGCAGACCATAGGAAAATACATGGTCGTATCCTCTACACAAACGTTAAAAAATATTTTTGTATTTTGTGGGTCTTGTTCTGGAAAAATTAAATGTTTGTAGGAAATATAAAATAATCATGGAAAAGTGTTAGCTGAGAGGAAAATTCACTTGGGTATATGAGAGAGATATATTGGCTGAACGAGATTTGTTTCCATAGCTGCATATCTTGGAAGTAGTAAGGTTCTGTGTATTATTCCTATAACTTTAGTTGAAGGTATCACATGTACCGTATTTGGGAAAGAATTGAGAGTTTCATCTATTTATGATTTAATCATCAAAATGACTAAATTTTTTGATTATTTTATTATATTGTCAGGTGGTTTTGGTACTGTAGGAAAAAAACTCACACAATTTTTTTCACACAATTTAATATTCATAATAAACTTGTTGGCTTGTTGAATATCAATAATCATGATGATAGTTTTTAACATAAAAAACTTGACAAAACTTTTATTGTTGCACACCCAAGAATATGTTGTCCACAAGTAATATAATTTCGTGAGTTTGAATGTCGTATCCACGGGGAAGATAAAGAAATAACAAGTCAATTATAATATCTTTTTTGAATTTTTAAAATTTTTATTTTTAATTAAATAAGCTTTAAATGATGGTTATTATATATTCAAATATTAAATCAAACAGTCGGTATTAGAAGATACACTTTTGGTGTATAATAATCTCTACTATCTCTACTATTTTATTAAAGATGAGAGGCTTATAGTAACTGCCAAGCAAGACACCAAAATATTTATTTCCTCTTTTACCCTCATTGTATCTTATCTTCAGAATTCGAAATACGAGCCCACACTTTCAGCCCATTACCTCTAATCACGATCACCTCAAATATACGAATTTTCACTCCCAACTTCTGTAGCGATAGAATATAACCGCAATCGGACGCACCATATCAATCGAATCGCTCATCCGGCAGGGCCACAATCCAGGACAAGTTTTATTTTGTTTGTGATTCCTTTAGCGAAATAATATAAGGCGCAATCGAACTCACCATCGATCGAGTTGCTCATCCGCCAGGGAAATATTCCAGGTAAAAAACAGCTATACATGTTTGATTTTGTTTGCGATGGCTTATCTGTGCGTGATTTGTGATTTCTTGATTTACTACAAATCATTTATTTGCTCTTCCAGATAGTTACACTTTCTGGTTGTGAGTTTTCCCTTCACGTTTTAAGCATTAATTTTTACTCAACCATCACTTGTGCGTTTTGATTTGATTTCAGAGGCGCTTCGGGAGAGTACGAGATATGACCAATGCCACTAGAGGTATTTGTTTTCCGAATTTTGTGATCTCTTTGCTGGTATTTTTCCTCTACAATTTGCTTTCTGAAATCAGTTTGATCTTATTTTAATAGCGTTGTTCTGTTGTTTTTGTTTGCTTCGCTGTTCTGTTGTTTTTTTTGCGAAGGAAATTGGTACTGCCAACTCCCGTAGATGAGAATGTAACCAAATAAAAGAGACTTATTAATAATGCCTTTGGATGAAGAATAATCGTTAAATTTTCTTGAAACAGCATTTACAAAGTTAAAGGTCACATGCCAGAAAATGTGTTCTTCTCTAACTCCAAATTCATACTCTTAAAAAAATCGAAGAGGTTGTTTCAATTTTAGTTGAACTTGAGTGCCTCGAACACTCTCTCTACCCAAACTCAAGCTTTGTTATTTCAGGATTCAGTATTCTTTGAGTACTAGAACCCGAGAAATTATTTTTACTTTTTTATACTATGAATTGAATTACTTATTTGCTCTTAACTTTATTGCAATTACATACTTTAATAATCAATTGTAGAAAGTTTAAATAACTTATTTGTAAATAAAGTCGAGTTCAAACACAAAGAAGCACTACTTGATCAACTTCAAGCTCCAATAACTTTTTTCATTTTTCCTCAAATAGAGATGTTACTTGAGCTCAACTTTTAATCATTATTTTTTGAACATAATTGGTTGGATTGAAAAAAAAAATTTTCTAAATGCATCATGTGCAATATTTGTTTTATTTAGGAGGCGTGGATGATGAACTTTAAATCTTGGAAAAGTTTTCCCCTTTTTTTTCGTTTTGCGGGCTTCCAACGTCGCCCTGTTTCTGGTCAAAGTGTTGCCTTTGCATGCCTTGGTATATCATGCTTGTGCAATCTCTGTCTTGATGTTCCTCATTAAGTGGTGTATTATTGTATGTTTGGATGGTGGCAGAAAGAATGAAAATGATTCTTGCAGTTGTAAATTCTAAAGTGCCCTCCCTTTAATGTTGTGGGCTTTGTACTATTGTTATCACTATCTTATCCTTTCAAACATACAGCACGATAAAGTGTTCGTTGCCTTACACTATCACCAGTTTTATTTTCTTGATTATGCTATCTAGAAAGATGGCTTCATCTGTATTTTCTAAATTATAAAAAACGAATTAAAAGAACAATAAAAAAGGAATATAGTGAGATGGAACCAAGCATCAGTTCTCCCTTACATTTTGGAACATAACTGGTTGGATTGAAAAATAAAAAATTTTCTAAATACATCATGTGCAATATTTGTTTTATTTAGTTTTTTATTGAATACAATGTGAGTATGTCACAAAACTTTTAGAACATTAGAAAGTGAGGGAGAATGGTCCATATATTATTAAATCTTTTTATATTAGTTGTTCTATTTCAATCAACTCTCAATTGTCTCGACCTACATTTATTAAAATATTCTCCTACATTGCAATACCAGGTAAGAAAATATACATTTTTTAATTGTATTAGTTCTATCATACATTCAATATTTTATGTTTATTTTGTGTACAAGTCTACAGATCATGGAGTTTAACATATAATTCGTTTAATTCTCTGTCCTTTTAATGTTATTTTTTCAATTTTTTTTATGGCTTCAATTCGATGGATGTGACTCGGGGTGCTTTTGCGACTAAATTTCATAAAATTAAAAATAATATTTTACCATGTTTTCATGAATTTTCATTCTATTTTTATTTTATGGGTTTTTATGGCTTGAAGGATTTGGATGTGACATGTTTATAGTAATCTTGATGACTTTCTTTCCTCTGAATTTGTTGGTGAATACCTTTCACAGCAGAATTTCTTTCCTCTGAATTTTTTCCTTTGGCTTCACGAATTCCAATTCAATCTTTCCAAGAAGATAAGTTTCCTTCCTCTTAAACTCAATGGTTATTGGTTTTCAGTCCCTACGTAAGGATGGTTTATACATGTTTTTTTTCACTATGTTAATTTATTTCCTGAATCATTCAAACTTAGACATGTTTACACAAATATATAAGAGTTGCCTTATAAATATTGTCACATGTTTAAATACTATTTAGCTTCAATGTCTTCTCCTTCTACACGGGCTACTACTCATATCAATCGAAATGAAAATGAAAGACGTCAAATAAACACATCGCGACGACGAGCACAAAGACAATTAATGACAGAAGAACAACGACAAACAAATCTTGCCCGACGTCGGTCAAACTACCAAAGACGTATAAATAGAAGTGCAGATGCTTCATATTCCGAACATTCCAACTTTCAAATGTCAGATGTTACTCCAAATTTGAATGGTATTAATTTCTTCTTTTTTATCAGTCATCATATTTTTTTTTTGTACATTTTTATTATTCTTTCTGAATTTAATTTATTTATTCTACTACACGAATATAATGATCTTACCCATTTTTCATTTCCAAACAACAACGATTTGGTTACGACTACCACAACACATACAACAATGGAAACTTCTTCAAATCAAGGTGATATATTTCATTTCCATTGTTTGAAGTTGAATTATTTTGAACATATTTTAAATAATATGCAAGCCAATATTTGATACTAAATTCAAATATACTAATTAAATAATTGACATTAAACTTCTATGCCAGGTATCAACGCAACTACAGTTGGACAAACGTTTCGTATACAAACATTACCTTATCAAACAATGACATCAAATTTTGAGCAAGGGAGTACGAGCACATGTCAATGTCTAACTGATTTAAATCATCAAGGTAATGTACAAAATTCAAATAGACCACTGATATAACATGTACCATTTTTTTCTTTTACTTTGCATTATCTATTCTACATATAATCTAAGACACCAAAAATCAAAATATAACTATATGAAATATCAATTTTAAAAACAACATAATTGCTAACTCTGACATATATTTTTAAAAATTTATTGTTAAAATAATCATCAAGTGACATATATTTATAAACATGAAAAATTTAATTAAAACACATGGTACATTTTTTAAATGTCTTATTTTAAGAGTTTCGTCCAAGATTTATAAATTATTTAAAGCAATTATTGTCATTTATAAAAAAATCTTATAATTATGAAACTTATATGCATTTCATAGTTTCAATTAAGACTACCCAATGAGGCACACACGTTGGCTGTGTCAAAAATATATAACACTAGTATATTAAATATTAAAGATATTAAAACTTCATGACAACAAAACATTTCCATTAACAAAATTTATTTTTTATATTGCAGGAATTAACTTCAATGAAAACAATATCGTTAGTAACATACGACGATATCCACGTCCATGTCGATATCGTAACCTAGCAAGAAATTTTGGAGAAAGTGAGATAAATTATCAGTGGCAATTGTCTAACCCAAGAATTTGTATACATTGCCAAGCTCAATTGTTTCATGGTGAAACATCATAATTATGCTGTAGAATGGAAATACAAAATTGGATCATATCCCTTATCCCATTGAATTGCAAGAGTTGTATGATGCTGATAATGAGGAAGGCAGACATTTTCGGCAGTTCATAAGGGCATACAATCATGTTTTCTTTTTTACATCGATGGGAGTCAACATAGATGAGTCCTTAGCAACTGGTACGCATGAATTTACACATTTCGTGCCCATGGATCAATATATCTGTGAGAACCTGAAATTCCAGCAGTAGCAGCAGCAGCAGCTAGCAAATTTCAGCAGAAGCTAAAATTCCAGCAGAAGCTAATATTTCAGAAGCTGGTATTTTTCCAGCAGATTGGAATCCAGCAGCAGACAACAGATAAAATCCAGCAGCAACAACACGAAATCCCAGCAGACAGTTACTAATTCAGACCATAGCTTGTAACTGAAGCATTTAACACGAAATAAAGATTGTTAATGTCAGATTATGGCCTTAATTGGGAGGCTAAGAGTCAGAATTTCACCTATAAATATCACCCTCAAACCTCTGAATTGGTTTACCAAAAATCTGGAGTTATCACTTGAAATTAGAGCTAAGAGAGTACATTTTCGAAGCTGTAAAATCCAGTAGAAAGGCAAGCAGATTTCCAGACTTCAACCGAAATTCTTTAAGCAAATTACAGTAAGTGGGCTTATGTATAAATATCTTGAAACCTGTTTGATACTTCTGTTTCTAAGTTCAGTTTCTGTATGTTTGATTTCTGATATATGATTTTGAAGCACTGAAACTCCCTAGTGAACTAATGGTAGGAATATATATTCTGAACATTTCTGAATTCTGATTCTGATCCTGGTTCTGGCCTCACCCCTTAGAGGAGAGAACATATAGGGGACTGATATCAGTTTAGCCATGAAATTCACTAACGTGCTCAGTGCTTACTAATTCTGATTTCTATCCTGAAACCTGTGATATCTGAATTCTGATTTCTGTTCTGAAAAGATTTCGAAAACTGGGAGTTATTCCCGCCCCTGCTTACTGAGTGACAACCATATCACTCACCCACTAAACCCATCTCAGATAAGAACGAGGAAGAAATATTAGAGGAGAAAGAGCAGATCCAGTTCTGGGGCTGGTGAAGAATATTATTGTTTTCAGTTTATGTTATGTTATGTTAATTCCGCTGTATTTGTTAAGGCAATGTTGTGTCTGGTTTTACATTTCCGCTGTAAAACATCAGTATTCGAGTTGTAACAGACAATTGATTTATTTCGTATTATGAATAAAAGACTGGTTTCTGAATTCTGTACTCTGAGGCTTGTTGTTGTCGAATGTAAATTTGAGAACAACGCCGGTGTCAACCAACCCCCGTCCCGGGGCGTGACAATATCACTCTATTGGAAGTCTTCTACCAAACGAAAATTGTAGGCCAAGGTACATGCAGATGTGGATTGTAGACACAGATCATGATATAGACAACAGACTTCATGAAAATCCAGGACTAAGGCGAGAATTGTTGCTTAAGATACAAAACATTCTTGATGAACACAATCCATTTGTGCACGTGTTTCGACAGATTGGCAAATGTCAAGACATACCTAACTGTAGACTCATCATCAGGCAACAAAAACCTAATGAACATCAATATAGTTTACCAACAACATCTCAAGTTGCAGCCGTCATTGTTGACAACGAATGTCAAGAAACTTTGAGCAGTCGAGATATTACTATACAAGGGATCGGTGGAAATCTTATCAGCATTCAAGATGTAGTTGGCTATTATGATCCTTTGCAATATCCCCTTCTTCTGCCATATGGTACATATGGTTGGGATATAAATACCCGAAATAACGATGGCACCCGAATAACATGCTTAAATTACTATGCTTATATGCTACAGGTTAGTGGAATCAAACGTTGTACTTTATGCTTTAACTTCTTAATTAAATAATATTAAATTTAAGTTTACAACTATACTCATATAGTGTAAATGATCTTCTTAATCAGATACGAGAGAATTCGCCATCTTTGCTACTTAGAGGAGGCCGTCTACTTCAACAATATGCAGTCGACAATTACGTAAAGATTGAAACACAAAGACTACGATGGATATGTTCAAATCAACGTGATATACGTTCAGAACTTTACCAAGGATTGCAAGATTGTTTACATGGAGGTGAAAACAATGCAGGTACGATAACTTATACATATCTACCAATTACATTATATACACCAGCCCCTTAGAGTAACTACCTTGGTAATTTTAATATACTACTAGAGACCAATGCACACGCGTTGCATGTGTAAGATAATAATAGACATTTGAATGTTGCTTAATCTAGAATGAATATTGGACATTTGTAATTTAAAAAAATTATTAGATCATCGCGAGCATAATGAAAAAAATTAAAAAAAACAAAATAATAAATAAAACAAAATCATTCAAAATTAATAAAAAATTTGCCACAAAATTTTTGAGATTCATAAATCAAAATATTTATTTCCTTAATAACACTGTATATATACGCAAATAATTAAATACATCATATTGAAAACAAACACTTTCGAAAATGACTCTGAATCTCTGATATATTTCATACCTTGGATAGTTCATCGTTGTTGCTAATACTTGCTTACATCTTCTTCTAAATAATCTTCTTCCTCACATTTCATCAAGCCTGTCGAGAGCAATTTTATGAGCAAATATGAAAAACAAAATTGGATGATTAAAACATAAATTTATGCAATAAAATGACAAGTATACATCTCAGAGAGAAAAGTATAACGCAAAATTATTAATTTATATAAAAAAAAATAACAATAGATATAAGATTAAAACTTAGATGCTGCAAAGTTAAGTAGAGTGTCATTTGTACATGGACTGAAATTTCAAAAATAGAATTGAGATAATATGCGAACATTAGTGCTGATATTGAGAAACTGAGAATGAGAAAATGAAATATAAATTACCGATTTGGAGAGGAAAATTCTTCTTCATTGTCCCATCTCCAGTGTGCAATATCTCAAAAAGATAAATTTTTAGATCAAAACAGTTTTCTTTCTTTAAAAATGGAACGGGGGAGGTTTTTAAAATTTAAATCAATTTTCTCTCCAACATGGAGAAGGGTTAGAGATGGAGATTTTGAACTTTCTACTTCGAATTATCGGTCTATAAATTTTAAATAAATCACAAAGCCAATTTAAACATATAACCCGACATCAAAAACTCAACTAATTAATCTAATCTTTCCAAACTTTATACTTTTTTTCATCAAAAATCAAAACTAAATGATATAAATATTCTGGAATTCATTCTAAAATTCCAAAATAATCAATATATTCAACAATATAATACCAACTAGCCATCGAGGCACACGCATTGCATGTGTCATGAATATATGACCCTAATATAGTCGAGATTCATTATATTACCACATTATGACACCAAAATATTCTGTACAATGAACATATTCATGACATACACTGGATTATAAAGCTTAAATACATTTGACATCCTCAAACTGTTACCTTACATGATATAGTTTTTTAACATAAAAATCATATTATTCTGAAGCCATAATAAAATCTCGATTTAAAAAAGTTAAACTTCCATGTACATGATATTGTTCTTTATCATAAAAAAATATTTGTAAATGTAGATTCACACATAATAACCACATTTTTAAAAATTAAAAATTAAAATTTTGACCATAAAATTTGACATTAATGTTGACCAAACAAAGACAATCTGGATAACTATTCATCAAACAGAAATATCACAGTCTTCCCACACGCACGTTTTTTGGAACTTTTTACAACTCACAACTTATACATCTCTACCAAATACATCATACAGGAAATGTTGGTACCAGAGTTGTTTTGCCTTCATCTTTCGGTGGAAGCCCACGTGATATGTACCAAAGATATCAAGATGCCACGAATTTGGTACAAACATATGGAAAACTAGATTTAATGCTTACAATGACATGCAATCCGAATTGGAATGAGATAAAATATCAACTACTTCCTGGACAATCACCTCAAGACCGTCCAGATTTGATTACAAGAATATTTCGATCAAAATTTGAGGAATTTAAGAAAGACATTGTGGATAGAGGGGTTTTAGGTAAGGTCTGCTCTTATTCATACGTCATTGAATACCAAAAAATAGGGTTTCCTCATGTTCATATGTTAGTGATATTTGAAAATAATGACAAGTTGTGTACTCCCGATCACTTTGACTCAATTGTGCGTGCTGAAATACCTTCACAAACAGAAGAACCCAATCTACACAGGGCAGTTGTCCATCATATGATACATGGGCCATGTGGACCAATCAATCCTAATTGTCCATGCATGGTAAGTGGTAAATGTAAAAAGAACTTTCCAAAACCATTTGTAGAATACACATCTCGAGGAAATGATTCATACCCTTTGTATCGAAGACGTGGAGGTGTCCAAGTATCAATTCCCAACAATGACAATGTTTTCATTGATAATGGTTGGGTTGTCCCGTACAATCCATGGCTTTTGTTGAAATATGATTGCCATATAAATGTTGAAGTATGTGGAGGGATTAAATGTGTCAAGTACATATACAAATACATCCACAAAGGTCCTGACCGAGTCGCACTAGAGTTACGAAATAGGCTAAATTGTGATGAAATCCAACAATATGTGGATGGAAGGTGGATTTGTGCGCCCGAAGCATTATGACGAATTTTCTCATTTGAGTTCAGTAGGATGTATCCTTCAGTCATTAGGTTACAAATACATACACCAAACCAACATTTGATTTATTTCGACCCACAACAACATGTAAATGATATACTTGCAGATGATGACAACTCGAAGACTATGCTTACAGAATTTTTCAAAATAAATTGTGAACCTGACTTGACTGGAAAGTATTTATATCGAGAATTTCCACAATATTACACATGGATAAAATCTAGGAAAAAATGGATTCAACGAAGAAGCAGCAATAAAGTGGTTGGAAGAGTATATGTTGTGTCGCCATCTGAAGGTGAGAGGTTTTATCTTCGTATCCTTTTAAATCATGTTAGGGGCCCAACATCTTTTGAAAATCTGATGACTGTGAATGGGGTAACATATTCAACATTTAAGGAGTCTGCTCAAATGAGGGGGTTTCTCCAACATGATGATTATGTAAACAATGTCTGCAAGAAGCATGCTCTGTTAGAATGTCATCTTCATTGAGAAGGTTATTTGTATCAATACTGGTGTTCTGTCAACCAACAATAGTTCGAGAACTCTGGGATGAGTTCCATCCTTACATGTGTGAAGATTATGGTAAAGAAATTTCGTCAAGTAACTTAATCATCAATAAGTTATTGCTTGAGATACGAAGGATGTTGCATCACTACAAAAAAAACTTGATGATTTTGATTTGCCATCGGTAAGTGCTGAGTTTTTAGAAGACACACCGCTACCAAGAATAATTGAGGATGAACTTTCTTATCATATTTCTGATGATGATTTGAGATCTATTGAACGCTTAAATGCTCAACAAAAGATTGCATTTGACACCATCATAGAAAGTATTATGCATAACCAATCAAAACTTTTCTTCATTGATGGTCCTGGAGGTACTGGTAAGACTTTTTTATACCGCTCGATGTTGGCACATCTAAGAAAAATGGGTAAAATTATAATTGCGGTAACAACATCTGGGATAGCTGCGACATTAATGCAAGGTGGAAGAACTGCACATTCATGTTTTCAGATTCCACTTAGACCAACTGCATCAACACTTTGCAAAATAAAAAAACAAACCGAACTTGCAGAACTAATAAGGCGTGCATCAGCTATAGTATGGGACGAAGCTCCAATGGCAAATCGCTACGCTTTTGAATCCGTCAGTAAGAGTTTCCAAGATATTATGGAAAATCAAATAGCATTTGGAGGGAAGACAATGGTTTTTGGTGGTGATTTCCGACAAGTTTTACCAGTTGTTAAACGAGGGTCAAAGGCAGAACAAATTGCTGCAAGTATTTCAAGGTCAACATTTTGGCATTGCGTAAAGATAGTACATCTTCAACAGAATATGAGATCTGCTCAAGATATTGAGTTCTCGCAATTTCTCTTGCGCATATGTGATGGATTGCAACATAATGTGAATCATGATTTCATTAAATTACCAGATTCAATGATCATACCATGGGAAGGTGAACAATCAATTCAGATGTTGATTGATGCTGTTTTCCCTAATATGATAAATTATGTTAACAATGAAAACTATATGGTCCATAGAGCCATCATCACACCAAAAAATGTTGATGTCGACAATATTAATCAAATGCTCATTCTCAAGTTTCCTGGAGAGGAAACAGAGTATACATCTTGGGATAGTGTAGAAGACGACAATCACAACCTTTTTCAAGAAGACTTTTTGAATTCCCTTAGTCCAAGTGGTTTGCCACCGCATAGAACCATATTGAAAGTAGGAAGTCCGATCATGCTCTTGAGAAATGTTGCGCCCGAACTTGGTCTATGCAATGGAACAAGATTAATATGCCGCGGTCTTGGTAGAAATTTCATAGATGCCGAGATCATAACAGGTCCTCATAAGGGCACCAGATTCTTTCTACATAGAATGTCTTTGAAAAGTGAAGATAACTCTGGATTACCATTTGAGCTGACACGTCGACAGTTTCCCATAAGGCTTAGTTTTGCTTTGACAATAAACAAATCATAAGGTCAAACAATCCAAAATATTGGTATTTTTTTGCGTAACCATGTGTTCAGCCACAGTCAGCTATATATGGCACTTTCAAGAGGAGCCTCACAAAATTCTACAAAAATTTTGGTAAAAGACGGTAATTTACATCGTCGATCTGGTGTATTCACAAGAAATGTTTTTTTCAAAGACGTCTTGCTACCTAATAGAGAATGATAAAGTGTAAGTAAATCAACTCTCTTTATTGTAAATTTTAAAAAATGCATTACGAACAAATTGTTACATTAATCGTTAAATACATGCTATATGTGGCACCCTGTATTCTGTACGTGGTTTTAACTTTATGTTTATCTATTTCTCATCCTCTATCATATCACGCCTTTCGAATAACCATTTTTTGCATGGGTATTACACTATCTATATTTTTTTACGCAAATTTGAACATTACTTTCTTAGTGCTTAATTGATAAACATATTATTTGTGTTTTTTTTTAAATTGATTTTCTTTTTGTTTTCGAATTTTCATTGTGTTTTTTTCTCAAAAGCTAAAAGAAACATGTTGCAAACAAAGTATTGGTCTTTGATAATTTACAGTACATTTAGTAGAGATTACTGTTAGCATAGTTACTATCTAAAAATATGAACTTTTTTCCGACACATTTGCATCTTTACTGATCTCACATATTTTAATATTTGCTACATCTATACTATTTAAATCTGAATATTCATACATGGTGAACACAGATGATGGAGGCAGGAGTCCGACCAATAGTATCCATAAATAGCCAACGCCATTGAATTTTAAATTCTTTGAAATAAATCATTAAACATGACCTTAACGTAGATTTGCAAAATTAAAATTTTCATTATTCTATCTACTTAATTTGTTGATTTATATTTCAACTAAAGCAAAAAAAAGTTTGTGTATGCCATAAATGATTTAATATAGCTTAACTATTGCTAGAATTGTATTCTTCAGTTTTATCAAGTTATTTACTTACAATATTTTGCTTTTTTTTGGCAAATAACAGGAGTTTGCCAATTTCTACTTTATTTGCAATGTATTTAGAAATTTTTTTCAGTAGTTTACATTTTGTTATTTCAATTCAATGTTTTTAAGAACGCCTTAATATATTGATCTACTTATTTTGTATATCTACTATTTTATTAAATCAAATGTGCTCATAAAAACTGCTCCAGCGGACACCAAATTTTTTTTCCCCTTTTTGCCCTTTTGCCTCACCTCAATAATATCTTTCTCTCTCAAAATCAATCCACATCTTCAACAAAACCGTTACACACACCTCTGAACGATTCTCTCATGTATGTATGGTTGGTTCACCTTCATAAACTTCACTTCCCTCTTTCAAATCTTCTCCCTCGAAAATCAATTTATCTTGGAACGCTGAAAAAGAGATTTATTTCCGTCGGATATATTTGTAATTTTTACCAATCTTTGTTTCTTTTTATTCTTTCCATCTTCTTCACATTTTATTATATGCAGAGATTTCACAAATTGTGCAAGAAGCTCAAAAATCCGTTGGGTGGTTTCAAGAGGATAAGGAATCTCTCTCTGCCAGGAGGTTTCTTTTGTGTAAGTTCCTGTGACATGTTCGTTTCATTCTTCTTGCAATTTTGTCCATGAAATGATAAAGCATAATGGTTTGTATCATTATAGTCTGTCTTTTTATGTTGTTGAAAAAAATTTTCGTGTTACATTCTAAACAACGTATAGGTCGAAAAAATCTTTGGTTTGTATAGCCAAAATGAATATAAATGTGAAGGTTATACTTATAACTCCCGCAGTGTCCAAATGCAGTAAATAACACCGCACACCTTTTTATCATTTTCCGGTCACACAGTTGAGTGTATTATCTTAGATAAAAATGAGAAGGCACTGCCTTCATTTATTTTTGATTTGCTGTTGGTTTGTTTGCCTCGCAAAAAGCTCTCTATAAATCGGCTACCGTTGTTGATGCAGTTAAATCAAGACATAAAGAGGAAATTGCTCCTATAAATATGAAGCTTAGCCATGGAATTTCACAGATTTTATGCGTTGTTTTACTGATGCTATTTTGCATCCCACACGATGTGACAGCCGGTGACATCGTCCAAGATAACGAACTGACTCCCAAAATTCCCGGATGCGCGAACTATTTTGTACTGGTAAATTTCTACTTTTACTTCAATTTTTTGGTATGGCCTAGCAGATGTTTTGGTGGTTTACGTACAGGGTTGCCATACTTTTTATATTCATTCATTAAAGATTGAATCTTGATATTTCATGTTATGGTTGTGTTTGACCTTCATTTGTTGATGAGACTTTTATTCTTTTGATTATGAAATGCTTAGATCTTTGTTAATTCTCTTTGGTGTATCCTGTTTATGTCAGTGAGCATTTTTTCTGGCAATTACTGATAAAGAATTTCTCCTTTAAATTTTATTAGTAACAGAGACTCTGCTTTGGTTTCCCTTTTCGGTTCATTAATTCATAAGTCTTTTTTAATTTTTGGTTTGTGTATCGATGCTTATTTTATTTCCGTGGCGCATGCGTGAGAGTGAGAGCTTGCATTGATGCTGCAATGTTCAACTTCAATGCCACAATTATGAATCTTCATCATGTCCATCTCAGGGAGAGTGATAGTTTCTTGGTGTATATCTAAGTGATTTGGTTAAGAACTGATTTGAAATTTCGTTAACTGATTAAATTGGTATCATATTCAACTACTTTTCTATTTCTCTCATGTGTGCACGTAAAGGTGGTCGTCGTGATAATATACAAATTAAAAAAAATATTTACATGTTACAGTTCTTTGGCACCTAAATTTTTAGATGTAAACTACATGGGCATTAGTTTTATGCGTCACATATGGTTTTTTGTCCTTTTATTGTTATTTTTTAAGTTTTTTACTGGCTTCAAATTTTTAAATGTGATTCGGGGTAGTTTTACGAATAAATTTCAAAAAAATATTAGTATGATTTTAGCATGATTTCATGAATTCAACGTATAATTTGTGTAATTTTCTGTATTTCTATTTTTATTTTATAGGTTTTTTATGGCTTGAACCATTTGGATGTGACATGTATTTGGTAATTTTGATGAAATTGATTTGCTAATGCATATTTTAAATTTACAATTTCTTCTTTAGACTAAACATGGTTTCAAGAGTTTAAAGTATAATTACTATAATTTTCTGTCTTTATATTTTTATTTTTGAGGGTTTTTATGGCTTGAAGGCTTTGGATGTGACATGTTTTTAGTAATTTTTAGAACATTGCTTTGCTAATGCATGTTTTAAACATACAATTTTTACTTCAGAATAAACTTAGTTTCGTGAGTTAGCGTATTATTCGTGTAATTTTGTGTCTTTTTATTTTAATTTTATGATTTTTATATGGCTTGCAAGCTTTGGATTTGACATGTTTTTGGTAAGTTTTATGACATTGATTTTCTAATACATATTTTAAATGTACAATTTTTAATTTTAAATATATATTCATGATACAAAAAATTACGGTGTCATGATATTATATTATCATAAATGTTTAATATATTAGGCTCATATATTCATGGCACACGTTTCGACTGTAGTTTTATGATTACCATGAAGTCTTAAATGTTTATATTACTTATTAATATATTAGTTACAAAAAGTAGGATGAATTTTAATTGCCTTCATTATTTGGTGAATTTTAAATCAATTGTATTTAACATAAAATATTATATAAATATGTAAGTGGTTGATTGAAGTTTATGATTTTGTTTTTTTGTTTTAATTACAAAATAAATATTTGAAATGCATAAATCTATATGCAAACTTTATTAGATTTCCAAAATACCGTCGATTATTTGTTTCATGCTCAACAATGAGGGCAAAAAAATTAGTTGACCCATTTAACTTCTCTCGTTCACATCTGCACCCACTTCTTCTCACGTCTTACACGCACTCACACACACAGTATGGCATAAAGCCTTTGGTGTATGATCCCTCTCTCTTCAAATTGATCCAAAATCCCATTTTTCTCGTCTCTCTCGAAGATTATTTGTGATATTTCGTCGTTTTGATTCTGAAATTCCTTATATTTTGGATCTCAAAGGTTGAAGATCGGATAAAAGGTTCTCTTGCTCGAACCCTCGGCCTCCGCGCTTTCCGATGTGGAGAAGGTTCGATTCTGTATATTTTTCTCCATTTTATGAGGTTTTATTACGTTAAAAAATGTGCCCGATTGGCGTTTTTTTTTCTCGTTAGCTTTTGTATTGCATATTCTGTCTTCATATATGTTCTGTCGTTTGATTTTACAGGTGCTATGGTCTCTGAGCGCTTCGGAGAGAGCGATTTTTAGTAGGTTTTTGTAAAGAAGCTAGAAAATGGTGAGACTGTGAACTTTGTTTGTCTTTCGAAGACTTGCTTATTGCTATACACTTTGATTTTGTTCTAAATTTTATGATACTTCATTGTCAGTTTTAAATTTTCACGATTTAGTGTTTTTAACAAGTAACATTTTTGAAAATTAAAATTTCTTATAATACATGTGCTTAAAATTAACAAAAACTCCAGAATTTTTCAGTTTGTGTAGGCTTGGAAATTTTGGATTTCATAAAAATATTAGTTTTTTATCACCATGTTCTTTAATCCTTCTTTCATAGATTTTTTTTTGGTTGTTGAACACTAAATCAATTGATATCTCTTCCTATGTTAATAAGTGAGAGAAGGTGAGAATAACTATGTTTTTGGTACGGTTGTATTGTCCATTTCAAATTGAAAAACCTTAGCTTTATATATCCTTGTATGGAGAACGTGGTTATGATGACAGACTGAGAATAATCACCGATAAATTTTTATTTCATTTTTTTTGAAAAAAAATGCTACAAATTCCTGATTTTAGTGCTCCTCATCCAAAGACCCTAAATTTATAATGTAGTAAGAGCAGAGGGCGAGGAAATCGAAGATTGAGAGGAGTGGTTGCATGTTATTAAAACCATAGAAAGGACAACGTGAAATGTCCCAAGAAATGGAAGCCAAAGGTATATATACGCAACTTTGCTTTTCATAGATTACTGCCTCCTGTTTTTAGTGAAATCGATTTTTTAATTTCTGTTTTCTGATTCTGTTCAAATCATTATCTCCAACGCGATGGCCAAACAAATAGGACAAGGGGCGTAGTAATAGAAAGCCAAAAGTGGAATAATTGGATAAAAGAGATGTCGGAGAATGCACGGATAGTAGAAGTTGGAGGAGGCTCAACAGCCCTCGACGCTTTAGCATAAATTTTGTTATTATTTGATTAGTATATGAATTTTATTTGTCATATTCACAATGGAAACAAATTTTTTGGTTTATGAAGAAATCAGGTACCTCATCAAATCACAAAATCTGTTGTAACCAACCTCTCCACTTCTTCATCCTTCAAAATCCACTCTCCTCATCAGGTGACAAAAATTTTCCTTCTCATTCCACTGAATTTTCGTAAAAAAAATCAGGATGTTTTCGATATGTGCATATTTATTTATGGGAAAAATACAATTATGTGCAGTGACCCTCAATCCATTTATTTTGGTGGAATAAATTGGTGCTTTGAGGTTTTTTTCATGTTTATTCTGTTGTTGAAAATATATGTTTGGTTCGAAATCATTTATCTGTTGTTTCACTCTGCGGTGTATCAGTTTATAATTCTTTTATATCTGGGAATTGATAGTCATTTGTAGGCATTTGCTTGATCACACATTTGTTACATGTCTCCACGTTTAAATGAGATGTAGTTCGTGCCTCATATGAACTTGACTTTCATAATAAAGATCTAAAATTGTCAATAAAAGAACATTTTTTTTTGTGCCAAATAAAAAATATTAAATCAGGACCCATGTGGTTAATCTGTCGATTTTTCGTATGATGCTATTTTTAAATGTGGCTTTGTGCTTAAACATGTATACACGATCCTCATGTTTTCAAGCTCATGTGGCCATGGTTTAATATGAAAGAATAAAAAAACCCATTATGTAGATACGATTGAAAAAAAAAATTCGGTATTACCAAAGTGCTTATGATTTTTATGTTTTACAGAAGAGAACACAGGTAAATATTGAATCGATCCGGTGTGTTTATTTATTTAATGACAGTAATATCTTCCCTCTATCCCTCGTTATCTTACGTTTCTCCGGCAGTTTTATTAGCTTCAATTTCAAAAATAAAAACTGCTTCATTTGAACCATTGATACCAGATTTTTCAGCCATTCCTACAACATCGCAATCGAAAGAACTAAGCATAAAATTCAACTGGCTAGAGGTAGGGTTTTGATAATACCCCGGGTCATCCTTGGACTAGGGCGTGGGAATAGAAACTAAGGCAACGCCAGCCCAAAACTAGTCCCGGGAGTATGTGGCTATGAGTCAGCCCTGATCATATCAACCTTCACTCGAGTCACAATCACTAGCCCGGGTAGCTTATCAGATCGTTAAAGGTTCACACAAGCTCGGATCTGTATCCGAGCCCGGACAATGTAAGAGAACTAAGTAAAATGGTCGTGGATATTGTCCACCGAAAATCCAGGGGGATCCGTTCCCACCCCACGTTTACAGATTGTGCGGAAGTCAGAACACGATCCACATTTCCACGTCATGGCCACTACCCAGGCATATCGGGATTATCCACGATCTCACACCCTATAAATACCCCATCAGAGGTAAAATAAGGGGGGACTAATCATTGTCACCGACACTCATTATATTTTCACTTATATTGTACTCTCTTTCCGCTGCGTATTCACTTGACTGAACTGAGCGTCAGAGTGGTTTTCCGACATCCCACTAACGCGTCTTGTTCTCAGGTGTAAAGGCTATATAGACAAGGTTCATTCACTCGATCACAGCTGCATATAAGAAAGGAAAACTCCTCAACCCGGTAAATTGCCCACCTGAGCTCACCCAATTTATCCGAACATCATCGTTGACGCCGTCCGTGGGAACTCGATATATAAACATAGATATGGTAACGAGGCCGAATATGAAGCTGTCTTGTTCGGAATGAGAGCAGCTCGGGCAGCTTTATTATCACAATTGATCTTCAATGGATTTCTTAGACCAATGATCATTGTCGGTGATATAACTCTGCAATTTTATTCGGATTCCAAATATCCAACTATTTTCGTATGTCAGGCCTCCAATATGTGAGCATAAAATTCTTATTTCACTTTATATACCACATAACTCAATTAATGATCCTATATTGGGTTTCTTAAATATCTTCCCAACATTCCAATGTTGTACACAATATCCAAACGATGTTCTATAAATCCAAATGAGATTACCACCTGATAAAATTTATACTGATATATGTGAACATAAACATCAATATACTCACTAAAGCCAACATACATAATTAATTTGTATTTTATTTTATAATTACATGCATGCATACCATCTATGTCATATAAAATTTTGATGTTCAATTTATCAAGCTTATCAATCAAAGAACCAATAGCAATCATATTTGAATTTCGAAAATTGAAAATTTTCATTACCACATTAATAAAGGATAACTTGATTTGTCCAAACATGAAACTAAAATCAAATTTCGTCTAAAAACGGTGCAACAAAAATGCTTTCCAAATTCAAATACTAGGAAATGAAAAAACAGTTTTTAAATAAAGTTTTTTAAAATACCAACAATCTTATTGTCTTTTTCCATAATATGTATTTTTCACCATCAATTGGCAACCGGTTTCTTAGACAACCTTTTTTTTTCGCACACCAATTGACGTATTTGGGACAATTTTTTTTCACATACACACCAGTATTTTTGCAAAAGAAACAAGTGATAACTTTATCTTGTTTATGTTGCTCCATATGATGTAATTCTCAAATTTTCTTTCCTTATTGATCCATTTCTTTTCTTTTTTTATTGATGCTATTATCTTGATAGTTAGATGTCAAGTGAGCACTTGCAATCACATCTTATTTTCAATATTTCCTCCTCCTGAACGCACTACACAATAAGCTCATTCAAAGTCCACTTTTCCCTCTTGGTATTATAACTTATTTTGAATTGATTAAATTGCGGAGGCAAAGAGATCAAGACTCAATGCATGAGTATGTCTTTCGACAATTCCAACTAGAATGCTTTTAATCGAGTCACAATATTTGACATTTCCAGTATGTGCTCACTTATCGTCGACGCCTCACCAGCCCCAAAACTGGTCAAGTTCCTCTTCCTATATCTGTTCTTCGGACTTATTTTAAGAGGGAAAGTAAGGGGTGAGTGATATGATCGCCACTCAGCAAGTGGTGCCGTTATAGACATACATAACAAATACACATGATTTTCGAAAACAACATATCATATCATGCATAATATAATTCGCATAACATATCATCAACATCAACATAAGCATATTTCGACCTAGACACTGAGATTCCTCTACTTTACATGGTTTACTGATATCAGTGTATAATTTTTATTCCTCTAAGGAGGTGATATCATATAACAATTACAATCTCATCGTGCAAGGGCCATATCTTATCATGCATTGGGAGTTGAATCCTTCCTGTGCCAAAAATATATACCACAATCATATCAAGAAGGATTACAAACATAAAAACGGTGCTTGATCGAAACTTTCAAAAAGATGAAATAATTTATAAATGAAATTATACTTTTAAAACAAGCCTATAACCTTAGATCTGGATGCTAAAAACGTGAAGGGGATTTCGTTTTCTAGGATTTCGAATCCTTCTTAGATCTGGATTACAACAGAGCTTCGACACTCAGCAGAACTGGGAGAGCAAAATCTCAAAATTTCTTGAGAGCACTATGGAGCAACTTTCGAAAATTTGGTATAATTTTCATATGTTAATTTCGAATGGGAGGCTCCTCCTGTTTATAGGGGCTGATTGTCATACTGATCGTGTATTATATTCGCATTTAAACTTTTGAACCAAAGTTTAAATCTAGGATAATTTATCCTTCTTTATCCATCTTTTTTGGATAAATTTCAAAAATAATCCTTAGCTAGGACTGGAATTTTGAATTCTAGGTCTAATTTTCAGCATGTGGTATATCTTATATTTTGCAGTACAATTTAATCTTTGCCCTTAAATTTCAATTTTCTCCTATTATTTTCGAATTTGTTGATAATTTATCCTAAACATAGGACTGTTGATTTTCTTGAATTCTCGATAGGAAAACTTTTGAATTTCTCATGCGTGCATTTTCTTATCGTGTAGACTTTCCTATATCTACTCCATTTTTGAAAATTATATATATACATGAAAATTATGAGATCTCATATTGCATTATCCTCTTGCTTGATATCCCTTTTATCTTGATCAATTCGTATATCAACCTTATCTAAAATCTTATACTTTAATCTGGTATTTTTTTTTCCAAAATTTCGAAATTATGTCACAAAATTTTCGAAATTCATCTGTTTATATCTAATATCTCATTATTTAATTTCTTGGATCTTGGACTATTTATTTATTCCAAAATCAAAATATATGCACAATATCATCTTAAATGTCGAGCTTCATATATATTGTACACACGATTTAATTATATACACAACTTTAGAAAGACTTGATAATTTTTAAATAAAATAATAAGATAAAATATTGGATAACCTGGTACAACTTTCAATTTCAAAATAATATCTCGAGTTTAAAATTTGTAGGTTTTACATCTCTATCTCTTTATGGAAAGTTTCATCCTCGAAACTTAGATTGACTTGATACTCGAAGAGATATGAGTATTGATTCCTCATCATTTCTTCCAACTCTCATGCGGCTTTTCTTTCTGCGTGGTTAGACCATTGTACTTTGATGTAGGGAATTATGCGTTTTCTTAGCTCTTGGTCCTTGATACCCACGATTCTAATGAGAACTTCTTTGTGCTTCAGCTCTTCTCTCAAGTTACCTTCGATAATGCGTGGTTCTACTTTCAACGCGTGGTTTGGGTTCGGGATTATTTCCTTATTTGTGACACATGAAACACATTTTGGATTCTTGACATGTTCAGTGGCAGCGCCAATCTGTATGTCAGCGTGCCCACTTTCTCTAATAGCTCGAAGGGGGTCTTACATACCAGGGGGTTTAGTTTTCCAGTTTTACTGAATCGGACAACTCCTTTCATAGGCGAGACTTTCACGTAGGCCTATCTCGCCAACATTGAATTCCACATGCCTTCTTTTCATATCCGCCTAGCTCTTTTGTCGGTCTTGAGCTTCCTTGAGTTTTTTCTCTGACGATTGTAACTTTGTCCACTGTCATTTGCACGAGTTCGGGTCCCATGATGATTTTTTCTCTCACTTCATCCCAATACAGGGGTTATCGACACTTTTTCTTCCAAACAGAGCTTCGTATGATGCCATTCCAATGCTGTTGTGGTAGCTGTTAGTGCATACAAACTCAATTCAAGGTAAACGAATGCCCCAATTGCCACTGAATTATAGGGCACATGTTCGCAGCATATCTTCTAGGGTTTGTGTTGTTCTCTCGATTTGGCCATCGGTTTGAGGGTGATAGGAAATACTAAGAGTAATTTTTGTTCTCATGGCCTCTTGGAAGCTCTTCTAAAAATGTGATATGAATCTCGGATCTCTATCACAGGATGCTCACTGGAACTCTATGCAGCCGCACAATGTTATCCATATATAGCGTAGCTAACTTGTCAAGATTGTAAATAATGTGGAGGGTAGGAAGTGTGTAGATTTTGTGAGTCTATCTACAATTACCTATATTCCATCATGATCTTGTCTTGTCTTTGGTAATCCCACCACAAAGTCCATGAAAACATATACTCATTTCCACTTTGGGATTTCTAAAGATTGCAGTAACCCTTCAGGTCACTGGTGCTCTGCTCTGACATGTTGAAAGACTTGGCACTTAAAGATTAACTCTGTTACATCTCTCTTCATTCTGTTCCACCAAAATTCTTCTTAAGGTATCTGTACATTTTTGTATTCCTTGGATGAACTGAGAACTTTGACTTGTGTGCTTCCGTCATTATTTCTTGGCGGATGCTATCGCTGTTAGGTTCCCATAACCGCCCTTTCATCCATAGGACTCATTTGTCGTCGATTTGAAGATCTTGAAACTTTCCTTGAAACCTCTACTCATTTTAAAATGCGGAAATATTTTTTTTATTACTAAAGCTCTCATTTTGAAAATAACCATTTAATTAAATCACATGCATGGACTCCTACTTAGAAACATCATTTACAAATCATCACGAGTAATTTCCAATAAAATATACCGGAGTAAAGACGAGTAAAATCCTAACATCAATTGTGAAATAAAACAGCGTACAAACTTATCGTATCCTCTCCAAAACCAAAAATCATAATGTGCGGAAAAATCATAGGTCCTCGGGTCGTGTCGTCCACCAGTACCGCTTACTCAGAGTCCAGCACCTCCTGTCTCCTCGACATCGAACTTACCTGCATCACACACGTCTAGTGAGTCTAAAGACTCAACACACCTGCACCGTTAATAGCAAATACATATACATAGCACATAGAAGTGAAAAATATCATACTCAACATACATTTCATGAACTTTAAAAACGTAACATAAACGTGTCGTGTAAAATAATGAAGTGTCAAAATAGCTCATCGTTAATCATCATCATTCATCGTTCATCGTTTATCATTTATCATTTCCTTTGGTGAATTCAGTTCATTAGAGGTGACTATCGTACATCATCATTTACGATGGATCCATCATACATAGAACCGCGGTACCCGACGGCTGTCGGACAACAGTTACAGGATTACCCATCCACTGTGCCTAGGCCTCATCATCAGCATTTACATATATATCTTAAACATTTACATATATTTCGATAGTCACAACTAATTCTCATTATTCAAAACATCATCATTTACATCACTTATAAAAATCACGCACAAATGCAATTTCCTTTAAATACAAGCATGCAGCGTATATCTTCATAAAATCTTATAAATCGTGAATCATGATGCATGAACATTTAAAATATCATAAGATTTGTGCTTAGGATGCTGTCAGGACCAAATTCTCATCCCGGGGACCAAATGACACCGTTTCAACCCTAGACATCTAAAATTTACCCGAAGCTTACCAAACTCCTTAAAATATCTCAAAACATTTTTTAAAAGCACTCCTAGATGTAAAATCGAGCCAAAATCACAGCTTATTTAATTCGTTTTAAAACTCGGATCGAGTTCCGATTTTAATCCGAATCGATCCAAAATTTACCCAAATCTTCTACAACTATTACCATATCTTATAACACTAATTGGGTCCTAAAACAATATCATTAGGCTTCCCAAATACACGGCTAAAATTCTAGAACATGACAAACTCTTGGTCCTCTCATAACCCACCACCTCATGCACACATCCTCCTCAAAAACCCACGCCTCAAGCTATACCTGTCGTTCCAGCCATGAACCACCTACTGTAGACATAGACCAGACACCAATGAACACCCCTGGACCAAACCACCCGCCCATGCACGCCCCTAACAGCTAGGAACCCAGGTCCGCATCAAAACTCCTTACCGAGACCATTCTCCCTTCTCTCGCCCGATCACCCATTCTCTAGTTTCCAGCATGGATCGAGCCATTTTAGACCCTGAATCAGACCCACCAGGGTCTGGTCCAGGGCTGGAGAAGGCCTTCGCTCGGTTGGTGTGCAAGAAGCCAAGGACCGAACCCCCTACACAAGGGCCCGATATGCAAGACCCTCACGGTTTCAACCCAAAACCCAATCACCTCACACTCCTGCGCCTACACCTCACTCTATCGATCTGCACAAGCCCTTGCCTACCTAGCACAGCAGCCCCTTGCATTACACATCAGAAATCGTGAGTTGCAATTAAAAGAAATGCATGACAAAGATGAAAACCGAAAAGAATCCTTCCTGCTCATGGACTGATCGAATAGTTTCACACATCAGGTATATATATACGTGAATGATGCATCAAAGGGAATACGAAGCATGCCTGAAACGATGCACAAACACTTGGAACTCGAGGTGGAAGCCGGAGGGAGTTTCTTTCCAAGAACAAGCCACGACCGTGCCTTCAGCTGGTGTTCTTCTCTGAAACCGAGGGCACTGAATTCAGAATAGGGGTGTCGGCTGATTAGGGTGTTTAGGTTTAAGTTAAATGACACTTAGGTGCTAAAATATATAGATAATATTTAGTTAATGGGCCACATTGTAATTTAAAAGTTTTTAAAAGGGTTTTAAGCCCAATAGGATTAAAAGTGGGCCCATTAAATCCAAACGCACTACCGAAAAATATTTCGTGTTGAAAGGTTCTTGAAAATATTAGCCGAACCTTTAGAAAGTCCCCCGAATCGATAAAATTTGCGTACCGATAAAAATTAAAATCTCGCGGGTAAAAATACCTAAGAATTTCCATTTTAGAAAAATACACTTAAAAAACACCTCAATTAAATTAATAAAATTTAATCATGTTATAAACTAATTTTCCTGAAAATTCTCCGGTCTCCGTTTCCTCGATCGAGCACAAAATGCATCTAGAAATCCTAATGCATGAACTTTTAAAATGCATAAAAATAAATAAACACAAATTAAAGAAATAAACATGTATTTAATGCTTTAAAACAATTAAATAAAACACCAAAAAAATTTAATAACTTGCATGCTTGTGGTTCACGTGGACTTTCAAATTTTCGGGACGTTACAATCCCCCCCCACCCCCCCTAAATTGAATTCTGTCCCTGAAATTCGCTTACTCTTGACAAACAAAAAGTTTAGACTTTTAATTCTAGAATCCCAATAGTCCACGCTTCCACTGCGCTACTCTGATAAAATAAGTGTTGAGTTGTCCTTACGTCTCCTCGATCCTAATTAAATTGTCCACCGACTAAATTGAATTCTGTCCCTGAAATTCGCTTACTCTTGACAAACAAAAAGTTTAGACTTTTAATTCTATAATCCCAATAGTCCACGCTTCCACTGCGCTACTCTGATAAAATAAGTGTTGAGTTGTCCTTACGTCTCCTCGATCCTAATTAAATTGTCCACCGAATCCTTGATTGCGAATCGCAACTTCAAACGACTTATGGTGACTTAGTTCTATTTTTCCATGTCCTTGAATTTCTGACTTTCTCGCGATTCCTCGTACTAGAAATTGATGTCCAACCATATCGCACTTCATTTTTCTTATACAATACCTATATTGTTCATCAACCTATTACATTGGTATTTAGGTAGTTCAACTTGGGAAATCTTAGCCCCAAAATTTACTGACCGACTTCTATCCTCGGTGGTACACTTAAAAGTTAAACATTATCTCAGCTCCATAACAAAATTAGCCTATGATCCTTGAATCGAATATTTATCTTACATCATCAAACTTACGTAACTTAACTATTTACAAGTAGACCCCAAATATAAAATTGTTGCAAATCTTAAAATTCGAGTAACGTTAATCCATAAAACCCAAAATATACAATATCGATCTTCTACCTTAATAATAAAACCTTCTAGTATTAATTACTGTTTAAATTATTATCTTCATAGTTACAATAAATTTGAGGTCTTAAATGTCTCATTATTACGTATCCTTAATGCTTAATTAATTTTAGCGTATAAAACTTACTAAGTTATCCCCTATTAATGTTAGATAAACTCTAGTAAATCAACTTTACTTATAAACCATAGAGTTCTAGAGTCCCCATGTTAAGATTTTAGATTTCTTACTCGAAAAAACCGTAATATTCTTCATCGGTAATTTATGTTAAACATAATTAATTCCTTTTTTTTTCATTTCACCCACAATTCTTGTAGGAACACATATCCTATAAATTTGAAATTCAAACTTACGCAACTCAAATAGTTTTGTGATAACATAATTCCAACACACATATTCACTTATTCCCAAGTTTCTAAATGACTTACAAAAATTCCTCAAGACAAGGTGTCTACCTCAATTCTTACATGCGCCTATCAAATAACCTAACCATCAATCATCCCCAACTTTCAAAAAAAAATTTAAATTCCCATAAGATATA
Organism: Primulina tabacum; assembly: GCF_025594145.1. Taxonomy (NCBI): domain Eukaryota; kingdom Viridiplantae; phylum Streptophyta; class Magnoliopsida; order Lamiales; family Gesneriaceae; genus Primulina; species Primulina tabacum. Next base: position 8,479,776 of record NC_134558.1, read on the forward strand.
ATCTTAAATGTTAAGATCATGACTAAAACTTATGACATATCAAACTTAAGTTCCCAAAAATTTGCTAACTCAATGTTTATTCTTATAACTTAACTAACCGATCAACTTTACCTTAAATCTTCGTCACTTTAAATTCTTAATTTGCCACAACATTATTTCACTAACGCTTATTTTTTCAAGCCCAAGATTGATTCATCCCACAATGTCCTAGATTACCATTCATTATAACATTATAATCCAGATATCTAAATGTTCTATTTTTCCTTCAAGCCTAAATCACCGAAAATTTCTATCATTTAAGCCATTCAATTCTCAATCACTGCTAAATAAGTTCCCAAATTTCTTAAAAATTGTAAAATTAATTCTTAATTTCCTCGAATATTATCCAATTTGTCCTTAATCTCGAAAATTCCACAATTATCCATAAGTTATTGGTGTTCCTGATTCCATTTTATAGGTTTCTCGTACATAAATTTCAGAAATTTTTAAGTTTATTAAACCCAAAATCAATTCCCATGACCTCGAAAAATTATTGATTTAACCCAAGTGTTCCTCAAAGTTCGAATTAAATCCTCAAAATTTTCGAAATTTGCAATTTGGCTCTTAAAGTTCTCGAAAATTATATTTTTGTCCCTACGACTCTTCGAAATTTGCATTATTGTCCCCATAAAATTTCCGATTTTAGCCTCATTAAAACTTAAAATTCTTGAAACTCGGAATTTAATCTCAAAATCCGGTAAATTTGAAAATAGTCCCTTAAAATTTTATTTTTGCGCTTATGTCCTCAAATTATTAGTTATAACAACTAGCTCCTTAAAATTCTCAATTCATGCAATTCAATCCTTAAGTCCAAACAGGTAGAGCATGTATCCTAAATAAATTCTACGTTTTTATATTTCCAAAAATCGTCGTAGTCTTTGAATCGTTATTCCTTACATGGAATCCTCACAAATTAATTCAATTAGTAACCACGAACCATCAATATTTTCTTAAAAACCATACCTGCCGCAAAAGCATTCATAATCTGCAAGATTAACTTATGATCTAAAAAGTATAACATCAGTACTACTAACCAAAAATCAATATAGACAATTAATTTCCAACCTTTCCTAATGTCCAAATGCAAAATTTTTATTCACGTCCAATTCCACCACAAAGCCAGCACGCGTGAAAATCATATAATTTCTCATTTCATGTCGTAACATGCATAAAAATTTTAAAGCATCTAATCTCAAAACGTAACGACAGATAAACATGTCCCATAAACCATATATCATGTAAACATGCAGGTGATATCATCAAAAACATTTAAAACATTTAAACTTACAGACTTGAGGCTTGAAGACTCAGCTGCAGAAACTGGCGGCGGCACAACCCTATACAGGACCCTTGCTCTGATACCAACATGAAACGTCTACTCATTTTAAAATGCGGAAATATTTTTTTTATTATTAAAGCTCTCATTTTGAAAATAACCATTTAATTAAATCACATGCATTCACTCCTACTTAGAAACATCATTTACAAATCATCACGAGTAATTACCAATAAAATATACCGGAGTAAAGACGAGTAAAATCCTAACATCAATTGTGAAATAAAACAGCGTACAAACTCATCGTATCCTCTCCAAAACCAAAAATCATAATGTGCAGAAAAATCATAGGTCCTCGGGTCGTGTCGCCCACCAGTCCCGCTTACTCAGAGTCCAGCACCTCCAGTCTCCTCGACATCGAACTCACCTGCATCACACACGCCTAGTGAGTTTAAATACTTAACACACCTGCACCGTTAATAGCAAATATATATACATAGCACACATCAGTGGAAAATACCATACATAACATACATTTCATGAACTCTAAAAACGTAACATAAATGTGTCGTGTAAAATCATGACGTGTCAAAATAGCTCATCGTTAATCATCTTTCATCATTCATCATTCATCGTTTATCATTTATCATTTCCTTTGGTGAATTCAGTTCATTAGAGGTGACTATCGTACATCATCATTTACGATGGATCTATCATACATAGAACCGCGGTACCCGACGGCTGTCGGACAACAGTGACATGATCCACTGTGCCTAGACCTCATCATCAGCATTTAAATATACATCTTAAACATTTACATATACTTCGATAGTCACAACTAATTCCCATCATTCAAAACATCATTATTTATATCACTTATAAAAATCATACACAAATGCAATTTCCTTTAAATACAAGCATGCAGCGTATATCTTCATAAAATCTTATAAATCGTGAATCATGATTCATGAACATTTAAAATATCATAAGATTTGTGCTCAGGGCGCTGCAAGGACCAAATTCTCACCCCTGGGTGCAAAATGACCAATTTGTCCCTGGAAATCCAAACATTACCGTTTCAACCCTGGACCTCTAAAATTGACCCGAAAGCTTACCAAACTCCTTAAAATATCTCAAAACATTTTTTAAAAGCACTCCTAGATGTAAACTCGAGCCAAAATCACAGTTTATCTAATTTGTTTTAAAACTCAGATCGAGGTACTAGTTTTAATCCGATCGATCCAAAATTTACCCAAATCTTCTACAACTATTACCATATCTTATAACACTAATTAGGTCCTAAAACACTATCATTAGGCTCCCCAAATCCACGGCTAAAATTCTAGAACATGACAAACTCTCGGTCCTCTCATAACCCACCACCTCATGCACACATCCTCCTCAAAAACCCACGCCTCAAGCTATACCTGTCGTTCCAGCCATGAACCCACCTACTGTAGACCTAGACCAGACACCAATGAACACCCCTGGACCAAACCACCCGCCCCATGCATGCCCCTAACAGCTAGGAACCCAGGTCCGCATCAAACTCTTTACCAAGACCACTCTCCCTTCTCTCGCCCGATCACCCATTCTCTTGTTTCCAGCATGGCTCGAGCCATTCCAGACCCTGACTCAGACCCATTGGGGTCTGGTCCAGGGATTGAGAAGGCCTTTGCTCGGCTGGTGTGCAAGAAGCCAAGGACCGAACCCCCTACACAAGGGCCCGATCTGCAAGACCCTCACGGTTTCAACCCAAAATGGAATCACCTCACACTCCTGCGCCTACACCTCACTCTATCGATCTGCACAAGCCCTTGCCGACCTAGCACAGCAGCCCCTTGCATTACACATCAGAAATCATGAGTAGCAATTAAAAGAAATGCATGGCAAAGATGAAAACCGAAAAGAATCCTTCCTGCTCATGGACTGATCGAATAGTTTCACACATCAGGTATATATATACGTGAATGATGCCGCAAAGGGAATAAAAAGCACGCCTGAAACGATGCACAAATACTAGGGACTCAAGATGGAAGCGAGAGGGAGTTTCTTTGAAAGAACAAGCCATGACCGTGCTTTCAGCTGGTGTTCTTCTCTGAAACCTAGGGCACTAAATTCAGAATAGGGGTGTCGGCTGATTAGGGTGTTTAGGTTTAGGTTTAGGTTTAGGTTAAATGACATTTAGGTGCTAAAATATATAGATAATATTTAGTTAATGGGCCACATTGTAATTTAAAAGTTTTTAAAAGGGTTTTAAGCCCAATATGATTAAAAGTGAGCCCATTAAATCCAAACGCACTCCCGAAAAATATTTCGTGTTGAAAGGTTCTTAAAAATATTAGTCGAACCCTTAAAAAGTCCCCCGAATCGATAAAATTTGCGTACCGATAAAAATTAAAATCCCGCGGGTAAAAATACCTAAGAATTCCCATTTTTGAAAAATACATTTAAAAAACACCTCAATTAAATTAATAAAATTTAATCATGTTATAAAATAATTTTCCTGAAAATTCTCCGGTCTCCGTTCCTCGATCAAGCATAAAATGCACCTTGAAACCCTAATGCATAAACTTTTAAAATTTCATGATGCATGAATTATGCATAAAATGTATAAAAATAAATAAACACGAATTAAAGAAATAAACATGTATTTAATGCTTTAAAACAATTAAATAAAACACCAAAGAAATTTAATAACTTGCACGCATGTGGTTCACGTGGACTTTCAAATTTTCGGGACGTTACATTCCTCCTTCGACTTGTTCTTTTAGCTTTGTCAGCTCTGGGTCTCGATCCTGATTTAACTTGATGATTTCTTGCATATATGGTTGAGCAAAGAGTGAAGCTAGGGTCACCTAACTCCCATTCTTCCGACTTAAAGCATCACCCACTTTGTTTGCTTTACCCGAATGATAGCTTATGGTCAAGTAGTAGTTCTTTAAAAGTTCAATCCACCGCCTTTGTCTCATATTTTGTTATTTTTGGGTGAACAAGTATTTGAAGATTTGATGGTCTGTGAAGATTTAACACTTGACACCATAGAGGTAGTGGCTCCAAATTTTTAAGGCAAAGACAACTGCCGCTAGCTCGAGATCATGAGTAGGGTAGTTCCGCTCGTATGATTTCAACTGCCTTGATGTATATGCGATTACAGTTACTTCGTGCATTAGTAAGCATCCACGAACTACCTTAGATGTGCCACTATAGATGGTGGATTTCTTATCCCAAGTGGGCAAGATTAATATTGGTGTGGATGCGAGCTTTTCTTTTAATGTCTGAAAATTTTTCTCACAAATTTCTTCCAAATGAATTTGGAATTCTTCTGCGTGAGTTTTGTCAGTGGTAAGACTATCGAGGAGAAACATTCGACAAACTTCCAGTAATAGCTTGCCAATCCAAGAAAGATCCAATGTCTGAAAAGCTGGTTTGGGGATATCTTCAGTCCTGACCTTCAATTGGTGATAGCCTGTCCTCAGATCCAGTTTATAAAAGACGGCTCCCTTAAGCTGATCAAACAGGTCGTATATCTTCGGAAGATGGTACTTGTTCTTGATTGTGATCTTGTTGGTTCTCTATAATCAATGTAAAATCTCATACCCCATCTTTTTTCTTTACAAATAATACTGGAATTCCCATGGGGACACACTCGGTCGAACTTGCTCTTTGTCTAACAATTCTTGGAGTTATTCCTTTAGATACTTGAGTTCGGCTGGTGCCTTTAGAAATTGGTGCATCACCTGGAACCATATTGATTTCGAACTCAACTTCGCGATCCGGGACTGTCCCAAGGAGTTTTTCTGGAAAAACGTCCTGGAACTCTCGTACTATCGGGATGTCTTCCAGTTTGAGTTCGACTTCCTCCTTCATTTCACTAACCGTTGCTAGGTAGATATCTTCTCCAGATTTCATGGCTTACCATGTTTGGGAAGCGGAAAGGAGTGACTTCCGCTCCTTGGATTTACTATGATACACGACCTACCCGTGATTTAGGGTTTGTAATCTAACTCTCCTTCTCTTACATTCTACCATAGTGTTGTTTCTTGCTAATCAATTCATTCCTAGTATGATGTCGAATCGACCATAACTAGTTGTATCAGGTCGTATCAGGTCGGCACTGAAAGTCTGATAATCGGTACCGATTCTACGGTCCCTTTGAATTTCATAAGTTTCAATGGCCTTACTTGTAGGTGTGGCTATCCGAAAAGGCTCAGTTAGTTTTTCGGGATTACGTCCTAACTTCTTAGCAAATGTAATGACCCGATTTAATCATATGTTATTTAGCGATAATTAAGATTAATTATTTTAAATTGAGGAATTTAAAATAATTAAGCCAAATAATTAAATAGTGTGTTTAAAGTATGTATTAGAAAATGTCGGTTTATAGACGATATTAAAATGCATATTTTTATAGCACACGAGAGTTGAAATAAAATGGATCGGGTCAAGTTTCGAACCCAAGAGAAGAAAAGATAATATATATATATATATATATATATATATATATCAGATAATCATCATCATCACCGATTTTCACATTCTCTACCTTAACTTTCTGTCCAAAGCTTCAAATCCATTTTCGCCACCTTCGACCGTCGATTGTGGCCGCACCGATCGACGAAAAATTCAGGTAAATATACAATTGGAAAGCTCTCGACATATGGTTTCCATTGATACCACTCTTGCTAGGTGAAATCGTGACTTCTGAAAACCCGTCGGAAAACGCCGCCTCTTTCACCGCTAAAATTGCCTGTCTTCCGCCGTTCAAAACTAAAAATTGAGTGAGGGGTTTTGTTCCTTATGTCGTAAGCTTTCTTTTGATACCACTTTTGAAAATTTTCGAGAACGGCCCGTCGGGCTCTGTTTTCCTGCGTGATTCCGATCATCTTCTCCGGCGAGTTCGCCGCCTGTTGTCGACTAGCTTAGTTTTAGGCTTGATTTTAGCTACTGTTGTTCGGATTACAAGCTGCCTCGGTGCGAATTGTTGTCTGTGTGAATTTAATTCAATTTCGACTCAAATATTGTACCATTATTAATTAATTATTGAGTTATTGTGGTAGGTTCCGGAATTTTACGAGTTGGAGATAATCTGGTGAACCTAGAATTTATTGCAGTCACTTGAATATTAGTTTAGTTTAATTTGATGCTAATAAGAATATTTTGCGACAAATTAAAATTGAAATAATAGATTTTAAACATTTTAGTCAATATTGGAATTTTAGGAATTTAAAATGCCTAAATAGTTGAAATTGGATTTTTAGTGAATTTAAATGGTTTGGAATTTTTATATGATAATAAGACCATTTAAATTAATATTAAGGTGATTTGTCTGAGTTGGCATTTCCAGGACTTTCTTGAGGATTTAAGTTACTGGTAAATTTTTTGAGGTACGTAGAGATCAGTTATTTTCACGATGTCTGACAGAGGCAACTGATGAGCATGTGTATGATTTATTTGCTATTGGTTGATTTATGTGATATTATATGCTGACTTGCATATTATCAGTTGGTAATTGATGTGTAAAATAAAATAAAATATTTTTTTTGTTCACACACATTTTATTTTGTTAGACACATCAATACCACTGAACATATCATATTGAGCCTAGCTGTTATTGAGAACCTGTTATATTTCGGTTGAGATCCGTTTATATGTATGATATGATATGGTGTCCTGGAGATGTTTGACTACCTTGATTCGGTCCGGCTTAGGTAGTTGCTGGCTTCGAGGCTGAGCCATATCCCAGGCATGGTCCGCTGAGTCGTGGACCAGCTCGAGCATATATGTATGATTGTTGATATCGATCATTTGACTCCTGATATCCTGATATCTTGCACCTATTCATGCATGGCATCATTGCATTTCTATGTCATATATCGTGGTTTCTTGATGTCTCGTACTGGGGTTGCTGACCTCGGATAGGGGGCTGTCGTGTCTTTTGTGTGTGGACATGACAGATGGTATAGGTGGTTCGACCTCAGGCGCTCGAGAGGAAGCCTCAAGAAGTACCAGAGCTCCTTGAGAGTAGGCTCAGTTGTATTTAGGTACTGTATGTTGTTGTTGTTTCCCAGATACTATATGTATATATTTGGAGGATTGTATTATGGTATTATCGAGCCTTGTCGGTTCTATGATATTTTGGTTTGTATATGTCATGATCGTGTCTGGCTGATACATGTTTATGTTGTGTTTATTTTGAGTATTTGATTTTCTGGTATGTTCTATTTACGGAAAGGTAATGCCGAAATTTTTATAGGCTCAAACGCAAATTTTTAACTCATTTTTCCGTTGTTTACTGATTAATCAAAATTTCATGTTAATAAATCGTGATTAGGATAATGGGCCCTCACAGCAAACCTCTTAGACATAAAAGAATGTGTAGAATCACAATCAAATGACACATAAACAGACATTTTTTGAATTAGGATGGTACCTGACACGACGTCGTTGGCATCGTCTCCCTCTTCTTGTGTCATAGTAAAAACCCTGACATTCGGTTTGTTTTCCTTCGACTTGGAGTTTCCCCCACATTTGGTTGGTGGCATTTGGACATTCTGCAACTCGGTGCCCCGGTTTCACACAGCCGAAGCATATGCCGCTAGCTCTTCGATACTCTCTGTAACGATCATAGGTCATTAGGCTGAACCAACATGGGCCTCGGCCCATACCCATGCACCACTACTGATCATGGGTCGTTAGGTCATGCTGGACCATCCTAACGACCCATGATCAGTATTGGTGCATGGGTATGGATCGAAGCCCATGTTGGTTTAGCCTAATGGCTCATGATCGTTAAAAAAAAGGCAGGCCCATGCCATGCATCGTCACTCATAAAATATCCTACCCCTAGAAAGTGGTTTATTTCGCCTTCCCCAATACTTGAACCCATGACCTCCAGGCTTAAGTACCTAGATTCTGAAGTGTTGGTACTATTTGGGCTAGTAACGTACCGTACTTTAAAATGCTTAAAATTTGCGGGAAATAAATGTTTTTCTTAAATAACTAATCATCTCTCAAAATACACTTGTAAATAAAATGCTTGATCAATTATTTGAAATGTAAACGAACTTGAAACAAGTACTTGTTTAAAACAACATAAAGTAATTCGTTAAAATAAGAGTAAATGAGTTCAACATGCATAAAAATCCTTAAAACTTAAGTGGTCCTCGGGTTAGTCTTCCGCATAGTCCGAGCCATCTCACTGGTTCCCGCCTCTCGCTTCCTCAAACTCGTCCTCACCTGCATCGATCAAGTCTAGTGAGTCTAAAGACTCAACATGTATAAACTGAGAATAGCAAGTAGTACATAATAAAGCCATATGCGTTTTAAAGTAGCATATACATATTTAAACTTTGAACATACTTACATAAACATAGACGTGCCATCAATTCCTAAACATTTTCATAAACTTGCTTGCATCATACATAATTAAACATGCGTAATCATTATCATTTTGCGTAGAGATATGTTTCCAAGCAAGTGACACATACATATTGCACCTTATCAGATCAAACTACAGTACTGGGCTGGCAGAGATGTCCACTGCTACATACATAAAATCCCCGGTCATGCTTTACCGGGTGGATTGGTCCCTGGTCATGCTTTACTGCTTTCCAATCATGATCATAACTCGGTCATGCTTTACCGAGGTGGAGAGGTCCCCAGACATGTTCTCCAACTTCTAAACCCGTTCATAATTGATCACACGACAATTCGCCTACCTCAAAAACATAAAACATTTTCTTTGCACGTCGAACATACTAATGCATTATGCATGCCTGCCCAAGACAAAAATTTAATTTAATTTTTTTTGCAGAAAGCTTGGCGCTCGGGAGGTAAAATCTTACCGCTCGGGAGCCGCCCACTTGGTTGGGCTCGAAAATCCTCAAAAAACAGTTTTTTACACAGTTTGAGCAATCACACAAAATGATCATAACTCACTCGTTTCTTGTCCGAAAATTACGAATTTACTGTCAAATCGAAGATATCAAAAAATTTCTACATTTTATATGTTGAAATTTTTTCTTAACAAACCGACCGAAAATTCGCAGATTCGAAATGACAGCAGATTCGATTTTTGAGATCCAAAAATCGTTTCAACATCATAGCTCAAACATTGCATAACATAAACGAATTTTTACACACAATATACATAAAAATATTTACTATGACAAGATCGATACGAAAAATGAAAGAATATAGATGCTTTTTGCGTCTAAACGTTCGAAGATAACGAATAACGAAGCAGTGGATTACGGGAGATGACCGGGAGACGCTTGCTACACGATTCTTGCTCGAAAAAGTGACGTAAATCTCCAGAATTTTGAAATGAAGAGATGGCTGCTGAAAGAGCACTCAAGAATCCTAGCTACTCTCCAAATTTTGCAACGTGTGTGTGTAGTGTGTGTACGCGCGCGTGAGTGTGGTTTAATTAGGGGCTAAAAGTGCTTAATTAATTAATTAGTAAAAAAATAATATTAATCTAATTATTTAATAACTATCAAAGATTTAATAAAATAATTGAGTACCAGAATTTCAAAATCTCGTATTATTCAAAATAGTTTTTGAAATGCTTAAAATCTTAAAATCACCTAATAAATTAAATTAGGCTTTAAAATACTTAAAATTCAATAAATCATTTAAAATATAAATTTTCTTGACTTAAAATAAAATAATATTTTTTCAAATATCGCTTAAATCGTCACCGGTCTCTTTTCCCGATCTTGTATTGAATATTCGTCTGAAACATAAAGCTTAAGAAGACATTTTAACGTGCTTCAAATAAACGGGTAATAATTTAAAATAATGAAAATTATAAATCATGCATCGTTAAAAATCATTTTAAAAAATTAAATAAGTAATTTAAAAAATTTTAATAAATGCATGAGTTTACGTGTACTGATTTTGGGCTCCACAATTCCTCCCCTACTTAAATAAATTTCGTCATCGAAATTAAATCTTACCCAAAAAGTTCAAATAGCGGCTTCTCATATCTGCTTCGGCCTCCCAAATGGCCTCCTCTGCTGATTGATTCAGCCACCGAAATTTGGCCAACTTGGTCACTTTGTTCCGAAGTCTCCGCTCCTGTTTGTTTAGAATTTGAACATGTCTTTCCTCATATGACAGATCTGGAGCAAGCTGCAACGGCTCATAACTCAAAACATGCGAAGGATTTGCAATATACTTCCCCAGCATCGAAACATGGAATACATTGTGTACTCCAGCTAGATTCGGCGGTAGAGCACACGATAAGCAATTGTCCCAACTCTGTCAAGAATTTCGAATGGTCCTATGAATCTTGGACTCAACTCGCCTCTCTTCCCAAACCTCATAACACCCTTCATGGGTGCTATCTTTACGGATACGTGATCTCCTGCGGCAAATTCGAGATCCCTCATTCTCTTGTCAGCATAACTCTTTTGTCGACTCTGTACGGTCTTCATCCTGTCTCGGATCTTGACCACAATGTCTGCAGTCTGCTGAACAATTTCTGTGCTAAGTTCTGATCTCTCACCGAGTTCATCCCAATGAATCAGAGATCTGCACTTCATTCCATACAGTGCTTCATAGGGAGCCATACCTATAGATGATTGAAAACTGTTGTTGTAGGTAAATTCCACTAGGGGTAGTTTCGATTCCCAATTTCCATGGAAATTGATCACACATGCTCGAAACAAATCTTCCAATATCTGAATCACTAGCTCAGACTAGCCATCTGTCTGAGGGTGAAATGTTGTACTGAATAGCAACTTCGTCCCCATAGCTGCATGTAAGCTCTTCCAGAAGGACGATGTGAATCTCGGGTCCCTGTCAGACACAATAGAAACTGGGATCCCGTGCAATATGACTATCTCTTGAATATAGATCTCTGTATATTGAGTCATGGAGAACGTCGTTTTCACGGGTAAGAAATGTGCCGATTTAGTAAGTCGATAAAATATAACCCAAATAGCATTAGATAACCTAACTGACCTCGGCAATTCAACAACGAAATCCATTGTAACATTCTCCCATTTTCACTCGGGAATAGGGACCGGGCTTAAGCATCCCTGCTGGCCTCTGATGCTCTGCTTTCACTTGCTGACAAGTGAGGCATTCAGATACAAAGCGTCGAATATCTCGCTTCATGCCTGACCACACATACAGCATCTGTAGGTCATTGTACATCTTGGTACCCCCTGGTTGGATGAAATACGAAGATGTATGTGCCTATGTCAAAATATCCTCTCTGATCGAATCAACACTAGGCACCCACATCCTTTCTCTGTACCTCACAATACCATCGGACACTGCGTAGAGTACACTGCCCTTGGCTTCATCCTTCAGTCTCCATTTTTGCAACTGTTCATCTGAAGGCTGACCTCTACAGATAGATTCTAGCAAAGAAGACCGGACTGTCAGATTGGACAACTTGGGAGCTCTGCCCTTAGGATAAACTTCTAGGCCAAACATCCGAATCTCTGACTGAAGAGATCTGTGGGCTGACAACTGCGCTATGACTGCTACTTTCCTGCTCAAAGCATCTGCCACAACGTTAGCTTTCCCTGGATGGTAGCTAATTTCACAATTGTAGTCTTTTACTAACTCCAACTACCGTCTTTGTCTCTTCTTCAGCTCTTCTTGCGTGAAGAAGTACTTGAGACTATTGTGATCAGTGAATATCTGACATTTCTCGCCGTACAAATAATGTCTCCATATCTTCAACGCAAAGACAACGGCAGCTAAATCGAGATCATGAGTCAGGTAGTTTTTCTCATGCACTTTCAACTGTCTGGAGGCATAATCTATAACCCGACCATGCTGCATCGATATTGCGCCTAAACCGAGCTTAGAAGCATCGGTGTAAAACACATAATTACCATGCCCTGATAGAATGGCTAAAACTGGCGCTGTGATAAGAGCTTGCTTCAAAGTATCGAAGCTCTTCTGACACTCGGTACTCCATAAAAATTTAGTATTTTTCTTAGTCAATGAAGTGAGTGACACTGCAATCGAGTAAAACCCCTGAATAAATATCTTATAGTAGCCTGCCAAGCCTAGGAAACTGCTGATCTCTGACGCGTTCTACGGCTGAACCCATTCTCTTATTGTGGCCACTTTAGCTCGATCCACCTTAATGCCACTACTAGATATAATATGTCCCAAAAATGTTACTTTCTCCAATCAGAATTTACACTTACTGAATTTTGCAAACAACTTGCGACTCTGCAAGACTTGCAAAAATGTACCCAAATGCTGACTGTGCTCCTCATGGCTCTTCGAGTATATAAGAATGTCGTCAATGAATACTATGAAGAAGTGATCTAGGTAGGGCTGAAATACTCGATTCATTAGGTTCATAAATATCGCTGGAGCATTCGTCAGCCCAAATGACATTACTAAGAATTCGTAGTGCCCATATCTAGTTCTGAAGGCTGTCTTGTGAACATCTGCATCCTTTACCTTCAGTTGATGATACCCAGAACGTAGATCTATCTTAGAGAATACTGTAGCTCTCTGCAACTGATCGAATAAGTCATCGATCCTTGGTAATGGGTATTTGTTCTTGATCGTTACCTTGTTCAATTCTCGGTAACCGATACACAACCTCATGCTTCCATCTTTCTTCTTTACGAAGAGTACTGGTGCGCCCCATGGTGAGAAACTAGGGCGGATGAATTCTTTGTCTAGGAGCTCCTGAATTTGCTGTTTGAGCCCTAACATCTCTGCTGGAGCCAAACAGTACGGTGCCTTAGAGATTGGCACAGTGCCTGGCACAAGGTCAATGGCGAACTCCATTTCTCTCTCTGGTGGAAAGCTTGTGACGTCGTCTGGGAAAACGTCAGGAAAATCTCTGACAACTGGTACATCAGATATCGATGGCGAGGGTGCGTCAGGTGTTGAAATACTACTGGCCAAGAATGTTTGACACCCCTTATGTATAAGTTTTCGGGCCTGCATGCAAGAGATCATGCGAGGGAAACTTCCCCACCTGTCTGGCTCAAAAAGAAATTGCTACATGCCCAACGGTCTTACTAATATCGATCTTTACTGAAAGTCAATTAGAACTCTGTTATTAATCAGTCAGTCCATTCCCAAGATAACATCAAACTCTGGCATTGGCAACACAATCAGATCGGTGTAAACCAGGTGGCCTTGTAGTTCAAGATCGATATCTCTGACCACGCTAGTAGTTGATAACTCATCCCCAGATGGGACTGTCACGGAGTAGTTCGCGTCGAGTCCAATGGATTTGACATCCAAATAATTAGTGAACGTCTCTGAGATAAAAGAGTGAGTGGCCTCGGAATCTAACAAGGCCTTCGTGGCTACTCTCTTTATAAAAATATTTCCTAAAGGATGTTAGCACAACAAATAAAATTATACCCCAAATACTAATATTAGCCTCATGCATAGTTGGAAATTTCTATCCAAAGTCTCCAAAATACGAAAACAACATACTAATATCCCCAAGCAAAATTCGAAGCATGATTGACCAAAAATATATATTGTGCTGAATTAAATAAGTTACCAGGTAAGGAGTGTCGTGTCTGGGTTCACCTCCTCGGCATGCATGGCAAACACTCTTCCCTGAGTTGGCTGCTTCCACTGCGGGCAATCCTTCAGCATGTGATCACTGGCTCCACACTTGACGCATTTTCCCGAGCCCCATAAACACTGCCCTATATGTTGGCGGTTGTATTTCAGGCACACTGGATACTCACCAGGCTTCTGAAGAGCCTTCCCTTGCGGTATAGAACCTTTGCCTTTCTGCAGTCCTTGAAACGACCTCTTTCCTTGCTGTCCCTAGAAAGGCCTTTTGAATTGCTGCTGCTGTTGCTGTTGGATGCCTAATAGGGCCTCTTGCCCTGCCTGTCATTCTCGATATCTTTCTGGTCATGCTCTGCTGCCAAGTCTCTTGACACGACAATAGTATAAGTAGTAGGACCAGCCACTCGAACATCACGGCGCAAGATCGGCCGTAAACCATCAATGAAATGCCTCAGCTTCTCCCGAGCATCATTCGCAATTAGGGGCACGAAGTGACACTCCATCTCAAATTTCCTCACAAATTCGGCTACACTACTGTCTCTCTGTCGCAAAGTCATAAACTCCCTGGTCAGTCGGGAGTATACTTACTCAGTGAAGTACTTGGAGTAGAACACTTCCTTGAAACCCTCCCCAGCAAGGGTCTGCAAATTCACTCCCACAGACGCGCTTTCACACCACAATCTACATTCTCCTGTCAATAGAAAAGTGGCGCACCTAACTCTGTCTACATCCTGCAGTTCCATAAATGTGAATATCACCTCGATAGACTTCAACTATCCCTCAACTATCATCGGGTCGGTAGTCCCCGAGAACTCCTTTGGGCTCATCCTCCTGAACCTCTCATACACTGCCTCTGGCATGGGCCTCGCCCTCGTATCTACTCCAGCATTGTTCTCTGCAAACTGTGCGAGGAACTGAGTCATTCCTGCAAGCATTTGCGCCTGCATAACTGGCGGTGGACAAGGAGGAGTGGCCCTCTCCTCATCCCGAGCCTTTTTATCCTCTTTACCTGCTCCCCGTGTAATCATACGTGTAAAAGGCATATTGTTCCACAATTTACCCAACACGTAAACAACATGCATGAACATAATATCCATATCATCATAAGATGAACGTAAATCGAACTTAAATGTGTACATGCTGAAATCATGACTTTGACGCTTACTACATAAAAGAAATTTTTTTTAAACTTTAAAACTTACAGACTTGAGGCATGACTTCGTGAGTTTATCGCAACTGGCAGTAGGCATAATCCTTTACAATAACACCACTCTGATACCAACTGTAACGTACCATACTTTAAAATGCTTAAACTTTGAAGAGAATAAATTTTTTTCTTAAATAATTAAACATCTCTCAAAATACACTTGTTAATAAAATGCTTGATCAATTATTTGAAATGTAAACGAACTTGCAACAAGTACTTATTTAAAACAACATAAAGTAATTCATTAAAATCAGAGTAAATGATTTCAACATGCATAAAAATCCTTAAAACTTAAGCGGTCCTCAGGTTAGTTCTCCGCACAGTCCGAGCCATCTCACTGGTCCCCGCCTCTCACTTCCTCAAACTCGTCCTCACCTGCATCGATCAAGTCTAGTGAGTCTAAAAACTCGACATGTATAAACTTAGAATAGCAAGTATTATATAATAAAGCCATATGCGTTTTAAAGTAGCATATATATATTTAAACTTTCAACATACTTACATAAATATAGACGTGCCATCAATTCATATGCATTTTCATAAACGTGCTTGTATCGTACATACCTAAACAAAGGATTTTCGCGTTTTCAGCTCCTACATTAGGACGAAGTGGTGGTTTTGACTCGCTGGGTCGTCTCGAGGGGACTTCATTAGCCTTCTTCCATTATAAGACCAAATTTTTTTATTTGGGTAAAATTTTCGACAACTGGATTATGAACCTGGCGGCTCCGATATCACTTAAATTTCACGCCCCTAGACGGGGGTTAGTCGAACCGGCATTGTTCAACAATCGCATAATGGCCAAACAAAAAGTCTCGTAGTACAGTATAAACCAAAACCAGTTTATTTCTCACAATCAATCGTTAAATTGTCTTTACAACGTAAAAAAAAATATATAGAAACATTTACAACGAAAACACAAGTAAACTTAAAACGAACAAAGTAAACTCAAATGACGCTTTCGTCCATCACCAGTCCTAAAATTGGGCATGTTCCTCTTCCTCTATATGTTCTTCGGATTTATCTTAGGAGAGAGAGTAACGGGTGAGTGATACGTTCGAGTACATACATAACCAATATACATGATTTTCGAAAACAACATATCATATCATTCATAACATAATTCGCATTACATATCATCAGCATCAACAAAAACATATTTTGGCATAGGCACTGATATTCCTCTATTTTTAATGATTTACTAATATCAATCCCTAATTTTTAGTTCTTTAAGGGGCGAGGCCATATAACGGTTATAATCACATCGTGTAAGGGCCATAACTTATCATGCATTGGGAGTTGAATCATTCCCGTGCCTAAAACATATAAGGCAATCGTATCAAGAAGGGGGTAAAAACAGAACAACGGTGCTCGACCGAAATTTTCAAAAAGACGAAATAATTCATAAGCGAAATTACACTTTTAAAACAAGCTCACTTACCTTAGATCTGGATGTTAAAAACGAGAAGGGGATTTCGTTTTTAGAATTTTGAATCCTTCCTAGATTTGGACTGCAGCAGAGTTTCGACAAGTGGCAGAACTGGGAGAGCAAAATCTCGAAATTTCTTGAGAGCACTAGGGAGAAATTTTAAAAAATTGGGTATAATTTTCAGATGTGATTTTTGAATGGGTGGTCCCTCCTATTTATAGGGTTTGACTGTCATCTTGATCGTGTATTATCTTTGCATTTGAACGTTTGAACCAAACCTTGAATTTATGATAATTTGTCCTTCTTTATCCATCTTCTTGGATAAATTTCAAAAATAATCCTTAGCTAGACCTGGAATTTCGAATTCTAGGTCTAATTTTCAGCATCAGGTAGATCTTTTATTTTTCAGTAACAATTTAATCTTTGTCCTTAAATTTCAAAATTTTCCCCTATTTATTTTCGAATTTGTTGATAATTATCCTGAAAATAGGACTGTTGATTTTCTTGATATCTCGGTTGGCAAACTTTTGAATGTCATATGCTTGCATTTCCTCCATAGATTTTGTAGAACCCGTTAAATCAGACTACGTATAAGCCATGCATAATTACTAATATTTAAAAATTTAAAATGACTTCTTTTATATTTAAAGCATTTTAAAAGTTGTTTAGTCATGATCACTTATTTTAATCGCAGAGGTTTAGTTTTATCTTTTCAGTTAAATAAGCGAGGCCGTACTGAAGTTGGAGTATTGAGATAAAATTTAAGGATAAGAAAATATTCCTAGAAATTTATTTAAGATAAAGAATAATTTATTTTAATGAAAAAGAACGTTTAAGGATTTATTTAATTAATTAGAGATAAGTAGTAAATAAATTCTTTTATGTCCAATAATTTAATTAAAAGCCTAATTTAAATTGTGCAACCAATTGGGATAAACTAATCTAGGCTTATTTTAATTAAGAAATTCCAACTTAACATATTAGTAATTTATTTTAAGAATTAGCCATGCATGCAAGTTAATTAGTATCCTAAATTAATTTATTAATTCACTAAAATATATAATAAGTGTTTAAAACTTTAAAGAGTTAAAATTCATAATTTAAGCAATATTTTCCTCCATTTATTTAAGCAATTTTCGGCCACCCCTTAAGGATTTGGATTAAGTTTGACAACTCATTTTCTTTGATCCTTTTCCTTATCCATTCTTGGTAGATAATCCCCTCACATTTAATCACCAATAATTAATAATTAAACAATTTTTCTACCCCATTTTGATAAGAAACAATCAGTCATCACCCCATCAAATCTCCCTCAATCCATCAATATATGATATAATTTCCTTATCTCTCAAGCACTAGGATAGAAGGATTTGATTTGCAATTTCAACTCTCCATTTATTTTGCAACTTTCTCATTCATTCCCTAGCCTTCCCTCCTCTCCATTCTCTCGAAAAAATCAGTAGCAAACCTTCAGAAAAAAAAATCGTGAGGAGCACTAGAGAAATAAGAGGGAAAACAAGTAAGAAAAGAGAACTCCGTCTCCGCCGCGCCGCGTCCGTCGTAATAGTTTGTTTTCTTTTCAAACAAACTCCAGGCATGTATATATGTTTTTTTTCTCTTCAATCAAGCCATATAAATAATTTAAAACAAAATATGATCATGATTCATGGAGCAAAAACCGAAAATTGACAGCAAGTTTTATAAAAATTCTGCACAGATTTTTGACTCTTCCTTGCACTTCACGTTTGGTATTGTTTTTGTGGTTTCAGGGTTTGGCTCGGTTCCAGGCGCTCACGCCTGCATCTATACACGTTATAGAATGTGTTAGGAAGGTTTTAGCCCATTGGTTTGAGCCCATTTTACCCCAGCAACACGAAATGACAGCAACTCTCCATAGTGCATTTTTGAGTCTTGATTTTTCTATGGTTGTTGTCTAAGGTGTGTGTTCAAACCATGGCTGTCCTAGGGGCCGTACCCATGGTTGGAACCCTCCCTTAACATTTCTAGGACATTACCAAGATGACCTTTCATGGCTTGGTTCATGGTCCTATCGATTTTTGAAACAAAACAACACAAGTGTCCTTCGGATTCTTTTTCTGTTTTGGGTGAGTGAGTTTCGAAACTTGTGGTGTTGGGTGGATCTTGGTTGGCTTTTTAGCCCTTAGCCATGGTTCACACAATACCTCATGATGTCTAGATCAAGCCATGGTTAATCATATGGCCACTGGAATGATACATGACAGTAAAAACAAGCAACACCCCCCATGTACAGCACATGGTGTTCTCGGGTGTAGCTTGGCGTTGTCCTATGGATTTGCTTGGTTTGTTGTTGGCTTGTAGCCATTAGCCATGGTCCAAGCCATGCCTTAGGTTGTTGAGAAGAGGCTCTGGTTGGTGGTTCAAGCCCCAATGGTCAATAGCCTCGTAAACGAAGCAAAGGAAGTACAGCAGCTGCTGCTGCAATTTTGTTGACAGCGGCTTGAGCTTCGGTTCAGGAGGCTCGTTTGAGTTCTTGGTTGGCTTTTAGCCTATGGCCTTGGACTGGACAGTACCTCAATGAGTTATAAAGGTCATGTTTTTGGCCGTTTGTGATTTGGTTAAATTTAGAAGTCGTACGAGAATTTACGGTGCAATGTGCCAAAGTGATGTATTACAGCCCTATGGTTATGTTTTCCAGTATTTTAGGAGTATTTTAATCATGGCTAAATGATGGTTCAATGTTGGTTTGGGTTGGTACGAAGCCATGGTTGAATACTAAGTTTGTTGGGCGTAATTGTCTCGTTTTTAGTTCGATTATGAAGTGTTGGTCAAGTTAAGATTATTTGCATGTTTCTCATGTTAGAATTAGGTCGCAGCGAGCCTGGGAACGATCCAACTCATTCGGTAAAACAGGGTTATAATTATATTACGTGCATAAAATATAAAATGTTTATTTTTGAGATATATGCGATATGTCTTGTGGCCACCTTACGTTTATGAGATTGCTTCACTCGGTGACTTACGACCGGTTTACGATTATGTATGGGTATGGATATCCAGTCCAAGGGCTGTGATGATCTCTACCGCCCAGTATACTGTGGTTTAGTCTGATCAGACATGCATGTTATGTTATGTTATGGGCCACTTGCGTAGAACATTATCTCTACAGAAAAATTACTATATGATATGTTATGACGGAGCTCTATCGAACAAAGCTTTTACGTATGATTTTCAGATATGCACATATTTATAATTATCCATGACACGATTTTCACCTTACGCTTTACGATACGATATTTTTCTGTTACGTGAAATTTTATGATATATTTACTTGTTATTCACGATATATGCATGTTGAGTCTTTAGACTCACTAGACTTGATTGTTGTAGGTACTGATGAGGTCGGGACCGAGGGCGGGGACCAGTGAGCTAGCTTGGGTCAGCAGTAGTAGGAACCGAGGACCGCATGCTTCAGTTTATTTATCTTTTTATGCACAAAACTCATTTTCATCATGTTGAAGTATTTTAAGTTGTTGTTTTGAAAACGATAATTTCTTCCACTGTTACTTTAACATTAAATCTTTTTATCATTTCATTTTATGAATGAGGCATGTTATTTATTTAAAGAGAAAAATTTTAAATAATTCCGCAAATTTTCAAATACGAAATATGGGCCTCGACAGTTGGTATCAGAGCCTATGTTCTTGTAAAGGGTTGTACTACTACTAATCTCGAGAATCTCACGAAGTCACGTCTTCTGTCTGTAAGTTTTACGTTTACGCATTTCGTTTAAAGCATGAAATATTTTAACAGCATGTTTTCATGAAATGATTTATGTTCAGATTATGATTATGCAGTATTTATTTAAATTTAAAGTAATAATAGAAATTATGCATGTTAGTTACGTATAGGTTATGTATGGAACAGTATGCCTCCTAGACGCATTCCTGAGCGCATGAGAGGATGAGCATCGTCATGAGGACGGTGAGGACCTTAGGCAGGAGAGAGATTTACCACCACCCCCTCCACCGGACATGAACGCCCAGATGCTAGCCGGAATGACTCAGTTCTTCGCACAGTTTGCGGGGAACAATGCTGGGGTAGCCAGGCAGACGGGGCCTGAGGCTACCTATGAGCCGTTCATGAAGATGAGACCGAAGGAATTCTTAGGGATGACAGATCCCATGATTGCCGAGGGCTGGATTAAGTCCCTCGAGGTTATCTTCGAGTTCATGGGGCTTGGAGATGAGGATAGAGTTCATTGTGCGACCTATCTGTTTGGAGGAGACGCCCGCTTATGGTGGGAAGGAGCATCGGTAGCCTTGAATAGGGCTACTCTGAGCTGGATGCGCTTTACAAAGGTATTCTACTCTAAATATTTTACTGACGAGGTGCGTGCCAGGTTGACCAGGGAGTTCATGACCTTGAGGCAGGGAGACATGACTGTTACGGAGTTTATCCGTAAGTTTGAGAGGGATTGCCATTTTGTGCCCCTAATTGCCAATGATGCGGGAGCCAAGTTGAGACAGTTTTTGGATGGTCTACGGCCGATCTTGCGCCGTGATGTTAGGGTGGCTGGCCCTACTACCTATGACGTCGCTGTCTCCAGAGCTCTAGCTGCATAGCAAGACCTGATTGATATTGAGAGAGACCGCCAGGGCAAACAACCAGTCCAAGCACCGCACCGCCCTCCTCAGCAGCAGCATCAGAGTAAGAGGCCTTTCCACGGCCCATCCAGGAACAGAGGACAGCAGCAGCAGGGACGGGCAGTCCCGAGAGCCGTTGAGTACCCAGTCTGCGCTAAGTGCACGCGTCGTCATGCTGGAGCTTGTATGTATGGCTCAGGGAAGTGCTATAAGTGTGGGAGTCCTGACCATTTGCTGAAGAATTTCCCTCAGGGGAGTCTGCCTACTCAAGGAAGAGTTTTTGCTCTCCATGCAGCGGAGACGAACCTGGAGACCATGCTCATGACAGGGAGAATTTTTATAGCTGGTTCAGCTACAAATGCCTTGATAGATTCAGGGACTACTCATTCGTTCATTTCAGAGGTCTTTGCTAATTTCCTCAATGTCAAAACCATTGGACTAGATGTGGCGTATTCAGTAGTACTGCCTTCTGGAGAGGAGCTGACAGCCACTAATGTGATCCGAGACATAGACCTCGAACTTCATGGAAATCTTGTTTATGCGGATCTTATTGTGCTGCCGATGCCAGAGTTTGACATCATTCTGGGGATGGACTGGCTATTACGGAACAGAGTTTTGATTGACTTCCAGCGGAGATCTGTGCTAGTCCGACCGCCAGGGAGAGAGCAGTTCTTATTCGAGCCAGACAGGTATTTTCCTTTACCGCGCATTATACCTTGTGTCCAGGCTAGGAAGCTCATGCATAGAGGATGTCAGGCGTTTTTAGCGACTTTTGTATCCGTTCCCGAGGCACCCAGTCAGTCAGCCTCCGATGTCACAATTGTTAGGGATTTTCTAGACGTTTTTCCTGAGGACGTCTCTGGTATGCCTCCCGAGCGAGAGGTGGAGTTTTCTATTGAGCTTATGCCAGGTACGGCTCCGATCTCAAAAGCACTGTACCGATTAGCACCGATAGAGATGGCAGAACTTAAGAAGCAGATTCAGGAACTTCTTGAAAAGGACTTCATTCGCCCGAGTTTTTCACCATGGGGCGCGCCAGTCTTATTTTTGAAGAAGAAGGATGGTTCTATGAGGCTCTGCATTGATTACCGGGAGTTGAACAGGGTTACGGTGAAGAACAAATACCCACTTCCGCGGATTGAAGATTTATTTGATCAGTTACAGGGAGCTTCAGTATTCTCAAATATTGATCTGCGTTTTGGTTATCACCAGTTGAGGGTGAAAGATGCCGATGTTCTCAAGACTTCTTTTAGGACTCGTTATGGCCACTTCGAGTTCCTTGTGATGCCTTTCGGTTTAACGAATGCGCCAGCGATCTTCATGGATCTCATGAATCGCATATTTCAGCCGTACCTTGATCAGTTCGTGATAGTATTCATAGACGACATTCTCGTCTACTCAAAGAATCATGAGGAACACAACAGACATCTGACCGCAGTTTTGCAGACCTTACAGAAGCACCAGCTATTCGCGAAGTTCAGTAAGTGTGAGTTCTGGTTAGAGAAGGTGGCGTTCTTAGGCCACATTGTTTCTAGCAGCGGTATTGAGGTAGACCCAGCGAAAGTTCCAGCAGTCAGAGATTGGGTTGTGCCGCAGAATGCGTCAGAGATCCGTAGTTTCCTTGGGCTAGCAGGATATTATCGGAATTTTATTCAGGGATTCTCCTCTATCGCAGTTCCACTCACATCATTGACAAAGAAGAATGCGAAATTTGTGTGGAGCAATGAGTGCCAGAAGAGCTTCGATACTTTGAAGCAAGCTCTTATCTCAGCCCCAATATTGGCCATGCCGTCAGGGCCCGGGGACTTTGTCTTGTATACTGATGCTTCGAAGCTCGATTTAGGCGCAATGTTGATGCAGCATGGGAAGGTAATAGCATATGCTTCCCGTCAGTTTAAAATCCATGAGAAGAATTACCCTAGCCACGATCTAGAGTTGGCAGCCTTAGTTTTTGCCTTGAAGATTTGGAGGCATTATCTGTACGGAGAGAAGTGCCAGATCTTTACCGACCATAAGAGCCTCAAGTAATTCTTTACGCAGAAAGAGCTGAATATGCGTCAGAGGCGTTGGTTGGAGCTAGTGAAGGACTATGACTGTGACATTAGCTACCACCCGGGCAAAGCTAATGTAGTTGCGGATGCACTGAGCAGGAAAGTCGCAGTGATGGCTCATATGACGATTCCGAGACCCCTTCAGTTTGAGATGCAGATGTTTGATCTAGAGACATATCCTCGAGGTAGAGTTCCCCATCTATCTACTTTGATGATTCAGTCTTCTCTTCTAGACCGTATTCGCAGTGGACAGTAAGCAGATGAGCAGTTGGCAAAGTGGAAGCAGAGAGATGAGTCCAAGGGCAGTATCTTGTATACAGTTAGCGACGACATTGTGAGATATCGAGACAGAATGTGGGTTCCTAGCTGTGATTCTATTCGAGCAGATATTTTATCCGAGGCCCACATGTCGCCGTACTCTATTCATCCTGGGAGTATGAAGATGTACAAAGATCTGCAGTTGTTGTATTGGTGGCCCGGGATGAAGAAGGATATCAGACATTTTGTATCCGAGTGTCTGACGTGTCAGCTAGTGAAAGCGGAGCATCAGAGGCCAGCAGGTATGCTCAAGCCTCTTCCTATTCCCGAGTGGAAGTGGGAGAATGTTACCATGGACTTTGTTGTCTGTTTTCCAAAGTCAGTCAGAGGATCAAATGCTATCTGGGTGATTGTTGATCGTCTTACCAAATCAGCGCACTTCTTGCCTATTAAGACGACTTTCACCATGATTCAGTATGCAGAGTTGTACATCCGAGTGATAGTCCGACTTCATGGTATTCCCGTTTCTATAGTGTCTAACCGAGATCCTAGATTCACTTCCTCATTTTGGAAGAGTTTGCATGCGGCTATGGTACGAAGTTGTTGTTTAGCACAGCTTTCCACCCACAGACAGATGGGCAGTCAGAGAGAGTCATCCAGATTTTTGAGGATCTTCTCCGTGCATGTGTCATCGATTTTTCAGGGAGTTGGGATTCGAAGTTACCACTGGTAGAGTTCACCTATAAAAACAGTTTTCAGTCGTCTATAGGTATGGCTCCGTATGAAGCATTGTACGGTCGTAATGCAAATCGCCTATTCATTAGGATGAAGTAGGTGAGAGATCAGAATTGGGTCCGGAGATTGTTCAGCAGACTGCCGATATAGTAGTCAAGATCCGTGATAGGATGAGGACTGCTCAGAGTCGACAGAAGAGTTATGCGGATCAGAGGAGGAGAGATCTAGAGTTTTCCGTTGGCGACCATGTTTTCGTGAAGATAGCACCTATAAAGGGTGTCATGCGATTCGGGAAAAAAGGAAAGCTTAGTCCGAGATTCATCAGACCATTTTAGATCCTCAACAGGGTTGGGACGTTAGCTTATCGTGCTGCTCTTCTGCCAAATCTGACCGGAGTACACAACGTGTTCCACGTCTATATGCTGAGGAAGTATATGGCAAATCCTTCGCATGTCTTGAACTTCGAACCGTTGAAGATCACTCCGAACCTCTCTTATGAAGAGAGACCAGTGCAAATCTTAGACAGACAGGAGAAGAAGCTTCGGAACAAACTGGTGAAGCTAGTGAAGGTCAAATGACTTAATCATTCGGAGGAAGAAGCTACGTAGGAATTTGAGCCAGAACTGAGGAGTCGGTATCCCGAGTTATTCGGTAAGTTTTAGTTTCGAGGACGAAATTTCTTTTAAGGGAGGAGAGTTGTAGAACCCGTTAAATCAGACTACGTATAAGCCATGCATAATTACTATTATTTAAAAATTTAAAATGATTTCTTTTATATTTTAAGCATTTTAAAAGTTGTTTAGTCATGATCACTTATTTTAATCGCAAAGGTTTAGTTTTATCTTTTCAGTTAAATAAGCGAGGCCGGACTGGAGTTGGAGTATTGAGATAAAATTTAAGGATAAGAAAATATTCCTAGAAATTTATTTAAGATAAAGAATAATTTATTTTAATGAAAAAGAATGTTTAAGGATTTATTTAATTAATTAGAGATAAATAATAAATAAATTCTTTTATGTCCAATAATTTAATTAAAAGCCTAATTTAAATTGTGCAACCAATTGGGATAAATTAATCTAGGCCTATTTTAATTAAGAAATTCCAACTTAACATGTTAGTAATTTATTTTAAGAATTAGCCATGCATGCAAGATAATTACTATTCTAAATTAATTTATTAATTCACTAAAATACATAATAAGTATTTAAAACTTTAAAGAGTTAAAATTCATAATTTAAGCAATATTTTCCTCCATTTATTTAAGCAATTTTCGGCCACCCCTTAAGGATTTGGATTAAGTTTGACAACTCATTTTCTTTGATTCTTTTCCTTATCCATTCTTGGTAGATAATCCCCTCACATTTAATCACCAATAATTAATAATTAAACAATTTTTCTACCCCATTTTGACAAGAAACAATCGGTCGTCACCCCATCAAATCTCCCTCAATCCGTCAATATATGATACAATTTTCTTATCTCTCAAGCACTAGGATAGAAGGATTTGATTTCCCATTTGAACTCTCCATTTATTTTGCAACTTCCTCATTCATTCCCTAGCCTTCCCTCCTCTCCATTCTCTTGAAAATATCAGTAGCAAACCTTGAGAAAAAAAATCGTGAGGAGCACTAGAGAAATAAGAGAGAAAACAAGTAAGAAAAGATAACTCCGTCTCCGCCGCGCCGCGTCCGTCATAATAGTTTGTTTTCTTTTCAAACAAACTCCAGGCATGTATATATGTTTCTTTTCTCTTCAATCAAGCCATATAAATAATTTAAAACAAAATATGATCATGATTCATGGAGCAAAAACGAAAATTGACAGCAAGTTTTATAAAAATTCTGCACAGATTTTTGGCCCTTCCTAGCACTTCACGTTTGGTATTGTTTTTGTGGTTTCAGGGTTTGGCTTGGTTCCAAGCGCCCACAGCTGTATCTAGACACGTTATAGAGTGTGTTAGGAAGGTGTTAGCCCATTGGTTTGAGCCCCTTTTCCCCCAGCAACACGAAATGACAGCAACTCTCCATAGTGCATTTTTGAGTCTCGATTTTTCTATGGTTGTTGTCTAAGGTGTGTGTTCGAACCATGGCTGTCCTAGGGGCCATAGCCATGGTTAGAACCCTCCCTTAGCATGTCTAGGATATGAACAAGATGACCTTTCATGGCTTAGTTCATGGTCCTATCGATTTTTGAAACAAAACAACACAAGTGTCCCTCGGTTTCTTTTTCTGTTTTGGGTGAGTGAGTTTCGAAACTTGTGGTGTTGGGTGGATCTTGGTTGGCTTTTTAGCCCTTAGCCATGGTTCACACAATACCTCATGATGTCTAGATCAAGCCATGGTTAATCATATGGCCACTGGAATGATACATGACAGTAAAAACAAGCAACACCCCTGTAAGGCCCGAGAATTTGATTATCATAATCAGATTTGTTTTGTTGATAATTAAGGTAACTGTAGACGTCTTGTATCGGACCGGAAGAGACAAGAAAGTAGATGCAAATTATAGATATGAGATGTACTCGGTGCATATGCGCCACTAGACTGGCGCACATGCGCGAAAAGTACAGAAGTATTGGCGCACATGCGCGAGATAAGGCGCGCATATGCGCGACACCTCCAGAGACTTTGGCGCACATGCGCGAGATGAAGCGCGCATATGCGCGAGGTATTGATGCCGAGACAATATGTCTCGCGCATATGCGCGAGTTAAGGGCGCGCATATGCGCGAGAAGTCCAGCATGCACACTAAGTTGACACATGGCATGAGCTATATAATGTGTAACACTTTCATTTCTTCATCTCCATCAGCAATAACCGAGAGAAAGAGATTCAGAAAAGCTCCAAGTTCTCCCTAGCTTAGAATTGTGTTTGTCTCACATTTAGTTATCCGATTTTCGATCCGAGGTGATATTCGTACTCCTCTTGCTATTGACTACAAAAGGAAGTAAGTATTGTTAACTTTCAACATGTTTTGAAGTTAAGATGTTGAAGAAATCAGATATTGATGGTTATTATGTATTCTTGTGATGTCTCTGAACGTATATTTCAAAACGGATCGAAGAAAGATTATCGTATGTGATTATTTTGTATTTTCAGAAAATGGGTATAGGGGATTATGCAGATTTTGAAGTGTGGTGGATGATTATTGAGAATTGGGAATTGTTGATATCATATATATGTTATTGAGTTGATCGGTATCGAAATAATATGTCGTTATGCCGTCCAAAATGTACCGAGAATGAATATTGTTAAGTACATGTATGGATTGAATAGAATTTTGATCTTGTATTTATTGAACATTACCATTTTAGATTCATTGTGCCTCACTTCGACTTCGAGACCTCAACATCGATAAAAGTTCAACAAGAAAGGTATAATGCATGTTTTGTTTGGGGAAGACACAACTCAAATGAGATTCAGTTTGAGTTTCCCAACAAAATCACATACTAGAATTATTGTTTATCTTTTGATATGATTGTGATTTGTTTATAGATTTATATTCAAATCTCTTGATATGATGATGTCTTGTTTATAGATTTATATTCAAGCTTGTGAGATAGGAGAGTCGTTGGCAGACTTGCCAAACTAGATGTTCGGTGGTATCGACGCTTCGGATTAGATTCACTCCGATTGTAGACATTCGATACAGACATGACCGAAGTCTAGGAATAAGACGTACAGTTACCCCGATTGGGAGGGTAGGTGAAAGACAGTGACGTCTTATTCACACCGGGATCCCTAGAGTAGAGTCGATTCGAGTCAAGACATGATTTGATTTGAATTGCATGTTTAGATAGATCGGTTTCATAGACTATGGAGCCATTGTTATTGCTTTCATGCATGATTTATGATTTCGTATCAGCATGTATACATGTTTTATACTGGGATTTGTTCTCACCGAAGTTTCCGGCTGTTGTTATGTCTGTATGTGTGCATAACAACAGGTGGGACAGGATCTGGGTCACGTCAGAGATGAGATCAAGATAGCGTGGTGACTACGGGCACAGAAGATCACTAGTGATGTTGTACTAGATTTGTACTACTTGTAGTTTATGGTTTGTATTAAACACTAGTGATGTGTTTGTAGTAGAACATGACATGTATATTATATGTGTTGTAATTAAATAAAGAAAGATATTATACTTAGTATTTACATTTGAATTAATGTTAAAAAGCGAAAATTTGACCCACATTTTGAATAAAGTTCCAATTAATCCCGAAAAGAATGGAGTTAGAGCCCGGGTCCCCACAACAGGTAGTATCAGAGCAGTAGGTTCTGTAGATTGAGATAGAATAGAATGAACGGGGTAGATCGAGTCTTCTTCCTTTCTTTTGATGTGCTAGCATGATTTAATGCTTTCCCTATTATATGTTGTATTGTATCTGAATTCATTTACAGCATGTACTTGTAAAGACTGAATCAGAACCGATTCTGGATCAGAGGTATATGATCAGAGGAGGGCTAAGACAGATTGTATAGATTGTATCCTAATCTGTTTGATAATCAGATATGCCGCCTAGAAGAATACCACAACCAGCTGCAGGTCAAGTGCCAGAACAGGGGAGTACATCAAGTACCCATATAGACGTAACCGCTACCCCGATGGAGACTCTGTTGAAGCGGTTTCAGTCATTCCGACCCCCGACTTTGAAAGGCACTGAGAATGCAGCGGATTGCGAAAGCTGGTTGGATGATATAGAGATGTTATTTGAATCACTTGCCTATACAGATGAACGTAGGGTGAAGCTGATTGGGCATCAATTGCAAGAAGTGGCCAAGAGTTGGTGGCTAACGGCGAAACGAGCCTTAGAACATCGAGGTATTGATATTATTTGGAAAGTCTTTAAAGATGAATTTTATCAACGTTTCTTTCCAGTCTCCTATCGAAAAGACAAAGGGGTCGAATTTGCAAACTTGAGACAGGGCCAGTGGAACATAGAGGAGTATGTTGCCAAATTCTCGTCCTTGCTTCGATTTGCACCTCATGTAGCAGGGAATGATGAGGCAGTTGCCGATCAGTTCATAAATGGTTTGAATCCGGATATCTTCACCCTAGTGAACACGGGGCGACCCAAAACTTTTTCTGAGGCGCTGAATCTAGCGAAGGGAGCAGAGGCTGGCTTGATTAGGCAGCGAGGAGCTTCCTATAGTGTTCAGGGTCAGAGACCGCCACCGTTTGCCAAACAGTTTCCACCACTTCCTCCTCGATTTGATAGTGGAATCAGTAGTAGTAGGAAGAAAGATTCTTTGAAAGCTAAGGGTAAGCAGTTTAAGATGGCAGGGAGCAGTTCATCGAGCTCCAGTGGATCAAGACAGAGAGGTCCTGGCCAGAGTACAGATGTGACAGGTGTATACTGTACTACTTGTGGAGGCCGACATGCCACAGAGCAGTGTCAGAGAGTGATGGGCAGATGTAACATATGTAAGCAACTGGGACATTTCGCCAGAGTTTGTCCCCAGAGAGGTGCACAGAGATTTCAGAGTGCAGGGTCATCAGCATCAGTGACTCAGCCCGAAAGGCAAGCTTCGTCTGTCCATTCCATCCAGCCCACGCCTACACAGTCCCAGCCTAGAGCCCGAGGTGGCCAGACGGTGAGCCAACCTCCCAGACAACAGGCTAGGGTGTTTGCATTGATGGAAGAGCAAGCCCAAGATGCACCAGACGATGTGATTGCAGGTAACTGTTTTCTTTGCGGTTATCCTGCATATGTATTGATAGATACAGGTGCATCACATACATTCATATCAGAACGTTTTGCATTGACACATGCATTGCCTGTAGAGTCATTGTCTACTGTAGTGTCTATTTCTTCTCCATTGGGAAGTGGTCTGATATATGTGACTTTAATTAGACATTGCTTACTACAGTTTGAAGGGCATGAGATCGATTTAGAATGTGTTGTACTTGGTTTATCTGATTTTGATTGTATTGTCGGGATTGACATGTTGACTAAGTACAGGGCCACCGTAGACTGTTTTCACAAGATTGTCAGATTCAGACCTGAAATGACAGAGGGGTGGAAATTCTACGGTAAGGGTTCCAGATCTCGGATTTCCTTAGTATCTGCTCTGACTATGAGTAGATTGTTGCAACAAGGAGCAGAAGGGTTCCTTATTTATTCAGTAGATTTACTGAAATCGAGCCCGGCATTGGCAGATTTGCCAGTAGTACGGGAGTTTGCAGATATATTTCCCGACGAGATTCCAGGGTTACCTCCAGCCCGAGATGTAGATTTTAGCATTGATCTTATTCCAGGTACCGTTCCTATTTCGAGAGCCCCATATAGGATGGCGCCAATAGAATTGAAAGAATTGAAAGCCCAACTAGAAGATCTTCTAGCCAAGGGATATATAAGACCTAGTGTATCTCCTTGGGGTGCTCCAGTGCTATTTGTACGAAAGAAAGACGGTTCTATGAGATTGTGTATAGATTACAGGCAACTAAACAAGGCAACGATAAAGAACAAATATCCTTTGCCTCGTATCGACGACTTATTTGATCAGTTGCAGGGATCATCTATCTATTCCAAGATCGATCTGAGATCTGGATATCACCAGCTGCGAGTACGAGATATTGATATACCAAAGACAACATTCCGAACCAGGTATGGACATTATGAATTTATTGTCATGCCTTTTGGTTTAACGAATGCTCCAGCGGTGTTTATGGGATTGATGAACCGTGTCTTTCAGAGATATTTAGATGAGATTGTGATTGTTTTTATTGATGATATTTTGGTGTATTCCAAGAATATGACTAAGCATGCCAATCATTTGAGAATTGTGTTGCAAACACTAAGAAATGAAGGATTATATGCGAAACTGTCAAAGTGTGAGTTTTGGCTGAGACAGGTTGTCTTCTTGGGTCATATCATATCTGGAGATGGTATTTCCGTGGATCTGAGTAAAGTGGAAGCTGTGATCAGTTGGCCGAGACCGACTTCGGTGCCTGAGATACGCAGTTTCATGGGTCTAGCAGGGTACTATAGACGATTCATCAAAGATTTCTCCAGTATTGCGAAGCCGATTACCCAGTTGACGCAAAAGAATACACCCTTTGTGTTGTCGGAGGATTGCGAGTCTAGCTTCCTAGAGTTGAAGAAGAGGCTGACCAGTGCACCTGTCTTGATGATTCCTTCAGGTACTGGCGATTTCGTTGTATATTGTGATGCATCTCACAGAGGGCTGGGATGTGTTCTTATGCAGCGGGGTCATGTGATCGCATATGCCTCTAGACAGCTGAAGCCACACGAGATTCGGTACCCCATTCATGATCTTGAATTGGCGGCTATCGTATTTGCCTTAAAGATTTGGCGTCATTATCTTTATGGTGAGAAATTTGAGATTTACTCTGACCATAAAAGCCTGAAGTATCTGTTTTCTCAGTCAGAGTTGAACATGAGGCAGCGTAGATGGCTTGATCTACTGAAAGATTTTGATTGCGAGATCAAGTACTATCCAGGGAAGACAAATGCAGCAGCAGATGCCTTGAGTCGAAAGGTTTGTGCCCTATCCTTATCGACGATAGGTGTTTCGAATTTAGTTGAAGATTGTTGTTTGTCTGGTTTAGCATTTGACACAGATAGTAGACCATTAAGACTTGCCACGATTCAAGTTGAGCCAGATTTGATCATGAAAATCAAAGAAGCTCAAAGAACAGATCAAAATATACAGAAGTCAATTCAGATGGTCAGATCAGGACATCAGTCTGAATATCAGGTACATGATTTTGTCATGTATGTGAATAACCGTATTGTAGTGCCAGATGTTTCAGAGTTGAAACAACAGATATTGTCAGCAGCGCACTGTAGTCGGTTCAGTATTCATCCTGGTGGCAGGAAGATGTACAACGATCTAAAGACACAGTTCTGGTGGAAACAGATGAAATCAGATATTGCCAAATATGTGTCTAAGTGCTTAAATTGCCAACAGGTGAATGCCGAAAGAAAGAAGCCCGGAGTTTTACTTCAGAATTTGTCTATTCCTGTATGGAAATGGGATCACATTTCCATGGATTTCGTGACGAAGTTACCTCGATCATCCCGGGGTTGTGATGCGATTTGGGTTGTGATAGACAGATTAACCAAATCAGCGTGTTTTATTCCGTACAAAATGACGTACAGACATGATCAGATGGCTGAGATATATGTCAGAGAGGTAGTCAGATTACATGGTGTGCCGAAGTCTATCGTATCAGATCGTGATCCACGATTCACTTCTCACTTTTGGCACAGTCTGCAACAGGCTTTAGGTACGACATTTCACCTGAGCACTGCTTATCATCCACAGACAGACGGACAGTCAGAGCGGACTATCCAGACTTTAGAGGATATGTTGAGAGCTGTAGCGCTAGACTTTGGCACTAGTTGGCAAGATTCACTACCATTGTGTGAATTCTCGTACAACAACAGCTACCAAACGAGTATAGAGATGGCACCGTTTGAAGCATTATATGGTAAGAAGTGCAGATCTCCTCTATACTGGGATGATATATCTGAGGTACCAGAACTTGGACCTGATATGATCCGTGAAATGACCGAGAAAGTAAAGATAATTCAGAAGAGGATGAAGACGGCACATGATAGGCAAGCCAAGTATGCCAATATCAGACGTAGACCGCTAGTATTTGAACAAGGAGACAGAGTATTCTTGAAGATTTCTCCCTTCAGAGGCATTGTCAGATTTGGCAAGCGTGGGAAATTGTCTCCTAGATACATCGGTCCATACGAGATTCTTGAGAAGATTGGCGATCGAGCATATCGACTGGCTCTTCCTCCTTCCTTATCTGGGATACATGACGTTTTTCATGTCTCGATGTTGCGTAGATATATGCCAGATATTTCTCATGTCATTCAGCCTGACTGAAGCTGAGCTTGATCAGACATTGAGTTATGTTGAACAATCGATACAGATTCTTGATCGAAAAGAAAAACAGCTCAGAACGAAGATTATTCCACTAGTGAAAGTCCAGTGGAGTCGTCATGGCACTGAAGAAGCGACTTGGGAGACAGAGTCAGAGATTGAGACAGAGATATCCCGAGTTATTTCTATGATGTGAGTGTTCGTTCCATTTTCGATTACATTGCCTCTTTTACTTGATTTAATTGATTGTCTGCGATTTCGAGGACGAAATCATTTCTTAGAGGGGGAGAAATGTAAGGCCCGAGAATTTGATTATCATAATCAGATTTGTTTTGTTGATAATTAAGGTAACTGTAGATGCCTTGTATCGGACCGGAAGAGACGAGAAAGTAGATGCAAATTATAGATATGAGATGAACTCGGCGCATATGCGCCATAGACCGGCGCACATGCGCGAAAAGTACAGAAGTATTGGTGCACATGCGCAAGATAAGGCGCGCATATGCGCGACACCTTCAGAGACTTTGGCGCACATGCGCGAGATGAAGCGCGCATATGCGCGAGGTATTGATGCCGAGACAATATGTCTCGCGCATATGCGCTAGTTAAGGGCGCGCATATGCGCGAGAAGTCCAGCATGCACTCTAAGTTGACACATGGCATGAGCTAAGAATTTGATTATCATAATCAGATTTGTTTTTTTGATAATTAAGGTAACTGTAGACGCCTTGTATCGGACCGGAAGAGACGAGAAAGTAGATGCAAATTATAGATATGAGATGAACTCGGCGCATATGCGCCACTAGACCGGCGCACATGCGCGAAAAGTACAGAAGTATTAGCGCACATGCGCGAGATAAGGCGCGCATATGCGCGACACCTCCAGAGACTTTGGCGCACATGCGCGAGATGAAGCGCGCATATGCGCGAGGTATTGATGCCGAGACAATATGTCTCGTGCATATGCGCGAGTTAAGGGAGCGCATATGCGCGAGAAGTCCAGCATGCACACTAAGTTGACACATGGAATGAGCTATATAATGTGTAACACTTTCATTTCTTCATCTCCATCAGCAATAACCGAGAGAAAGAGATTCAGAAAAGCTCCAAGTTCTCCCTAGCTTAGAATTGTGTTTGTCTCACATTTAGTTATCCGATTTTCGATCCGAGGTGATATTCGTACTCCTCTTGCTATTGACTACAAAAGGAAGTAAGTATTGTTAACTTTCAACATGTTTTGAAGTTAAGATGCTGAAGAAATCAGATATTGATGGTTATTATGTATTCTTGTGATGTCTATGAACGTATATTTCAAAACGGATCGAAGAAAGATTATCGTATGTGATTATTTTGTATTTTCAGAAAATGGGTATAGGGGATTATGCAGATTTTGAAGTGTGGTGGATGATTATTGAGAATTGGGAATTGTTGATATTATATATATGTTATTGAGTTGATCGGTATCGAAATAATACGTCGTTATGCCGTCCAAAATGTACCGAGAATGAACATTGTTAAGTACATGTATGGATTGAATAGAATGTTGATCTTGTATCTATTGAACATTACCATTTCAGATTCATTGTGCCTCACTTCGACTTCGAGACCTCAACATCGATAAAAGTTCAACAAGAAAGGTATAATGCATGTTTTGTTTGGGAAAGACACAACTTAAATGAGATTCAGTTTGAGTTTCCCAACAAATCACATACTAGAATTATTGTTTATCTTTTGATATGATTGTGATTTGTTTATAGATTTATATTCAAATATCTTGATATGATGATGTCTTGTTTATAGATTTATATTAAAGCTTGTGAGATAGGAGAGTCGTTGGCAGACTTGCCAAACTAGATGTTCGGTGGTATCGACGCTTCGGATTAGATTCACTCCGATTGTAGACATTCGATACAGACATGACCGAAGTCTAGGAATAAGACGTACAGTTACCCCGATTGGGAGGGTAGGTGACAGAGAGTGACGTCTTATTCACACCGGGATCCCTAGAGTAGAGTCGATTCGAGTCAAGACATGATTTGATTTGAATTGCATGTTTAGATAGATCAGTTTCATAGACTATGGAGCCATTGTTATTGCTTTCATGCATGATTTATGATTTCGTATCAGCATGTATACATGTTTTATACTGGGAGTTGTTCTCACCGGAGTTTCCGGCTGTTGTTATGTCTGTATGTGTGCATAACAACAGG
The DNA here is from genome assembly GCF_025594145.1 of Primulina tabacum. Taxonomy (NCBI): domain Eukaryota; kingdom Viridiplantae; phylum Streptophyta; class Magnoliopsida; order Lamiales; family Gesneriaceae; genus Primulina; species Primulina tabacum. Next base: position 8,515,002 of record NC_134558.1, read on the forward strand.
TGGGGCAGGATCTGGGTCACGTCAGAGATGAGATCAAGATAGCGTGGTGACTACGGGCGCAGAAGATCACTAGTGATATTGTACTAGATTTGTACTACTTGTAGTTTATGGTTTGTATTAAACACTAGTGATGTGTTTATAGTAGAACATGACATGTATATTATATGTGTTGTAATTAAATAAAGAAAGATATTATGCTTAGTATTTACATTTGAATTAATGTTAAAAAGCGAAAATTTGACCCACATTTGGAATAAAGATCCAATTAATCCCGAAAAGAATGGAGTTAGAGCCCTGGTCCCCACAACCCCCCACGTACAGCACATGGTGTTCTTGGGTGGAGTTTGGCGTTGTCCTATGGATTTGCTTGGTTTGTGGTTGGCTTGTAACCATTAGCCATGGTCCAAGCCATGCCTTAGGATATTGGGAAGAGGCTCTAGTTGGTGGTACAAGCCCCAATGGTCAAAAGTGTAACAGTACCGTACTTTTACTACTTAAAATTTGCGGAAAAATTTAAAAATTTTCTTAATCGAAACGTGAACATTCAAAATTCGATAAAAAGAGGTAAACTGTACGTCTCACAAGTTGTTGCAACCATAAGATTTGAAGTCTAAAGTTCGACAAGAGTATTTGAACATTTTCATGAAAACTAAAACTTGGCGGTCCTCGGGTCTAGACTCCTACTCAGTCCAAGCCTACCTCTTGGTCACCACCTCCAGCCTCCTCATAAACATCCTCACCTGCATCGATCAAGTCTAGTGAGTCTAAAGACTCAACATGTATAAACTGAGAATAACGAATAATACATAATAAAACCACATGCCGCTTAAAAATAGAACATACATACTTGAAACTTGAACTTGAAGTAACCTTGAACATTCATACATAACATAGACGTGCCATAACGTAAAAACTTTCATAAACATGCTTGCATACTTGTGCATACATAAACATACATGAACTTCATTATTTTGCGTAGAGATATGTTTCAATGCAAGTGACCCATAAAAAAATCGCCTGATCAGACTAAACCACAATACTGGGACGACAGGGCCGAACCCACTGCCACATACATGAGATCCCCATTCATGCTTTAACGGGTGGATTGGTCCCCGTTCATGCTTTAACGTTTTCCAATCCTGATATAAACCCGTTCATGCTTTAACGGGGTGGGTTGGTCCCCGTTCATGATTTAACGCTTTCCAACCCCATACATACATTGGCCACAAGACATTTTGCACACCTCGAAAAGTTGAAAATATTTTCTTTGCACGTCAAACATACTTACTTGGCGTTGAGGGATTCGTTGGACTTCGATTGGGGGCGTTGCTGCACAAACTAACTGAATTCAAAATACTTACTTACATTGCTTAGACATAGGTACTCATGCTCACCACCAAACTCCATAAATAACTTAAGACGTTCTAAAACACTCGGGAGTTGACCCCATTTAAATCAATGTACTAAACCCTCACACGAAATCCCAAAGCAAACAATTAAGTTTTCCCAAAACATGAAGTGCATGGACCCCGGGACTAGGTCCATGTATGGGTCCGTGTGTGTGCGCAAAGAAAGTACCAACAAAAGGAGGGTACACGGACCCCGTGCCCAGGTCCGACTCCGGGTCCTTGTAGACTCGGTAAAATCTGTCGTGCAGAAGAAGAAAGGCACGGACCTCGAGCCAAGGTCCGTGTGGGGGTCCGTGTAGGCTCGCAAAAATGGCACCAAGGAGAAAACGAAGGCACGGACCCCGTGCCAAGGTCCGTATCCGGGTCCGTGTACCTGCGGGAAGTGCAAACTCACGAAATTCCAATACATGCTATGCCTATCAATCTAGACTCGATCGTACGGACCATGAACTGACACCCCGAGACCCATCCTAGCATGCCATAACATCGACCCAACTTCGTACAAGCCCCCAAAGGCACTGAAACACAAAAAAACTCGCTGGAAAGCTGTAGGGGAGGGGCGGCTGCTCTCTAGCAAAGAACCCTAGGTTTTGCTCTTTTAAAAAAAATAAAAGAAATGAAAATCTGAATGTGTGTGTGTGTTTTACGGCTCTTGGTGTCTGTAAAAGTGTGTAAATCGTGTAGTGTGTGTGTGTAGCGTGAGTTTGATTTGCTAATCACTTAATTAACAATGCTAATTAAAGTGCTAATTAGAATATTAATAAAATGCTAATTGCCACTACTAAATAAGGTCCCCTAATTAAAATAAGACACACAATTGGTAAACTTTAAAGGTTTTAAAGTTCTAAAACAACAAAATAAATAATTTAGGTTTTTAAAATGCTAGAGCTAAATAAATTATTTAAAATGCCCCATCCTAACTTAAAAATAAAATACCCATTTAAAATTGCCAAAAATTGTCACCGATATCTTTTCCTCAGTCCCGCATCGAGTAATCGTCTGAAACATGAAACTCGAGAATACATTTTAACGTGCATTACATAAACATTAAATTAATGCAATTTAAATAAATCATGCATCACTAAAATCATTCCAAACTTAAGTAAAATATTTAACAATTAAATAAATGCATGGGTTATACGTGTACTGAATTTGGGCACTACAGTTCCTCCCCCACTTATAAAAATTTCGTCCTCGAAATTAAATCTTACCGAACAACTCTGAGTAGCGAATTCTCATATCTGCTTCGGCTTCCCAAGTGGCCTCCTCTACTGATTGATTTAGCCACCGGACTTTGACCAACTTGGTCACTTTGTTCCGAAGTCTTCGCTCCTGTCTGTCTAGGATTTGGACAGGTCTCTCCTCATAAGACAGGTTCGTAGCCAACTGTAACTGTTCATAGCTCAACACGTGCGAAGGATTAGCTAGGTACTTCCTCAGCATCGAGACGTGGAACACATTGTGTACCCAGGCCAGATTCGGCGGAAGGGCAACACGATAAGCTAGTGTCCCAACTCTGTCAAGAATCTCGAAAGGTCCAATAAACCTCGGACTCAGCTTGCCTCTTTTCCCAAATCTCATAACACCCTTCATGGGCGCTATCTTTACAAAAACGTGATCACCAACGGAAAACTCTAGATCTCTCCTTCTCTTATCAGCATAGCTCTTTTGGCGACTATGGGCGGTCTTCATTCTATCTCGAATTTTGACCACCACATCTGCAGTTTGCTGAACTATCTCCGGACCAAGTTCTGCTCTTTCACCAACCTCATCCCAATGAACTGGTGATCTGCACTTCCTTCCATACAACGCCTCGTAGGGAGCCATACCTATCGATGATTGGAAACTGTTGTTGTATGTAAACTCCACTAGAGGTAGCTTCGATTCCCAAGTCCCGTGGAAATCGATCATACACGCTCGCAGTAAATCCTCCAAAATCTGAATCACTCGCTCAGACTAGCCATCTGTCTGCGGGTGAAAAGCGGTACTGAAAAGTAACTTCGTCCCCATGGCTGCATGTAGACTCTTCCAGAAGGACGATGTAAACCTCGGGTCCCTGTCGGATACAATAGAAACTGGGATCCCATGCAATCGCACTATCTCCTTGATATAAAGCTCCGCATACTGCGTCATGGAGAAAGTCGTCTTCACTGGCAAAAAGTGCGCTGACTTAGTGAGTCGATCCACTATAACCCAGATAGAATTTGATCCCCTGACTAACCTTGGCAACCCAACCACAAAGTCCATTGTAATATTCTCCTATTTCCACTCTGGGATGAGGAGTGGCTTAAGCATTCCTGCTGGCCTCTGATGTTCTGCCTTCACCTGCTGACAAGTGAGGCATTCAGACACAAATCTGCGGATGTCTCGCTTCATCCCTGGCCACCAATACAAAATCTGCAGGTCCTTGTACATTTTGGTATCTCCTGGGTGAATGGAATACTGAGATGTATGTGCCTCTGTCAGAATATCCTCTCTGATCGAATCAACGCTAGGCACCCACATTCTGTCTCTGTATCTCACGATACCATCTGACACTGTGTAGAGTACACTGCCCTTAGCCTCGTCCTTCAGCCTCCATTTCTGTAACTGCTCGTCTGAAGGCTGACCTGCACAAATACGGTCAAGCAAGGAAGATTGGATTGTCAGATTAGACAGCGTCGGAGCTCTGCCCTTGCGATAAACTTCTAAACCAAACCTCTGAATCTCAGACTGAAGAGGTCTCTGCACTGACAACTGAGCTATGACTGCAACTTTCCGGCTCAAGGCATCTGCCACTACATTAGCTTTCCACGGATGGTAGCTAATCTCACAGTCGTAGTCTTTTACCAACTCTAACCACCGTCTCTGCCTCATATTCAGTTCTTTCTGTGTAAAGAAATACTTGAGACTCTTGTGATCCGTGAATATCTGACACTTCTCGCCGTACAAGTAGTATCTCCAAATCTTCAATGCAAAGACAACGGCGGCTAATTCTAAATCATGCGTCAGGTAATTCTTCTCATGCACCTTTAACTGTCTGGAAGCATAAGCTATCACCCGACCCTGCTGCATCAAGACTGCGCCTAAACCGAGTTTAGATGCATCGGTATAAAGCACAAAATCACCTTGCCCCGTTGGCATGGCTAACACTGGTGCTGAAACAAGAGCTTGCTTCAAAGTATCGAAGCTCTTCTGACACTCATCACTCCACACAAACTTAGCATTCTTCTTGGTCAGTGAAGTGAGTGGCACTGCTATCGAAGAAAACCCCTGAATGAACTTACGTTAGTAATCGGCTAAACCCATAAAATTGCGGATCTCGGAAGCATTCTTCGGTTCAACCCATTTCTTAACGGCTGCTACCTTTGCTGGATCCACCTCAATTCCACCGCTAGACACTATGTGACACAAAAACGCTACCTTTTCCAACCAGAATTAACACTTACTGAACTTCGCGAATAACTTGCGACTCTGCAAGGTCGGCAAAACTGTCTTCAAGTGCTGGCTATGCTCCTCATGGCTCTTCGAGTAGATAAGAATGTCGTCAATGAACACTATGACGAATTTATCAAGGTAAGGCTGAAATACTCGGTTCATCAAGTCCATGAAAATTGCTGGAAGCATTCGTCAGTCCGAACGGCATCACTAAGAACTCGTAATGCCATATCTGGTCCTGAAGGCTGTCTTGTGCACATCTGCATCTTTCACCTTCAGCTGGTGATACCCTGATTGAAGATCTATCTTAGAGAACACCGTGGCTCCCTGCAACTGATCAAACAAGTCTTCGATCCTAGGAAGTGGGTACTTGTTCTTTATCGTTACCTTGTTCAACTCACGGTAATCGATGAACTAGTCTCATGCTCCCATCTTTCTTTTTCACAAAAAGCACTGGTGCGCTCCATGGCTAGGAAACTGGGGCGGATGAATTCCTTGCCGAGAAGCTCCTGTATCTGCTGCTTGAGCTCTAACATCTCAGCTGGAGCCAATCGGTACGGTGCCTTAGAGATTGGCACTGTGCCTGGCATGAGATCGATTGCAAATTCCACCTCTCTCTCTGGTGGAAGACCGGTGACATTGTCAGGAAAGACGTCTGGGAAGTCTCTGACTACTGGCACATCTGATAGTGACGGAGCGGGTATGTCACGTGTTGAAATGATGCTGGCCAAGAAAGCTTGACACCCCTTGGAAATAAGTTTCCGCGCCTGCATGCAAGAGATCATGCGCGGAGAAACTTCTCCACCTGTCTGGCTCAAATAGAAACTGCTCCATTCCCATCGGTCTGACCAACACTGATCTCTTCTGAAAATCAATCAGGACTCTGTTCTTTGTCAACCAGTCCATACCCAAGATAATGTCAAACTCTGGCATCGGCAATATTATCAGGTCTGCATACACCAGGTGGCCCTGCAGTTCTAGATCAATGTCTCTGACCACGCTGGTAGCTACCAGTTCTTCCCCTGATGGGACTGTCACTGAATAATTCACATCAAGGCCGATGGACTTGATGTCCAAATGATTAGCAAAGGTCTCCGAGAGGAATGAATGAGTGGCCCTTGAATCTATCAGGGCCTTCGTGGATAACCTCTTGATGAAAATATTTCCTAAGGGATGTTAGCACAACACAAAACTTATGTCCCCACTATTCTAACATTAACCTCAACATAGCAGAAAATTAATATCCCAAGTCACACAAAATATCCCTATCACACTAATAATCCCAACTAAGATTACAACATGCAAGGAAAGAATTTAATATTGTACTGAATTAAACAAGTTACCGGTTAACAGTGTAGTATCTGGGTTCGCCTCCTGTGCATGCATGGCGAACACTCTGTCCTGGGTTGGCTGCTTCCACTGTGGGCACTCCTTTAGCATGTGGTCACTAGCTCCACACTTGAAACACTTGCCTGACCCATAAAAACACTGCCCTGGGTGATGGCGGTTTCACTTCGGGCACACCAGGTACTCTCCCGGCCTCTGAGGAGAGCCTTCTGCTGAGGAACTGGGCCCTTGCCTTTCGGTGGTCCCTGATAAGGCCTCTTCCCTTGCTGCCCTTGGTAAGGCTTCTTAAATAGGGGTCGTTGTTGATGCTGCTGCGGTTGCTGGGGGGCATGATAAGGCCTTTTGCCCTGCCTGTCGTTATCGATATCCCGCTGATCCTGTTCTGCCGCCAAAGCTCTAGACACGGCAATTGCATAATTAGTAGGACCAGCAACTCGGACGTCATGGCGCAAGATCGGCCGCAAACCATCCATGAAATTCCTCAACTTTGCCTAGACATCATTCGCAATGAGGGGTACGAAGTGACACCCCCTCTCAAACTTCCTAACTTGGAGTAAACTGACACGGACGCACTTTCACACCACAGTCTGGCGTCCCCTGACAGAAGGAACGTAGAGCACCTGACCCTATCTGCATCGGTCAGCTCCATGAAATCAAAGATTACTCGATGGACTTGATCCATCCCTCAGCTATCATCGGGTCAGTGGTACCCGAAAACTCCTTCGGACTCATCCTCCTGAATCTTTCATACATCGCCTTAGGTTGGGGCCTCGCCCTTGCATCTGCTGTTGCTTGGTTCTCTGCAAATTGTGCGAAGAACTGAGTCATACCAGCATGCATCTGAGCTTGCATATCCGGAGGTGGAGGTGGAGGATTGGCCCTCTCCTCATTTCGGGCCTATCTGTCCTCTTCCCTTGCTTCTCGGTCAATCAAGCGTCTAGGAAGCATACTGTAGAACCCAATAATTCAGACTACGTATAAGCCATGCATAATTTCTAGTATTTAAATTAAAAATGATTTTTTTATTATTTAAAGTATTTTTAAAGTTATTTAGTTTTGGTTATTTATTTTAAATCGCATGAGATTAGTTTTGTCTTTTCAGTTAAATAAGCGAGGTCGGACTGGAGTTGGAGTATTGAGATAAAAATTAATATTAAGAAAACATTCCTAGAATTTATTTAAGATAAATAATAAGTCATTTTAAAATAAAAGAATGTTTAATGATTTATTTAATTAACTTGAGATAAGTAGTAAATAAGTTCCTTTATGTCCAATAATTTAATTAAAAGCCTAAATTAAAATATATGACCAATTGAGATAAGTTAATCTAGGCTTATTTTATTTAAGAAATTGTAATTTAACATGCTTGGTAATTTAATTTAAAGATTTAGCCATGCATGCAAGATAATTCCTATCCTAAACTAATTTATTAATTAACTAAAATACATAATTAATGTTTAAAACTTTAATGAGTTAAAATTCAATAATTAAGCAATATTCCACCCCATTTTAAAAGCATAATTTCGGCCACCTTGATAAGAGATTTGAATTAATTGACAACTCACAAACTTTGATTCCTTTCCTTATCTCTTTTCTTGGTAGATAATCCCTCACCATTTAATCTTCAATAATTAAATAATTAGGCAATATTCTACCCATTTTTAAAATCTTGAATTCGGTCCCCTTAAACAATTCAAAGATTTGTTTTGACAATTCAACATTTGATATCATTCCTTATTCTTTTCTTGGGAGATAATTCCCCCACCTTTTAATCACCAAGAAATTTATTAATTAAGCAATTTTTCACCCTACTTTGAATGATAAAAAAATCGGCCATGCACCTCCAATATCTCCCTCAAATCAAATGATATCAATTCATTCCTTATCCCTCAAACTCTAGAATAGAAAAGTTTGCACCTTGCCTTTCAAATTCCAATTTAATTAGTAAAATTCTCATTCACTTCCTAGACTCCCTCCCACTCCATATTCTCGAAATTCAGAGAGAATTCAGTAGCAAAAACCATGAGAAGAAAGGAAGAAATAAGATAGAAAACAAGAGAAGTAAGAAAGAACTCCGTCTCCGCCGCGCCGCGTCGTCGTATTCGTTTGAGTTGTTTTCATTTCAAACAAATCCAAGGCATGTATATGTTATTCCTTGCTCTTCAATCAAGTCCTATATTTATTTTGAAACATTTCATGTGCATGATTAAGAAGGCAAAAACCGAAATTTTCAGCAACAAGAACAAGAAAATTCTGCACAGATTTTTGTTTCCCTTCATGCTTCACGTTGGTATGTTTCCTTTTGATTTCAGGCGAGGCTCGTTTCAGGCGCTCAAGGTTGCTTTTAGACATGATATAGGGTGTGTTAGGAAGGAGATTTCCATTGGTTTCAGCCCTTTTCCCCCCCTTGCATCACGTTTTGACAGCAACTCTCCGAGCATGTCATTTTGTGTCTCGATTTTTATTGTCTTGCTGTCAAAGGGGAAGGTTTCTGATCTCGGCTGCCCTAGGGGCTGTAGCCATGGTTAGAACCTCTCCTTGGAATGTCTAGGACGTGACCAAGATGCCCTTTCATGGCTTGGTTCATGGTTCCCTCGGTTTTAAAACAAAACAACGCAAGCGTCCCACGGTTTCTGTTGTTTGAATTTTCTGTGTAAGTATGTGTTTGGTTTTGAGGTGGTTATGGATCTTGGTAGGATTTTTAGCCCTTAGCCACGGTTCATACAATATCTCACAATGTCTAGATCATGTCATGGTCAATCAAATGGCCACTGGAATTGTACATGACAGCAAGAACAAGCAAGACGTCCCACGCGTGCAGTTTTGTTCTCGGTTGGAAGCGTGGTGATGGTTCGGGTGTTTGTTGGATTGTGGTTGGCCTAGGGCCCTTAGCCATGGTCCAAGCCATACCTTAGGATGTTGGTAAGAGGCTCTGGTCTGTGGTTCAAGCCCCAATGGCCATTAGCCTTGCAAAGAACGCATGCAAGCGCAAGCGCTGCTGCTGTAATTTTATGTACAGCAGGTTGGTGATTCGGTTCAGAGGCTTGTTTGAGTTCTCGGTTGGCTTTTAGCCTTTGGCCTTGGACTGGACAGTACCTTATTGAGTTAGGAAGGTCATGTTTTTGGCCGTTTGTGATTCGGTTAAGTTTAGAGGTCGTAAGAGGATTTACGGTGCAATGTGCCAAAGTGACTCTCGAAAGAGCGTTTCATGATTTTGGCCTCCATTGTGCAATTTTCGTATATTACAGCCCTATGGTTATGTTTTCCAGTATTTTAAGAGTATTTTAATCATGGCTAAATGATGGTTCGATGTTGGTTCGGGTTGGTACGAAGCCATGGTTGAATACTAAGTTAGTTGGGCGTAATTGTCTAGTTTTTGGGTCGATTTCGAAGTGTTAGTCAAGATAAGTTTAGTTGCATATTTTTCATGTTAGAATTAGGTCACAGCGAGCCTGGGAATGATCCAACCCATTCGGTAGAATAATACAGGATATTTAATTATATTACATGCATATAAATATAAAATGTTCATTTTTGAGATATATGCGATATTGCTTGTGGCCACTTCACGTTCATGGGATTGCAGCTTATCATTGGATTATTACTTCATCCGGTGGTCACTGACCGGTTCAGTTCATGTTCATGTATGGGTACAGATATCCAGTCCAAGGGCTGTGATGATCTCTACCGCCCAGTATACTGTGGTTTAGTCTGATCAGACGATTCATTTCACGTTATGGGCCACTTGCATAGAACATATTCTCAACAGAAAATTATTATATGCTATTTCATGACAGGGCTCTATCGAGCAAACATTTCACTTACGATTTTCAGTTCAGTTGTGCACGTATTTATAATTACTTATGACAAGATACTTTCACGTTATGCTTTACGACATGATATCTTTACACGGCATGAAATTTTATGATATATTTACTTGTTATCTACGATATATGCATTCTAAGTCTTTAGACTCACTAGACTTGATTGTTGTAGGTACTGATGAGGTCGGGACCGAGGGCGGGGACCATTGAGCCATCTTGGGTCGGCAGTAGTAGGAACCCGAGGACCTCATTTATCAGTTTATTTATTATTTTCATGCAAACTCATTTTTGTCGCGATGAATTATTTTAAGTTGTTGTTTTGAAACAAATATTTACTTCCGTTGCTATTTTGACATTTAAACTTTTATTCCACTGTTACACTAAACATTAAAACTTTTACTCAGTTTACTCTATGAATGAGGCAAGTTATTTACTTTTAAAGAAAAATTTTAAATTATTCCGCAATTTTTCAAATACGAATTTCGGGCCTCTACAGCTGGTATCAGAGCCTATGTTCTTGTAAAGGGTTGTACTACTACTGACCTCGAGAAGCTCACAAAGTCACGTCTTCGGTCTGTAAGATTTACGTTTACGCATTTCTTTTAAAGCATGAAATATTTTCACAGCATATTTTCATGAAATGTTTTGTGTCAAGACTTTAATTATGCAGTACTTACTTAAATTTAAAGAAATAATGGATTGTTTATATTGATTTTTTTGGCTAGTAGTACTGATGTTCTACTTTTTGGATTATAAGTTAATCTTGAAGATTATAAATGCTCTTGGGACTTGTAGATTTTCTAAGAAACTACTGATGGTTCGCGGTGTCTAGTTTAGTTAGTTTTTGAGAATTCCATGTAAGGATTAATGATTCGGGACTACGACTAAATTTGGAAGTATAAAAACGTAGAATTTATTTAGGATGCATGCTCTACCCAGTTGGATTTAAGGATTGAATTGCATGAATTGAGAATTTTAAGGACCTAATTGTAATAACTAATAATTGAGGACCTAAGTGCAAAAAATAAAATTCTAAGAGACTATTTTCGAGTTTATCGAATTTTGGGATTAAATTCTGAGTTTTGAGAATTTAAAGGTTTAATGAGGCTAAAATTGAAAATTTTATGGGAACCAGAAATGCAAATTTTGTAGGGTTGTAGGGCCAAAATGATAATTTTCGAGAACTTTGAGGGCCAAATTGCAAATTCTGAAATTTTTGAGGATTAAATTCAAACTTTGGAGGAACAATTGGGTTAAATCATTAATTTTTGAGGTTATGAGAATTGAATTTTTGGTTTAATAAGCTTAAGATCATTGAACTTTATGTTACGGGAAACCTATAGAATGAAATTAGGAACGCCAACAACTTATGGGTAATTGTTGGAATCTCGAGATTAAGGACAAATCGGATCATATTCGAGGAAAGTAAGAACTAATTTTGCAATTTTTAAGAAACTTGGCGACTTGGTTAGCAGTAAGTGAGAAGCGAATGGTTTAAAGCATATGAAATTTGATGATTTAGGTTTGAAGGGATATCTAGAACCTTGAAACAATTGGGTTATAAGGTTATAAGGAATGGTAACCAAGGGCATTGTAGGATGAATCAACATTTGGCTTGAAAGTTTAAGCTCTAGTGAATTAATACTGTGAAAAATTAAGAATTTAGAGTGATAACAATTTAAGATAAAGTTGATCAGTTAGTTAAGTTATAAGAATAGATAGGGAGCTAACAAAAAAAAATTGGGAATTTAAGTTTGATGAATCATAATTTTTAATCATGATCTTAAGATTTAAAATTATACCTTTGTTGGAACTTAATTTTTCAAAAAAAAAAAAATTGGGTACGATCGATGGTTAGATTACTTGATAGACGCATATAAGATTTGAGGTAGACACCTGGTTTTAAGAAATTTTTTTGAAAGTCATTGAGAAACTTGAGAATAAAGGAATATGTGTGTTGGGATTATGTTATCTAATACTATTTGGGTCGCGTAAGCTTGAATTTTAAGTTTATGAGATAGGTGTTCGTACGAAAATATTGGGTGAAATAAAAACCAAAAGAAACGAGTTGTGTTCATCATAGGTTATCAATGAATGAATATTAAGATTTTTATCGAGTAAGAAATCTGAAATCTTGATAAGGGGATTCTAGAATTTATGGGTTATAAGTGAAATTGATTTATTAGAGTTAGCCCATCATAGGAGAACTTATTAAGTTTTATACGCTAGTATTAATTAAGCATTAAGGATACGTAAGAATGCGACATTTGCTTCAATAAGGAAAGTCCAAGGGTCTTAGGTCTCAACTTTATGCTAATTGAAAAGGAAATAGTTTAAGCATGTAAGTGGTGTTAGAATAATTTTATTATTTAGGTGGAAGATCGGTATCGTATATTTTGGGTTTTATGGATTAAGACTACTCGAACTTAAGATTTGCAAAAACGTTATATTGGGATGTACTTCTAAATAGTCAGGTTATGTAAGTTTGGTGCGGTAAGGTAAAGATTCGATTCAAGGATCTTAGTCTAATATTATTATGGGGTTGAGATAAGGTTTAACTTTTAAGTGCTTTACTAAGATCTCCTAAGTCGAACTGCATGAATGCCAATACTTGGACTTGAAGCTTTAACATATCTTGAGGTCAATAAAGTTAAGAAGGGATGCTGTCAAGATTTCAATATTGGAATATTATAGATCAATGAACATCTTGGGTTATTATAAGGAAAGTAAGGTGCGTTAAATTTGGACATCCATCTCTAGTATGAGGAATTGCGGGATAAGTCAAAATTCGGGGCTATAGTTGAATAGAACTAAGTCACCATAAGTTGTTTTAAGTTGCGATTCAAAAACGAGGATTTTGGTAGACAAATTTATTTAGGATTGAGGAGACGTAAGGACAGCTTAATATTTATCTTATCAGAGTAGCGCATCGGAAGCGTGGATTATTATGATTCTAGAATTAAGAGTCTAAAATTTATGTTTATCAAGGATAAGCGAATTTCGGGGACGAAATTTCTTTTAAGGGGGGAGAATTGTAGAACCCGGTAATTCAGACAACATATAAGCCATGCATAATTTCTAGTATTTAAATTAAAAAAGATTTCTTTATTATTTAAAGAATTTTTAAAGTTATTTAGTCTTGATTATTTATTTTAAATCGCATGAGATTAGTTTTGTCTTTTCAGTTAAATAAGTGATGCCGGCTGGAGTTGGAGTATTGAGATAAAAATTAATATTAAGAAAACATTCCTAGAATTTATTTAAGATAAATAATAAGTCATTTTAAAATAAAAGAATTTTTAAGGATTTATTTAATTAACTTGAGATAAGTAGTAAATAAGTTCCTTTATGTCCAATAATTTAATTAAAAGCCTAAATTAAAATATATGACCAATTAAGATAAGTTAATCTAGGCTTATTTTATTTAAGAAATTGTAATTTAACATGTTGGTAATTTAATTTAAAGATTTAGCCATGCATGCAAGATAATGTCTATCCTAAACTAATTTATTAATTAACTAAAATACATAATTAATGTTTAAAACTTTAATGAGTTAAAATTCAATAATTAAGCAATATTCCACCCCATTTTAAAAGCATAATTTCGGCCACCTTGTTAAGAGATTTGAATTAATTGACAACTCACAAACTTTGATTTCTTTCCTTATCTCTTTTCTTGGTAGATAATCCCTCACCATTTAATCTTCAATAATTAAATAATTAGGCAATATTCTATCCATTTTTAAAAGCTAGAATTCGGTCCCCTTAAACAATTCAAATGTTTGTTTTGACAACTCAACATTTGATATCATTCCTTATTCTTTTCTTGGGAGATAATTCCCCCACCTTTTAATCACCAAGAAATTTATTAATTAAGCAATTTTTCACCCTACTTTGAATGATAAAAAAATCGGCCATGCACCTCCAATATCTCCCTCAAATCAAAGGATATCAAATCATTTCCTTATCCCTCAAACTCTAGAATAGAAAGGTTTGCACCTTGCCTTTCAAATTCCAATTTAATTAGTAAAATTCTCATTCACTTCCTAGACTCCCTCCCACTCCATATTCTCGAAATTCAGAGAGAATTCAGTAGCAAAAACCGTGAGAAGAAAGGAAGAAATAAGAGAGAAAACAAGAGAAGTAAGAAAGAACTCCGTCTCCGCCGCGCCGCGTCGTCGTATTCGTTTGATTTGTTTTCATTTCAAACAAATCCAAGGCATGTATATGTTTTTCCTTGCTCTTCAATCAAATCCTATATTTATTTTGAAACATTTCATGTGCATGATTAAGAAGGCAAAAACCGAAATTTTCAGCAACAAGAACAAGAAAATTCTGCACATATTTTTGTTTCCCTTCATGCTTCACGTTGGTATGTTTCCTTTTGATTTCAGGCGAGGCTTGTTTCAGGCGCTCAAGGTTGCTCTTAGACATGATATAGGGTGTGTTAGGAAGGAGATGTCCATTGGTTTCAGCCCTTTTCCCCCCCTTGCATCACGTTTTGACAGCAACTCTCCGAGCATGTCATTTTGTGTCTCGATTTTTATTGTCTTGCTGTCAAAGGGGAAGGTTTCTGATCTCGGCTGCCCTAGGGGCTGTAGCCATGGTTAAAACCTCTCATTGGAATGTCTAGGACATGACCAAGATGCCCTTTCATGGCTTGGTTCACGGTTCCCTCGGTATTAAAACATAACAACGCAAGCATCCCACGATTTCTGTTTTCTGAATTTTCTGTGTAAGTGTGTGTTCGGTTTTGAGGTGGTTATGGATCTTGGTTGGCTTTTTAGCCCTTAGCCATGGTTCATACAATATCTCCCGATTTCTAGATCATGCCATGGTCAATCAAATGGCCACTGGAATGGTACATGACAGCAAGAACAAGCAAGACGTCCCACGCGTGCAGTTTTGTTCTCGGTTGGAAGCGTGGTGATGGTTCGGGTGTTTCTTGGATTGTGGCTGACCTATGGCCCTTAGCCATGGTCCAAGCCATACCTTAGGATGTTGGTAAGAGGCTCTGGTCTGTGGTTCAAGCCCCAATGGCCATTAGCCTTACAAAGAACGCATGCAAGCGCAAGCGCTGCTGCTGTAAATTTCTGTACAGCAGGTTGGTGCTTCGGTTCAGAGGCTTGCTTGAGTTCTCGGTTGGCTTTTAGCCTATGGCCTTGGACTGGACAGTACCTTATTGAGTTAGGAAGGTCATGTTTTTGGCCGTTTGTGATTCGGTTAAGTTTAGAGGTCGTAAGAGGATTTACGGTGCAATGTGCCAAAGTGACTCTTGAAAGAGCGTTTCATGATTTTGGCCTCCATTGCGCAATTTTCGTATATTACAGGCCTATGGTTATGTTTTCCAGTATTTTAAGAGTATTTTAACCATGTCTAAACGATGGTTACGATGTTGGTTCGGGTTGGTACGAAGCCATGGTTGAATACTAAGTTAGTTGGGCGTAATTGTCTAGTTTTTGGGTCGATTTTGAAGTGTTAGTCAAGATAAGTTTAGTTGCATATTTTTCATGTTAGAATTAGGTCACAGCGAGCCTGGGAATGATCCAACCCATTCGGTAAAATAATACAGGATATTTAATTATATTACGTGCATAAAAATATAAAATGTTCATTTTTGAGATATATGCGATATTGCTTGTGGCCACTTCACGTTCAAGGGATTGCAGCTTATCATGGGATTATTGCTTCATCCGGTGGTCACTGACCGGTTCAGTTCATGTTCATGTATGGGTATAGATATCCAGTCCAAGGGCTGTGATGATCTCTACCGCCCAGTATACTGTGGTTTAGTCTGATCAGACGATTCATTTCACGTTATGGGCCACTTGCGTAGAACTTATTCTCAACGAAAATTATTTATGCTATTTCATGACAGGGCTCTATCGAGCAAATATTTCACTTACGATTTTCAGTTCAGTTATGCACGTATTTGTAATTACTCATGACAAGATACTTTCACATTACGCTTTACGACATGATATCTTTACACGGCATGAAATTTTATGATATATTTACTTGTTATCTACGATATATGCATGCTAAGTCTTTAGACTTAATAGACTTGATTTTTGTAGGTACTGATGAGGTCGGGACCGAGGACGGGGATCAGTGAGCCATCTCTGGTCGGCAGTAGTAGGAACCCGAGGACCTCATTTATCAGTTTATTTATTATTTTCATGCAAACTCATTTTTGTCGCGATGAATTATTTTAAGTTGTTGTTTTGAAACAAATATTTACTTCTGTTGCTATTTTGACATTTAAACTTTTATTCCGCTGTTACATTAAACATTAAAACTTTTACTCAGTTTACTCTATGAATGAGGCAAGTTATTTACTTTTAAAGAAAAATTTTAAATTATTCCGCAATTTTTCAATTACGAATTTCGGGCCTCTAGACATACTGTTCCAATAAATTTCCCAACACGTAAACCCAATGTGCATGAATATAATAACAATAGCATAGTATGCACGTAATTTGAACTAAAACGTGCACATGCTGAAATCAGAACTTCATGCTTACTACATAACATAAATTTAAAACTTTAAAACTTACAGACTTGAGGTGTGACTTCGTGAGCTTCTTGCGACTGGCAGTAGGCGTAACCCTTTACAAGAACACCGCTCTGATACCAACTGTAACGTACCGTACTTTTACTACTCAAAATTTGCGGAAAAATTTAAAATTTTCGTAATCAAAACGTGAACATTCAAAATTCGATAAAAAGAGGTAAATTGTACGTCTCACAAGTTGTTGCAACCACAAGATTTGAAATCTAAAGTTCGACAAGAGTATTTGAACATTTTCATGAAAACTAAAACTTGGCGGTCCTCGGGTCTAGCCTCCTACTCAGTCCAAGCCTGTCTCTTTGTCACCACCTCCAGCCTCCTCATAAACATCCTCACCTGCATCGATCAAGTCTAGTGAGTCTAAAGACTCAACACGTATAAACTGGGAATAACGAATAATACATAATAAAACCACATGCAGCTTAAAAATAGAACATACATACTTGAAACTTGAACTTGAAGTAACCTTGAACATTCATACATAACATAGACGTGCCATAACGTAAAAACTTTCATAAACATGCTTGCATACTTATGCATACATAAACATACATGAACTTCATTATTTTGCGTAGAGATATGTTTCAATGCAAGTGACCCATAACATAATCGCCTGATCAGACTAAACCACAGTACTGGGATGACAGGGGCAAACTCACTGCCACATACATGAGATCCCCGTTCATACTTTAACGGGTGGATTGGTCCCCGTTCATGCTTTAACGCTTTCCAATCCTGATCTAAACCCGTTCATGCTTTAACGGGGTGGGTTGGTCCCCGTTCATGATTTAACGCTTTCCAACCCCATACATAAATTGGCCACAAGACATTTCGCACACCTCAAAAACTTGAAAATATTTTCTTTGCACGTCAAACATACTTACTTGGCGTTGAGGGATTCGTTGGACTTCGATTGGGGCCGTAGCTGCACAAACTAACTGAATTCAAAATACTTACTTGCATTGCTTAGACATAGGTACTCATGCTCACCACCAAACTCCATAAATAACTTAAGACGTTCACTCAGGAATTGAACTCATTTAAATCAATGTACTAAACCCTCACAGGAAATCCCAAAGCAAACAATTAAGTTTTCCCAAAACATGAAATGCACGGACCCCGGGACTGGGTCCGTGTATGGGTCCGTGTGTGTGCGCAAAGAAAGTACCAACAAAAGGAGGGGACCCGGACCCCGTGATCAGGTCCGGCTCCGGGTCCGTGTAGACTCGGTAAAATCTGTCGTGCAGAAGGGGAAAGGCACGGACCCCGAGCCAAGGTCCGTGAAGGGGTTCATGTAGGCTCGCAAAAATGGCACCAAGGAGAAAACGAAGGCACAGACCCAGTGCCAAGGTCCGTATCCGGGTCCGTGTACCTGCGGGAAGTGCAAACTCACGAAATTCCAATACATGCTATGCTTATCATTCTAGACTCGATCGAATGGACCATGAACCGACACCCCGAGACCCATCCTAGCATGCCATAACATCGACCCAACTTTGTACAAGCCCCCAAAGCAACGATTTCCACCCTACGACACATACAATTCAAAAACGTGGCAATTGACACCAACTTGTTTCCTACGACTTCTAATGCATTCGCGTACCTATCGACACTAAACGGCATATCAAATGATATCCCAACATCATACTACTCATACCTAGACACAGCAACGATCATCCGTCGATCTCCAACAAAGCCTGCAACAATAAAATCTCAAGAACCCATCAATACATAATTTTCTGAAAAATGAAGTTTGAGCAGTCCCACGAAAAACGTCATATCTCACTCAATTTTCATCCAAAAATTTCGATTTTACTGTAAAATCGAATGTATCAAAAAGTTATACAATTTTTGTGTTGAAAGTTTTCTCAAAAACGCGACCGAAAAATCGCAGTATTTAAAAATACAGCAAAAAAACAAAAATTTAGATCTAAAAAATGGTTTCAAAAGTGTTCTAAACATAATTACTCAAACTCCTACGCATCGCACATGTATTTTTACACATAAATAACAACACACGCATAATATGACGAGATAGATGCAGCAATAACAGAATATACGTGCCTTTAGATTTTAAAACGTTACCGAACGACGATACCGAAGCGGGAACGGAGCGAGGCTTGATCCGGGACGATCGTGGCTCAATTTTTCTTGCAGTGAAACACACGAAAACTCGCTGGAAAGCTGTAGGGAAGGGGCGGCGGCTATCTAGCAAAGAACCCTAGGTTTTGCTCTTTTAAAAAAAATAAAAGAAATGAAAATCTGAATGTGTGTGTGTTTTACGGCTCTTGGTGTGTGTAAAAGTGTGTAAATCGTGTAGTGTGTGTATGTAGCGTGAGTTTTAGAGTAGATTAGGGGAATGATTTGCTAATCACTTAATTAACAATGGTAATTAAAGTGTTAATTAGAATATTAATAAAATGCTAATTTCCACTGCTAAGTAAGGTCCCCTAATTAGAATAAGACACACAATTGGTAAACTGTAAAGGTTTTAAAATTCTAAAACAACTAAATAAATAATTAGGCTTTTAAAATGCTAGAGCTAAATAAATTATTTAAAATGCCCCGTCCTAACTTAAAAATAAAATACCCCATTTAAAATTGCCAAAAATTGTCACCGGTCTCTTTTCCTCAGTCACGCATCGATTAATCGCCTGAAACATGAAACTCGAGAAAACATTTTAACGTGCATCACATAAACATTAAGATAATACAATTTAAATAAATCATGCATCACTAAAATCATTCCAAACTTAAGTAAAATATTTAACAATTAAATAAATGCATGTGTTATACGTGTACTGAATTTGGGCACTACAAATAGCCTCGTAAATGAAGCAAAGGAAGTACAGCAGCTGCTGCTGCAATTTTGTTGACAGCAGCTTGAGCTTCGGTTCAGGAGGCTCGTTTGAATTCTTGGTTGGCTTTTAGCCTATGACCTTGGGCTGGACAATACCTCAATGAGTTAGGAAGGTCATGTTTTTGGCCGTTCGTGATTTGGTTAAATTTAGAAGTCGTACGAGAATTTACGGTGCAATGTGCCAAAGTGACTCTCGAAAGAGCGTTTCACGATTTTGGCCTCCATTCACTATTTTCGTGTATTACAGCCCTATGGTTATGTTTTTCAGTATTTTAGGAGTATTTTAATCACGGCTAAATGATGGTTCAATGTTGGTTTGGGTTGGTACGAAGCCATGGTTGAATACTAAGTTTGTTGGGCGTAATTGTCTCGTTTTTAGTTCGATTATGAAGTGTTGGTCAAGTTAAGATTATTTGCATGTTTCTCATGTTAGAATTAGGTCGCAGTGAGCCTGGGAACGATCCAACTCATTCGGTAAAACAGGGTTATAATTATATTACGTGCATAAAATATAAAATGTTTATTTTTGAGATATATGCGATATGTCTTGTGGCCACCTTACGCTTATGGGATTGCTTCACCCGGTGATTTACGAGCGATTTACGATTATGTATGGGTACGGATATCCAGTCCAAGGGCTGTGATGATCTTTATCGCCCAGTATACTGTGGGTTAGTCTGGTCAGACGTGCATGTTATGTTATGTTATGGGCCACTTGCGTAGAACATTATCTCTATAGAAAAATTACGATATGATATGTTATGAAAGAGCTCTATTGAGCAAAGCTTTTACGTATGATTTTCAGATATGCACGTATTTATAATTATCCATGACATGATTTTCACCTTACGCTTTACGATACGATATTTTTATGCTACGCGAAATTTTATGATATATTTACTTGTTATTCACGATATATGCATGCTGAGTTTTTAGACTCACTAGACTTGATTGCTGTAGGTACTGATGAGGTCGGGACCGAGGGCGGGGACCAGTGAGCTAGCTTGGATCAGCAGTAGTAGGAACCCGAGGACCGCATGCTTCAGTTTATTTATCTTTTTATGCACAAAACTCATTTTCATCATGTTGAAGTATTTTAAGTTTTTGTTTTGAAAACGATAATTTCTTCCGCTGTTACTTTAACGTTAAATCTTTTTATCAGTTCATTTTATGAAAAATCCTTACGCCTTTATATTTCAATCCGCCCGTTAGATTTTGAATCCGACTTCAGTACTGTGTTCCTATCAACGCAGGCTTCAACTGGACGTAAGTTTTCTTAAGCTTTGTTATGTCTTGAAATTATGATATTGTCAGAATCAGATATGATTCATATATGATGTTCTCGACATGTTAGACATCGTATAATCGAAACCGGATTGAAGAACGGATACCGTATGGAATTGTTATGATTTTCTGAGTTGATTTGTTTGAGATTGATATCAGATTTGTGTTGTTATTGATTATGGGTTGTAGTAATTGATATCTGTTGATATTGTATTAACGGGGATATTCAGATTGTGCCGTTATGCCGATGATTTTGAGTTAAATTCAGATTGATCAGATTCGGTATTGATTTGAGCAGTATATTGATATTGTATTTTCGATATTGTTATTGCCAGATTGAGTATTGACAGGCATTAAATCCGAGACTTCAACAGAATCAGATTTACAGAAAGAAAAGTCAAAGTGGTACCGGGAGAACGACTCTAGTAGAAAATACTTGAGTTTCCCTAAATCACATACTTATTGTTATTATGTACATTGATTTGAATTAATATTCTTGTTCTATTGACTTATAGAAAGCATGTATTAGACGAGTATTAGACGAGTGATCTTGTGACATAAGTGCCGATAGTGATGGAATCGTCACTGGCACATTGCACATTGTCACAAGATAGTGAGTTGGCGATAGTGCCAAAGTGTGTGACGGATAGGTCAAGACACCGGATGTTTTGTTATATCGAAGTGGATAGAATTGGATTTTCTTCTATTACTGATGTTCGATATGGAATACCAACGTCTGGAAACCGGGATCCTTAGACTAGGAATGAGTCTAGTATGAGATATGAAATCATGAGTTGATTGACGATTTTATATTGGTTATGTTTCAGATTTTGATACATCTACTGATATCTATTACATGCTTTTACATTGTTTATATGATTGCATGTTTCGTTGATTTATACTTGGATGTATTTCTCACCGGAGTTATCCGGCTGTTGTCGTGTTTGTATGTGTGCATGGCAACAAGTGGGTCAGGTTCAGGGTCGAGGAGATGAAGAGAGATCGTGATTAGAGTGGAGACTACAGACTTGATTAAAGATAGGGTTTGGACACTTGAGATTTAGATGTTAAACCTTAGTTGAATGATTGTATATAGTACAAGACTTGTACTTTAATACTGACATGTATATTATAATGTATTCCATTACGTTCCGCATTTAATACTGTATTTTTAAAAAAAATTAGACCCTGTTAATGATAATTGATTAAATTGTCCCAATGATGATTAAGAATTTGATTAGCGTCCGGGTCCCCACATTTAATATGTGCTATAGTTTTCAAAAATTATTGCGTTTTAGGTTTGGTAAAGAATGCGATGATTTCATTTTTATGACTATTTCACTTGATTTTTAAAATGCTAGTTGGTTGGTGTTTTATTTTAAAAGGATAAAATATTTTTTAGGTGTTATATGCTCATGTCCGAAATTGAGTGTTATGTAAAAAAAAAAAATCTAGTAATTTTTAAGCAATAAAAAGGGCAGACGTTTCAGTTTGTATCAGAGCAAAGGTCCTGTAAAGAGTTGTGCCACCATCAATGCCGGGAAGATCAGTCGTCAAGCCTCAACTTGTAAGTTTACATGCTTTATATGATCTATATGTTGTTGCCTGCATAATTATATGAATTATATGTTCACGTCACATGTTTAATAGCATTATGAGAATATATGTTTTATATGCTTCGAGAATTTTTATACGTGATACGACATGAAATAAAAAATTATTTGATTTCATCGCATGTTGGTTTTGTGGTGGAATTGGACTATGTTGAATTTTTGGGTTTTAGTATGGACGTTTTACTTTTTAGGCTATAAGTTAATCATGAATATTATGAATGCTTTGGGACGCGCAGATTTTCTAAGAAAATATTATGATCCATGGTTACTAGTCGAATTAATTTTTGGGAATTAGACGTGAGGTATAATGATTTAAGGATTTGAAACGACTTGGGAGTAAGAAAATGTATAAATTGCGATTTTAAGTTTCGATGAAAAGTAAGATTGATTATGAGAATTGATTTTTGGGTAAATAAGTTTAAAATTATCGAAATTATGTTATGGGAAACTCGTAGCAGGAAATTAAGAATGCCAAGAAGTTATGGGTTAATCGTAGGATTTTGAAATTAAAGACCAATTAAGATAATTTTTGAGGAAATTATGAATTTATTTTGCAATTGCTAAGGAATTTGGGGGCTAGTTTAGCAATAAGCGATAATTGAATGGGTTAAATGATAAGAATTTTGAGGATTTAGACTTTTAAGAATATTTTAAACCTTGGGATAATTTGGTTATAAGGTTGTAAGGAATGATAATCAAGAGTTTTTAAGGATGAAACAATATTAGGCTTGAAAATCTAAGCGTTAGCGGACACATTTGGGATTTTAAGATTGAAATCTGATAAGTTCATGAGAATTTTGGGTATAAAATAAGTAAAATAATATACGATAAGTATGGTGATCCATCTTTTATGATAGGGAATTTTAAGAAAAGTTGAAATTCGAGGTTATAATAGTAACAACACTAAGTCATTATGGGTCTTTTTAAGTTACAATTCGACGATAAGGATTTAGAAAGAAAATTTAATTGGGATCAAGGAGACATAAAGACATTCTAAAATTTAAGTTTTATTAGAGTAGCGCATCGGAAGCGTGGATTTTTGGGATACTAGAACTAAGACTAAACTTTGGGTTATTAAGGATAAGCGAGTTTCGAGGACGAAATTCAATTTAAGGGGAGAAGATTGTAACGCCCCGAAAATTTAAAGATCCACGCAAACCACATGCATGCAATTATTAAATTATCTTGTATTTTAATTAAATGTTTCAATTTCATAAATTAATTATGTTGTGCATATTTTCATGTTTAAAATATATTCTTCTACATGATTGCATTAAAATATATTTTTAAAGGATATTCGAGTTGCGATCGAGGAACGGAGACCGAGGGCTGAAAAATAGAAAATGTTTTTATTGGTTAATTTTTTTTAATTATTTAAATTAGGGGTGATGCTTTTTATTATTTCTGAAAATAACAGGTTTTGAGGTGATTTTATATGCCGGAACGTAAATTTTATCGGTGTTAGTTTTTCAATAAAAATGCGAGCTTTTTGGCAACGGCTAATAAATTTATAAATTTATTTAAACAAAAACTTTGATAATATTTTATTTAATCCTAATTAAGACTAATGGGCTTAATTTAGAGGCTTGATAGGCCTAAAAGCCTTGATGGTATTTAATTATTATTTAAAGTGTTAATCACCCAAAATCCTACATCATTGTACACGCCTCCCACTTTTGAAATTCAGAAATTCTCTCCTCACAAGACACCACACACACGGCACTACACATCCAATCTTTGGGAAGAAAATTCGATGGGTTCTAGGGAATTCAAGCCAAATGTTTCACTCCGTTCTTCGTCGTCAACGTTATTTCGTGCGTATAATACGCAAAGTCACGCCATACTTCTTCCTTTTCTCATCTTTCACACCATATTAATTATTTAAAATAAATTTGCATGAAAAACAGGAGCACTTGGATATATTTTCGTTTTTCAAGCATATCTGATTTTTAAAGCATGGGTTTTGATCCAAAAATAATGAAATTCATGTACCTAAGAGGCTGCCATGACTAGGAATTAAAAAGGGATGTTTTTACATGTTTAGAGAGTTCTAAACCACACCAATATGCTGCACACGTGAATAGAACAAAAGCTGGAACCAATTGTTTATTATTGTAGCATATGGGATCGGTTGAAGGAAAATTGATGCATGGGGGTGAGTGGCTCGACCAGGCTTGGTGGTTGGGACCTAGGGGTCATGGTTAGGTCCTAGTAAGGGTCCTAGGAGGGCTAGGGCTCCAGCCTTGGGCTGGGGAAGAGTCCACGTGAAGTGGGACTCTCCCCCAAGGCCTGCGCAGGATCTGGTCGGGAAAGAAAGGGCGCACGGCTGGTCTGGGGGCGAGCCAGGCTGGTCCTTTAGGGTCTAGAGGAGGTGGTGCAGGGTTGGGGCATGGGCTGGTGTGGTTTGATTCAGGGAGGGCACGAGCAAAACCAGAAAGCGTGAGGGATGCATGATGCGCGCAGGTTGGTGCTTCTGGGTCAGGAGCTTCGCTGTTGGTTTCTAGGGAGTGGGCTAGCCTGGGTATGGTCTGAGCGTGGTCTAGGGGCAGTAAGGGTCATGGGTGGTTGGTGGTTAGATGGCTGGTAGAGTCCTAGGCAACTAGGAAACCCAATACATCAAGAACACCCTACACGCACACACAGCACATGCAATGGGCCTTCTGTCCAGGAAGTTTTTGAGCTGGCCAGGGATGGTTTTTCGGGCTAGGCTTGGTCACTAGGATCCCTAGGTGGCTTGTCTAGGTTTTGGCTCAAGGTGGCTTGGGCGTGGCTCGAGTAAATTAGGAGATGACTCGGTGTGTTCGATAAAGTGTCAAGAACGAAAATTAAAAACAAAAATTGAATTCATGGGTCCACGGGTGTGGCTCATGATTTGGAAGGGTAGAATAAATCATAAAAAGGTTATACTAAAAATTTGGGATCAAATATTGAATTTTGGATTTATTCGGGATTTAATCGCCGCACGAAACGCTAATTAACGAGTTAATTGAAAAGCCTAGTTTTAAGCTTTATAAAATTAAGGAAAATTATATTTAAACTTAAATAATTATTAAAAGTTTAAGTTTTTAATTTGAAAATTTATAATAAGGTTAGGTTTAATTCGGGATTAAAAACCATTAATACGTCACATTTAAAGATTAATTTAAAAGTCGTCGATTTATGCCAAATAAAAATATGGAAAATTTCATGTAAACTTAAATAATTATTTGAGACATGTTAGAGTCATTGAAATGAAGGAAAAGTCAAAAACGTAAAATGTCAAGTCCAGGGGTAAAACGGTCTTTTTACACCAAAAATTAGTAAACGTTATGGCAGTGCTCTAAATGCTATTTTTATGATATTATGGTTATTTTTAAATATTTATGAAATGTTCATGATTAAATTATGATTTTTAAATGTCAATGGATTTTTATGATTTAAGGTTGACATTTAAAATACATAATGCATGCTTGGTTTCAAAAACAAAAATGTTATGTTATGCATGATTTTATAAAGTGATGTGAATGTAAAACGTTGAAGGAAGTGAAGTAATTGTGACTAATTCGATAATGTTGGAGATATTGTGAGGGTGACGGTCCAAGTGAGGAGCCCGACGATCTTATTTCCATTATTACGAATATATGGTAATGGTATGTGGTAACAGTATGTGTTAATGGTAAGAATGGAATATCGTGAGGGGAAAAGGCCCCAGAGGGAGCCTCGACAATCGTATTATGTTCGAAAGAGGATAGGCCAGGGCCCAGTTGACCGATAAGAGTGTTGTTGGTGTCCCCCGCCACCCAGTACTGCGGTTTCATGTAGATGGATCCATCGCATTTTGAGGTTTAAGGAAAGTCACAATTAACGATCTGAATTCAACAAAGGAAAAGGAAAAAGCAAAAATGTTTATGATCATGAAAAAAGTTTTATGTTATGTCATGTTGAGGAAAAAGAAAGAAAAAGGTTAAGGTTTATGTGATGTATGTCATGAAAATGTTTATGCTTAAGGTTGATGCATCATTATGAAAATGTTTCTATTTAAAGTTCATGCATCATAAAAAGGATTATGAAAATGTTCATGTTTGAAGTTTATGCATCTTCATGAAAACGATATTTTAAATACAAGTATTTTTCACTGTTATATGTTGACTGTATTACGTATTACTTGCTATAAAGATGATGGTGTGTTGAGTCTTTAGACTCACTAGGTGTGACGGATGCAGGTGAGGTTGACGGAGGTCTTGACGGATGATTTGACTGGGCTGAAGGCGCACACAACCCGAGGACCAGTGCTTCTACTTTTCCGCACTTACGATTATGATTCATGAATTGCGTTAAAGATTTTAAGACTATTTATTTATGTTTTGAGAGATTTTTGAGAGGTTTAGTATGGGTTATACTTTTCAAATATTATTTTTTTTAGGTTTGGTAAAGCATGCGACGATTTCATTTTTATGACTATTTCACTTGATTTTTAAAATGCTAGTTGGTTGGTGTTTTATTTTAAAGGGGGTAAAATATTTTGTAAAATATTTTTTAGGCGTTATATGCTCATGGCCGAAATTGAGTGTTTTGTAAAAAAAAAAATCTAGTACTTTTTAAGCAATAAAAAGGACAGACGTTTCAACTTCACAATACCAACGGACACTGTATAGAGTACATTGCCCTTGGCCTCATCCTTCAGTATCCATTTGTGTAGCTGCTCATCCGAAGGCTGACCTCTACGATTCGGTCTAGCAAAGAAGACTGGACTGTCATATTAGACAATTTAGGAGCTCTGCCCTTAGGATAAACTTCCAGGCCAAACCTCTGAATATCTGACTGAATAGATCTCTGCGCTGACAGCTGTGCTACAACTGCAACCTTTCTGCTTAAAGCATCTGCCACAACATTAGCTTTCCCTGGATGGTAGTTAATTTCACAATCGTAGTTTTTACTAACTCCAACCACCGTATTTGTCTCATGTTAAGTTCTTTCTGCGTGAAGAAATACTTGAGACTTTTGTGATCAGTGAATATCTGACATTTCTCGCCGTACAAATAATGTTTCCAAATCTTCAATGCAAAGACAACGGCAACTAACTCGAGATCATGAGTCGGGTAGTTTTTCTCATGTACTTTCAACAGTCTAGAGGTATAAGCTATAACCCGACCGTGCTGCATCAATAATGCGTCTAACCCGAGCTTAGAAGCATCGGTGTATAGCACAAAATTTCCTTGCCCTGTTGGCATGGCTAACATTGGCGCTGTGATAAGAGCTTGCTTCAAAGTATCAAATCTCTTCTAACATCCTTCACTCCATATAAATTTATCATTCTTCTTAGTTAATGAAGTGAGTGGCACTACAATCGATGAAAACCCCTGAATAAATTTCATGTAGTATCCTTCCAAGCCTAGAAAACTACGGATATCTGATGCTTCTTCGGCTCAACCCAATCTTTAACTGCTGCCACTTTAGTTAGATCCACCTCAATGCCACTGCTAGATATTATATGATCCAAAAATGCTACTTTCTCCAACCAGAATTCACACTTACTGAATTTTGCAAACAACTGCGACTCTGCAAGACCTGAAAAACTGTACCCAAATGCTGACTGTGCTCCTCATGACTCTTCGAGTAGATAAGAATGTCGTCAATGAACACTGTGACGAATTGATCTAGGTAGGGCAGAAATAATCGATTCATGAGGTCCATAAAAATCGGTGAAGTATTCGTCAGTCCAAACGGCGTCGCTAAGAACTCGTATTGCCCTTATCTGGTTATGAAGGCTGTCTTATGAACATCTACATCTTTTACCTTCAATTGAGGATACCCAGATCGTAGATTTGTCTTAGAGAACACTGTAACTCCCTGCAACTGATCTAACAAGTCCTCGATCCTTGGTAGTAGGTATTTATTCTTGATAGCTACCTTGTTCAGTTCTCGGTAATCGATACACAACCTCATGCTCCCATATTTCTTCTTTAAGAATAGCACTGGTGCCCCTCATGCTGAGAAACTAGGGCGGATGAATTCTTTATTTAGGATCTCCTGAATTTGCTGTTTGATGCTCTAACATCTCAGCTGGAGCTAAACGGTACGGTGCCTTAGAGATTGGCACGGTGCTTGGCACAAGGTCAATGGAAAACTCCATTTCTGTTTCTGGTGGAAAGCCTGTGACGTCATCAAGAAAAAAGTCAGGAAAATCTCTGACTACTGGTACATCAGATATCGGTGGAGTGGTTACGTCAGGTGCAGAAGTAATACTAGCCAAGAAAGCCTGACATCCCTTATGAATAAGTCTTCGTTCCTGCATACAAGAGATCATATGAGGGAAACTCCTCCATCTATCCGGCTCAAAGAGAAATTGCTCAATGCCCAACGGTCTTACCAACACTGATCTTTTCTGGAAGTCAATAAGAACTCTGTTCTTCGTTAGCCAGTCAATTCCCATGATAATGTCAAACTCTGGCATCGAAAACACAATCAGATCAGCATACACTAGGTGGCCCAGCAGTTCAAGATCAATATCTCTGACCATGCTAATAGCTGATAACTCTTCCCATGATGGGACTTTCACTGAGTATTCGGGTCCAGTCTAATGGTCTTGATATCCAAATGATTAGCGAATGTCTCTAAGAGTGTGTGGCGCCGGAATCTATCAAGGCCTTCGTGGCCACTCTTTTTATGAAGATATTTCCTGAGAGACGCTAGCATAACACAAAAAATTACACCCCATAATACTAATCTTAACCTCATGCATAATTTGAAATTTCTATCCCAAGTCACCAAAAATACGGAACATCACACCAATAATCTCAAATCAAATTCGAAACATGCATGGAAAAAATAATATGTTGCTGAATTAAATAAGTTACCAGTCAATAGGGTCGTGTCTGGGTTCACCTCCTCTACCTGCATGGCGAACACTCTCCCCTAGGTTGGCTGCCTCCACTGCGTGCAGTCCTTCAGCATATGATCGCTGGCTCCACACTTGAAGAATTTGCCCGATCCCCATAGACATTATCCCGCATGCTAGCGGTGGCACTTTGGGCACACCGGGAACTCACCAGGCATCTGAGGAGCCTTCTGCTGAGGAATAGGACCGTTGTCCTTTCGGTGGTCTCTGAAATGGCCTCTTCCCCTGCTATCCCTGAAATGGCCTCTTGCCCTGCTCTACCGCCAGGGCTCTCGACACGGCAACAACATAAGTAATAGGGCCAGCAACTCTCACATCACAGTGAAAGATCGACCGTAACCCATCAATAAAAATGCCTCAGCTTCTCCCGAGCATTATTCGCAATTAGGGGTACAAAGTGACACCCCCTCTCAAATTTCCTAAAAACTATGTCACGATGTTGTTCCCTTGTCGCAACGTCATGAACTCCCTGGTCAGGCGGGAGCGTACTTCCTCAAGTGAAGTACTTGGAGTAGAAGACTTCCTTAAAATCCCAAGTCAGTGTTTGTAAATTCACTTACAAAGATGCGCTCTCCCACCACAGTCTGGCGTCTCTTGTCAGCAGGAAAGTGGCACACCTGACCCTATCTGCATCGTGCAGCTCCGTGAAGTAAAAAGTTACCTCGATGGACTTAATCCATCCCTCAGCTATCATCTGGTCCGTAGTCGTCGAGAACTCCTTCGAGTCCTTCCTCTTGAACCTCTCATACACAGCCTCTGGCCTGGGCCTCGCCCTTGTATCTACTGCAGTATTGTTCCCCGCTAATTGTGCGAAGAACTGAGTCATTCCTGCAAGCATCTGAGCCTTGCATATCTGGCTATGGACGAGGAAGAGTGGCCCTCTCCCCATCCTGAGCCTCTCTATTCTCATCCCTTGCTCCACGGGCAACCATACGTCTAGGAGGCATACTATTCCAACATTTACCCAACACGTAAACCCAACATGCATGAACATAATATTAATATCATAAGATGCACATAATTTGAACTTAAACATGTACATGCTGAAATCATGACTTGATGCTTACTACATGAAAGAATTTAAACCTTACAGACTTGAGCTGTGACTTCGTGAGATTCTCGCAACTGGCAGTAGGCATAACCCTTTACAAGAACACCACTCTGATACAAACTGTAACGTACCGTATTTTGAACGACATAAAAATTGCGAAAATAAAAAATTTTCTTAAATAAATAATAAACTTTCAAATTGTGATAAAAATAATCTGCTCGTCTAAAACATTTGAAATGAAACGACTATAACCAAAGTTTGCAAAAGCACTTGTTTAAACATCGTAAACTAATCCCGTGAAAATCAGAGTATTTGATACATGCATAAAAAAAATCTTATAACGTAAGCGGTCCTCGTGTTTAGCATCCGCGCAGTTCGAGCCAACTCACTGATCCCCACCTCTCGTCTCCTCGTACTCGTCCTCACCTGCATCGATCAAATCTAGTGAGTCTAAAGACTCAACATGTATAAACTGAGAATAACAAATATTACATAATAAACCACATGAATTTTAAAGTAGACCATATATACTTAAACTTGAACGTACATACATAAACATAGACGTGCCATCGTTTCATAAAACTTTTCATAAACATACTTGTATCATACATACTTGAGCATACATAAAAATCATCATTTTGCATAGAGTAATGTTTCAAAGCAAGTGACTCATAACATAGTGGGTCTGATCAGACTAAACCACAGTACTGGGCTGGCAGGGATGTTCACTACCACATACATGAGATCTCCGGTCATGCTTTACCAGGTGGATGGGTCCCCGGTCATGCTTTACCGCTTTTCAATCCTGATCTAAACCCAGTCATGTTTTACTACGGTGGAGAGGTCTCCGGCCACGTTCACCGGCTTCCAAACACGGTCATATTTGGTTACAAGACAATTAGCATACCTCAAAAACATAAAATATTTTCTTTGCACGTCGAACATACTAATACATTATGCATGCCTGCCCAAGACAAAAAAATTTAATTTTTTTTCTAGAATTCTTGGTGCTCGGGAGGTACAATCTTACTGCTCGAGCGTACCGCGTCCAGAAGGTCTGGCGCTCGAGCGGTAAGATCTCGCGCCCGAGCGTCGCCCTGCTCGAAAAATTTTAAAAACCAACACGGTTGAGAAGTCAAACGATAATGATCATAACTCAATCATCTCTTTTTCAAAAATTACCAATTTACGTCAAATCTAAGACATCAAAAAGTACTATGTTTTATATGTTGAAACGTTTTCCAGAAATCCGACCGAAAATTCTCAATATTCGAAATGACAGTAGATCTGGTTTTTGAGATCTAAAAAATCGTTTAAACATCACAATTTGAGCGGTCACACGAATATGATCATAACTCGCTCGTTTCTAGTCCAAAAATTAGGAATTTACTGTCAATTAGAATATATCAAAAAGTACTACGTTTTATATGTTAAAATCTTTTCCAGAAAATTTTCCAAAAAAGTAGAGTACACGGAATGACAGCAACATCCGGTTTTGAGATCTAAAAACTTTCAAGAATTGTTTCAAACGTTTTTGCTCAAACTTTTGCATAACAAACATGAATTTTTACACACAATAAACATCAAAACATATATTATGACAAGATCGATACAAAAATGAATGAATGTACATGCCTTTGCGTTAAAAACACACGAAGACGACGAATACAGACGCAGTGGATCACGAGGGATGATCGGGTATCGCTCCCATTTTTTCAAAGATCTTTTTTGATAAGCAGTTCCTTAACTGGTTAAAGGTGCAGACAATCTTCCCTTAGCGCAACCAATCCATGCAACCGTGCACTATCAAATCATGTTCTTTCCATTTCTTGAAGTTTGAACCATTAAGTATTTGAATATCGTTCAGATTAACAGATATAGATGATACTATAACAAAATAGAACAAAAACTCACAATACATTATAGTCAATGCATATATTTAAATTAAATAAATCACAAAAATATACGCATGCAGGTGGTGGGTCTATAAAAAGTACATAACACAACACTAATATTTACTCTTTGAACAAAAACAACAATTTGTAACTGATATACTTAAATATCATGTTATTAAATATCTAATTTATGTCTTTCTTTAGAACGACAATTGTATGCATGGTTAAATCCAAAATTTTCACATATTTAGTATCATATATTGTGCTAAAATTTTGCATAATATGAAATTCCTTTGGGCTGATCATTTTTTTCCATAAATTTAACACAATTTAATATCATATAATGTGT
This sequence comes from Primulina tabacum, assembly GCF_025594145.1. Classification (NCBI taxonomy): domain Eukaryota; kingdom Viridiplantae; phylum Streptophyta; class Magnoliopsida; order Lamiales; family Gesneriaceae; genus Primulina; species Primulina tabacum. The sequence continues at coordinate 8,547,499 of NC_134558.1, forward strand.
GTACAATCTGGCACGAAATTAATATTCCTTTGGACCGATTAATTTCAACATAGTTTTAAAACGCTTTAAGATCATATAATTATGTGCTTATAATCTGGTAAAAAATAATGTTCCTTTGGGCTGATTATTTTATGTATAAATATAAACAAATTTTTTTTGTCACTTATTATGTCTGCAATCTGACCAAAAAATAATTTTTTTGAGCCGAATATTTTTTCTATAGATATAAATACACTTAAAGAAGATATATTTTACCTAAAATCTTGCCAGGAAAAAATATTCATTTGAGCAGATTATTTTATACATAAATCTAGATGGACTTCAAATCATCTATTATGTTTGCAATTTGACAAAAAAAAATAGTCTTTTTTCGAGCCGACTATTTTTACATAGATTGAAACACAATTTATTTTGAACTTCAACAATATTATATATCTCAAAAAATCATTTTATTAACATGCAATTTAAATTTAACCAAATTCGAGATACGAGATATTAATTTAACTCAAAATTTAACAAGAAAATTTATTTACTTTAATTGGACCAAATAAGAAATATAGAAACCGAATATGCAAAAAATAAAATATTTGCACCTCATAATTATTCGTCTATAAATATTTTATCGAAATAAACAAAGACGATAAAATAGTGAATAATTACATATTAATTTCATTTCATGCAATTAAATTTTGAAATGGTCGAATTTAATTTCATAAATCAGAATTGCAGAAATCAAAATTTAATAAAATGTCGAAATTCTTGATTTGAAAATATGTTTCAAAATTAGACAGCCAAACAAGTCCTTAAATTCAAACTAAAATCCCCAAATCAAACCCTAACCCTAAACACGAAAACCGTAGTCAATTCCTCCTCCGGCCATACTTGACTCCGGCGTTACTGACCCACCTCGCTTTGCCTCGACCGACAACTACCTTACCTTTTCCGACCACAAATCCAGCCTTACATCGAAATCGTCAAAAAATTTGACGAAAATCGCGCGAATAAAAGTTGTGAATTTTATATCAAAATCCTATCATGTTGCAACGGTTTTCAATCAATAGATGGTATTGATATGGGCGCCTGGAGTTGGGAAATATTTCCCCTCAACCATCACCACTTGAAAATGGCCGAAAAACATCTGATTGCCCCTTAATTTGGCGGCCCAACCATAATTCGAAAAAATTCAAATTTCCAAGTTTTTTTTAAAATCGAAAATAAATCTGAATTTTGGATATAAACTCCGAAAATACTAGATTTCAAAAGCGTGAATTTATTACAAGAAAAAATTCAGAAAAATTAAAAAACCAGATCTGAATCCAAAAATTTATACACTGGGAAATTGAATCAGATCCGACAATAAAAAAAAAAATTTGTTTTGATCAATCATTAAACAAAATTCTCATAATTTAACATAAACGTGACTCTGATACCACTTGTTGGAGAATTAATAAAATAAATCTATAAATCATGTTATTAAATTCATATATCACAACACGTCAGGAATTCATGTTGAATTATCAGAAAATATAAATGATATCAAACCCGTACTAGAGTCTATCGATTGATCTAACGTTGGAGTTATTGATCTTCAAAGACAGAAAAGAATCGACCACCTTATTCTTGCTTTAAATGGGAGAATGAGAGAGATTTAGAATATGTTTCGTATATATTATGTGTTATTCTCTGTGTCTCGAAGACCATAAATTTATATAATCTTATCAATCTTCAACCCATCATAGAAGACTGAATTGGACTGAGTTTTAATATACACGGTGGATCATACCAATGTATTTAATACTTTAGAAGCTCATACTTAATTAGATAACTTTATTGGATTATTTATTGATAATTTATAAATTACACGAGGCCACAAAATAATTCTAACAGTTCCTTCTTTCCCTTTATCAAGGATGTCATTTTCAAGCAGAGATCTTTCTTCCTCCTTTTTCACCTCATTCTCTGTGATACAAGCTTGTAGACCTGCTGGTGTCAGTTTTAGGATCGTATCAGTCCCCATTGATCTCTGAAAGTCTGGCCTTGCTGCACTTATTCAAAACCGGCTTTTCTTTTTCAAGTTCTCTCTCTCTTCTCTTTTTCTCGACCATTTTGTTCTCTTCAACTAACAAACCTGGACATTCAGGTGATTTTGAAGCCTAGAAAAGTGGCAATTTTGCCAATATATCCTTCTTGACAACATCTTCAGACTTGGGACCTTTTCTTTCTTCAAATTCCCTGGGATTATTGTTCTTATATTGAGAAGGTTAATCCATCTTTATGTTCTTGCTCACCAAAACCTTCAACACCCCATTCTTCCCCTGCAACCTGATTTTTTGATCGGCCCTCTCCTGATACTTCAATCTTAACAACGGAAGTCGAACCCTTTAATCTTTCCACTTTCAATTTCTCAAAGCCACTATACCTTACCAACTTAGATCTTTTCTCCACACCCACTGCATCATGCTCGTCAAACTCAAACAACTCAAACCTACTTCTCTTCCTCTCACCATTTATCTTCAACTGAGCATTGTTTCTACCATGTAGACTACCTTCAGTTTCAATTTTGCATACCACTGAGCCATTATGCAAAGTATAATCACCCACGTTTCTACTCATATACTCAAATGACTCGTCCTCGGTACACGAACCCCCAACACTTGAAATTGATCTATGCCTCTTCAGTCCATCTAAAACTACTACAGCATCCTTATTGTTAGGTTCATTTTGTCCGACAGATGATGGAAATAATAAGAATATCAGAATATGATTTAAAATAGTAAATTCGTGTTTTATCAGAATTAAATGTTGTGCCAGATGTTACAACATCTCGGACAACATGCAGCGGAATATTATATTTTATAACACAAATTCACTTTAAATAAACAGATGGACGAGATTAAATTTGCACAAGTATAAATACTTGTGCGGTGCCTTATGGCAAAAATAATCACTAGAAAAACCAATCGTTTACAAAAACCTAACACTAGTGATTATGACAAAAATCAATTTCCTCAACAAGTTGAGAAAACAAATGCTTTCTAAAAACAACCAACAATATTAAAACATGAATAAGAAAGCAAAAAACGAGATCCCTAAAAACACGAGCAGCTAAACATGATCTTCAGCCAACATCGTTACGGATGTTGTCTGTAGATAGTTGGCAACATTCAGGGCAACACGTAAACCACCACTCTTCAAAACAAGCAACGTCTTTGTAGAATTATTTGTCTCTAAAATCTCGACGTGCAAAAGTGCATCAGTTATGCATTCATGAAAACCTCCAAGCGAAGAGTGAAAACCATATAAATCGAAAAAGCTCTCTCTTAAAAGTATTCGTGAATCCTCAATCCAAGATCTCTCTCCAATGTGCGTGTATCAATAATCGAGAAGACTTGTGCACAAGAGAGAAAGAAGAGAGAGTGAGAGATAGAGAGCGAGCACCACGAAAATCTCCCACGAAAATCGCCTTTACGAAAAACTATCTCCACGAAAATTCTACGCATGAACTCTATGAATTTTTTTCTCTTCGTCTCTCTCTCTATACTTTTTAATCTCCATCTCTCTTATTTATATTTCACTTCAACTCACAAGGAAATCTACAAAATAAAGAAATCAAGAGTTAAATCAATAATATCATATCTTCAAGATCTTTATTATAAATATAATATCTAGAAAAGGCAAACCCAATATTCCACATAATCTTATCAAGAATGAAATAGACTTAAGGAAGATATTATATTACAATAAAATCTTAACATAATTATCTAGAAAGACAAAACCATAATTAAATATTATACTCAATCAAATCAACAAGGAAAAGATAATATTAGGGAAATAAATCAATAAGATATATCAATTAAAATTAGGAATAAATATTTCCCTTCAATCTCCCCCTTTTTGCCTTTCTGGACAAAATCAAATCAAACTCAATTTCTCGGTTGAACTCCAGTTGACTCTCCCTTTATATGAGAATTTTTCTCCCCCTGGATAAAATCAAGTTAGTACGGGTGTTGTTCGTTGTGTTGGCAACACTTGAGACAACACCTGCCAAAATCATTAACAGTTCATTAAAACAGAAACACATCAGGGAAGCAGAACCTTAACAAAGCAGAACATTAAAAATGAAATCAAGCAAAGGTATCAGATAGATAGTATCATTGGGTCCTTTCAATTCACAGTCCCATGAGTTTGAGTCGCATCTTCTCCCCCTTTTTGTCCAGAAAGGACACTAACCTCCAATAGCGGCTTGTAGTCAGCAACAAGATTATAGTAATAGGCTATATCACGTAATCTTGAAGAATGAATTATGTTAATAATGTGAAGAGAAAACAGTGTAAATCAAAAGAATAAGTATGCATGCAACGGTAACAAAATCAAAATTTACTCAAACAATCCTAAGATCCTTAACGAAAAAAAAATTAATGGGGAATATTTTTAGCCGTTATCACCTTCCAAGAATACCGAGATAATTGCGTCCAATATCTTTTCAAAATAATTTCCAGAATTAAAACCCACATCGATATAACACCACTGAACCATAAAAAATCACACATATTCAATTTTCAGTAAAATCTGGATTTTCATCGAATTTTCTTTGTCGAAATACTCATGTCCTCTTGACACAACAATATTCACAATGTTATGTTTATGCATGACTTATTTATGCCTAATAACAGAATATAACAAAAATAGAAACATGAAAGCAAATATGAGATATGTTCACAAATGAAGTGTTTTCACAAATGTTGGCAACATCTTCTGACAACATGTCCAATTCCAGAAAATAATTTTGATTTTTCTGCACACTTAGAGATTTATTATTCTTCTGACCATAGAAGTGGTAGCTCCCACACTAGAAGAACGGTCTTCTTTTGGACTCCTCTAGGTAGCTTTTCTATTTTCTTCTATTTTTCTTTCTGTATTGAATTCAGAAGAGGTAGCTCCCACACTAAAAGTACAGTCTTCATTGGACTCTTTTAGGTAGCTTTTTCCCATCTTGTCTTCTGATACAGAGCTTTTTTTTTTAATCTTTTCAAGTCACTTTTCGTATGGGACAATGTCATGGAGTACATGATCATCCTTCAACTACTTTGTGATTTAATCAGATTTTTAAGCATATCCAAGTGTGTTAAGTTTATATAGAACAAGAAATTGTAAGTGCACCAGAAGATTATGAAACATTGTGATAACACATCATATAATAGTATGCATGCAGATGCAGTATGTCTAAGTCCTAGAAATGCACATGCAAGTTAGGTGTTGTCCGAGATGTTACAACATCTGAGACAACATCTATGAATGATTAGGCAGAACACATGCTGAGAGATTTCCTAAGGTTGAAGAATCTCTCAAAATCTAATGCTTTGTGAATATGTCAGCAAGTTGGTTATTTGTACCAACAAATTCAATTCGAATCAATCCTTTTTCTACTAAATCTCGAATAAAGTGATGTCTAATGTCAATATGTTTTGTTCGAGAGTGTTTTACTGGATTTTTTTGAAATATCAATTGTACTAGAATTATCACAGTATATGATTTCTCCCTAATGAAACTAACCCATGAAAATTGTGAGAAATCATCAACATATACAAAAGAATACTTCTTACCTCCAAAGCTTTCAACTTCCATAGGACCCATAAGGTCCATGTGAAGTAAATCCAGACTACGTGTTCTCCCAGATGTTGGCAACGCTGGGTGTGACACCAAGTCTGTTTTCCTTTTTGACAATCTCCGTACACATATGGTATACTAGATGAAAGATTAGTCATACCTTGTACTGCATCGTACTTACTCAAGTTCTTCAAGGTTTTGAAATTTACATGGCCGAGTTTTTGAAGCCAAAGGTCGAGTTCACTGATTTGTGCATGATTGCTTGAAATTTCCTCACCTATTTGGTAGCAATTGTCTGAAGACCTTGTACCTGTCATAATGCACATATTAGTTTCATCAAAAACTTCACAAGTATGTTTATCAAACTTGACATGCAAATTATCATTACACTATTGGCTTATGCTTATCAAATTTGAATTTAATCCTTCGGCATGAAGCACATTGTGGAGCTTTGGCAGTCCTTCAACACTCAAAGTACCCTTTCCAACAATTTTTCCTTTAGCTCCCCCTCCATATGTCACTCTACCACATTTTTGCTCAACATAATCGGTGAGATATTCTCGTGATCCCGTCATGTGGCGTGAGCTTCCACTATCAAAGTACCAATGACCTGCAGTATTAGTTTTCAACAAAGTATAGACAACTTTACAGTGATTTTTTACCTTTGGGACCCAAATTTGTCTTACTGTAGGTCGATGGTGGGAGGTGTTGCGGAAAGTGTTGGACAACATTCGGGGCAACATTCGGCTCGACTTTCGATTCATGCAGTCATCCCTGAGTTTAAAACAGTATGGCCTGATATGTCCAGGCTTAAAACAGTAATGACATACATACCTACGTTTTCTTTTCCTAGGAACGGGTGCAGCATGTTGTTTTCTTGGTGGAGAACTTTTGATTGATGGCTCAGGTTGTGAATGTGTAGATATATCAGTTTTTCCTTTCACAAAGACTGTTGATTTGGAACATTCACCAATTTCAAACACACCGTCTTTGAAATCTAAGCCCTTCTTGTCATCTCTTCCCATCAAGAGTATGGATTCAAGCTTTGATGTGCTCGAATTAAACTTGGACAATGTTTCAGTTGCCTTTTGAAGTTTTTCTTTGGTCTTTCCCAGTTCTAAGTCTTTTTTGCATAGAATTACTTCAAGTTTGGCAACCAAGGCTCTTAGATCAGTGTTTTCCTTTACAAGAGTGGAGTTGAGCTTGTTTCTTTTGGTCCAATCCTCAAACAACTCTTCATAAAACTTTTGAACACTCTCAAGAGTCATCTCTTCATCATCAGCTTCTGATTCATCATCTCCACTCGAATTTCCAGAAGTTGTGGATTTCAAACACACTGATTTTTTGCAGATGTTGCGGCCAGGTGTGGCAACACCTAGGGCAACACCTAAAGGATTCACTTGCAACCAGTGTTTTTCTTCATTCCTGGGTCGAAACTGTTGTTGGACAGGAGGTCTAGGAGCTGGTGGTCGAAGTGCTGCGTTTGCAAGTGATGTGTCCATTAAATATTTCTGTCAAAACAAAATAAAAACCAGAATCAGCACTTAGTATATCAAGAGTAGGCTCTGATACCACTTGTAAGGAATTATTTTGTCCGACAGATGATCGAAATAATAAGAATATCAGAATATGATTTAAAATAGTAAATTCGTGTTTATCAGAATTAAATGTTGTGCCAGATGTTACAACATCTCGGACAACATGCAGCGGAATATTATATTTTTTAACACAAATTCACTTTAAATAAACAGATGGACGAGATTAAATTTGCACAAGTATAAATACTTGTGCGGTGCCTTATGGCAAAAATTAATCACTAGAAAAACCAATCGTTTACAAAAACCTAACACTAGTGATTATGACAAAAATCAATTTTCTCAACAAGTTGAGAAAACAAATGCTTTCTAAAAACAACCAACAATATTAAAACATGATTAAGAAAGCAAAAAACGAGATCCCTAAAAACACGAGCAGCTAAACATGATCTTCAGCCAACATCGTTACGGATGTTGTCTGTAGATGTTGGCAACATTCAGGGCAACACGTAAACCAGCACTCTTCAAAACAGCAACGTCTTTGTAGAATTATTTGTTTCTGAAATCTCGATGTGCAAAAGTGCATCAGTTATGCATTCATGAAAACCTCCAAGCGAAGAGTGAAAACCATATAAATCGAAAAAGCTCTCTCTTAAAAGTATGCGTGAATCCTCAATCCAAGATCTCTCTCCAAAGTGCGTGTATCAATAATCGAGAAGGCTTGTGCACAAGAGAGAGAGAAGAGAGAGTGAGAGAGAGAGAGCGAGCACCACGAAAATCTCCCACGAAAATCGCCTTCACGAAAAACTATCTCCACGAAAATCCTACGCATGAACTCTATGAATTTTTTTCTCTTCGTCTCTCTCTCTATACTTTTTAATCACCATCTCTCTTATTTATATTTCATTTCAACTCACAAGGAAATCTACAAATAAAGAAATCAAGAGTTAAATCAATAATATCTATAAAAGGCAAACCCAATATTCCACATAATCTTATCAAGAATGCAATTAGACTTAAGGAAGATATTATATCACAATAAAATATTAACATGATTATCTAGAAAGGAAAAACCATAATTAAATATTATACTCAATCAAATCAACAAGGAAAAGATAATATTAGGGAAATAAATCAATAAGATATATCAATTAAAATTAGGAATAAATATTTCCCTTCACTTATGTTCACTTCTCTTTCTGATAATTAAACACCCCGACGAAATTTTGTTATTCAACACACCCGATGACCCTATCCTCCCGTCCATTATGCACCAACACAACCTGTAACGTCCCAAAAATTTGAAGGTCCACATGAACCATATGCATGCAAGTTATCAAATTTCTTAGGTATTTTAATTAATTATTTTTAATATATTAAATGCATAATTGTGAACTGAATATGTGTTTTAATTCTTGGTTCATTAAGATTGCATGATATAAAGTTTTTAGCAGTATTTCACGCTCGAACGAGGAACGGAGACCGGAGACAGTCAAGGAAAATGTTTTATTAAATAATTATTTAATATATGATGTAAATATGAGGCATTTTTGAAAATAGGTCTTTTAAATTATTTTTACGCCTCGAGCCGTATTTTAAACCGGTATTCAATTTTTAGCAGAACGAAGGACTTTTTGAGGGTTAGGTAATATTTTCAAAAATGTACTTAAATGAAATATGTTACTGGAATTTTTTTGTGCTTATTTAGACTATTTTAATACTTAATGGGCCTTAAATCCTACTTAATCTCACTATTTTTAATTAAGGGCTCATTATACTAATTATATTATATCTAACCTACCTTCAAAACCCTAAACACTCCACCCATTCAATTCGGCCGCCCCCTCCCCAACCTTCAGCATCATATTTTCGAAAAGTTCAGCAACAATCCCCTCGACTTCTCCCAAGGTTTTTCAAAGGATCTCTTCTCCGTCCCTTCGGTGCCCGTCCTACGTGATTATATCGAGGTTTTCGAGCATAAATACGCAAAGGCACGTCCTATACCCCGCTTTTCTCATCATTCACTGCATTATATGTTTAATTGTGTCTATATGCATGAAAAATATTAGTCCTAACGTTTTATATGCTTTTGGACCGAAAATTTCATGAAAATCCTCCACCTTTCTTCATGTAATCTCACGATTTTGTTATGGTTGAAGGGCTGCCGTATCTTTGACGTTTAAGGATCATGTTACACCAATTTTCGTAGAACTCTAGAGGGTATATCAGTTTTGGATCGAGGAAGGTAGGGTCGAATGTGTGTGCTTGGTTCTAGGGTCGAGTGATCACTAGATCGTGTGAAAGGGGAGGGCAGCGGTGCAGGGGACGTGCCATGGACGTGGATTAGACCCTGGTAGGTTTGAGACACGGCTTGGAGCAGCTCGTGCAAGGCTAGTCTCGGGTTAGGAGGAAATCGAAGAAGCTATACTCGATTTAGGGTTCGGCGAGGGAGTTTCAGATGCATCGCGTACCACCATGTGCATGGTGTTAAGTGTAACGACCCGAAAATCAGACTACGTATAAGCCATGCATAATTATTACTATTTAAATTTAAAAATGATTTATATATATATATATATATATATATGAAGGGTCTAATTCATTTTGATATTTGACAAGTCATAACTATTTATTTTAATGCAAAAGTTTAGTTTTATCTTTTCAGTTAAATACGCGAGGACGGACCGGAGTTTGAAGATTAAAGATAAGATTAATAATAAGAAAGACATTCCTAAATTTAATTTAAGTCAAGGAATAATTTAATTTAAAGAAATAGAATGTTTTAGAATTTATTTAATTAATTAGAGCTAAGTTGGTAAATAAATTATTTTAGGTTCAATATTTAATTAAAGCTTAAATTAAAATATGTAAACAAGAGAGAATGAATTTATCTAAGTATGAAGTATTCAAGAAATTAAACATAGTATTTAAATGCTTAAAGTTAAATCCATACAATGCCATGCAAGAGGTCATTATAAATTAAGGTGTAAATTCATTAAAATGTAGAATGGGTATTTAAAACCTTAAGCAAATAACATACAAGATATAAACAATAAAACACCATGCAAATAAGTAATAATTTTGGGTCCAACATTTAAAATATTCAAAGGTGGATAACTCTCCATTCCAACAATTCCTAATTACAATTCATTGGGTATTCATTTCTCATTTTAATTATCTAATGGGTAGTAAATTTAAATGAAATAACATACTTCATTTCTACTCAACCTATTAGACAACAAAACCGTGTAAATGCAGTAGGAAATAAGGAACAAACCAACGGCAATAAGGGGATTAAGAAACAATTCAAAACCCTTCACCTCCTTTACTTGTAACTCTCATTTTAATGTATATTATGGACCCTTTAACACCATTATTAACATTCCTCTTCCTTACCTACATGTCCTACATTCATATGCTCAAAAAATCAGTAGGAAACATCTGAGAAAAATCATGAATTAGCAGCAAGGAGGAGAGGGTAGGAACAACAACACTAGAGGAGGAAAAACAATTCATATCCATTCAACTTCTTGACTTGTAACCTCCAACTAAATGCACTTCAAGACTCCTTTATCACCCCTTGTAACCTTCATACTCATTACCTAGCAGCCCTTCATCCATAATTTCGAAATTTACAGAAGAGAACAGCAGCTAAAAATTGAGAATAACAGCACAAGAACAAGAAGGAATTCTCAACTCCGACTCCGTCGCTCGTATTCGTCGTATTGGTTTGTTTTCGTGTCAAAACAATTTCCATGCATGTATATATCGTTTCTTTGCTCTTCAATCAAGTCATATTAGATAATTTTAAGCAGTATATGTTCATGAATCAAGCAGCATCACGAAAATGACAGCAACATTTAAGCAAAAATCTGCACAAAATTTCTTGGCTCTATTGTTTTTCCACATCACGGTTTGGTGTGTTTTGGTTGCTTACAGGGAGTTGCTCGGTTCCAGGCACACATGGCTGATACTAGGCATGAATTAGAGTGTGTTAGAGTGTTATTGGTTCATTGGTTTACATCCATACACACACCAACAAAGTAGTGACATCAACTTTTCCTTAAGTGCAGAATTTGAGTCCAAGGTTTTATCATTTGGTGGTTTAAGGTGAAAGTTCGAATCATGGCTGTCCTAGGGACTGTAGCCACGGTTAGAACCCTTCCATACCATGTCTAGGACGTGACCAAGGTGTCGTTTCAAGGTTTTGTTCATGGTTCCCTCAAAATGTTTAAAACAACAACACAAGTGCATAGTTCGAATTTTCCATTTCCTGTATTAGTGTGTCTTCGGTTTTGGAGTGTGGTTTGGATTGTGGTTGGCTTTTAGCCCTTAGCCATGGTTCAATCCATGCCTTAGGATATTGGTAAGGGTTCTTGGGAGGTGGTTCAAGTCATTGGTCAATAAATTTCAGAGTTTACACCACAAACGCACAAGTTTCCACTGCTGGTTTTTTTTTTGACAGCAACTTTCATCTTCGGTTTTGAGGTTGGTTTGAGTTCTTGGTTGGCTTTTAGCCCATGACCTTGGGCTAGACAATACCTTAATGAGTAAGGAAAGTCGTGTTTTTGGCCGTTCGTGACTTGGTCGAGTTTAGAGGTCGTACGAGAATTTACGGTGAAAGGTGCCAAAATGACTCTCGAAAGAGTGTTTTATGTTTTTGGATTCCTTTCACCTATTTTCGTGTTTTACAGTTATTATGCATATTTTTCAGTATGTTTGGGGTATTTTAATCATGGTTAAACGTCGGTTTAATGTTGGTTGGGGTTGGTACGAAGCCATGGTTAAAAATCAAGTTATTGGCTCTAATCGTCTCGTTTTTGGTTCTATTGTTAAGTTTTTTTTTTTTGTCAAGTTAAGATTTATTGCATATGTCACATATTAGTAGTAAGTCGCAGCAAGCCTGGGAGCGATCCAACTCATCCAGTAAAAATAAGGTTATAATTATATTACGTGCATAAAAATATAAAATGTTTATTTTTGAGATATATGCTATATGTCTTGTGGCCACCTTATGCTTATGGGTTTGGAAGTCGGTAGGCGCAACCGAGGACCTCTCCGCCCGGTGACTTACGACCGGTTTATGATTATGTATGGGTACGGACATCCAGTCCAAGGGCTGTGATTGATCTCTACCGCCCAGTATACTGTGGTTTAGTCTGATCAGGCGCTTACGTTATGTTATGGGCCACTTGCTTAGAAACATTATCTCTACCAGAAAATTATGATATGACATGTCAGAACTCTATTGAGCAAAGCTTTTACATATGATTTTCAGATATGCACGTAGTTATAATTATTCATGATACGATTTTCACCGTACGCTTTACGATACCATATTTTTACGTTGCATGGGATTTATTATATATATTTACTTGTTATACACGATATATACATGTTGAGTCTTTAGACTCACTAGACTTGATTGTTGTAGATATTGATGAGGTCGAGACTGCGGGCAGGAGACCAGTGAGCGATCTTGGGACAACAGTAGTAAACCCGAGGAACCTCATGATTTAGTTTATGAACCTTTTATTATTCAAACTCAATTTTAATACGTTGGATTATTTTAAGTTGATGTTTACGTTGGATTAATTTTAAACTGTTTGTTTGAAAACAATATTTGCCTCCGCTGTTATTTTAAAGTTAAAATTATTTACATGTTTATTTTATAAATTGGGCTAATTATTTATTTATTTAGAAAAATTTTAATAATTCCGCAAAAAAAAAATTACGAATACGAAATACGGGCCTTGACAGTTGGTATCAGAGCCTATGATCTTGTAAAGGGTTGTACTACTACTGCTCTCGAGAAGCTCATGAAGTCACGTCTTCGGTCTGTAAGTTTTACATTTACGCATTTTATTTAAAGCATGAATTATTTTAACAGCATGTTTTCATGAAATGTTTTTGCGTTCAGATTTTAATTGTTCAGTGTTTATTTAAATTAAAAATATAAATTATGGAATTATGCATGTTGGGTACGTTTGGAATTGGACATGTCTAAGAATTCGAATACTGGGCTTTAGGAGATGTTGAAAATGATTTGACTATATTAATTTTTAGGTCAATAGTGTAGATGTCCTCCTTATGGGTCATAAGTTAATCTTGAAAATTATGAATGCTTTTGGGACTTGTAGAAATTCTAAGAAATTATTGATGGTTCTTGGTTGCTAGTCGAGTAAATTTTTGAGGATTTCATATAACCAATAGCGATTCGAATACTACGACAATCTTTAGGATTATAAATGTACAATTTGAGGATTTTAAGTATCTATGGAAATGTAAGATTAATTATGAGAATTTATTTAGGATACATGCTCTACCTAGTTAGATTTAAGGATGGAATTGCATGAATTGAGAACTTTAGGGACCTAATTGTAATAACTAATAATTTGAGGACCTAAGTGGAAAAAAAAATTCTAAGGGACTATTTTCGAATTTACCAAATTTTGGGGATTAAATTTTGAGTTCGAGAATCTAAAAGTTTAATGAGGTAAAGATGGAAAATTTTATAGGGACAATGATGCAGATTTCGAAGAGTTGTGGGGCCAAAATGTAAATTAGGAGAACTGTAAGGGTCATGTTGCAATTTTCAAAATTTTAAGGATTAAATGCGAATTTTTGAGGAGCACTTGGGATTTTAAGTATTTATAGAAATGTAAGACGTGTTATGGGAATTAATTTTGGGTTTAATAAACTTAAGACTATTGAACCTTATGATACGGGAAATCTATAAAATGAAATTGGAAATATTGAGTACTCATGGGTAATTGTGGAAATTTCGAGATTTAGAAAAAAAAAATTGGACGATATTCGAGGAAAGTAAGAATTATTTTTACAATTTTAAGAAATTTGAGAACTTATCTAGTAGTAAGTGAGAATTTAACGGTTTAAATGGTAGGAATTTTCGGTAATTTAGGCTCGAAGGAAATATAAAATATTTAGATATTTGGATTATAATGTTATAATGAATGGTAACCAAGGACATTGTAGGATGAATCAATCTTAGGCATGAAAATTTAAGCGTCAGTGAAATCATGTTGTGGCAAATTAAGGATTTAAAGTGATGCCGATTTAAGGTAAAATTTGATCGGTTAGTTAAGTTATAAGGATAAACATTGAGTTAGAAATTTGTTTTGGGAATTTAAGTTTGATGTGTCGTAAGTTTTAACCAGGATCTTAATTTCTAGAAAGTTGAGTATGATGGATGGTTAGGTTACTCGATATACGCATGTAAGAATTGAATTAGACACCTTATCTTGAGGAATTTTGAAAGTCATTAAGAAATTTGGGACTAAGCGGATATGTGGGGTGGAGTTATACTATCTAATATTATTTGGGTTGCATAAGCTTGAATTTCAAGATTTATAAGATAAATGTTCATACATAACTTTTGGGTGAAATAAAAAAAAAAAGAATTAGAGGCGTTCAACATAGAGTACCAATGAACTAACATTAAGATTTTAATTGAGTAAGAAATCCTAAATCTTGATATGGGAATTTTAGAACTCTATGGGTGATATGAGCGAAGTTGAATTATTAGAGTAAGTTTATCGCTAACATGAGATAACTTATTAAATTTTATACACTAGACTTAATTAATCATTGATGATACTTAAGAATGCGACATTTGTTTCAATGAGGAAAGTCCAGAGTCTTAGGCCTCAACTATATTGTAATTGGAAAGAAAATGGTTTAAGCATATAATTGAGACTTGAAGGGCTTTAAAATATTGGTAGAAGATCGATGTTGTATAATTGGGTTTTATGGATTAACGTTATTTGAGGTTTAAGATTTGCAACAATTTTATATTTGGGGTATACTCGTAAATAGTTAAGTTATATAAGTTTGGGCTGTAAGATAAAGATTCGATTCAAGGATCTTAGACTAATTTTGTTATGGAGCTGAGATAAGATTTAACTTTTAAGTGTATCACCGAGGATAGAAGTTGATCAGTAACCTTTGGTGCTAAGAGTCTTTAAGTTGAACTGCGTAAATGCTAATGTAATAGGTCGTTGAACATTACGGGTATAGTATAAGGAAGGTAAGACATGATAAGTTTGAACCACCAATTCTAATATTGGGAACGATGAGAAAAGTCAGAATTCGAGGTCATAGTAAAGTAAAGCTAAGTTACCATAAGTCGTTTTAAGTTGCGATTCGCAAATGAGATTTTTTGTAGGCAATCTAATTAGGATTGAAGAAACGTAAGGACAGCCTATGACTTAATTTTTATCAGAGTAGCGCAGCGGTAGCGTGGTTGTTGGGATAATAGAATTAAGAATCTAAACTTTTGGATTATCGAGGATTAGCGAATTTCGGGGACGACATTCAATTTAAGGGGGGAAGATTGTAACGACCCGAAAATCAGACTACGTATAAGCCATGCATAATTATTACTATTTAAATTTAAAAATGATTTATATATATATATATATATGAAGGGTCTAATTCATTTTGATATTTGACAAGTCATAACTATTTATTTTAAATGCAAAAGTTTAGTTTTATCTTTTCGGTTAAATACACGAGGACGGACCGGAGTTTGAAGATTAAAGATAAGATTAATAATAAGAAAGACATTCCTAAATTTAATTTAAGTCAAGGAATAATTTAATTTAAAGAAATTGAATGTTTTAGAATTTATTTAATTAATTAGAGCTAAGTTGGTAAATAAATTATTTTAGGTTCAATATTTAATTAAAGCTTAAATTAAAATATGTAACAAGAGAGAATGAATTAATCTAAGTATGAAGTATTCAAGAAATTAAACATAGTATTTAAATACTTAAAGTTAAATCCATGCAATGCCATGCAAGAGGTCATTATAAATTAAGGTGTAAATTCATTAAAATGTATAATGGGTATTTAAAACCTTAAGCAATTAACATACAAGATGTAAACAATAAAACACCATGCAAATAAGTAATAATTTTGGGTCCAACATTTAAAATATTCAAAGTTGGATAACTCTCCATTCCAACAATTCCTAATTACAATTCATGGGGTATTCATTTCTCATTTTAATTATCTAATGGGTAGTAAATTTAAATGCAATAACATACCTCATTTCTACTCAACCTATTAGACAACAAAACCGTGTAAATGCAGTAGGAAATAAGGAACAAACCAACGGCAATAAGGGGATTAAGAAACAATTCAAAACCCTTCACCTCCTTCACTTGTAACTCTCATTTTAATGTATATTATGGACTATTTAACACCATTATTAACATTCCTCTTCCTTACCTACATGTCCTACATTCATATGCTCAAAAAATCAGTAGGAAACATCTGAGAAAAATCATGAATTAGCAGCAAGGAGGAGAGGGTAGGAACAACAACACTAGAGGAGGAAAAACAATTCATATCCATTCAACTTCTTGACTTGTAACCTCCAACTAAATGCACTTCAAGACTCCTTTATCACCCCTTGTAACCTTCATACTCATTACCTAGCAGCCCTTCATCCATAATTTCGAAATTTACAGAAGAGAACAGCATCTAAAAATCGAGAATAACAGCACAAGAACAAGAAGGAATTCTCAACTCCGACTCCGTCGCTCGTATTCGTCGTATTGGTTTGTTTCCGTGTCAAAACAATTTCCAGGCATGTATATATTGTTTCTTTGCTCTTCAATCAAGTCATATTAGATAATTTTAAGCAGTATATGTTCATGAATCAAGCAACATCACGAAAATGACAGCAATATTTAAGCAAAAATCTGCACAAAATTTCTTGGCTCTCTTGTTTTTCCACATCACGGTTTGGTGTGTTTTGGTTGCTTACAGGGAGTTGCTCGGTTTCAAGCACACATGGCTGCTACTAGGCATGAATTAGAGTGTGTTAGAGTGTTATTGGTTCATTGGTTTACATCCATACACACATCAACAAAGTAGTGACAGCAACTTTTCCTTAAGTGCAGAATTTGAGTCCAAGGTTTTATCATTTGGTGGTTTAAGGTGAAAGTTCGAATCATGGCTGCCCTAGGGACTGTAGCCACGGTTAGAACCCTTCCATACCATGTCTAGGACGTGACCAAGGTGTCCTTTCAAGGTTTGGTTCATGGTTCCCTCAAAATTTTTAAAACAACAACACAAGTGCATAGTTCGAATTTTCCATTTCCTGTATTAGTGTGTCTTCGGTTTTGGAGTGTGGTTTGGATTGTGGTTGGCTTTTAGCCCTTAGCCATGGTTCAATCCATGCCTTAGGATGTTGGTAAGGGTTCTTGGGAGGTGGTTCAAGCCATTGGTCAATAAATTTCAGAGTTTACACCACAAACGCACAAGTTGCCACTGCTGGTTTTTTTTTTTGACAGCAACTTTCATCTTCGGTTTTGAGGTTGGTTTGAGTTCTTGGTTGGCCTTTAGCCCATGACCCTGGACTGGACAATACCTTATTGAGTTAGGAAAGTCTTGTTTTTGGCCGTTCGTGATTTGGTCGAGTTTAGAGGTCGTACGAGAATTTACGGTGAAAGGTGCCAAAATGACTCTCGAAAGAGTGTTTTATGTTTTTGGATTCCTTTCACCTATTTTCGTGTTTTACAGTTATTATGCATATTTTTCAGTATGTTTGGGGTATTTTAATCATGGTTAAATGTCGGTTCGGGTTGGTACGAAGCCATGGTTAAAAATCAAGTTATTGGCTCTAATCGTCTCGTTTTTGGTTCTATTGTTAAGTTTTTTTTTTTGTCAAGTTAAGATTTATTGCATGTGTCACATATTAGTAGTAAGTCGCAGCAAGCTTGGGAGCGATCCAACTCATCCGGTAAAAATAAGGTTATAATTATATTACGTGCATAAAAATATAAAATGTTTATTTTTGAGATATATGCTATATGTCTTGTGGCCACCTTATGCTTATGGGTTTGGAAGTCGGTAGGCGCAACCGAGGACCTCTCCGCCCGGTGACTTACGACCGGTTTATGATTATGTATGGGTACGGACATCCAGTCCAAGGGCTGTGATTGATCTCTACCGCCCAGTATACTGTGGTTTAGTCTGATCAGGCGCTTACGTTATGTTATGGGCCACTTGCTTAGAAATATTATCTCTACCAGAAAATTATGATATGACATGTCAGAGCTCTATTGAGCAAAGCTTTTACATATGATTTTCAGATATGCACGTAGTTATAATTATTCATGATACGATTTTCACCGTACGCTTTACGATACCATATTTTTACGTTGCATGGGATTTTATTATATATATTTACTTGTTATACACGATATATACATGTTGAGTCTTTAGACTCACTAGACTTGATTGTTGTAGGTATTGATGAGGTCGAGACTGCGGGCGGAGACCAGTGAGCGATCTTGGGACAACAGTAGTAAACCCGATGACCTCATGATTTAGTTTATGAACCTTTTATTATTCAAACTCAATTTTAATACGTTGGATTATTTTAAGTTGATGTTTACGTTGGATTAATTTTAAACTGTTTGTTTGAAAACAATATTTGCTTCCGCTGTTATTTTAAAGTTAAAATTATTTACATGTTTATTTTATAAATCGGGCAAATTATTTATTTATTTAGAAAAATTTTAATAATTCCGCAAAAAAAAAATTACGAATATGAAATACGGGCCCTGACATTAAGTCCACGGCTAGCTCCGTCCCGGAGGGTCCAGAGGTGGGCTAGGAAGGGTTGATTTGAGTCTGGTCCAATCTGGTTAGATGTAAAGTCGAGTTTAGCTTGATATGGTAACTAGGGTTCGGTCTTTTAGGGTGCATAAAATTTCAGCGGTTGGTCGAGGTCTTTTGAGGGGCTTAGGTGGTATGAAATAAGTGGTTTAAGGGCTGGTCACGTAGGCTCGAGTCCATGGTTTAAGTTTGAAAAAGTTTGGTCGAGTTTCAGGTTAATACTGATTAAAACCGTAACTCCGGTCCAAGTTTTAAAACGAATTATAAAAGTTATGACATGAGCCCGAGTTTACGTCTAAGAAATGGTTATAAATATGTTTTGAGGTGTTTTATTAAGTCTGGTTGGCTTTAGATCGAAATTTTAAGGTCCAGGGGTAAAAGGTGAATTAGGGTTTCTGGGGGCAAAATGATCATTTTGCACACAGGTCGAGTTAGCAGTTCTGGCAACGCCCTGATAGCCAAAATTACATGTTTTAAAATGTATATGTTTAATATTAACCTGAATTTTTATGAAAATATGTTGCATGCTTGGTTTTAAGAGAATATACGTATATGCATTATTTTTATAAGTGATGAATACGATGACATATTTTGAAGGAGGGGAGTTGGTTGTGACTAACACGAACTCGAACATGTAAGGCAAAGGCTCGATTGATGGGTAATACTGTCGCTGATGTCCGCGTCATCGGTACCGCGGATATACATAGATGGATCCATCGAATTAGAGCTGATACGAAAGTCACAAATAATTATCTGAATTCAATAAAAGAAAATGAACACGTATATGTTGATATGATGAGATATGTCATGGATACGTTTACGCTTTGTCATGTTATGTTTAAGTTCATGCTTTTAAGATCATGAGGTTTATTTTAATTACAGTACTTTTTCACTAGTCGCATGATATGTATATGTATTTTTATAACGGTTAAGGTGTGTTGAGTCATTAGATTCACTATGTGTGATTGATGCAGATTAGCATGATAAGGCAGAGACTGGAGGTGCCGAAGATTGAGTAGGCGGAGCTGGGAGTGCGCACGATAAAACGAGAACTTTACTTTTTTTCGAACTATATGTTTATGAGTTAGGAGTGATACATTATGTTTTCACGTTTTGCATCTTTTCACATTCAATGGAAATAATATTTCCGATTTTTATTGATATATTCTATTGATTTAAATAATTTCCCCAATATTATATTTCCTTGTTGATCTAATTGAGTTTAATATTTAATATGATTTTGCCTTTCTTAGATAATGAGATAATCATTCAAATATATTTAAAGATATGTTATCTATTGATGAGATATGATATTGGTGTTTAAAAAGAGTATTCCTAATAAAACTCTTACTTCCATTGTGCTATAGGTTTTCTTGTGGAGGTAAAACTCTACATCTATAAATAAGAGACCAAGGACATCATTGATGCTCTCTCTTCCTCGGTCAAAATTCACTCATGTGTGCACGTTCAGAATTTCAGAGAAAATCCTATTCAAGAGACGTGTTGTGTTTTGAAGAGTGGTGATAGCGTGTTGCCGTGAATGTTGAGAACATCTGCAGACAACATCTGTGTTGGGACCGATTAAGGGGGTAATCGTTGAGCTACAATAGCTCGGTTCTTGAAATATTGAACACCGATGAGTTAAATCGAGTTTGATATTCAAACCAAGCGGAAAACACTCGAAATAATCATTCGTAGAAACCGATTAAATATTTTGTAAAGCATTTAAGATATATGCAAGTTAAATGAGTAAAAATATTTTGGTTGAAGCATTTTATCAAACATTTGGTATGCAATATTTTGGTATTTGAATAACACATAAAATGCTTCAACAATGCATAAACAGTTGCGGAAGTAAACTGACTGAGAGTTAGAATAGCTAACTGAAAGTAATGACTGAAATGAAAATGCACACGGTTTGTTTATGGATGTTCGGAGACTTCAAATGCTCCTACGTCACCCCTTCTTCCCCTTGGGAAGGATTCACTAGAAGACTTTGATTTATACAACACCTCGTACAAACCCATTCAGCTAGGACTTACACCACTACCTAAACTGAACTCCTAGCACTCAAGATTGTAGGCAGCACCTCACAATCAGCATAATGTTTAACGTCTCTTATGCCAAGACTACATACACAAGTTTAATGTCTTTGTGCAAGACTCACTCAACTAATCTTTGAAGTTCAAATTTCTGTATATGTGTGAGTGATTGTGTGAGAGGAATTTATCATTTACAATGTACATCTCAAATGTATCCTCACACAAGGGCTTGTGCTCTCAACTAGTTGATTTCTTCATGCTAACCGCCCATGCTTTGAATCCTCTTCAAAAGCTCTTGTTTGATCTTCAATATGTTGTATTTATAAGCTCCAACACTGATATATACGTTAGACATAAGAATATGACCGTTTGAAAAGTTTCTGTACTGTTTCCGAGGTTGTAACGGTCAAATTCATCTTGTTGGGCATTTTCCCGACTGGTCAACTCTGGTAAACTCAACTGGTCGTTCAGTTCAACTGCTCGTTCAGTTCAGCTGGTCAGCAGCTGGTTCAGTTCAGTTCAGCTGGTTCAGTTCAGTTCAGCTGGTTCAGTTGATCAGCAGCTGGTTCAGTTCACCTGGTTCAGTTGGTCTAGTTCAGTTGTCAGCAGCTGGTTCAGTTCAGTTTGTCTAGTTCAGTTTCAGTTTGTGTACTGAAATCAGCCTAACTGATTTCAGTTTGTGCAGAACCAGTAGCTTCATCGTCATTTATCAGCATCTTAAGCTTCGATTCAGACTTTGACTACTGAGGATTATTTGTAGATCATCGTCTTATCTTTCCAACTCATTCTGAATCGCGTCATTTCGATAACCTAGCTGAGAGATATGACAAAAATACCGCAACTGCTCAAACCCAACTGATTGCTCTTTTCGTGTGATCAGTTCGGTAATTGAGCGATCAGTTAGACCTTGATAATATCCAATTTTTCCCAACTGACGTGAAATACAACTTGTTTCAAATTGAGGTTTGTTATCAGTACAGTTGGCGGATTGTCATTTGGATCGTCCAGTTGAGAGATATTTTCCAAACATCGAAACTTGCCAAAAATTCAATTTGTGCAGAATTCAGTTTTGGCTTGCTCTTGTTTTAATAACTTCACACTTGAGTAAATATGTTAGAAATACAATAACAAGTTTTGTTAACATCAAAATCAAGATTTCGAATATGAAATGTTCCAACAATCTGTGAAGAAGTTGGCTAAAGACTGTTTCTCGTGGATCTCCTTTTGGTATCACGTTTTGCTTTCTTATTTTAGTTTTTATTCTGGATATTCGTTTTAGAAAGCATTTGTTTTCTCAACTTGTTGAGAAAATTGATTTTAGTTTCAATCACTAGTGATTGGTTTTTGTAATCGGTTCGATTTTGTAGTGATTAATTTTTTTCCATAAGACACCGCACAAGTATTTATACTTGTGCATATTTAATCTCGTCCAGTTATTTAATTGAAGTCAATTTGTGTTACAAAATATAATATTCCGCTGCATGTTGTCCGAGATATTGTAACATCTGGTACAACACTTAATTCTGATTAAACACAAATTCACTATTTTATATTCTATTCTGATATTTTTATTATTTTTGGTATCTGTCGAACAAAATAAGTTCTTACAAGTGATATCAGAGCCTACTCTTAATATACTAAGTGCTGATTCTGGTTTGTATTTTTGTTTGACAGGAAAAAAAAACTATTCAAATGGATCTATCACTCACGAACACCGCACTTCAGCCACCAGTCTTAGATGGAACCAACTACAGCCTATGGAAGATCAAAATCCGGTTTCATATAAAATCCATAGATGAGAGAGCATGGCAGAGAGTTCTAAGCGGTTGGTCTCCACCAAGGAAAATAGACGAAGATGGTGACAGTCTAATCAAATCAGAAAGTGACTGGTCTATTGATGAAGTGAAAATTTCAAATTACAACTCAAAGGCACTGAACGCAATCTTTTCTTCAGTTGATACGAACATGTTCGGGCTTATTACTAATTGTGTCTCAGCCAATGATGCATGGGACATTCTACAAAGACACTGTGAAGGGTCTGAGAGTGTGCGACGAACAAGACTGAGGATGGTCACTTCCAAGTTCGAGATGATGAGGATGGAAGAATCTGAGAACATATTGGAATATGATCATCACCTACGGGGCTAATGAGGCGTTCAGTCTTGGAGTCCCCATCTCTAATGAACGATTAGTTATTAAGGTTCTCCGTTCTTTGCCTGAAAGATTCAACATAAAAATCTGTGCGATAGATGAAGCTAAGGATACAACGCAAATGGCTTTGGAAGACCTTATCAGTTCACTTCGGACTTTTGAGATGAACATAGACTTGCAGAAGAAGGATAAAGGGAAAACAATTGCATTCCAAGCTTCAAATGACACCTACAATGACCTCCTTCGAATATCCCAAGAAGTCAATGAATCATACCTTTGTGAGGACTCCATCTCCTTTATCACAAATAAATTCGGGGATTACTTGAAAAGAATTAGAGATAAGAAGAAGGATGCACAACCCTCAAAATTTCCAAGTCTTCCTGCACCTGAAAGACCACAAAGGTTTCTTGGCAAGAAACAATCTCAACCAAGGAATGAAGGCAGAGAACAATTTAACTCAAAGATGTATGATTCAGTGCAGTGTAGAGAGTGTAAAGGGTTTGGACACTATGCAAATGAATGTGCCAACAGATTGCGAAAGAACAAAGGCTACAATGCATCTCTAAGCGATGAAGAATCTGATGAGGAGGAGAAATCCAATGATAAAGACAATCATACTTCCTTGACTGCATTATTGGCAGAGAATCGCAGGCTGCAAGTGAATCCTTTAGGTGTTGCCCTAGGTGTTGCCACACCTCGCCGCAACATCTGCAAAAAATCAGTGTGTTTGAAATCCACAACTTCTGGAAATTTGAGTGGAGATGATGAATCAGAAGCTGATGATGAAGGGATGACTCTTGAGAGTGTTCAAAAGCTTTATGAAGAACTGTTTGAGGATAGGACTAAAAGAAACAGGCTTAACTCCACTTTTGTAAAGGAAAATACTGATCTAAGAACCGTTGTTGCCAAACTTGAAGTAATTCTGAGCAAAAACGACTTAGAACTGGGAAAGATCAAAGAAGAACTTCAAAAGGCAACTGAAACCTTGTCCAAGTTTAATTCGAGCACATCAAAGCTCGAATCCATACTTTCGATAGGAAGAGATGACAAGAAGGGTCTAGGGTTTAAAGACAGTGTGCATGAAACTGGTGAATCTTCAAAATACACTGTCTTTGTGAAAGGAAAAACTGAAACATTCACACGGCCACAATCTACACCCTCAACCAAAAGCTTTCCACCGAAAAGACAACCTCCTGCACCTGTTCCTAAGAAGACAAAACGAAGGTATGTATGTCATTACTGCTTTAAGCCTTGGACATATCAGGCCATATTGTTTTAAGCTCAGGGACGACCGCATGAACCAAAAGTCAAGCCGGATGTTGCCTCAGATGTTGCACAACACTTTCCGCAACACTTCCAAGAATCGACCAACAGTAAGGCAGGTTTGGGTACCAAAGGTAAAAATTCAGTGTAATGTTGTTTATACTTCATTAAAAACTAACACTACAGGTTACTGGTACTTTGATAGTGGAAGCTCACGCCATATGAACGGGGCCAAAAGAATATCTCATCGATTACGTCGAACAAAAATGTGGCAGAGTAACCTATGGAGGGGGAGCTAAAGGAAAAATTGTTGGAAAGGGAACTTTGAATGTCGAAGGACTACCAAAGCTCCACAATGTGCTCTATGTTGAAGAGCTAACCTCAAATTTGATAAGCATAAGTCAATTATGCGATGATAATTTGCATGTCAAGTTTAATAAGCATGCGTGTGAAGTTTATGATGAATCTAACAAATGCATCATGACAGGTACAAGGTCCTCGGACAATTGCTACCAAATTGGTGAAGAACTGTCGTGCAAACAGGCACAATTCACTGAACTTGAACTTTGGCATCAGAAACTCGGCCATGTTAATTTCAAAACCTTGAAGAATCTGAGTAAATACGAGGCAGTACGAGGTATGCCAAATATCTCATCTGGAATATCCTATGTGTGCGGTGAGTGTCAAAAAGGTATACAGACTTGCGTGTCACACCCGGTGTTGGCAACATCTGGGACAACACGCTGTCCGGAGTTATTTACATGGATCTTATGGGTCCTATGGAAGTCGAAAGCTTTGGAGGTAAGAAATATTCTTTCGTATGTGTTGATGATTTCTCACGGTTTTCATGGGTTAGTTTTATTAGGGAGAAATCAGATACCTTCAGTACGTTTAAAAAACTGGTCACAAGAATCACAAACGTTCATGGTTTGAAGGTAAGAAGAATCAGGACTGACCATGATAAGGAATTTGAGAATTTTTCATTCTCATCATTTTGTGACAGGAAAGGTATCTCACACGAGTTTTCGGCACCAAAACTCCACAACAGAATGGAATAGCCGAACGTAAAACAGAACAATTCAAGAAATGGCAAGGGTGATGCTGACCTCAATGAATATCTCAAAGAGTTTTTGGGCAGAGGCCCTAAATACGGCTTGTCATATCTCAAACAGAATGTATTTGAGAAGTGGCTCAACCATGACATCTTATGAGATAATCATGGGAAAGAAGCCTAACCTCAAATATTTTCATATTTTTGGATTCATCTGTTACACTTTAAATGACAAGGGATCAACTTGCTAAATTCGATTCAAAGAGTGATAAGTGTCTGTTTTTAGGATATGCCACTAATAGTCGAGCCTATCGTATGTTTAATCTAAGAACAATGACTATTATGGAATCAATTAATGTTGTTTTTGATGATTGTGCAGACCTCAAGAAGAAAACTGCTGAGGATGATGTGGATGATCTTCTGGAAAACCCCACCATACTGGAAAATGCAGGTGTTGCCCCAGGTGTTGCAACATCTAGCACAACATGTGACACTGAAGTCACTGAAGTTGAGGACGAAGCAAATAGTGGTGATGACACAGTAGATGATGGATAGAATATACCGACCAAGATTCAGAGAAATCATCCATCATCTCAAATAATTGGAAGTGTGCAAGGTGAAGTCCAAACTCAAAAGAAAGAGAAAG
This sequence comes from Primulina tabacum, assembly GCF_025594145.1. NCBI lineage: Eukaryota > Viridiplantae > Streptophyta > Magnoliopsida > Lamiales > Gesneriaceae > Primulina > Primulina tabacum. The sequence goes on from NC_134558.1 coordinate 8,573,446, forward strand.
TCGATTACCGAAAAATGGCTGGACTTATATGCATAAGCTCGGCTTACTCACAGGTTAGATTTTCATGTTTTTTATCTCAATGTGAACCTAAAAATGTTGAAGAAGCCTTAAAAGATGAGTTTTTGATCAATGCTACGCATGATGAGCTTGATGAATTCGTTCGAAATGATGTTTGGGATCTAGGTTCCACCTCTTGACCAAGTCAATATAATTGGAACTAGATGGATTTTTAAAAATAAAACCGATGAGTCATGGAACATCATTCGAAACAAAGCAAGGTTGGTTGCTCAAGAGTACACACAGGTTGAGGGGGTTGATTTTGATGAGACCTTCGCTCATGTTGCCCGCATTGAGTCAATCCGGCTTCTGCTAGCCATTGCATACTACATGAAAATCAAATTATTTCAAATGGACGTCAAAAGTGCATTCTTGAATGGTACATTGTGTAAGGAAGAATATGTCAGACAGCCTAAAGGATTTGAAGATCAACATAATTTGAATCATGTGTACAAGCTAAGAAAGGCCCTCTACGGTTTAAAGCAAGCACCACGTGCATGGTATGACAGATTAACAGAATACCTTCTTGAAATTGGTTTAAAATGAGGTGAGGTAGACAATACCTTTTTTATTCAGAAATCTAAAGGTGAAATTCTTATTTGTCAAGTTTATGTTGATGATATAATATTTGCCTCCTCATCTCAAAAGTATGCTGATAATTTTGTTGAGTGCATGTCATCCACATTCGAAATGAGCATGGTTGGTGAGCTAAGTTTCTTTCTTGGTTTGCAAATCAAACAAATGCATGATGACATCTTTTTGTGTCAAAGTAAGTATGCTAAGAATCTAGTTAAGAAATTTGCAAATGAAAACACCAAGCACATGAAGACACCTATGGGCTCAAATAAAAATTATCTAAAGATGTTGCGGCCGAAGATGTTGACAACACTCTTTACCACAGCATCATAGGAAGTCTCCTGTACTTGATCGCTAGCTGCCCAGACTTAATGTTTAGTGTTTGCTTGTGTGCTAGATACCAATCTAATCCTAAGATTTCTCACTTAAAAAGCCGTAAAACGTATCCTACGATACATAGCCGGAACAATTGACTTAGGTTTATGGTATACTCATGACACCAACTCAAATCTAGTAGAGTTTTCTGATGCCGATTGGGCAGGGGATTTGGATGATAGAAAGAGTACCTCTGGAGGTTGTTTTTACCTTGAAATAATTTGATCTCATGGCATAGTAGAAAACAGAACTGTGTGTCGCTTTCAACTGCTGAATCTGAATATGTGGCAGCTGGAAGTGGTTGCACTCAACTTTTGTGGATGAATCAGATGATAGAAGAATATGGGCTTAAGAGTGAACCCTTAGTGGTGTACTGTGACAATTCTAGTGCAATAAACATTTCAAAAAATTCGGTACAACACTCTTGTACTAAACACATTGACATCCGTCACCACTTTATTAGAGATCTATTAGAGAAAGGATTGATTCGAATGGAATTTGTTGATACCAATAACCAACTGGCCAACATATTCACCAAAGCATTAGACTTTGAGAGGTTCTCCAATCTTAGGAAATCTCTCAGCATGTATTCTGTTTGATCATTCATAGATGTTGTCTCAGATGTTACAATATCTCGGACAACATCTAACATGCATGTGCATTTTTAAGACTTAGACATTCTGCATTTTCATGCAGTCTGTGACATGATGTGTTAGAATGATGTTGCGTAATCTTCTATTACACTTACAATTCCTTATTCTATTTTATTTAACACACTTGGACATGCAAAATATTGTATTTGAGTCACTAAGTAGTGAAGGATAATCATGTACATCATGAGTTTGTCCTATGTGAAAGGTGATTTGAGTAGATTGAAAATATTTATAAACATGCTCTGTATCAGAAGAAAAGATTGGAAAAAGCTACCTAAAATAGTCCAATGAAGACTGTGCTTTTAGTGTGGGAGCTACCTCTTCTGAATTCAATACAAAAATCAAAATAGAAGGATTGAAAAAGCTACCTAGAAGAGTCCAAAAGAAGACCATTCTTCTAGTGTGGGAGCTACCTCTTCTATGATCTGAAAATGGTTAAGTCCCTAAGTGTGAGGAAAAATCAAAAACAATTTTTAGGAATTGGAAGTGTTGCCAAAGATGTTGCCAACATTCATGACAACACTTCATCTGTAAACATATCTCATATCTGTTTTCATGTTTCTATTTTTGTTACATTCTGTTATTAGGAATAAATAGGTCATGCATAAACATATCATCGTGAACATTGTTGTGCCACAAGGAAATGCGTATTTCAACAAAGTAACATTCGGTGAAAATCCAGACTTTGTGAAAACCTCTAATTTATGTGATCATTGATGTCTAGTGGGGTTAATTCGATGTGGGTTTATCTCTGGAATTTTTGAAATAATACTGTGCTAAAAATATTCACAGAAATTACCTGTAAGGATTAACGGCTATATTTTTACCGTTTCATTTTTTTCCGTTAGAGTTATCTGGTTACTGATTCTTTTGTTACCGTTGCACTGTTCAGTCATGCTTATCTTCTGGATTTACAAAACCTAACTCATCATTATCTGCTTATTAACGTTTCAAACTCTCGTTTTCTTTCTGTGAAATTCCTCTCATCGCACTGCCATTTCGCTGTTGATTTTTCTATCAGTCCTCATTTGTTTTTTTTTTTTTTTGCAGTCTACTGTGATTCAATGGCAGGAAAGGGTTTTGATCCCCATGATATACGAAGCAAAATGGGTCATACCGAGGATGTTGCTCCATCTCCCGCAACATCTGCAGCGACACCCCCTGCACAGAACCTCCAGATCATTCCTACTGATCTAAATCCAGAACCCTTAGAAGTCATTGCTCCAGGATAGCCAGGGAATCCAATGGACCTCGATAATCGGCCAATAATCCAGGTTTTTAATCCTTCACGTCCCCCTGTCCATCGATCTAAGAGACAGGCTGGATACAATCCTAATCTTACTCCAGGGAAGAGATTTCGCTACAAAGGGCAGCCCTCCACTCGCCCATCGCTGATTGATCCTGCTGAAACGTCTGGAGACGACTCAAATGATGACGACTACGAATTTGTGGCTCGGAAGAAGACTGTTTCCCCACCTAAGGACAACCATACATCGTCCAGTGAAGGCACTGTGATGCGAACACGGATGGTCAAGCCCCAAAGAAAGCGTGGGACCATTTAGAGTTGCCGGAGGGACCAATCACGAGGGGACGACTGAAGAGGTTCAAGGAATGCATTGCATGGGCTTATGAGAAAGGAAGAAGGACTTACAAGCGAGGTGCAAAGTGCTGAAGGGTACGTGATTCACGGGAGCAAGTGCAGGAGTCAGTGGAATGCGGTTCAAGTGCTAAAATATGAAGAAAATGACTTTGGACCAGAAGCTTCCGCACTAGGGCGGCCAAACTTTACCGCCCCAGCGCCAAACATTCTGCCCGAAGCGAAGATTTCCAGAACATCTCGCGCTAGGGCGGCCAAACTTCACCAGCCCCAGCGCACCTGTCCAGAAATCCTCGCGCTAGGGCGGCCAAACTTCACCGCCCCAGCGTACCGCAGCCGAGAAAAAATACTTCTTTCCTTTTTTTAGAGTTTTAATTATCTTGGTAACTTGATTTTGATATCTTTCTGATATGTAAACATATATGGACGAAAATTAACACACAATACACATTATTATTGATAGTTTATCAAACTTTTTGAGATTTTCTCTCAAACTTTTTCAAAGCTTCGCTTTGTGTTCATCAAAAATAAAACTTATCAAGGTTCATAATTTGTGGCGTTTGTCGGTTGATTTCATACGGATTGTCAAGGACTAGTTCTTTGAAGGTTTGTCTGATAATTCAATTGTTTTATTCGTGATTATTTGTTGCTAAATTTTATAATTTAGAGGTGAATATCACAAACCCATACCCATACTTGATTCAAAAGATCGGGACAACACGAATTCTTCGTTCGATATGAATTTGAGGGCGTGATTCTTCTTTAATCGTGTTTGCTACTCGTTCGTACAAAGATTCACATCACACTGAATCTGATGAGACCGCACCCCCTGTTCCTCCACCAAAGCCCTCACCATCTACAGAGGAGGAAATCACGTTGGCCCAATTTATGGCCAACTTGAGAAATCAAAAAGGCATATCTTCGGATGTTCCTGCTGATCCTCAAGACTCTGGAAGCTCCACTGACTCCAGCAGTTCTACTGACAAGCCTGCTGAGGAAGATATCATCTCCCAAGAACATGGGTCTGTTGACCAGGATGTTGCTAGGGATGATGCCAACACTGAAGTCAGCACGGACCTCCGTGACTATGATTTGGCCACTGCTTTCTCTACCAAGTTCTACACTAAGCACGCAGTTGCTGCGTGCTCAGTGGCATCTGTTTTCAAATCGCAACTTCATTGAGGAAAAGAACGTCGACACTGATGCTTTTGAGAGGCATAATCTGATTGCCTTCCTGAAACACTGCTCTCTGCTCTCCACTGTCTCAGAAGTCTCACCGTTTAGCCGTTGGCCTGTACTGGAGTTTTACTCGAACCTCTCATCTGGAGTAGGTGATGAACATTCTGCAAAATATGGGAGAATTTTTGTTCCGAATAGAGTTTTTGAGTTCAGCCCTAAAGCCATCAACTCTCATTATCAGACTCCTACAGTGGATGAGGATGGTCTTGCTCCCGACATTCATCTTGTAACTTCCGCACTTACTGGGGGCCTCGTTACTCACTTTCCAACTCATCCACAAAATTTATCCGCAGCAAATTTAAATTCTTTTTACTCAGTGCTTCACAAGTTATCTATTCGGAATTGGACACCCTCCACCAACACCACTATTGTCACACGACACCAGGGTTTAGTGCTTTACTCCAATGGAACAAATGGGGTCTTCAACTTTGGGAAGCTTGTGTTCAACACCGTGCTTCAATAAGCTGAGGGTGGTCTGAAAGCGTCGAAGCTACCCTTTCCTAGTCTGATTTATGGGCTTCTTATTTCACAAGGCTTTGTTCGAGATGTCAGTGAGCAATTATCTGAACTAGGCGAACCATTCAAGATTGCTCCTGCATTATTCAAGGGATATAGGAAGGTTGATCTTCCTTGGTCTGCGCCCTGTCCTGCTTCTGCAGCACCTACTGGACCGCGCAGCCCTCATGCTCCTCAAATGGCTACTGATTAGACCATGATCTCTGTGCCAGATGCTCACGCTCACATTGATCATGCTACGGCGAAGGTTGAGCAAGCCAAGGCTACTATTGATCATGCCATGAAAATGATTGAGCAAGCCAAGACTGAAATTGCCTACTATGAAGCTGTGGCTAGCAACTTTCGGCTATTTTTGGACGTAGCTGTCTTTCCCGGACAAAAAGGGGGAGATAATGATCAAATGGAGGAGGCTGGTCCATCAGGGACCAAGGATGTTGAGGATGATGATGATGACGAGGATGGAGCAAATGATGAAGCTTAGAGTGTTTTTACTTTTGTTTTACTGTTTATGTTTTTGCTATCCTATTTTGTTGATGTTTCTAATTAGGTCTCTCTCTGCCCAGATGTAGTTGCCGTATGAACTGATAATGAAATAGTGCAGGTGTTGTCTCAAGTGTTGTCAACAATTCTAACAACACCCGTACTAACCTTATTTTATTCAGGGGAAGAAAAGTTCTCAAACTCAGGGGGAGTTGATTTGAGCTAATCAAGGATAAATGGTGTTGATCTCATTTTGTCCAAGAAAGGTAAAAAAGGGGGAGATTGAAGGAAAATAATATTTCCGATTTTTATTTATATATTCTATTGATTTAAATTATTTTCCTAATATTATGTTTCTTTGTTGATCTAATTGAGTTTAATATTTAATATGATTTTGCCTTTCTTAGATAATGAGATAATCATTCAAATGTATTTAAAGATATGTTATCTATTGATAAGATATGATATTGGTGTTTAAAAAGAGTTTATTCTTAATAAAACTCTTACTTCCATTGTGCTATAGGTTTTCTTGTGGATGTAAAACTCTACATCTATAAATAAGAGACCAAGGACATCATTGATGCTCTCTCTTCCTCGGTCAAAATTCAGTCACGTGTGCACATTCAGAATTTCAGAGAAAATCCTATTCAAGAGACGTGCAGTGTTTTGAAGAGTGGTGATAGCGTGTTGCCGTGATTGTTGAGAACATCTGCAGACAACATCTGTGAAGAAGTTGGCTGAAAACTGTTTCTCGTGGATCTCCTTTTGGCATCACGTTTTGCTTTCTTGATTTAGTTTTAATTCTGGATATTCGTTTTAGAAAGCATTTGTTTTCTCAACTTGTTGAGAAAATTGATTTTAGTTTCAATCACTAGTTATAGGTTTTTGTAATCGGTTCGACTTTCTAGTGATTAATTTTTGCCATAAGGCACTGCACAAGTATACTTGTGCATATTTAATCTCGTCCATTTATTTAATTGAAGTCAATTTGTGTTACAAAATATAATATTTCGCTGCATGTTGTCCGAGATGTTGTAACATCTGGCACAACACTTAATTCTGATTAAACACAAATTCACTATTTTATATTCTATTCTGATATTTTTATTATTTTTGTATCTGTCGAACAAAATAAGTTCTTACACACATGTTGATGATTTTAGCAGGATTTTGTTTGCTCCAACTCCATATATATAAATATATATAACTATGTCGGAATTTTGTTTTGTTTTAATGCCGCCTCTGTTTATTCTACAAGATAAATAAAATAACTCTTAATATATAGTTTTGTTACCATTTTATACGGTTTAGATCCGAATTTCGGGACCAAAATTAGAAAAAGATTTCAATATTTGTTTTCAGGAGTTGGTCTAATGGCAATAGTTTTCTGTTAAGAAGAAAACCTTGGTCGAATTTACTTCATTAAATATTTAATTAGTATTGTATTTAAGGAAAATTATATATTCTTTAGTAATATTAAATGAAAGTAAATAAGACAATCATTGCTTCTTCTTTTTTCAACTTTTTGGTTGTCCGTTGTCTTTATGACGCAAAGTCTCAGTTCAACGTGGAAAGACCAATTAGTTCCCCACTAGTAATCGTTCATACGATGCATGTATTACTTATCTTCTGGTTTTTAGAAAACTGGATTTCGTGGGAGAATAGGTTTTTTTTTTTGCCCTTTTTATATACTGTAATTGTTAGTTTTTCGAATTTTTTGCTAATTTTTTTTAAGTTTAGTTGAAGTAGGAATGTAAAATATGTAAATTTAGTTTGATGTCACACCGACAGACTCAAGTGGGTTATAATGCTCTTTTGCATTTACTTTTATGGTAATATGACTTAAATTGATTGATGATTTTAAATGTGAACATCATTAATGAGGATCCATATCTTACGTTGCTGATGGAGTTTGGGAATGGAAAAAAGCATCACGTTTTTTGGGTTTATATATGCGCATATAAAGGCCAATGTTTGGTTGGACAATGATGGGTCAGAATTTTTTGTCCGATCGATTTAAGATTTTAAATTAACGTGGGTCCTTCATTTCTAATCATTATTACAATGTAATTTGATTAGACTTAATTAATTATAGCGAAAAACGAGTAAAAAATTTCTTTATAATGAGACCGAAATATGTCAACTATAATTATAATACAAAAAATATTATATAATAAATTCTCCTCTAAAAACATCACATCATAAAATAAGCTCACACATGACCGAAATTAATTACATACAAACAACTCATATCCCCAGGACATGTCCCGGTATATAGAAACATATATATACACTAGGATTGACTACTCAACCTCAACTCAGATTTGACTCCCTCCAGAAGTACCCTCTCCGGTCTTTTGGTAACTTGGAGTAACTGTCATTGTCCACACACAAGACAACAAAAGCCCCCTTAGGGGGTGAGAAAACGCTCCGTATGGAACAACTATAATATATACAAGATGTATCTACAGAATGATATATGATATGCAATGCATGCATGTCGTGGAGATATCAGGTCAAATGCCTATCCACTGAGCAAGTATCGGAACCAATCAAATCGCTATCAAATCAACACTCGAGCTGATACATCAGCCTCAGTCAAGTATAAGATAATATATTTATGATACCGTCAGCAAAGATTATATTATGAGTTTATTCGCTATATTTAAAATTTGAACATAATGATTATATTATGAGTTGATTTGCTACTCATAATTTACATTTACAATAATTATATCACGGGTATCACGGGTTTCACATTTCTCCCCCACTTAAATGTGAGGCCCGGGGCCAAAGAGGGCAGGGGGTGATCGCCAGGTGCCATCAGCTGCACGGACAATGAGCGGCTCCTGGCAGACTTCTAGGTGGAGGGAACATGAATGAACCGACCCACACGGGAGTGAGAGGGATTCCGAAACTGTTCAATGTAATGGAATGTACAGTTGAAGAGGGCTTAAAAGATTTGATTGGTACTACTCATATTACGAAGGTGCATCTTCTTTTCGGTAGCTCATCACATAAGAACTCCAAAGTTAAGCGTGCATGACTTGGGGCAATTTTGGGATGGGTGACCTCCTGGGAAGTTTTTCAGGGTGCGTGTGAGTGAGGACATAAGAACGCTGGAAAGACTCGTCTTGATACAGTGAGGATAGTCGTCAAATCTGGGTCGTTACAGTTGGTATCAGAGCCGACCTCTCTTAGTACGGTGTGGTTCGAGGACGAACCAAGCGGAAGCTGGTGGGCATGTGAGGCCCGGGGCCGAAGAGGGAAGGGGGTGATCGCCGGTGCCATCAGTTGCACGGACAATGAGCGGCTCCTGGCAGACTTCTAGGTGGAGGGAACATGAATGAACCGATCCACACGGGAATGAGAGGGATTCCGATACTGTTCAATGTAATGGACTGTACAGTTGAAGAGGGCTTAAAAGATTTGATTGGTACTACTCATATCACGAAGGTGCATCTTCTTTTCGGTAGCTCATCACATAAGAACTCCAAATTTAAGCGTGCTTGACTTGGGGAAATTTTGGGATGGGTGACCTCCTGGGAAGTTTCTCGGGTGCGTGTGAGTGAGGACATAAGCACGCTGGAAAGACTCGTCTTGATACAGTGAGGACAGTCGTCAAATCTGGGTCGTTACATTAAAAGATTTCATTCTCTAAATCTTGAGTATCTATATATACATAGCATCAACAAACATATAATATTTCACCAGTTATAGTACATATTAAAACTAAAATCAGTAAATAAATCATCATACATTGAATACAATGGAACAGATCGAATAGAATCAAACAAGTGCGGATATGATTCTCGCATCTTGCTTTTCAATTTCCACGTTGACTCCTCCACACCATGTCATGTCCATTGTACTCGAACTAAAGGAATTGATTTGTTACGCAATAATTTCTCCTTCGGATCAATCATGCAAACAGGTTATTCAATATAGGAAATAAAAGGATCGAGCTCAACCTCATCAGGTCGAAGCACATGTGATGGATCTGGTTCATACTTTCTCAACACAGAAACATGAAACACATCGTAAATGGCAGATAAAGCTGGTGGCAATGTCAATCATTAAGCAAGATCCCCAACTCGATCAAGGATCTCGTATGGACCAACATATAGAGGAGATAATTTCCCTCGCATGCCAAATCAAACAGTGTCTCTAAAGGGAGATATTTTGAAAAATACTTTATCACCTTTCTGGAATTCTAAGAGTCATCTTCGTTGGTTAGCATAACTTGTTTTACAATCTCGAGCAGCTTTCATTCGTTGTCGAATCAACTGAACCTTGTCATTCATTTCCCTATATCATTTCATGTCCAATCATTTGTCTTTCACCAATTTCATCCCAGAATAACGGTGACCTACATCGTCTACCATATAAGACTTCAAATGGTGCCATGCCAATACCCTTTGGAAGCTATTATTATAAGAAAATTCTATCAATGGTAAGGCATCTTGCCATCAAATTTTAAAATCCATCACAATAGCAAATAACATGTCTTCTAACGTTTGAATTATACGCTCAGTCTGGCCATCAGTTTGAGGATGATAAGCGATACTCATAGTCAAACGCGTACTCATAGCTTCTTGAAAACTACCTCAGAATTTAGAAGCAAATATGGGATAACGATCCGATACAATTGAGACTAGCACACCGTGCAGTCTCACAATATTCTCGATATATAAACGAGCCATTTTCTGATAAGGATAACTCCGCTCATACGGAATGAAATGTGCATATTTCGACAGTCGGTCGATAATAACCCAAATAGCATCACAGCCCTTGGGTGAACGAGGTAAATGAGTTACAAAGTTCATAACAATATGTTCCCAATTTCATTTTGGGATTTAAAGACTATGGAGTAATCCTCCAGGTTTCATTCTCTCGGCTTTCACTTGCTAGCAGAAAAGACATTTTGAAATAAATTCAGTAATGTCCTTCTTCATACGTCTCGACCAGAATTGAGGTCTCAATGTCAAATACATTTTTCGGCCTCCAGAGTGAATACTGTATTTGCTACAATGTGCTTCACGAAGTAGGGCATATTTCAAATCAAAATTATCAGGGACTACAAGCCAATCATTAAGTCGTAAATAACCATCAGAAGCAATCTGAAAGCCGGAATGATATCCTGCAGATACAAGTTAGACTTTTGAATCTGAACATCGCTTCGTTGGGCCTTTCGTATTTTAGATATCAAATTAGGCTCAATTTAAAATACGGAGACGGTGAAAGAATTCCAATTCGACTGAAAAGTCCAGCCAGAAGTACATATATCCTCATGTACTTTGGCGACATTAACAGAGGCCAAAATAGAGTCATGAAGCTTACGACTAAGGGCATCCGTAGTAACATTCACTGAACCAGGGTGATAATGAATCTCACAATAAAAATCCTTCAAGAGATCCATCCACTTGCGTTGCCTCATATTTAAATCAGATTGAGAAAAGAGATATTTCAGACTCTTATAATCTGAATAAATAATAAAATTTTCTCCGTATATATAATTGTGCCAAATCTTCAGAGCAAACACAATGACGGTCAATTCCAGATCATGAACAGGGTAATGCGTTTTATGATATTTTAATTGACAAGACGCACAAGCAACCACCTTGCCATGTTGCATCAGAACACAGTCCAAACCTTTACCAGATGCATCTATACACACCACAAATCCTCCGGTACGTGAGGAAATAGTAAGCACAGGTGATGTGGTCAATCTCGTCTTCAATTCAAGAAAACTAGCTTAACATTCATCTGACCAAATGAATTTCATATTCTTCTGTGTCAGTTGAGTAATAGGTTTAGCTATTTTCGAAAATCTTTCAATAAAACGACGATAATAACAAGTTAAACCCATGAAGCTACGGATTTCATGGACATTCTTAGGTTTCGGACCAATTCAATACAAATTCAACCTTAACAGGATCAACAAATATTCCATGTCTCGAAATGACGTGGCCCAAAAATACTATTTTGTCCATCCAGAATTAACATTTGGACAATTTAGCATATAAATGGCCATTGCGAAGAGTTTGAAGTACCAGTCTCAAATGTTCAGCATGCTCCTTTTTCGATTTCTAATATACAAGAATATCATCGATAAAGAAGATAATGAATTGGTTAAGAAAATCTCGAAAGACACGATTCATTAGATCCATAAAGACAACAGGAGCATTGGTGAGACCGAAAGGAATAACCAAAAGCTCATAGTGGCCATACCTGGTACGGAAAGCAGTTTTAGGCACATCTTCTTCTCGAACTTGTACTTGATGATAACTAGAACGAAGATCAATCTTAGAGTAGACAGAAGTACCCTGAAGCTGATCAAATAAATCATCAATACGAGGAAGTGGATACTTATTTTTCACACTATCTCGATTCAGTTACCTATAATCAATATACATTTGCACAGTACCATCTTCCTCTTGAACAAATAAAACTGGAGCTCCTCAAGGTGATACACTCGGTCGAATATATCCCTTCTCGATAAGATCCTGTAACTGTTCTTTCAATTCCAAATGCGCCATGCGCTACAGAGATTTAGAAATAGGCGCAGTTCCCGACACAAGATCAATACTAAATTTGACTTCCCGACGAGGAGGAAAATCAGGGTTCTCATCGGGAAATACATCCGTGAACTCT